>NC_142108.1:21110833-21825000 GCF_056152115.1 Neolamprologus brichardi
AAGGATGAAAATATTAATAAGACACAGCACACAGCCGAAACCGTTTATGACTGCAGCTAACAAACCAAGTCACTTTAATCACACTGCTAACCACATGTGGAAGACAGAAAACTCTGGAGCCAAACTTCTCCCATGCTCAGCAGAAGCTGGGGACACCTACCGGTTGTGACACTCCTTTTAAACTCAGGGCCTCGATGATGTCACTGACCGACATGGCTCTGGGTAAATCCTGCTTGTTAGCAAAGACCAGCACGGCCACGCCCTTCAGCTCATCCTCCTGCAACTGCAACAGGACAGTAAAACTAGCTTTAACACCAGTCTGATGATGGTCTATTTTAAACTCAGACCTCTGACTGGTACTGTGTGGATTAAAAGTCGAATGAAGCAGTGTCGAAGTACCAAAGTCGTTAAAAGTTAACTAAAACGAAACTAAACTACAAGTAGAAATAAAAACATTCTAGTTAACTAAAGTAAAAGCTAAATTAATGAAAACTGAAGAAAAACAAAACTATGAACACGTTTAAATCTTTTTACCAGTGTGTGCAGCTCCTCAGATGCCTCTTTGATCCTCTCTGGGTCGTTGCTGTCGACCACAAATATCAAACCCTGAAGACAAACAGACAATATTTAAAAGCTCCTCACTGCAGCTGCTTCATAAAACACAAACACAAACTCCTGGGTTAAAGGCCTGTGTTTACAGCAGCAGTCTCACCTGTGTGTTAGTGTAGTAATGTCTCCACAGCGGCCTGATGATCGTCTGCCCACCAACATCCCAAACTGTGAAGCTGATGTTCTTATACTCCACAGTCTCCACATTAAACCCTGCACACACACACACACACACACATGGAAACATGTTTATTATTATTTAACTCTTTTATATTTCTCTTTCATAACAGAAAGATGGAGGTTAAAAATGCTGACCAATAGTTGGGAGAGTGGCGACAACCTCGCCCAGCTTCAGTTTGTACAGCAGGGTGGTTTTACCTGCAGCATCCAGACCCACTGCAGAAACACAAACACACACACGTGTTACTGTTGAAAACACAACACATGTTCAGCCGTCAAATATGAGTTTGGGGGCAAAGTATGCAGACATTTTACTTAAGTGAAGGCAATACATAAAATATACACTTAGAACAACTAAACAAAGTTGACAAAAACCACATACGATCTTAATATTGCTCAGTTTTTTGTTTTTTTAGCTTGCTTTTTTGTTATTAATGGGTTTTTTTTTTTTCAAATTTAATTAATTAATTGATTTTTCTTTCTTTGTTCAGGCCACACAAATAGTAATTAGTAATAATAACACTCATGTAAGTTATTATTACGAATATGCAAGGAAAATGTCTTCACACTGCAGAGGGAATTCTCACATATTTTACATACTATAGGTGAATTATAAATATAAAGATCATTACTGTTAATGTTATTTTCATTTTGTAAATAAGAAGTAAGCCAAAACTGAGGCGAAAAATGGCAAAAACTGCAGAGTCAATAAGAACCAATAATCCTGAAAGCTTAGACAATTAAACTACACGAGACTCGTGTCAGTTTAAATTACATCACAATGTGTCAGAAAAAATAAAATTGCATGTTGTTGTCATAACAAATATTAACTCACCCATCAAAATCCTGACGGGATGCTTGGAGAAGAGTCTGGAGAAAATGTGTGAGATGATGACGCCCATGGTTCAGGTAAGCCTCAGGTAGAAAGTGTCTCTCGGGTAGAAAGTTTCTCTCAGGTAGAAAGCCTCTCCGCTCGCTGTGCCTCTTTGTGTCTTTGCCTGTGTGTGTCGGTGTTTTATAGCGCTGCATCGTGTTGTTTTGCTCTGTGTATGTGTTATCCATGGTGTCATCAAGACTGCCGTCAAATCTGGACACGGTGGAACTAGCATCAACACCGGAAAACACTGGAGAACTCAACTTCCGCTAAACCAGTTTTCAAATTAAGAGCGCTTTCGAGCCGTTGGAATTATTGGAAAACAGAATCAGAGATATCAGAAGTTAGAACAATAAACTCAGGAACAAGATTACTGTTACACAACACCGCAACATTTTTACTTAAATTATGTCATGGAAATGCAACAAAACCTCATTCAACAATTTAAAGATTGTTTTATTCATATGCAAAACAAATTTAATTGTTTTGCGCATTAAATTCCAAAACATTTCTTTAACAAAATGGTAACAGAGGAACAAAAACACTGTACTACGTCCATCTTCCATTTTTACCTTGTTTGCTAAAGTTAAAACTCTAAAGTTTAGTAAATGCAACTATATGTGAAATGGAAAATTGTGCTCTTGATCCTCAGTTACCACTTTCTGATAAGCAAGTGTTTATTTTCTTAATGTGAGTAGATTGTATGTGTTAGTTATGATCTCCAGTATGGTTTCAAAAGTCATTTTATTGCTTAGTTGGTTCCAAATAATAATAATGATAAGAAGAAAAAAAACGAAACAATTCCAACGGCTCGAAAGCTCTCTTAGTTTGAAAGCTGGATTAGCGGAAGTTGATTTTTCCAGTGTTTTCCGGTGTTGTTACTGGTTCCACCGTGTCCAGATTTGACAGGAGTTTTGATGACACCATGGATAACACATACACAGACCAAAACAACACGCTGGAGCGCTATAAAACACCGACAGACACATGCAAAGACACACAGAGGCACAGCGGAGACGCTTTCTACCTGAGAGACACTTTCTACCTGAGGCTTACCTGAACCATGGGCGTCATCATCTCACACATTTCTCCAGATTCTTCTCCAAGCATCCCGTCAGGATTTTGATGGGTGAGTTAATGTTAGCTTAATTATCAGAGCCTCCAGTATGCCGAGTTCTTACTGATATCGCTGTAGTTGTAGTCCCGTACAAGCAAAGTCTGCAGTTTTGTTAATTTTTTCTACTTACAAAGAGCAAATAAGTTTAAAAGTCATGGTTCTTATCTTTATCACCTACAGTATATATCTATAACATCTGTAATTATCTGTATAGTGCATCTGTTTGAGGGGTTTCTTTGTGGTGACTGATTCAAACGATTTTCACTCAAAGGATACTATAAAGTCATTTTTAGTCATCTTATCTCAGTTTAGGATAAGCTTTATTAGATAGTTAAGGTTGACCTTGAATATATTTGACTTTTAATTATTAATTAATCGTTTTAGGCTTATATTTTTCTTTACTTATTAAAAAAATATTACTATGACAATCAAGCGCAAGCAAACAAAAAAACAACAACATGTCATTAACAACGTAAAGAAACTTTTTCTTAAACTGAGCAACTTCAGAAGAAGGCTGTTGTGCAGTTTTTGCAAACTTGAGCCTCAGCTTTTATTCATTCAAATTTTTTCTAATGAAAAAATCTTTCTGGGATTCTATGATGCCCACAGTTTGCATTGCAAATGAATATTTTTACATAGCCAGCCCTTATTTGCTGTTGCCATATTACATAATACACTGAATACACTGGAATGTGAAAAATAATAAGTACTACAGTATGTGTGGCTAGGTATAAGTATTACGTACTTTTATTTGTATTACAGGTACTTAACTGATCAGAATCAGAATACTTTATTGATCCCTGGGGGAAATTATTCGATGATGGTTTACATACAGAACCTGTGTTCATCTTATAAAATATGACTTGTGATATTAAGTGATGGTAATCAGCTGCAAGCTATATAACTAAATTACTACTTTACGTTAATGCATCAGCAGCAATGGAATATAATTGATACTACTGATGTGTAGCATAACAATACACAAGTGAATGTTCTTGTTTTTGTTCTTAGACTCTGCTAGAGCAGCTTTGCATGATTGACAATTCCAAATAATCCTTATTTGTTTAATACTGGGCCTTGGTGCAGCCAGGTTCATCCTTTCTGAGGCAAGATGTTGTAGTTCCTCCCCTTCTTCTTCCTTATTGGCTGCCCCTCAGAAACTAGGGGTTCTCAAATGAAAGTTGTTCTAAGTGGATATTTTATGTATTGCCTTCACTTAAGTAAAATGTCTGCATCCTTTGCCCCCAAACTCATATTTGACAGCTGAATATGTGTTGTATTTTCAACAGTAACACTTGTGTGTGTCTGTGTGTGTTTGTGTTTCTGCAGTGGGTCTGGATGCTGCAGGTAAAACCACCCTGCTGTACAAACTGAAGCTGGGCGAGGTCGTGACTACGATCCCAACTATTGGTCAGCATTTTTAACCTCCATCTTGTTATGAGAGAGAAATATAAAAGAGTTAAATAATAATAAACATGGTTCCGTGTGTGTGTGTGTGTGTGTGTGTGTGTGTGTGTGTGTGTGCATGTGTGCGTGTGCAGGGTTTAATGTGGAGACTGTGGAGTATAAGAACG
Source organism: Neolamprologus brichardi (assembly GCF_056152115.1). Lineage (NCBI taxonomy): Eukaryota > Metazoa > Chordata > Actinopteri > Cichliformes > Cichlidae > Neolamprologus > Neolamprologus brichardi. Next base: position 21,115,188 of record NC_142108.1, read on the forward strand.
TCAGCTTCACAGTTTGGGATGTTGGTGGTCAGACGATCATCAGGCCGCTGTGGAGACATTACTACGTTAACACACAGGTGAGACTGCTGCTGTAAACACAGGCCTTTAACCCAGGAGTCTGTGTTTGTGTTTTATGAAGCAGCTGCAGTGAGGAGCTTTTAAATATTGTCTGTTTGTCTTCAGGGTTTGATATTTGTGGTCGACAGCAACGACCCAGAGAGGATCAAAGAGGCATCTGAGGAGCTGCACACACTGGTAAAAAGATTTAAACGTGTTCATAGTTTTGTTTTTCATCAGTTTTCATTAATTTAGCTTTTACTTTAGTTAACTAGAATGTTTTTATTTCTACTTGTAGTTTAGTTTCGTTTTAGTTAACTTTTAACGACTTTGGTACTTCGACACTGCTTCATTCGACTTTTAATCCACACAGTACCAGTCAGAGGTCTGAGTTTAAAATAGACCATCATCAGACTGGTGTTAAAGTTAGTTTTACTGTCCTGTTGCAGTTGCAGGAGGATGAGCTGAAGGGCGTGGCCGTGCTGGTCTTTGCTAACAAGCAGGATTTACCCAGAGCCATGTCGGTCAGTGACATCATCGAGGCCCTGAGTTTAAAAGGAGTGTCACAACCGGTAGGTGTCCCCAGCTTCTGCTGAGCATGGGAGAAGTTTGGCTCCAGAGTTTTCTGTCTTCCACATGTGGTTAGCAGTGTGATTAAAGTGACTTGATTTGCATAAACTGTACAGGGGGCAACACACAGACTTGATTATTAGTGCTGAGAAACAGATTAATAACATACAAGAAGAACAAGACAGGTATTATATGTGTTGGCACACCTGTCAGTCAAAGCAGCCATGCCCCAAACTGAACCCACATGCAGTTATTATGAAAGGGTAATTAGCTAAAACGATTCATTACAAGTTGAAGACGTTGATGAATGCTGTTTGTAGCCCTATTGTTTCTGTGTCTTGTTAGTATTTTCATCCTTCTGTGTCTGTGCAGTGGTCGGTCCAGCCGTCCTGCGCCGTCAGCGGCACCGGTCTGGCTGAAGGTCTGGACTGGCTCTCTAATGAAATCCTGAAACAGTAGCAGATGTTGGGGTGACGAGGAGTTCTGCTTTACTTTCTATGAGCGAGCAGTGAATCCAGAAGGAGCGTGTAGGATCCTTTGCAACTGTTAAATCTGCCTCATCACAAAGACATTTGACAGCAAATGTAGCGCTTCATGCAGCTGTCATGTGAACCCAGCTGTGCACTTGTAAATATGGACGAATGAGATTTGAGACACTATTGTGGTTAAATCATCAGCAGGAGAGACCAAAGATGGAGTATTTTATATCTGCTGTTATATCTCTGATAGAGACACCATAAGATGGACGTCATGCGTTGGTTAATGAACTTCTGCTGTGAAGCCTCGAGTTCAGTTCAGTTTTTTTTTTCTTTTTTTCCCCATCACCAATGAGCTGATTGTTTTGAAACAATCAGCTTATTGGATAATGTCTTGTCAATCACAAGGGTAGCCGGGCTCTTAAAATGACCATAATTAACTAAATGGACTGACGGTTTTATTCAATATGACCTGAGTGTTTAGTGGGGTCAGGGCAGAGGGATGTTTTTGCATAGATTCTGTAGGACAAGCAGTCTTTTTGCAGCCACAAGTATCGCCCCCTGGTGGCCATTACAATGCACTTACAAACTGTGTGGACTTCACTGTTCAGACCCAAAAACTATTTTTGTCTTTCATATTGCCCGTGTTCCTACAGCAGACATTTAGTGTTTTGAGTCAGCTGAAATGTCTCCATTTTTTTTAAATGGGTTGGAAGACAAAAGACATTCAGAATACTAATAGGAAATAGAAAAGACTAGCAAACCAAATCATGTAAAAAGTGGTTAAATTCAATCAGTTATAATGACTTTAACTGTGAACAGACCTCATTTGTGATTTGTTCCCCATTTACAAGCTGTGGCCTTAATGTAGACACGAGTTGCCTTTAGTTTAACTGATGTAGGATTTTCCATCTCTGAGTGTTTTCTTTAAATGATTTAAAGGCACAAGGAGGTGAAATTAATCAGAACTTTAAAAATGTAAAATTTTAAAAGCTAAAGAAAATTCAAAATCGTGCACTTTGCACTCCCTCTTGGCTTCCTTATAACCTTCATTTTCGTAAAATCAATTTAACTCCACTTTTTATCTTCATCATTTTTATTTGAGGTTATTTCTTCTAACTGATTATATTTATTTCACAAATGAACTGTTGGAGTCGTTTGTCATTGTAGCAGAAACACATGATTTAGTGGTTATTTATGAAACATGACTGATGTTGAAACTTGTATGTGTGTATGAAGTAAAATTAAAGAGGACGTAATGTGCTGCTGGTTTTGTTGGGTGAATGTTTCTGTTAAGGTGTTTCTGTAGCATTGTGGCTATTGTTATTTTTCACATGTATTACATAAATCTTTCTTACCTTGTTTATCTTTTCAGAGTCCCTTTGATTGTATTTATTGTATAATAAAGTTGTCATGGTGCGTAGGTTGTGTATCTTTGTGTTATTTTGATAAAGACTGGCCTTTTACTGGCTCTGCTCTTTGATAATATGGAAATTACTGTTTGAATAAAAAAAGAAAAGAAAAGAAACATGCGCTAAATTGGGGGATAGTTAGGATTACAGTAGGACATTAAAAACATTGTACGATGGCCACAGATCAAATACGGGCAGAAAGATAAACGAGGCGACAAAACAGGAAGTAAAAAGGAGAGTCGTTTATAGCATGCAAAAGAGTCACGTAAAATAAAACAGTGGCCAAGAAAAAAAAACACCATCACATAGTGTGTTTTATTTTGGTAAGTATCTAACTTCCTGTCCCTTTCTAAAGGTTAAATATTCGTTGTTAGCAGAATTTCTGTCAGTGTTTAATTAAAAGAACAATCAGGTTTAAACCACAGTTCAAATAATTCATGAAGGACATAAAAACAATCAGTTGTCTTCTCTAAAAATATAAGATGACATTTTAATATGTTTTCAAGGAATTGTTTTTTAATACCACATTTAGTTATTACTCTTCTGCTCAGCAGTTTGGGGTCTTTTAGAAAAGAAAAGCACAAAGTTAACTGATGTAAAATTCTGTATACTCCAATTAATGACTCATTAATAATGAACCATTAGCATAATATCTCGATATGTTTTAATAAAGTTTGACTCGAACTGCTGCTAAATGTAAAGAACCTCAAAACTGTAAAACCCCAAATCTAAAAAAGTTGTTTTTGGAGTGCAGTAAAAATCACATATGGGTAACTTGAAAAGTGTTTACTCGGATTACACAAACATTATGTAGAAGCAGGTGATGGACAATAGGTACTGATTTGTAAATGACTCTATATTTGTGGATTTGTGGAAGGAACTGTTCTTTTTTAGAATATGTCCAAGCTTGGGATTACTGGAACTGATGCATTTTATCTATCTGCTGGGACGCACAAGGGGCGTTATATTTCCTGATACCCTGATGTTATATATGACTGCTCCTTTATTGTTCTGAGAAGATCGATGCTATTTGGGTGATCGTGCTCGGCTTCCCACATATATGTGTTTAAATAAAATCATTGTTTTGACACACAATGGACCTCCAGTCATTTGTCTTTCACCTCAAATCACGAATCAGGACACTAACTAACTAGGGAGCTCATTCTGTTTCTCTTGACAATACTTCCTTGAAAAAAGGCAGATGCGAAATGTAAATGTGAGGTCAGAGGTCAAATGTAACATCATGTTTTAAACCTTTATATGGTATTTTCTATATGTTGACAATCTACATCAGACTTGGTTACAAGGATTTTTGTCAATTTTCAACCAATAAACCATTTACTTGACCTTGAAGACCTTGGTGGATGTCAGCCAAATTCTAACCATAGTAGGAGCACTGGTTAAAATCCAGTGTCTCAGATGGTGCATCAGTATCTATGAAAGGTACATGCAGGTTTTAGACCAACGTAACATCCCATCCACATGATTTAAGGGAAGCTGCTGCATATTTCAACAGGACAGTTATTTACTGATGCAAATCTTACATGACAGCACAGCCTCTTATTACTGCCTTCAAATTTAAAAGGAGCTAATACTTTTCTTAAAATGTTACATTCACTCAGTTCAAACACTTGACATGTTTTCCATGTTCTATTGTGAGTAAAATACACGTTTATGAATCGTCGTAAATTCTGTTTTATTTACATTTTACACAGTTCACCAACTTTTTTGGTTCAGTTGTTGGAAAAGCAGTGGAAACAATAAGCTGATCTTTGTAAGAATAATATGCGTTTTTTCGCAGCCTGGCACAAAGACTGTGACAAATAAAGGGAGACAACATGATGTGGTAACTAAAATGTCAGAATTTATTAACAAAGAAAAAAATGAACAGAACGTGTATTCATCCACCAGTCTGTAAAGTGACGATGTAGATCAGGAGTCTCAAACTTAAACGAGCTGTGGGCCACTGTTGGCACCGTCATAGAGGGCCACTTTATTGTTCAAGTAGTACAAACAAACAAATAGGACAACACCCACAAATATTTAAAAAAAAATGTAGTGTTTTGTTTTTTAAAATTTCAAATATTGTATAATAAGACAAAAAATTGAATTCTACCAAGTAAACAAATTGGTACTCTCTTTCTGCCAGCACTTCTGCTATAATTTTGTTCGTGTTTAACAAAATAAAAATGCAGACATAAGCGTTCACATTAGTTTTTGACTGCTAGTGAAGATTGTTTTCTTTACAAAAACTCTCTCACTGAACTAACACAGCCAATCCCTCAACATGTATGTACTCTCTGCTCATATTGCCTTCCATAATGTGCCATAATGTGCCATAATGTGTAAAATTGCATAAAACATTTTGGTAGCTGATTGCCCAGACTGTCTTTGAATTGTAAAACAACAACAACATAAAAAAAATGTTTAAAAAAAATCCCAAATTGAAATTTCTGAGGCAGATTGTTAAAAAAAAAAACCCTAAAAAAATCATTTAATAGTTTTTAAAAACTTTTATTACTTGCAATTAACTCTCTTTACTGGGCCAAATCTGACCCCAGGCCTTATGTTTTACATCCCTATGCTAAGAGGTCACACAAAAGTGGACGCAAGGTAAATCTAGGTTTAACCATTCTAACTATGAAAGAGGCGGTGTTGGCAGCATATGAAGACTGCAGAGGCCCATATTTCATAAAGATGCTCAAATTATAATGTTGGGAAAACTCAGAGATGTTAGACTGAAATACAAACTAAAAGCAAGTTCAACAACTACAAGGTATACGTGCCTCATTTTAGGGTCATACCACTGTATTAAAGCTTAAAAAGGTATAAAAATATTTAAGAGTTGTATGTGGACAGCTGGGAAAAGGCAAGCAATAAAGATGCTTCTAAGAGTCACTATTTCTTCATGATACGCATCCAAAAAAGACAAAAACTCTACAGGCTCTTTTTAATAGGTCTGAGGGAAAGGTGACGTATTTTCCAGAAAACTGATTGGTCAGTAGGTGACGAGTTCATACCTGTTGATCTCATGAACATAAAATGTTTAACCAGAAGCTAGGTCTGCGGCACAAGTTACCATGGTGATGGAAATAGGTGTGCAGGTGTCAGTTCCTTTATTATTTAGATTTATTGAAGCTGATAAGGAAGTCCAGAAAAAGACATAGCAACACAAATGGCACTAAAAGGCAAGCCTACGATGACAAGAGATAAAGAAGACATCAGTAAGGTGGAGCATAAAGGCTCATCTGTTACATAAATAATGGAAACAGTGGTGGGTTAAGCGCCCAGATATAGAGATTATTAACTGCAGAAAGGGGAACATACCTCAAAGCCTGTTACACACTGTTCCTGACCATTTCCAGGAACCAATTTAACCAGTTTAAACTGCATGTAAAGTCAATAATCATGTTAAGTAACATCTACATTTTTACTCACCTTTTCACAGGTGTGTCTGTGTGTGTGCGTTACATGACTGACTATATGTATCAAACCTTCCTGCTCTTCACTGTCAGTCCAAAGAAATCCACTCTAAAGCTGCAGGGTAGCGCTGACGTATTCACGCTATCATATCAGGATCACAACAGCGTGGGCCTGGAACCCATCGTGTATTCATGGCCGGATGTTAAACAGGACATCTGGACCAGTGTCTGCCTCACTGTGGACACCAGTAAAGGTGTGGTCCAGCTGTTCAATGGTGGGTGCATGAGCGTCAGGAAGGTGCTGCCCACTCAGGTGAGAATTATTAGAATTAGTGTGTAGACACCCACATACACCCACATGTTTAGTTTAAATACGTAGCATAGAAAAGGAAACACTTTTATTTATTAACATCTTTCAGACTTGAGGCGAGTGGAAAAGTTACTGCATCCATAACATCTAATAAATGATGACACAGTGAGGAAGCTGTAACCTTTCTAAAAGTTTAAAAGCCATTTTTTTCACTCAGAATGCAAACTATGGAAATATGGGTAACAAAATATACAGATCATTCATATTTCAGGTCTACAGCAGTTAGCATTTCCTTCTAAAAAAAAAAAAAAAACACAAGCAAACACCCCTGTTAGCCAATAAAACCTTCACTGTGTCTGCGTTTATGTGTGTGTTCAGTATGTGTGGGCAGGTGAGCCTGTCATTGACTTCCCGGGTTTTGATGGTCAGCTGACAGACGTCCACATGTGGGATTATCCTCTGAACTATAAAGAAGTTTTCTACTACATCACTAAAGGCTACTATGGGTAAGATCCTGTGTGTGTGTATGTGTGTGTGTGTGTTCCAGTTTTACATGTACAGCTAACTTAAACCTCACTGCAGCACAGACCATCATCACTGCATTAAGACTGATTTTAAGTGTGTTTTATTCCCAATACTTAAAAAAAATTGTCTAATACATGAAGAAATAAACTCATCATAATGTTACACAATGGGTGTGAGAAGTCTGCTTCATTTATTAATGAGAACAATAGTTATCTCTCTGTCATCTCTCTGCATGACATCTCATGTTAAAATATGCAGCACAAAGTAGAAATGTTCAACCATCAGCTGATGGTCATCACGGAAAAAGTTTATCTGGGCATAGAGCGCCCTCTTTTGGAATCAAGTTAAATAACAGTGCAGACCTGAAGTCATCTATGTGAGCGCGGTGCCTGGTTGGTACCTGGTTCAGTGGCTGCAGCTCAGGAGGTAGAGGAGGTCATCGAAGGGAAGGTAGTTTGACCCCTGGCTGCTCCAGTCTGTGTGCCAAATATCTTTGGGCAAGACACACAGATCCGTGAATCGCAACCTTATCGTGGTGGAGGGGTTTGTGTGTCCCAGGGATCCCAGGGGCTATGTTGTCTGGGGGCTTTTGCCCCCTGGTAGGGTCTCCCATGGCAAATTGGTCCTGGGTGAGGGACCAGACAAAGAGCGATTCAGAAGACCCCTATGAAAAAAACACAGAGGGAACAGTTTACCCTGCCCGGGATAGGGTTACCGGGGCCCCGCCCTGGAGCCAGGCCCGGGGAGGGTGCCCGAGGGCGAGCGTCTGGCGGCCGGGCCTTAGTCCATGGGGCCCGGCCGGGCACAGCCCGAAGAGGAGACATGGGCCCATCCTCCCGCAGGCCCACCACCCGCAGGAGGCACCATAGGGGTCGGGTGCATTGTGTGCCGGGTGGCGGCCAGGAGCGGAGGCCCTGGTGGACTGACCCCCGGCTGCCAAGACTGGCAATAGGGACATGGAATGTCACCTCTCTGGTGGGGAAGGAGCCTGAGTTAGTGCGTGAGGTTGAGAGGTACCGGCTAGATATAGTCGGGCTCACCTCTACGCACGGCTTGGGCTCTGGAACCAGTCTCCTGGAGAGGGGCTGGACTCTGTCTCAGTCTGGAGTTGCCCCTGGTGAGAGGCGGCGGGCTGGGGTGGGTATTCTAATATCCCCTCGGCTTGCTGCCGGTACGTTGGGGTTTGCTCACGTGGGTAACGACAGTGAGACCTGGAGGGGCGTGATTGGGAGGAACGGCCTCCCTGATCTGAACCCGAGCAGTGCTTTGTTATTGGACTTCTGTGCTAATCACAGTTTGGCCATAACGAACACCTTGTTCGAACATAAGAGTGTCCATAAGTGCACGTGGCACCAGGACGCTCTAGGCCGTAGGTCGATGATCGATTTTGTAATCGTATCACCAGACCTGCGACCATATGTTCTGGACACTCGGGTAAAGAGAGGGGCTGAGCTGTCAACTGATCACCACCTGGTGGTGAGTTGGATCAGGTGGCGGGGGAGGACGCTGGACAGACCTGGTGCACCTAAACGCGTAGTGAGGGTGTGCTGGGAACGACTAGCAGAGGCCCCAGTCCGCGAGATCTTCAACGCACACCTCCGGCAGAGCTTCAACAGCATTCCGAGGGAGGCGGGGGACATCGAGTCCGAATGGACCATGTTCAGCGCCTCCATTGCCGAAAGTGCTGCATTGAGCTGCGGCCGCAAGGTGGTTGGTGCCTGCCGTGGTGGTAATCCCCGAACCAAATGGTGGACACCAGAGGTGAAGGGAGCCACCAGGCTGAAGAAGGAGTCCTATTGGGCTTGGTTAGCCTGTGGGACTCCGGAGGCAGCCGACAGGTATCGACAGGCCAAGCGGAATGCGGCTCGGGCAGTGGCTGAAGCAAAAACTCGGGTGTGGGAGGAGTTCGGAGAGGCCATGGAAAAAGACTTTCGGACTGCCTCGAAGAGGTTCTGGCAAACCGTCAGGCGTCTCAGGAGGGGAAAGCGGTGCTCTACCTGCACTGTGTATAGTGCTGGCGGAGCGCTGCTGACGTCGACTGAGAAAATTGTCAGGCGGTGGAAGGAATACTTCGAGGACCTCCTTAATCCCACTGACGCGTCTTCCAAGGAGGAAGCAGAGTCTGGGGATGAGGGGAATGACCCGCCAATTTCTGGGGGCGAGGTCACTGAGGCAGTTAAACAACTCCTTGGTGGCAGAGCCCCTGGTGTTGATGAGGTCCGCCCCGAGTTCCTGAAGGCTCTGGACGTTGTAGGGCTGTCCTGGTTGACACGCCTCTGCAATGTTGCGTGGAGATCAGGGGCAGTACCCGTGGATTGGCAGACCGGGGTGGTGGTCCCCATCTTTAAGAAGGGGGACCGGAGGGTGTGTTCCAACTACAGGGGGATCACACTCCTCAGCCTCCCCGGGAAAGTCTATGCCAGGGTGCTGGAAAGGAGAGTTCGTCCGCTAGTCGAACCTCTGATGCAGGAGGAACAATGCGGTTTTCGTCCTGGTCGCGGAACACTGGACCAGCTCTTTATCCTCTCGAGGATATTTGAGGGTGCATGGGAGTTTGCCCAACCAGTCTACATGTGTTTTGTGGACTTGGAGAAGGCATTCGACCATGTCCTTCGGGGTGTCCTGTGGGAGGTGTTGCGGGAGTATGGGGTGTCTGGCCCATTGCTACGGGCCATTCGATCCCTATACAACCGTTGCAAGAGCTTGGTTCGCATTGCCGGCAATAAGTCGGACTCGTTCCCGGTGGGTGATGGGCTCCGCCAGGGCTGCCGTTTGTCACCGGTTCTGTTCATAATTTTTATGGACAGGATTTCTAGGCGCAGCCAAATGGCGGAGGGCTTTCGCTTTGGTGGCCTCAGGATCTCATCTCTGATCTTTGCGGATGATGTGGTTCTGTTGGCTTCATCGGGTGAGGGCCTCCAGCTCGCACTGGAGCGGTTCGCAGCCGAGTGTGAAGCAGCGGGAATGAGGATCAGCACCTCCAAATCTGAGGCCATGGTTCTCAGCCGGAAAAGGGTGGAGTGCCCACTCTGGGTCGGGGATGAGGTCCTGCCCCAAGTGGAGGAGTTCAAGTATCTCGGGGTCTTGTTCGCGAGTGATGGGAGAAGGGAGCCGGAGATCGACAGACGGATTGGGGCTGCAGCTGCAGTAATGCAGACGCTGCACCGGTCCGTCGTGGTGAAGAGGGAGCTGAGTGTAAAAGCGAAGCTCTCAATTTACCGGTCGATCTACGTCCCTACCCTCACCTATGGCCACGAGCTGTGGGTAGTGACCGAAAGGACGAGATCGCGGATACAAGCGGCGGAAATGAGCTTCCTCCGAAGGGTGGCTGGCATCTCCCTTAGAGATAGGGTGAGAAGTTCGGCCATCCGGGAGGGGCTCAGAGTAGAGCCGCTGCTGCTCCACATCGAAAGGAGCCAGCTGAGGTGGTTTGGGCATCTGACAAGGATGCCCCCTGGGCGCCTCCTGGGTGAGGTGTTCCAGGCATGTCCCACCGGGAGGAGGCCCCGGGGCAGACCCAGGACACGCTGGAGAGATTATATCTCTCGGCTGGCCTGGGAACGCCTTGGTGTTCCCCCGGATGAGCTGGAGGAGGTGGCTGGGGAGAGGGAGGTCTGGGCCTCTTTGCTTAGGCTGCTGCCCCCGCGACCCGGCCCCGGATAAAGCGGATGAAGATGGATGGATGGAAGACACTAACTCCACTTTACTCTCTGATACATCCACTGAATGTGTATGAATGTTGAACAGAAAGCACTTATGTAGAGAAAGTGCTACTTTTAGTGCTACTTTTAGTAGAAATGTGCTGTATAAGAAACAGAGAATTTATCTTTTACTGTTTTTTGAGTGAATTGTTTCTTTAGGACCACCATATTTTGCCCAAATGTGTCCTTTGCAATTATAAGTGTGTGCTGATGAGTTTGCATTACACTGCCACCAAAAGCTGTCCCCATATCTAACATCCATAATCTATTTTTAAACAAAATTATTTTTATTTTTTGTCGGCCTTGTGTTTTTAGGTCTTACAACGGCTCTGTCGTCTCCTGGTCCTACATCAGCCATTCTAACAGAGGAAGGGCAGTCATGGAGGACTCCTATGACATGCAGGCAAAACAGCCAATCGGGGAAGCTGAGCAAGAGCGTGGTCTGAAGGAAGAGAAGCTGAGATTTTCCAGCGTGGAGGAGGAAAAAAGACAAGAGTTGCTTTAATGATGACAGAGTAGGGACGGAGTAGGGTAATTAGTAGAAAATAATCCAGTCATAAAAGACTTGACAGTGATTAATCATGTTTTGAAATTAAATGTTTGATTTGATTTCAGTGTGTGGTTTTGTTTATGAAGCAAGATGGGAAACTAATTTTACACTCTCTCACTTTGGACACGTCCATGTAGTACACTTCATGCTCCCTCAGGCTGTGCATGACTTTGTGTTGTGCACTTAGCTGAAAAACTGCCACATCTTATCCAAACAGCAACCTTGATTGATAAAAAATGAAGGTGCCAAAAAGTGCTTCTTTTCCACCCTTCCACACTCAGCTTTATCACCAGTGTGAATTTACACTGATTAGCCAAGGTGCACTTCAGATGTCTCTGCATGTGGCTATGAATGCACCAGAAATAAGATTAAGTAAAAATTTGAGACACAGATTTGGACAGAAAATTCAAAATCTGAAGCTAATTATTCATTTTTATGTGTTGTGGTTGTTTTTGTGTGTTTATTATGGAAAACAACAATACAGAGGTGGTGGAGAGAGAGTAATGAATGATATCTGTTAAGGCGCTATATTGTGCTTTAAAGGAGCAGTTCGGTGTTTTGTGAAATGGCTTTGCTTGATTCTGGAGGTGTCAGATTTGTTGAAGATCTAAGTGCAGCACACATTCATGCTTAATCCACAACTAAGGATCAAACAGGGACTAGAGAGGGAATCAAAACAGTGGAAATAAGAAAAAGTGACAGAGTGTCACTTCAGCTCAAGTTCTATTTTATTTCTCTTCATGATTTTATTCTCAGTTCCCTTTGAGAGTTTATCATCATATTTATGTCCCTGAGTTTGTTTTTCTTGCACTCCTGTGATTTCTGAGTCAAGTCTGTATTTCTGTATTTCCCTGTGTTACTTCCTGATTCATTTTGTTAATCTTTTATGCTTTACATTTATTTTTATTTTTTCAGTTTGTCTTGGTTCAGTTTTGTCTCGTCCCTCATGATTGTGTGTCCGCCTGCTCTGTGTTTCTGTCACGGTCCTGGGTCGGTGACCCTGTGTTATTAGGGCCCGAGCACTGACAGTGCGAAGGCCCTATTGTATCTGCGCCGTTTATTATTATTATTATTATTAGGGCCCGAGCACTGACAGTGCGAAGGCCCTATTGTATCTGCTCCGTTTATTATTATTATTATTATTATTTTTCACCGAAATTAATTGCCTTTTTGAGGGCTTTAACATGCTCAAAAACTCATGAAATTTTGCACACATGCCAGGTCTGGTGAAAAATTTTGTATTTTAATTGTTTTACATATGAGCACTGGGAAATGGCTCTAGAGCGCCACCTATGCCTTGTGAAATGCAGCCCTACGACCACATCGTTTGAGCTACATGTATGAAATCTGGCACACATATGTATCATTCCAAGACAAACAAAAAAGTCTGTGGGCCCATTGACGCAAACCCAACAGGAAGTCCGCAATTTAGACGTGAAGGTGACATTTTGGCTCTAATTTTGCCATTTCCATGCCTCGAACTTTTACGAACTCCTCCTTGGGATTTGGTCGTATAACCTTCATCTTTGGTCAGTGTCAACTACACACCTGGGCCATGTTAAATTGCGGAGCTTTTGAGTTTTCGTGATACGGTGAGCCCGTGGCGCCACAGCGAATTTCGATGACTCGCCATGAAAATCTTATTGCCTCTCATTCTGTCATACATTGTCCGATCTGGACCAAAGAACACACATATGATAAGGCTCGAGCCCTGAACATATTTCAACTGCCATATTTGACATCAGGGACAGCGCCACCTAGTGGGAACAGGAAATGTCATGTTTTACACTTTGGGGTACAGTATAGTGATGGGTGACATCTGCAGCCTCAAATTTCTCCAGGAAAGCCTTAAGGAGTTGGTTTTGGGTTACAGTGAAAACTGTGACTTTTCGCAAAAGGGTGTGACCCCAGCAGCATGGCGAACTTTGATGTCTCTCCATGAAGAAACAAATTAGTATAACTCAATGAAATCCAGTCTGATCAGTACCAGACTTTACAGGCATCATTTCAGACCTGCCCTGAACAGATTGATGTGCCCATTGTCAGGAATACGCAGAGCGCCACCTAGTGGCAACAGGAAATGTCATGGCTTTAATTTTGTTGTACTGATTTTCACAGATTAATCGTGGCCACCTCAAAAGCGGTGAATATCACCATCAGTCCCTCATGATGCTTTAGTGCGAAAGTTGTGAGTTTAAACTGAACAGCGCACCCTGGTGGCAACGCGGTTCACCATAAAAAATGAAGTTATGTTTTAGGGGCTTGGAAAGTTTAGAAAGCCTTGAAATTTCGCCCACAGCTTCAATGTGATGAAGGTCTTGTTGTTATCTGATCACTTTCCTTGAATAGCGCAAAATGGCTCCGCAGCGCCCCCTACAAAATTTCAAATCATCAGCCCCTGCTCTGTGTTTTATGTATAAGTCTGATACCTGGTAAGCTTATAGGAGATATCAAGATGTACAAAAAAGTCTCTTGGAGCAATATCCCAAATCCAACAGGAAGTCAGCCATTTTAAAATTAATGTGTAATTTTTGTGACATTTTACCCTCATTTCAGGCCTCATACTTTGACGAACTCCTCCAAGGGATTTCATCATATTGAACCAATCTCCAGTGTGTGGAATCTAAAGACCTTTGTGATGTTAAATTGCGAAGCTTTTTACGTTCAGGGAAACGGGGTGGTCATGGCGGCACATGAATGTCAATCACTCGCCAAAAAGCAGTAATCTGCTGTCACTCAAAAACACAATGTTCAATCGCTCCCAAAGGTCGTAGGCGTGATGAGACTCGAGCTCGGAAATGTTTGGTATGCCATTTGTCAGTAATGGTTAGAGCGCCACCTAGTGGGACAACTATAATCATGATTGAATGAGATGAAATGTTAGCTGGTGATTAAATGCATGAATTCCATCAATGTGACATCAGATCGGACGTGCTGGTTTTAGGTGTTGGGCGTGGCTCGACGCGCCGGGGGTGCGAGGGCCCTCATAACGCTGCTTGCAGCTTTAATTATTATTATTATTATTATTATTATTATTATTATTATTATTATTATTATTATTATTATTTCGGCAAATGAATCGGCCTTTTGAGGGCCTAAACATGCTCAAAAACTCATAAAATTTTACACACGCATCAGGTCTGGTGAAAATTTACGTATTTTAATGTTCTCAGACATGGCCAGGGAAAATTGCCTCAGTAGCGCCACCTAGAAAAATGAAAAACGCGAGCCCCCAGTATGGGTATGACCTACATGTTTGAAAGTCGATATACATATCTAATGTTCAGAGTCGAACAAAAAAGTCTATTATGGCAATGTCCTAAACCTTACAGGAAGTCCGCCATTTTGGATTGAATGTCACATTTTGGCTCTGATTTTACCATTTCCATGCCCTGTACTTTCGCAAACTCCTCCTCGGGATTTGGTCGTATAAGCTTCATCTTTGGTCAGTGCAAACTACACACCTGGGCCATATTAAATTGCGGAGCTTTTGAGTTTTCACATTACAGTGAGGCCGTGGCGTCGCGGCGAATTTCGATGACTCGCCATGAAAATCTTATTGCCTCTCATTCTGTCATACATTGTCCGATCTGGACCAAAGAGCACACATATGATAAGGCTCCAACCCTGAACATATTTCAACTGCCATATTTGACATCATGGAGAGCGCCACCTAGTGGGAACAGGAAGTGTCATGTTTTACACTTTGGGGTACAGTATTGTGATGGGTGACATCTGCAGCCTCAAATTTCTCCAGGAAAGCCTTAAGGAGTTGGTTTTGGGTTACAGTGAAAACTGTGACTTTTCGCGAAAGGGTGTGACCCCAGCAGCATGGCGAACTTTGATGTCTCGCCATGGAGAAACAAATTAGTATAACTCAATGAAATCCCGTCTGATCAGTACCAGAATTTACAGGCATGATGTCAGACCTGCCCTGAACAGATTGATGTGCCCATTGTCAGGAATACGCAGAGCGCCACCTAGTGGGAACAAGAAATGTCATGGCTTTAATTTTGTTGTACTGATTTTCACAGGTTCATCGTGGCCACCTCAAAAGCGGTGAATATTAACATGAGTCCCTCGTGATGCTTCAGTGAGAAAATTGTGACTTTAAACTGAACGGCGCACCCTGGTGGCAGTTTAACATGAAAGATGAAGTGGCTTTTGAGGGGCTTGGAAAGTTTATAGAGGCTTTAAATTTGGCCCACACCTCCAATGTGATGAAGGCTTTGTTGTCATGTGACCACTTTCCTTGAATAGCGCGAAATGGCTCCACAGCGCCCCCTACAAAATTTCAAATCATCAGCCCCTGCTCTGTGTTTTATCTATGAGTCTGAAACCTGGTAAGGTTATGGAAGATATTAAGATATACAAAAACGTCTCCTGGAGCAATATCCCAAATCCAACAGGAAGTCAGCCATTTTAAAATTAATGTCTAATTTTGGCGACATTTTCCCTTCCTTTCAGGCCTCATACTTTGACGAACTCCTCCAAGGGATTTCATCAGATTGACCCGATCTCCAGTGTGTGGAATCTAAAGACCTTTGTGATGTTAAATTGCGAAGCTTTTTACGTTCAGGGAAACGGGGTGGTCATGGCGGCACATGAATGTCAATCACTCGCCAAAAAGCAGTAATCTGCTGTCACTCAAAAACACAATGTCCAATCTCTCCCAAAGGTCGTAGGCGTGATGAGACTCGACCTCGGAAATGTTTGTTATGCCCTTTGTCAATAATGGTTGTGGCGCCACCTAGTGGATCGACTATAATCATAACTGAATGAGATGAAAGGTTAGCTGGTGGTTAAATGCATGAATTCCATCAATGTGACATCAGATCGGACGTGCTGGTTTTAGGTGTTGGGCGTGGCTCGATGCGCTGGGTGTGCGAGGGCCCTCATAACGCTGCTTGCAGCTTTAATTTTGTTATTATTATTGCTCTAGGATTTCTTCGCTGTAAATGACTTCTTGTGTTCTGATTTGATGTTTGATTTTCCTCATTGTTATCACAATTAGTGTCTAGGTTTCTTTCTCTGTATTTCTAGTGCTCTAGTTCTTTGTTCTGTGATTTCTAGTTTTTAGGTTTGGTTCATGTGTCCCTTTTGGTTCAGTGTCAGGTCTGGGTCTGTTGGCTGTTTCCTGTTTAGCTTTAAAAGCCTGTTTAATGTCAGTGTTTCTAGTTTCGCTTCCCCTGTCTCGTGAGGTCAATTCCTCATTCCCTCTTGTTCCTGTGTATTTACAATGTGTGTCCTCCAGTGCTCGTCATCGTACTTCTACCACTCCTTTGTGCTGTGTGTATTTCTCTGTGCTCCTCGTTATTTCAGAGTGTGTTCCAAGCTTCCTAGTTTCCTGTTTCTTTTTTTTCCTCAGGCCTTAGTTTATAGTTTTCAGTTTTTGGTTATATGTTCTTTCTCATCGTGTTTGGATGTTCAGCGGCAATAAAAGCTGCCTCTCTCAGTTTAACTCTTTTGTGGTCTGAGTCCTGCATTTGAGTCCTAAACCTGCCTGCCACACAGCAGAACCTTGACAGTTTCACTACTTTATGTTAGGTGACTATAACGGCTGGACTCAGTAGCAGAAACACACACAGGCTCGGCGGTTGCAGTAAGTGCTGTTTTATTTACAGTGATAGGGTATATTTACAAGGGACGGGGCTATTTACAGCGATCGGGTAAACGTGCGAGGACCAAGAGGGAATGAAACAGAGCCGATGCATGCGGGAGGATGGGTGGCGCACTGGAGTGACCTGAGGATGAGGGACAAAACAGAGTTAGGGAATTGCGCCGCAAGCCAAACATATGTAAACAGGGAGAGTTGGAGAGCTTACTTGATACACAGTAAATACAGACGCGGGCGGCGATCACAGGCAGAGGCGAGGTAAATCTCCAAACGAACAGGCAGGCGAGCAGGCTAATCTTAAAAGTAGAGACAGTGTCTGTCTCCTGACTGGAAGCTGGTTCCACAGAAGAGGGGCCTGAAAACTGTTCTACTTCCCCCTAAATTTTCTCCCGAACCCGAATTTTGTGGAGCTATAGTAAGTTTTTTATCCTGGAGTTCGCTCCATACTTTTTCCAGGAGTCAATTGTGGATGTTCTGTGACCATACACAAGTAACAGCTACTGACATTAGATTACACAGAGGTGCACTTTATTTAGTCATTAGCACTCATCAGGCAATGTCTATGGGCAACTGACTGCACTGAGATCAAAGGGGGCTGAACAATTACGCACACCCCACTTTGCAGTTATTTATTTGTAAAAAATGTTTGGAATCATGTATGATTTTCGTTCCACTTCTCACGTGTACACCACTTTGTATTGGTCTTTCACGTGGAATTTCAATAAAATTGATTCATGTTTGTGGCTGTAATGTGACAAAATGTGGAAAAGTTCAAGGGGGGCGAATACTTTTGCAAGCCACTGCAAATTCAGCTAACTGTTATCATTTCATGAGTAAAGCTGCTCAGATGACTGAATTGCGGTTTTAGTTGAACTTTGTTGCGAGTTTTGTTTTTCGACTCAATAGCCCACATTTTGATTTCGTTTTGCAAGTTGCTGATTTCACACAGATCCACTGCTGAAACGTGCCTTTGGGTTTTTCATCATTTAACAAGAATAGGCTCAGGCAATCATTGTGTAATTAGACTTAGCTTATGTGACAGTACATGGCACAAAATGAACAAGAAGCTTTCATGTATCTAAATCCAATTTTAGTCCCAAATTTTGTTGATCATAATGAAAATATATACTCTCTAGTATATATTAACCACTGGACGTAAAATAATATACACAAAAGAAAACATTATGTATCACATTTAGTGTTACAGTTTAGATCACCACAATAGGATATCCACAATTTAGGATACAGACATTTGTTTTAGTTCGACATCGCAATCATTCTACGATTGAGTAGTTTACAGAACCAGCAGTTAGCAGCAATAACTTCAGCTGCTTCAATTCATTGACATTTGCAAGCCTACCTTTATACACAGTATTTCAGTCAGGTTGAGGTCTGGGCTTCCATGCTGTAGATTTGCTGCTGTACCTGGGGTCATTATCCTGTTGCATGGCCTGATTTAGGAGAAGCTTTAGCTGTCGGACTGATGGCCTGACATTTGACTCTAGAAAACTTTGGCATACAGAGGAGTTTGTCAACTGCAAGGTGCCTATCTCTTGTGGCTGGAGAACAAGCTCAAATCACCACCGTCAAATCAGCATGCTTGACAGTTGGATTGAGGTGTTTGTGCTGTGTTTGATTTTTGCTGAAGGTACTGCTGTGCATGATGGCCAAACCTTCGCTTTGGTCTCATCTGTTAAAAAGACGTTGCTGCAGAAGTCTTCTTCGAGGGCAAATTTGCAGCCGAGTTGTCGTGTTCTTTTAAGAGAAGAAGCTTTCTCCTGGCAGCCCTTCCAAACAAGCCATACTTCTTTGGTCTTTTTCTAATTATACTGTCATGAATGTTAACATTTAACATGCTGTCTGAGGCCCTGTAGAGGCTCAGATGCAGCTCTTGAATATAGTGCAGTTTCTCTGAGCACTGAACAGTCTTTGGGGTGGATCTGAATGCTGCAGACTAGCAAACTTGCTGCCTCCACCGTGTTTTATAGACAGCTATAGACACTCACTGCTGTAGCGCTCTCCTGACCTCCTCTGCATATGATGATGATGATTTAGACTAAATTTGGAGTCATCAGTCCATCAAACCTTTTGCACCTGATTTGCAGTCCAGGTCATGAGTAACTTGGCATACCTCAGCTTCTTTCCCTTGCTTTACATTCTTTAACACGATCCCTGCTAATGCTAACATGTTCCAGCAGTCTGTGTTTTCCCATCAAGCAATAGTGTTAAACTTTGAGTTTTTGTTCTTTCAGTCGTTGGTTGACACACCATTTAGTCACTGATAGGCTGATACAATAACATTGCTTTATGATTTCTTGTTAAGATTTGCTTATTAATAGTAAATGTAGGCACCATGGCAGTATAATAGTACCACTAATATTAATATATATAGAGAGAGTCTGGATGGCATTACCTTGACAGCTATAAGAATCGATTATTCTTGACCAAGAACATTTTCTTTAACAAGCAAACTAAGAATGCCCTCTTTCCTCTGCCAAGTAAACCAGAGACATACTGAAGCTTCTAAGATGCACTATTGATTGGAATTACTTATTATAAGGCTGTTGTAAAAGCTCCTTGAAAAGCCTTCAGCTGATGAAAATCAAGAGATCATATATGTCCACAGTAGATATTCTTTTTAATGGCTGTAAAATCCACAGTTGGCAAACCCTTGCTGATCAAGTCATATGTCAAATGAAGTTCTTTCTTCCTCCCTGCCACCAAGTGTTTGCTCATACAGCCTCATCTGATTGTCAGGATCCTCTCACTAATGTCTTTAGCTTATAACAAAACGCACTTTGAGATGACCATTCCTGTGAAACAGCTCTACGTAAATAAAACTGAACTGACCCGGATGTGTAACATTAATAAGGAGTGGTTTGCTTGCTCCAACTCCTTCTGCCTCATCTCAGCATCCTTGGCACTCTGCTGATCCTTCTGCAGTTTCCTGATGTAGTCTACAGAAGTCTTGAGAATGGTGCCTTTATTCCAGCGCATCTTTCTGTCATTATTGCGATGTCAGTAAAGATAAGAAGGACAATAGAGGCAGAGGACAAGATCATGATTTATACGCCTAATGCGTGGCCCCCTGGCATTAAAATTCAAACAGTGTAACTTTATGTGAGCAGTGGGAAATGAAAGCGCCAGTAAGACCTACGGGTCTGATGACTCGGGTATCAAAGTGCCCAACTCCTTTATGCGGTCACTGATGTTGAACCAATGCCTCCTCTCAACTGCTACCAACAAAGCAAAGGCACACAAGGTCACCTCCAGCAATCAGCTGGTATTAAGCAGAAGTGCACAAACAAATAAATAGGATGTTGTGATTCTGAATCTGAAATGCTAGCGTTCATGTTACGAAAAACTAAACTGTTTATTAAAAACTAAATAAATAAATGAAACAAGACACATGTTTATAAAAGAAGAAGAAGTATAACGAGTACACTTATTGTAATGTGATTTTATTCAAACTTTGAAGCACTTTGTAACTGTGTGCTTTAAAAACTGCTACACAAATAAACTTCTCCTTCTTTTGCTTATGTTGATTGTGTTTTTCTTGTATCTCTTGTATATATTTTCTCAGTCCTGTTTTGTCCTTTGGGTTAGGGTCGTGTTGTTGTTGCAGCTCTTTGTTTCCTCGCTCTGTGCGTCCTGTATTTGCATCCCTTGTGATTTCTGGTGTTTGGACTCTGATATTATTCCTGTGTTTTGGGCATTTTGGACTTTGTTTGCTTCCTGGACTATCAGCAAACACACCTCAACCTGTCTGCAAGTTCAACACAGAGGTCATGACTGCTGTATGAATACAGTCCATAAAGGCTGATTCCAGTCTATTTAGACTAAAATAACACTAAAACATTGAGTAGCTCTGCTCACCACAACAGCTTTTCCACATCATTTAACAAGAGGTAAAACTGACACAAGAACCAATACTATCTGGAAATTCTAGATCTTAAGTTACTTTAGCTTTCATTAAATCTGTATGTGAGCTTTTACTTCTTCTACTCAAACCAGTGCTGAACTTTATCTCATTAACAGCTTGCTGTGTCTGTAAATTTCATCTTTCACTTCCTTAAACTCGTCACCCAAACTTTCATGCAGAGCTCCAGACACTTTTCTGAGTGAATATGCCAGCTTACTAAGAGTACATTAGTCAAGACACATTTATTTAAGAAAGAAGTCTGAGTGTATCAAGTAACATGAGGATAACATGAGCTGAAATATCAGCCCAGTAAAAAATAAGAAAGGAGGGGCTCTCTGGAGTCAAATATTTTGTTTGGCTTGGCAAATGACATTTTGATGCAGAGTGATAAGTGTTACTGTTCCGTGCTGCTCATGTTGGCCCTTGCCTCAGCTTTTGATACTGTTGGCTATCACATTCTGCTCGGTAGGCTGAGATGCTGGGTTGATGCAAGAGGATCTGCATTTTCACTCCACAGGGTTTGGCATTCAGGTGTAGGAGACCTGGCAAAACAAAGTGGAGAGAGGCAGGCCACAAGTCCCACCTAACATGAAACACAAAAACAGATTGAGCAGTGTGAGGAGACAACGCTCTCTCTGTGATTCTTTTTGTCTTGGTAGAGATCACGCAGAGATGTTTCCACATTGCAAAGAATCCTTTTATTACCCATTTTTCTTACAGATGCATCTGGAGATCAGCACACTGCATCCTATGCAGTCCTGTGCTAAAGGCTGATCTGTGGAGCATTCTTCACACACACACCTTTATAGACCTCAACTTCAAACTCTCATTTGAAGTTAAGGTCATGTTTACCTACAAATAATTAAAGCTAGGCACACTAGAGTAAGGGGGTAACAGTCCACTTTAGTGGGAGCAAAGAAATAGTTATACTGCAAGCAAATTAAGTACTGCAAGTAATTTTAAGTAATGTGTAAATCATTTTTGATAATAATAATAATTCACAATTTACAGTATAATTTTCATTTTCTTACACAGTGAAAAAGGCATTTTTTTTTATTCATAGATAGATATTTAAGTCATAAAGTAAATTATTTCTTCATTTCCTTTACAGGGTAAGCCCAGTAAGACTGTCCTTTAGAAGTCAAAGGGAAAATTAACCTCAGCCTTCACCTCTGTGAAAACATCCACAGACATTTCAGATTTCAAGTGATTATGATCGAAAAAACAAACAAAAACAAAAAAGGCTGGTGAAACAAAGATAAAAGATAATGGATTACACTGTACAGCTGCATGAAGTGAACTCTGATATATGCATTAATACAAAATAAGCTCTCAGCTTCACATGACAGTTTCATCTTCTGTCATTAAAGCAGCAGCTTGTTTTCCTCCACACTGAAGAATCTCATCTTCTTTTCCCTCCGTCTACTCTCTTGCTCAACTTTTGCTCGCATGCCAAAGTTGTCCTCCAAGACTGCCCTTCCTCTGTTATTGTAGCTGATGTTGGACCAGGAGATGACGGAGCCGCTGTAAGACCTAAAACCACAACAAAACACACACTTTTAACAAGCTTTTAAAACAAAGCTTAAACATTAAAAAGCAAATTTAAGACAAGGCCTGTTTTAAATGGAAAAAAAAACAACTTCTCTTTTATACTGTGGTTATGATTAAACGGTCGGTGTGTGAGTTCAGCATAGAGATCTTACCCGTAATAACTTCTGCTCATGTAGTAGAAGATGTCTCTATATTGCAGAGGATAGTCCCACACCTGGACGTCTGTCAGCTGACCATCAAAACCTGGGAAACTAATCACAGGCTCGCCTGACCACACATACTGAACACACAGAAAAAAGAGAAGATCAAAATTACAGATGATTAAGTGATTTTGAGAATAATATTGTCTACTTTTTAAAGCCTTTTAGAAATCTGGATTACAATGAAGGAGTCATTTAAGTGTTTTCTACACTTAGATATAAAAAAAACAAAACAAAAAATGATTCTGTGTTGTCATTATGTCTTCTGTTGAAGTCTCAGGCACAAAAAGGGTGGAAAGGAGTTACTGTTCCAGCTGGTGGAGTCCAGCTATCTCAGGGTCTTGTTTCGTGAACGACAGACTGTAATGTGATTAAGAGATGGCTTTTTCCCTGTGACCACGAGCTGTGAGAAAATTAAATCATGGATACAAGTGAGGAAAATGAACTTCCTCTGAAAGGTGTCTGGGTTCCGCTCATTGGAAAGACATTTCAATTAAAAATACTCAAATAAATAAATACCTGAGGTGATTCATTAATCTGACCAGAATGCTTCCTGCATACGTGAACTCGCACACTACTTTGCTCTGTTTAGTAAATTTGTCTTTCCGTCTCTACATCTACACAGTTTTTAACATGCTGATTCTAACTTTGTCGACATTCTCACCTGATAAGGCATCACCTTCCTGGGGCTCATATACCCGCCACTGAACATCTGGACCACACTCTTACTGGTGTCCACAGTGAGGCAGACACTGGTCCAGATGTCCTGCTTAATGTCTGGCCATAAGTGGACAATGGGCTGCAGGTCCACACTGAAGGAACCATAATAGGACAGCATGAACGTGTGAAAGCTACCCTGGAGACTCAGAGGGGATGTGTCTGGACTGAGAGTGAAGAGTGGGAAGGTTGGCTGCACGGCATCAGTCATGTAACGCAGACACACCGACACACCTGCAAGAGATGTAACAAAAACGGGTTGGACAACACATTTCCTTAAAATGACTGGAAACAGTTTGCATCGGGCTTTGACGAATGTTTTCTTTCCTTTAGTTGGCTTGCAAGATATTTTACCTGCTCAGGATCAATGTGAATATAAACTGTACCAATTTCAGCGGATCAATTTCATTGATCTGCAGTGCACACAGTCATTCAGCTGCACAGGCTGGACTTCTGGATAATAAGGTAATGCTACACTACTGTTTGTGTTTGTTTGTGTTTTTTATTTTTATTTTATTAGTTTAATGGAATTACAGTCTATAAGATTATACACTTACAGAGTCAGCACTTTTGCCAATTTTGTTGTCTGGCTTCAAACAGACTAAACCAAGGGGTGTCAAGCATAAGGCCCGGGTGCTGGAATTGGCCTGCAAAAGACTACAATCTGGCAGTCTGTACATTGTAGAGGAGGACGTAAATTTCATGCTTTTCACTGTGTTTCCATGACTTTTACAGCTTTTCCTACTGATAAAGACCTCCTCTATGGCCATTTACACTTCACCAACATAAATAAGCAAAAGAAAAACTGTTAACAGAAAGTTCCTGTTTTTTCACCATCTATTATGAAAATATTATGAAAATACGAATGAAAATATTATATGAAAATATTATATATTAACAATATTATTAGAGACTTAGACTTAGAGACTTAGAGCTTTTTATTGTCATTGTGCAGTTTCTTGCACAGCGAAATTGGGTAGCTGAACCACAAAGGTGCTAAAGTAAGAAGAAGAGAAACCAATATACAATGAAGGCGGAAAATAAATAAATAATTAAATAAATAGAATAAAATAAAAAACAGTGTATATGTATATATATGTGAGTGGAACTATATACATGGTGTATGTGTAGGAAACATTGAAACAGACTGGGACCAAAATAATTGCACATGAGCCAAAAATATTGCACAGAACATGGAAAGATTACAGTGGGTTTGCTTTAAAAAATATTCTGTCAATTAACAAAAATGTTCATGTTATAATTAGCTCGTAGATCTAACAGAAATATTTCATGTAATTTTTCAAATTTATTTCTCACAATTTAAGCCCCAAGCAGCAATTCTTTATCATGCCGAAAACCTGAGATGAATTCTTAAAAACTTTTTTTTCATGGTCTAAGGAGCTTGGAAAGAAAAGCGTCTGGATGTTTCCTCTCTCATCCGAGAAGCTTCTTCAGTTCTAGGGTCAAATGGTGGAGAGTCCCAGATTTAAGCCCTGTGGGAGTGTCACCCCAAGAGGGACAAAAGGACCCTGAAGAAGCTTCTCGGATGAGAGGTGAAACGTCTTCAAGCACCTTAAAGAAGTCCAGACGCTTTTCTTTCAAAGCTCCTTAGACTACAATGACCTGGATGACTGAGAACCTTCACAGACACTTCTTTTTCATATATTCAAATATCTCTGGGATTAACCGTGTAGTTAAACGGGCAAAAAAGAGAACTTTTCCAGTCCTGCTTCAGATCAAAGTAGCTGTTTAATCCTTCTCTGTACAACCAGTAAATCTAATGCCAGTAGAATAAACCGCTGACTGCGTCCACACCACCTCCTTGAATGTACATACTCACTTCTGGTTGGACTCTGTGTAGTTGTAGCTTTGGTGGTGGTGGTGTTTGGATGTTTGGTGGTGGTGGTGGTGTTTGGATGTTTGGTGGTAGTGGTGGTGGTGTTTGGATGTTTGGTGGTAGTGGTGGTGGTGTTTGGATGTTTGGTGGTGGTGTTTGGAGGTTTGGTGGTGGTGGTGTTTGGAGCTCCAACTTTGTAGCTTCTGGTTGGGTAGGGAGTTTGGAAATGATAATTGGGGTGATAGAAGATTACTCCTCCATAATTACGAGACAAAGTGAACATCCTCCCGTCTAGATTTATTTCAGAACTTCCTGCAGACAAAAAGACAACAAAAAAGCCGTTATAACGTTTTCCTTCCTTCCTTCTTCCTTCATTATATGTGTTTTTATGTTGACTTCTGGGGTCTTGCTCCCAAAAGCAGGTTTAGGAAAAACTAAACAGCACACACCCCAATCCTCTGCAAAAGTTTACACCTTTAAAAACACTAAAATCCAGCTCCTTTATTTCCTTTCTGGTGACATAGAAGAATATCTGTAATGTTTCATCCTCACATTGGAATCAAATTAGTTCTTTGTTCTTTTTATAACTCTTTGTGTCTGTAGTATGCAATTAAATTTCTAAATGGGATGGCTGCAGGATGGCTACCACAGCATCCTGCAGTGACATGCCATCCCACCAGTTTGCGTTTATTTAGACCATCATTTATTTATCAACAGGATAATTACCCCAAACACACCTCCAGGCTGTCTAAGGACCATTTGACCAAGAAGGTGAGTGATGGAGTGCTGTGCCAGATGGCCTGGCCTCCATAGTCACCTTACCATAAACTCAAATGAGATGGTTTGGGATGAGATGGATCGCAAAGTGAAGGCAAAAGGGCCAACAAGTGTTCAGCATTTCTGGGAACTCCTTATAAACTGTTGGAAAACCATTTCAGGTGACGACCTCATCAGGCTAATTGAGAGAATGCCAAGAGTGTGCAAACCAGTAATCAAAACATCTAAAATATGTTGAGTAATTTCACACTTTTTTGTTTACTACATAATTCCATGTGTGTTCATTCATAGATTTTATGCCTTCAGTGAGAATTTACAATCTAAATAGTCATGAAAATAAAGGAAAGAAAACATTAAATGAGAAGGCTGGGACATTTTGTGTTATGTGTTGTAATAGATGTTATATTCTGTGCTTGATGCTAACACTAGCCTACTGCTAAATAAATGCTAGTAGTACATTTTTACCTGCTAGCGTTGAGCTCTGCACACAGGGTGCTCGTGCAAGCTGTTAGCATTAGCATGAATGTGGTTTTAAAGGGTTTTTTTGCAAGGGACATTTCTCACCAGTTAAATATTTGAGGAAGATAATTGTTCTTTGCAATCAGACACAGAAAATCAGCTTCATGTCAAAATTCACACAGTAACGAAAGTGACATGGATACATGTATTTGCATTTACTAGAAAATGCCTTTCAGATTCTTTTGTACGTTTACCTGTTGTTCTTGGCCATGTGGGTCGTTCTTCAGTAGGAGCTGGTTCAACCATTGTTGGCATGAAAACCATCAGACTGAGAACAAAAAGTAGCTTCATTTTTATCTATAAAACAAACCCTGCAGTGAACTTGATGTGTTTATCTCTTTGCTGTCTCCCTGAGTCCGAGCAGGCTGCACTTCAGCTTGTTTGCTTTCAGTTTTCTTATTTAAGCGTCAACTTCCTGCATGTTCCACCTTCCCTTTTTGTTCCCACTAGTCTTTCTACATAGCAACAAGCTACAATTACTATGTAAATACTGAGGAACTAGACTTAAAAAAAAAAAAAAACCCACAAACTTTTTAAAAATAATTTTTTATACTTTGTTCAGAATCTTTTTAAGGGAAGCATTGCCCAATCCTCAAACTCAAGGATATCAACAAACCTTGGGCAAGACACTTTACCCTACCGCCTACTGGTGTTGGCCAGAGGGGCCGATGGCGCAATATGGCAGCCTCGCTTCTGTCAGTCTGCCCCAGGGCAGCTGTGGCTACAACTGTAGCTTGCCTCCACCAGTGTGTGAATGTGAGAGTGAATGAATAATGGAATTGTAAAGCGCTTTGGGTTCCTTGAAAAGCGCTATATAAATCCAATCCATTATTATTATTATTATTATAAGCTGTTGATCAAGTAATTTCTTTGTGTGTGACAGAACAAATTCATTTTTAAATAACTCATGACTCATTCACAATGAAGTCATTTACTAGACCAGTGGTTCCCAAACTTTTTTCTCTGGGCCCCCCTTTGTTTTACATGAAAAATGTTCGCGCCCTCCCCGCCGCGTGCACGCGCGCACGCACTAACACATCCTCCAACCACACACATTTCTGCCTGTGCGCGCTCAACTCTTTCTGTACACCCTTGTGCCACAAAACCAGCCAATCACAGACTTGGATGCAAAAAAATCTGATTGGCTGTTTTCATCTCCAATCAGCTCGAATGACGAAATGCAATATCCCAGAATCCATTTCATCCAAAACTCAAATGAGGCAGTGGTGGAGGAGCACAGAGTGGTGGAGTTTGAAATGTTACTCTTTCTGGGTCACAAAAAAAACTTTTAAGATATTTTCATGCGAGAATGGTGCTGTGTAAACTTAAAAGATCTGCTCGATTTATCAAGACATCACATATTTGCATAAGTGCTCTAACGTTTTCGGAGATGCCTGTTACCCACCAGCTGACCGGGTGGTCACTTGGGTTAAACGTAACATATAAGGCTGAACTGACAAAAAATCAGCCGACTGCACCACCAGGTATTATAGGAAAAACCATAAAGCCTTTGAACTAAAACAAACGTTGTTGTGACAGTGATGTACACTGTTTTGTTGGTAAATATGTATACCAACGCAAATGCAAAAACTGAGCCTCTGAGAGGGGCTGCTATTGTGTGTGTGTATGGATAATAGCAAACACTGAAATACATTTTTTGCACGCAGCAATGAATTTTGTTCACTCAAATTTAGCTTTTCTTCGCTCAAAATAAATTTCTCCTCAAAATGCAACACTTGCACCTGCAAATTTTTTTTATGTGCACTCAGAATAGTGGCACAAAAATAACGCCATAGAGGGGCGGTAGTTAAACTTGCAGTAGCACAGGAACAGAGCGGGAGGGAAAGAGAGAGAAAGAGATCCAGGGAGTACAACAAGAGACAACATTATCACATTAGAAAGGTATAGTAATCATCCACAACTATTTTCCATTGCGGATGATAAAGGATTCAGAAAGTTTATTCATGCAGTGAATCCTATGTATGCAATTCCAAGCAGGAAAACACTCTCCCAAAATTATCCCAGGCCTATATGACAGAGAATGTAAATCTTTTTGTTTTGCATATTTTAATTTATATTTTATGGAGTTTTGGTTTGCAGTGTTTTGTGTTATGTCACTTTAAATTTGTTTAAAAGGAAAAAGCTGAAAATTTAAATAGTTGCTGTTTGTATTATATAATTTATTAGATTTTATGTGGAGTGAATAAATAAAAGTATATTTATGGTGGCCCCTAGAGACAAAGCACGTACAAACTCCAAAACACGTACTTTATATATTACTGTGTTGTGGTTTGCAGTGTTTTGTGTTGTTTCACTTTACATTTGTTTAAAACAAAAAAGCTGAATATGTAAATAGTTAAAAGTTCAAATGTAAGTAGTTGGTTTATGTATTTTATAATTTATTTATTAGATTTTATGTGGAGTGAATAAATAAAAGTATACTTACTGTGGCCCCTAGAGACAAATGACGTACAAACTCCAAAACACGTACTTTATATATTATTGTGTTGTGATTTACAATGTTTTTGTAATGTAAAAAATAAATTATAAAATACAAAAACCAACTATTTACAATTCAACTTTTAACTATTTAAATTTTCAGCTTTTTCTTTTTAAACAAATTTAAAGTGAAACAACACAAAACACTGCAAACCACAATACAATAAAATATAAATTGAAATATGCAAAACAAAAAGAAGATGCACATTCTCTGTCATATAGGCCTGGGATGATTTGGGGGGAGAGTGTTTTCCTGCTTGGAATTGCATACATAGGATTGACTGCATGAATAAACTTTCTGAATCCTTTATCATCTGGAACTGAAAATAATTGTGGATGATTACTATGCCTTTCTAATGTGATGATGTTGTCTCTTGTTGTTGTCCTTGGCTCTCTTTCGCTCTCTGCTTTGTCTCTAGGGGCCACTGTATATGTTTATATATAAAAATATACAAATAAAACCACGTTTTTTTTACATTAGTAATTCCTTTTGTGCATAATTTTATATTGTTGGTGATAATAAATTAATTGAAGCAAGGAAACAACCTAAAGAGCCGGTTAGGCTAGGCTCACTAAAAAGAGCCAGAATTCCCATCACTAGAACAAAATGATCAGTTTTGCTGGGAGAATGATTAGAGCTTTCATCTCCAAGATGAATTCTTTCAACATGAGCACTGATACCCGTCGCTTCACTGATTCAGAAGAGGACACTAAAACTTTTGATAGTCAAAGTGTCCCAAAAGATCAACTGGATCAAGAACATGAAAAACCCATGATAGGCTCCCAGGATAGCTTAAATACTGCAAATTTGAAAACTGTGGAATTTGCCATCAAAAAGGCTGTTGAATAGTTTTTACCAATTTTGGATCAAACTAAGGATCCTCAGTATAACAAGGTGCAATCAGAAACAATTGAAGAGAGTGAGCTACTTGCAAAGCAGCTCACTCATTCAGTTGAGGCAGAGATTGAAAATGCTGCAGAGAGTGGCGAAGTTATCACTCCTACATCATTTCAAGAGAAATTTTAAGCAGTCGTTAGAAAACAACTCGGGTAAGATCAAAATATTCTTTGTGAAGCAATTTAGAAAAGCAACAATTCTTCGCATTGCCAAAAACACCAGGGCTAAATTTCTGAGAAAGGGGAAAGTTGAAAGCAGTGAATTGCTCGAGCAGCTTGTTAATGATGTTGACTTACTGCTTTAGATTGTAAAAGATCACAGTTCAAATGAGCTTGAACTACTGAAACACATTTTGAAGGGCAAATCTCTGGACTTTACCCAGGTGCTCACAGACATGCTCAACAAATATGCTTCACAGGGCATGGGACCTGAAACTCTACCTGATCTTTTCAGAAGAACATACATAAAAAGAAAGATCAAAGTTTTCTTGGCACTCATGAGATGGTGGTGATAAACCCAGGCTGAGAGACATGGTCTGAGCGTAATGCTTGCAATACTTGGCACACAGACAACAACAGAACCACAGACAACAGCATCCCAGTTGCATCTTCCCATTCAAAGCCAGACCCTTTTGTACTAGAAGATCCGGTACGTAAAGCTTACATTCAAATAATCATTCACAAATTATTTAGCCGCATAGCTAAGAAATTAAACATGAAGTGCATTTGTGTATGCTCACAGAACATCCAAAATTGGCTTCTGAAAGAAGTATGAGGCGAACTCCAGGCTAAAAAAAACTTACAGCCCCAAAAGCCATAAATAGGACAGGAACTGTGTTTGAAATAGCAAACTTGGAACTTACATTTTTCACGCTTTCAACGTGAAAGTCCATTTAAGACACGTTCAACTCAAAACCTAACAAATAATAATTTAACCCAGCCTAATATACAAATATTATAAATTGAAAAAGAATGCCTAAATACAGAGAACATTAAGGAACTGACAGCAGCTCGTGTTTGTCCTGTCATCAAATCCTTTTTTTAAAACATGACAACTGAACAGTGGCGTTCCATTAAATCAGGAAACCCTGACATAGCCACTAAGACTCTTCTGCCAACATGCCAACATTGAAGTGTCGGAGGAGGTTGTTTTGGACAACATGGGTACCATACTTCCAGAGCCTTTGGCAGAAGCTTTGAAAATGGATGATCAGGGCCACAAGGATAGCACTGAAAAACTTAGAGCAGCTGTTTGCTAAAGAGGTTGTGCTGAGTGTTCAATCTGCACAGTCTGCTGACACCAAAACAAGCTTCACTTAAGAAAGTGAGCACATCATTCCTCCAAAACATCTAAACAAAATTATCAGTTTTGGTGGGAGAATAATTAAAGCTTTCATCTCCATGATGAAGTCTGTCGGCATGAGCAGTGACACTGTTGGCTTCACTGATTCAGAGGTGGACACTGAAATTTTAGATAGCCGAGATGTCCCAGAAGAACAGCTGGATCAACAACATGAAAGACTCATGACAGGCTCCCAGGACAGCTTAAATACTCCAAATTTGAAACCGGTGGAATTTGCCATCCAAAAGGCTGTGGCTGAGCTTTTGCCAGTTTTGGATCAAACTAAAGATTCTGAGTCTAACAAGTTGTAATCAGCAATAATTGAAGAGAGTGAGCTCACTCTCTTGAAATAATCTAATTATTTAGTAGCAGAGCTAAGAAATTAAACACAATGTGCACTTGTGGCTGCTCAGAACATTCCACAGTTGGCTTCAAAAAGTACGTTCTTAAAGACCTGTCTTTGGGAGTGTAGAAAATGTTCAAGTGAAAATAAAATAAACAATAAGAACAAAGGTCGATCAAATGGACCAATACGGCAAGGCCGTGATGATCCATTTGGCAAATTAAATCCATTGTGTATCCTTGTTGGTCTTCAGACAACAATTCTGATGGCTAAGGAACCAAATGGGACAGGCAAATAAAAATTGTCAGGTTTTTCACTGCATTGGCCAAAGCCATCAACAAGCCATTTAGACGCACAGCTTGAAATGGTGGTTAGCCAGGCGAGTAATGCCAACTACCCCCTGACTACCGAGGACAGTGACGTTGTCAGCGAGAGACTGGTGATCAGCAACGCGGTGCACGACGTCCGAGCAGATTATTGGGGGTTTCTCTCTTGCACTGTAGGGTCTTTATAATATAAAGAATTTTCAATCAGCTTTTGTTATTGGGCCCTATTTAATTACAACTGATTAGCAATTTTTAAAACATTTACAAATCAATAAAACAAATTCCAAATTTGTATTTCTGTCTCTTTTTATTTTTTACAAATGTATTTTTAAACTAGAAAAAGTTGCATTTCCTGTGAAAAATGTAGTGTGGATGCTGTACGTCTGAAACTGAATGCAGACAATAGCTGAATAAGCTGAAGTCAGTATTTGAAAAGTAGTTGAAATTATAACTTAGCAGAAACATAATAACTTGGCATAAAACACTATAACATAGCAGAAATACTGTGATTTAGCAGAAATGCATTAACTTGGGAGAAATATTGGATGGCCAGTGGAGAAAAGCTGAACAAGGTAAAGTTCCCACAAAAACACTTGTTGTTCAACTAAGACAAGTTAGCAGAAACTTTAGAAAAGCCACAACAGCCAGCAAATAAACAAAACCAAAGTACTAACAATAATTGCATATATGCGCACACACACACACACACACACACACACACTGCTCTGCTTTTGGGTGTGTGTGCATATGTCAGAGTAATTTCAAGCTAAAAGCATGCAACACACAACTTCTGCTACAGCACAGCTCTTCTACTTTATTCTCACAGTGACACATGGGTGAAAGCCTTGTAAACATTTCATATAAAGATTGACTGAGGTGCTAAATGAGATGTTGACATAATGTCAATCCTTCCTTTAAATGGAGCGGCCCAGACCTTTGAAAACTATTACAAATCGGATTGGCCCTTCTATTTCCTGTCAGTGTGGACAGGAGGGTTTTATGTGTGCAAACAAAAATGTTAGCAAACAGACAGGATGTTGAAGCATTAACTGAAATAACATGCAGAATTCATGTTTTCTACTCATTTTAGGACTACATGTATAAAGACAAATACTTCATGTGTACTGAATATTGATTAGCAAGTGGCATCCCGTGCCAGATCGCAGATCTAGTGTCTAACACAGACTGCTGTGTTAGCTTCGTTTTACCTACTGTGACATAATTTAATTTGAAAATACTTCAATAAATGTCTTTAAAGTAAATGACATCTCCTGTAAGCTTACTGTGCCTTCGCCTCATTTTTGTGGCTTTTTTTAAATGGGATGCTAGTACTACTCAAAAACATCACTGTGGCTTTTCAAAACACGCTACTACAATAACCCAGAGTTAATTATCAATACATGATTGTTGTTAATACATGTAAGTTACAAGCCAATAACAAGTACCCTTAAAGGCAATCTATAATATGAGTTGCATGGTAAACAAAAAAGTTGAAGTAAAAGAAAACAAATGGGGAACATAATCAAGTGCTGAGAGTACTGTATTATAGTATAAAGCATTTCCCTACAGCACACCACAGTACAGTCTCTGCACCACAACCACAGTATTACTGTATATTCGGAACCCTCAGATCTGAATTAGATTTTTCCTGATGTATTGCACCACAGCATCATCCTCTCTGAGTTACATGTCGTTGTAACAGCTCAGCATGTTTTATACTACAGGCTGGCTTTAAATTTAGAGATGCTGTGCTCAAGTACAGCATAACACGTGGAGGAGAAGAAGGGCAGCAGCCAATTATCTCGTCACACAGCAGAGTTCCCCTTGTTGACTCTAAGGGGAGAGATAAGAAGGAAAAGAAATGATTGCAACATATCCACTTTACAGTAAAACTTTTACAGTAAAATAATAGCACAAAAACTACATCCAACTTCCATGTCACGGGTCAGTAGTGTAGAGACGTACTACCTCAGACTAACCAGAGGTGGAAGGAACAGTTTATCTCTGAGAAAATGTGGTGTTTTTTTAAAAAAAATTCACCTCCCCCAAATTTCTGATTTTGCAAAAACTAGGTTTTATAACACAGGTCAGAAACAACCATGATATTTAATCAAAATACAGAAGCCTAACCCATTGTGTTTGGATGTTCTACCATACTTGAGGTTTTGCATATACTAGAATTGGAATATTTCAATAAATTTCCCCTTGTTTGTCTCTAACAGTAGTTAGAGACAAATCAGTACTTTCTCAAAAGGACCTGGGCAGGTTTAAAAGCTAACAGCCTAGTTGATCATTCTGGGAAGGAACTACTTCTAAAGAGTGTTGGCATCCTGTTTGACTGGAATGTTTGTGAATGGAGTGAACTGGGGTGGGGTTTGTTTGTTTTTTTTCAAACATTTCCTGTTAAACGGGAGCAGCAGAGTACTTACCACTTACTCTGCTGCTGTGTCCTGCAATTCTGTGTCCAGTCTGATTTAGCATTAGGTTGAAAGTCAGAAAGCAAAAGTAAGTGAGGGATGTTAACTGAGCAACTATACTGTCAGTAGTCATGCAAAAGCTGGGGATCAGTAGCCTATTTCAACACTTGCACTGACAAATGAATTGATAAAAATAAAAACAAGCATTGGTGCTCAAAGGTGAGAGTATTCAAGGTCAAAGCAATGTACTGCAATGCATGGGGTGTAACAGTTTGCCTCAAAATGAGTCCATATTTCAGTCATCAAAATGCTTTTTTTTAAATGTACCTTTGTATTGGATAAGAAGACAGTCAAAGGTCAGTCAAAGGTTAGTCTCAGCATGAGAAAATTAATGAAGGATTTTCAGGGAGAATTAGACATAACCAACTCATAGAAAGAGGCAGATTAAGTAGTTTACCTCGTGCATGCAAATTTGTTCAAACTCATCTCCTGGTCATACCTTTGGGCAGAAAAATTTGTAAACATGCCTAAAGCACTTAAGATGACAATCTGCACTGGTTGGTTTCAATTTTTAAGGAAATTCAGTGAGTTTCTTGAGTAGATTTGCAAAAAACAATTTGTCTCCAAAATGCAATTACAGAAGTAAGAGCATTTGAAGACTTAGATAAATATTCAAACACAGTTGCAACTACAATAATGGTTGTGAAATGCCACATGCACCACACATTAAATATATCGTTGAGGACTTTTATTCTGCACTAGGGGTGTCAAACTCATTTTAGGCTGTGGGCCACAGAATGTCCAATTTAACCTAAAGAAGTCAAAATTGCCTAATAACCTAAAAAAACCCAAACCTGTAAATTGTTTCCCTTTCTTTTTATTTAATGAAGTTTAACTACAAATTAATTAAACCATCTAGTTTTAAAAGTGATGACTAGCAACTTGAGATACCTGAAGAAAAAATAAGTGCAATCCAAGAATAGGTTTCAGTTTTTCCAGAAAATCTGGTATACACTAGTAAATCAAAGGAACCCGTCAAAACAGCTCTCTGGTCTTACACATTAACAAACAAAGGCATAAGTACAGAAAAAAATAAATCATACAATTAAAACAGAGTGATATCTTTGTTTTTAAGAAGGCTTTAAAACTTCTGATTTTTTTACTGTATCCAATAGGCTGGAGTGGATTAGTTTCACTAATCAAACCGACGGGCTTTCAGTTTTCACTAGATGAAAGAAAGGTAAATTTAATTACACAGGGCTGAACACCAGTCAGGCAAGTTTAACACCCAGAAACGTCACAACAATGTATTATGTGCAAGATGTGGTTTGGTTGTGGTTTGTTTTCTCCGAAGTCCTTGGCTAAATGCCATGATCAACCATGATCAACAACCAATGGCATTTATATTAATGACAGGCTGGCTCACCTGACAATGCTGTGAGGTATATGCACATACTCCATAGGAATGATTTCTACGAGCTCCTGCAGAGTATGCACATACTTGATCTTACTGCTGAACTTGGAACTGAAGGAAATAGAAATCAAAAAGAGTTACAGTAAAAAATGGTTTTGCTAAATGCTACATGATAATCCTTTCTAATGAAGATCTCCATGACTTTGACTGCAATTAAATTATGAATGAATCTGAATGAATTTCAATGGCTGGGAGAGTCGTGCAAATAGCAATTACAACTCTGAGACCTTATGAAGGGTCTGGTAATTCCTAGCAAAGTCCGTATGAACCAGGATGGATGAACAATGATGAACATCTTTAGGTTTTTCTTCAGTCTGTGGGACAAAACAGTCAGAAATTACACAAAAGAGCAGTACAATTGCACTGATGACTATAGCTTATCATTGATATCTACTGATACGATGCTTTTCAGACAGGAGTCACACAGCACTTTAAAGAAAGTAATCTAAGATTATACAAAATACAAGAAAACAAAGACAAAACAAACATTTGAAAGAAGAAAATGGAGTACATTAGCAACAGGATTAACAGCAGGAAGATCAGACTGTTTCTTTCACATTTGCGCAGCGTTTTACATTTTTTCTTTTGCTGTTTCTTTTAATGGCAGGAACACAAAAAGAGAGAAAAGCCATGTTCTGCAATAATAAATCATATTACTCACATGCGGGTTTGCTCAGAGACCCTCCTTATTATATAAAGTTTATTTACACTACTGAACTTATAGTCCACCATTTTATTTGAGTTTGAAATATTTGCGTCAACAAAGCTACCTTCTTACAACATTTAGATTTGGGAATGAAAACTGCATTCTCCTTAGAGTATACACAACTAGAAATACCGTAGAGCAGGGGTGGCCAACACCAGGCCTCGAGAACCGGTGTCCTGCAGGT
This sequence comes from Neolamprologus brichardi, assembly GCF_056152115.1. Classification (NCBI taxonomy): domain Eukaryota; kingdom Metazoa; phylum Chordata; class Actinopteri; order Cichliformes; family Cichlidae; genus Neolamprologus; species Neolamprologus brichardi. Next base: position 21,151,539 of record NC_142108.1, read on the forward strand.
TTTAGATATCACCCTGGGTCAACAAATCTGAAACAAATGGTTAGTTCATTACCAGGCCTCTGGAGAACTTCAAGAAATGTTGAGGAGGTAATTTAGCCATTAAAATCAGCTGTGATGGATCAAAGCTACATCTAAAACCTACAGGACACCGGCTCTCGAGGCCTGGACCGTTTTGGTTTTGCTATGATCGATATGTCCAAGCGTGAGTAGTGCGCTGCCAAAGTGTAAAGGTTAATGACGCCAGAAAAATGGTTGCTGCACTGCGGGGATTTTAATAAACGACACTAAACCAGACTGAATTGAATAGTTTCACAATGAAGATCAACTACAAGTTTCAATTTAATCAGTTCACTATATTTTAAAGGTGTTTTTTAGGGTCAAGTGAGGTTTTTTTTAGAAATCATAATACACACTATCAGTGAAAACTTAACATTCATATAATCTGTAATGAAATCACATGGTACATATACTATGGCATTACATTTGCAATAAACATATCTGTGTTAATATTACCTTCTGTCTATCATTTGGTAGCACCTTTTCATCCAGGTAAAATAATGGTTGTGAAATGCCACATGCACCACACATTAAATATATCGTTGAGGACTTTTATTCTGCACTAGGGGTGTCAAACTCATTTTAGGCTGTGGGCCACAGAACGTCCAATTTAACCTAAAGAAGTCAAAATTGCCTAATAACCTAAAAAAAACCCAAACCTGTAAATTGTTTCCCTTTCTTTTTATTTAATGAAGTTTAACTACAAATTAATTAAACCATCTAGTTTTAAAAGTGATGACTAGCAACTTGAGGTACCTGAAGAAAAAATAAGTGCAATCCAAGAATAGGTTTCAGTTTTTCCAGAAAATCTGGTATACACTAGTAAATCAAAGGAACCCGTCAAAACAGCTCTCTGGTCTTACACATTAACAAACAAAGGCATAAGTACAGAAAAAAATAAATCATACAATTAAAACAGGGTGATATCTTTGTTTTTAAGAAGGCTTTAAAACTTCTGATTTTTTTACTGTATCCAATAAGCTGGAGTGGATTAGTTTCACTAATCAAACCGACGGGCTTTCAGTTTTCACTAGATGAAAGAAAGGTAAATTTAATTACACAGGGCTGAACACCAGTCAGGCAAGTTTAACACCCAGAAACGTCACAACAATGTATTATGTGCAAGATGTGGTTTGGTTGTGGTTTGTTTTCTCCGAAGTCCTTGGCTAAATGCCATGATCAACCATGATCAACAACCAATGGCATTTATATTAATGACAGGCTGGCTCACCTGACAATGCTGTGAGGTATATGCACATACTCCATAGGAATGATTTCTCCGAGCTCCTGCAGACTATGCACATACTTGATCTTACTGCTGAACTTGGAACTGAAGGAAATAGAAATCAAAAAGAGTTACAGTAAAAAATGGTTTTGCTAAATGCTACATGATAATCCTTTCTAATGAAGATCTCCATGACTTTGACTGCAATTAAATTATAAATGAATCTGAATGAATTTCAATGGCTGGGAGAGTCGTGCAAATAGCAATTACAACTCTGAGACCTTATGAAGGGTCTGATCATTCCTAGCAAAGTCCGTATGAACCAGGATGGATGAACAATGATGAACATCTTTAGGTTTTTCTTCAATCTGTGGGACAAAACAGTCAGAAATTACACAAAAGAGCAGTACAATTGCACTAATGACTATAGCTTATCATTGATATCTACTGATACGATGCTTTTCAGACAGGAGTCACACAGCGCTTTAAAGAAAGTAATCTAAGATTATACAAAATACAAGAAAACAAAGACAAAACAAACATTTGAAAGAAGAAAATGGAGTACATTAGCAACAGGATTAACAGCAGGAAGATCAGACTGTTTCTTTCACATTTGCGCAGCGTTTTACATTTTTTCTTTTGCTGTTTCTTTTAATGGCAGGAACACAAAAAGAGAGAAAAGTCATGTTCTGCAATAATAAATCATATTACTCACATGCGGGTTTGCTCAGAGAGCCTCCTTATTATATAAAGTTTATTTACACTACTGAACTTATAGTCCACCATTTTATTTGAGTTTGAAATATTTGCGTCAACAAAGCTACCTTCTTACAACATTTAGATTTGGGAATGAAAACTGCATTCTCCTTAGAGTATACACAACTAGAAATACCGTAGAGCAGGGGTGGCCAACACCAGGCCTCGAGAGCCGGTGTCCTGCAGGTTTTAGATATCACCCTGGGTCAACAAATCTGAAACAAATGGTTAGTTCATTACCAGGCCTCTGGAGAACTTCAAGAAATGTTGAGGAGGTAATTTAGCCATTAAAATCAGCTGTGATGGATCAAAGCTACATCTAAAACCTACAGGACACCGGCTCTCGAGGCCTGGACCGTTTTGGTTTTGCTATGATCGATATGTCCAAGCGTGAGTAGTGCGCTGCCAAAGTGTAAAGGTTAATGACGCCAGAAAAATGGTTGCTGCACTGCGGGGATTTTAATAAACGACACTAAACCAGACTGAATTGAATAGTTTCACAATGAAGATCAACTACAAGTTTCAATTTAATCAGTTCACTATATTTTAAAGGTGTTTTTTAGGGTCAAGTGAGGTTTTTTTTAGAAATCATAATACACACTATCAGTGAAAACTTAACATTCATATAATCTGTAATGAAATCACATGGTACATATACTATGGCATTACATTTGCAACATATCTGTGTTAATATTACCTTCTGTCTATCATTTGGTAGCACCTTTTCATCCAGGTAAAACCAGGCATTCTCCTGCGAGGTGTGGCGCCATTTAGATACACAATTATGTAATCCTCAGCCACCATTAATTCCAGTGTACTTATCACATATCTACAAAGAGAAGCAGAACAAAATACAGTGGATTAGACATGTTTATTTATTTTAGACATTATGACTGTAGCAAAGTTTTCTTCTCGTCACTTCAATGACATGTGAGAAGCTTTGGTTAGGAGATGAAACACGGGCGTGATGTACATAAAAACAGAGCTACACACAGAGAGCAGCGGCAGAAAGACACACCAGCGTACGCTAACCCAGAAGCACGGTCATTTTTGAATGTACTTACAGAAAAAGGTTTTCCATGACATAATTGTAATTGTCACAGTTGCTCTCTGGTAGGAAACATGCAGCAAACACAATGATGGCTTTCTGTTCAGCGTAATAACCTGAAACATGAGAGACACAAACATGACTATCATGTTACATATCAGCACCTGTTCAAAACTTTAATACAAATCATTTTTCTAACATTCTTGTCCGGTTTATAACTAATTCAAGGCCTATCAGTTAAAAAAGCAATTACTATTATTATTTTTGTGGTTGACACATGGGTCAATGTGAGTGGGACTTTGCCCTTGCTATTAAACATTCAGGAAAAAGTTCTTGGCACCTCCCATCAATAAGAAAGAGTCCTCTCCTTAACCCCATCACATATTTATACTTCTCACACTTTATATACTTTTTCAGTCTCAGCCAAACAAGAGTCTAGTCTGACATCTGATAAAGTCTGATTATGCAGCAAAGTTTTTGGTAATCGTCAGAAATCCCAACACACTTTTCTAAACTAGTTTTCATTCTGATTTCAGATCTGATTTTAGTTTTCTTTTCAGTTACATCAACTTTTTAATTATGTGTAATATTAGTTTGCAATGGACTTGCATGCGTTTTTTATTAAACTGCATGCACCAATCAAGTAATTGTTTCAATATTTTCAGTGCGAAGTCAGGTAGACACACACTGTGGCATAGATATAATGATCAGCGTCGGCTACCACTTTTTCTTAGGTTTTTGCTTAGCACAGGGGTCGGCAACCAACGGCTCTTTAGTCCTTACAGTGCGGCTCCGTGTGGTTTGGGAAAATAAATTAGAAGTATTTAGCTGAAGTGTATTTTGATTATCTTAGTTCTTTTTTTTAACTTGTACTTCTAAATTTGAAGGTTATTGTGATAGGGCCTAAATAAATATAAAAATAAAATTATATTCTATTATTTTTTTCATCGTTCAAAATAAGCGTCACATCCCCGACAGAATTTGTTTCCCCTGCGTCGGGAGCACACGCTGGACTGTCCAAATCACGGACAAATAGTATCCCACATTGTTGATTTTTAGTTTACAAACACTTCTTATAATGACTAACTACTCCTGACATTTTTGAGATGTTAGCTCTTTATACAACGAAGTTATAGTGGGATACAAATAATATCAGGCTGATCCTGCCACAATTTGTCCCCCCTGTGTAAATCACGGACAAACAGTATCCCACATTGCTGATTTTTTGTTCACAAACACTTCTTATTATGACGCATTACTCCTGAAACTTTGGAGGATTTAGCTCTTTATATAGTAAAGTTATAGGAGAATAAAAATAGTTATCAGCCAAAACGTTAATGGTTTGTTAAAAATAATCCCATCTGATACCCGTGAGCAATAAATATATAATTTTCTGTTGTAACCCTCAAACTGAATGGTAATGTAACGATACTAATTTTTCACTTTTTCACAAAATGAAAACATCAGTACTTCTTGGTGCTCCCAGCACAGGGGAAACAAATTCTGTCGGGGATACCTACTTTGGCACAACACCGGTATACCCGTAAACATACCTCGGCAGACCCGACAATGTTTCCATCAACATGCTTTTCAGCATCTCTTTATTGACCACTTTTCACACACGATAGCTGTACCCACACAGCCGGCTGTAGCTTTTCAGCTCACAGCCCGACATATACCAACACAACAGCACAGATAGCACAGACGTTAAGGCGGCGAGGCGTGATTGCGGGTGTCGCTCAGGTGCGTCCGCCTCCCCTGCAGCGACCACGCCCCACCACACACATTAACCAGGTAAAATACATATTTAGGCTGAATTTTGCAAATATCTATTTTTCATTTTTCAGCAGCAGAGTGCTTTTTTTTCCAATTATTTTTTAAAAGTCAGGTCAACGCTCCAAAAGCCCAAAGATGATATAAGGGTGGCGGCTCACAACAGTTTTTGTTTGCTGGATCATTTTAGTTCAGCAGGGTGTCTTAACTTTTGTTATATTTCTTTAAGAGTTCTGTTGGGTCTGTGTTTCCACAAGCCCCGCTAATTCTACAGACTTATTCATCATGAAGAAAACAAGACAGTCGATCGATTGATTATTTGCGCAAGGGAGGCCTCGTCTGTGTCCACCACGAAAATGACCCCCAGATCTGACCTCCTCCTACTGCCTTTATTGAGAGACAGTTCACACAAAACACGTCAGAACAAAGCCACGCCCACATGGTTCTAAGACAAAGCATTGTATGTATGTGTGAACTTCTGTAAGAATGTGTGTGTGTGTGTGTGTGTGTGTGTGTGTTATGTGAGAATGTGTGTGTGTGTGTGTTATGTGAGAGTGTGTGTGTGTGTGGTAGACCTCCTGCTGACCAAAGGGTCGTAAACGCAGGAAGCTTACATCAAAAGCACAAGGATGATAAAAGACTACAGCCCCCCACCTAGAACCTCGAGAATCTGGGGAGGGGAGGACAGAAAGAATTCCTTTCACAGAATTAAAACAATGTACAAATGGTAAACATAAAAATGACAAACATTTAACAATTGACCCTAACAAGTTCAAAATGTGTTAATTACATAAATAAAATGTAATTTTCTCTGTAGCACTTCATGGATTTTATAAGCAACACGCCTTAGTTGTTCACACAAAGCATAAAGGTAAAAAAAAAACAATATATACAGTGTTATCTTCATTTTAGATGTCAAGAAGTATTTGCGGCTCCCAGTGTTTTGTTTTGCATGGAAACCGGGCCCAAATGGCTCTTTGGGTGTTAAAGGTTGCTGACCCCTGGCTTGGCATATGATTTTCTCATGTATACTCTGTCCTGATTGTCGCGTTACGGCATCCAGCAGTTGCTGGCCATCATGCTCTCATTCCCTAAACCTTGGTAGCGCCGTTCCATTAACTGAATGTCCTGATGAAAACACTCGTCCTGTTCATCACTCAAGATTTTATGGAACTCTGCAGGAAGTGTGTTTTCATTGACATGCGAAGCCCAGTTTCTGGTAGGGATCACGCAGATGCTGAACTGCTTTCTTGTATGCAGGATACTTGTGGATGCCCAGAAGGTTTTTACAGAGCCACTTGAACACCTCCCAAGATTTGAACTCTGCTGTTGAGAGAGTTTGTTTGAACCCTCCATCCAGCAAAACGGACTTGATCTATGGACCTATAAATATCCCTTCCTTCAATTTTGCAGTGCTTATGTTTGAAATGTTTCCAGCAAGGTATTGAAAGCCTCATGAGTTAACTTTGCCCATGGCCTTCTTCATCAAGCCTAGCTTGATATGAAAAAGTGGCAAAAATATTTATGCAGATCAACCAGAGGGAGAAACTTGACACTGCTTTTTCCTGGCCCATAGGCATCTCATGGCTGACAATGTTCCGCAGTAGATTGGCTGTCCCACAGGCACAGGAATCAGCAGTATTTGGTGAATCCTCCTTGTATTCCCATCAAGATATCAATAACCTTCAGATCACAATGTTCCACTGATGAGTTTTATCCGCAGCTGATTCAAGCAGTGTCTTCGTGTTGTCATAGGAATCTTTAGATGAACAGAACGTGCAATCGGCACACTTGGTTTGGCATTTCTGTTATGGAGTAGGACTGCCTTCAAGCTTCTTTGTGAAGAATAAATGAAGAGACAACATTCAGCTGGAACATGCTCTGGTTATGAACTGCTGAAGAGTCTGTTGATGTCATGACAATTGCACAGTGAGCCGTCAGCAGTGAAGAACACTGTCAAGACTTCTGTACCAAATTACAGAAACACCCTTGGCAAGCTTCTGCTTACGCCTTCAAGCAAGAAGTTCTCCTTTGTCTTTTGAAAGATTTACAGGGTTCATACGCCTTTTTCAGGGTCAAATTCAAGCACTTTTTAAGTACTTTCAAGATGGCTTTTCAAGCTTTTCCAGCACATCCCCCCCACCAAAAAAAGAATGCATGTTTCAATTCGCATCACCTCAGTAAGATCATGTGAAATCATCATAGGTTAACTTCAACACCTTTGTTCCCCTTTTGTTAAGACATAGAAAAACGCACCACACAAAAATACTGCAAAAGGAAACGGTCGCCTTATATGCATATAGTGTATAAACTCAAAATGCACATTTCACTTAAAAATTAAGATGTGAAAACGTGAACAAATCAACTTGTTAGAGATATTCATCTCCTGTTGAAAAAACCCCCCAAAAAAGAAATAAGTCTTCTCATCAGATATTGATGCTTCTTTCCTGTATGATGCAAAAAATAGGAGACAGACGTTTGTTTGTTTGTTTTTTAAGTTAATTCCCAATAAAATTAACTGTAAGATGTTTAACTACATTGCTGTCTGTATTATTGTTGAAGTCCTAAATGATCACCTTTAAAGTGTTTGTGCTAATAACATCATGTACAGTCAGACAGGCATGGAGAACAGCACTGACTGGGAGAGGTTTTGAATAGATTCAACATATAAGACTTTAAGAATGCACGAGCATCTACTTAAAATCTATTTATTTAATCTATCATCTATAATATTATTATGTACAATTCAAGGATTGTAATGTATTCTAATGTTCATCTCCCTTAAATAAACAGGCAGCCTGAAAGTATGAAATATTCATATACAAAAACATGTGTGTACTGTCTCAGTGCCTGATAGTGTCCCACAGGCCTCAGTGTGAGCTTGAAGCCATTTATAATGTTGTAGTAGTTTAATGTGTAGGTGCTGACCAGAAACACATTTTGAATGAAAGCCGGGGAACTTTGGTAGCACAGAAACAAGTGGCTATTCTTTGTGAACATATGGATCACTCATATTACCATTATTTCACCCAAAGGCACCAAGTTAATACTTTAAAAAGCCGCAGCAATACACACAAATACAAAAACTTGGTGACAACTTTGCTTTTAGCCTTTAACGCTCTGGAGTCCAGGGTATAATTGGCAGTTTTTGACTACTTTTGATTTGGACTCTAAATTTCACCTTTAAAAACGGTTTATCTTGCCAATCTGTTATTTTCTCATTTTTGACATACTGTTTAAGCAGAGTTGATCTAATCAGACAAAATTTAAAATACGAGTAGAAAAAAAGCATACTGCATACTGTCATATAACATATTATAAAACATGTTATAAAACTGTTATAAAACAGTGTAAAATTCAAATAATTTCCTTAAGTTTTCACAGCAATTTATCAAACAGTAAAAACATTACAAATATAAAAGGCAACATCAAAACTAGCATTAATCTTGCAACATAAATAATCAAATAAATAATCAAATGTAGCCCAGAAAAAAGATTATTAACCCAACCGGTTGGGCAGATGGCTGCTCCACCCTGAGCCTGGTTCTGCCAGAGGTTTCTTCCTGTTAAAAGGGAGTTTTTCCTTCCCACTGTCCACAAAGTGCTTGCTCATAGGGAGTCATCTGATTGTTGGGTTGTCTCTGTTGTCTTTGTATTATTGTAGGGTCTTTACCTTACAATATAAGGTGCCCTGATGCAACTGTTGTTGTGATTTGGAGGTATACAAATAAAACAAATAATTATTTTTAAAAAAATCCTTGATGCACCTTTTTTTTTTTTTGCTTCAATGCTTCATTTAAGCTACAACTTCATAGCACTCAGTTGTCACCATGTAAACAAAAGCATTTCATCCACATTTGCCACTAAAAATAGTCCTGCAGTAGAAACGTCTCTTAGAGCATCCTAGTGATGAAAAAACACTACATTATGCCCCCACAGCCCCCAGTTTGTCAACAGAAAGACTGATAGAACAACAGCATTTTTTATCAGTCTTTATCAGTTTTATAGTTTAATTAATTAAATGATATTAAAATCCATCCATCCATCCATCTTCATCCGCTTTATCCGGGGCCAGGTCGCGGGGGCAGCAGCCTAAGCAAAGAGGCCCAGACCTCCCTCTCCCCAGCCACCTCCTCCAGCTCATCCGGGGGAACACCAAGGCGTTCCCAGGCCAGCCGAGAGATATAATCTCTCCAGCGTGTCCTGGGTCTGCCCCGGGGCCTCCTCCCGGTGGGACATGCCTGGAACACCTCACCCAGGAGGCGCCCAGGGGGCATCCTTGTCAGATGCCCAAACCACCTCAGCTGGCTCCTTTCGATGTGGAGCAGCAGCGGCTCTACTCTGAGCCCCTCCCGGATAGCCGAACTTCTCACCCTATCTCTAAGGGAGATGCCAGCCACCCTTCGGAGGAAGCTCATTTCCGCCGCTTGTATCCGCGATCTCGTCCTTTCGGTCACTACCCACAGCTCGTGGCCATAGGTGAGGGTAGGGACGTAGATCGACCGGTAAATTGAGAGCTTCGCTTTTACACTCAGCTCCCTCTTCACCACGACGGACCGGTGCAGCGTCCGCATTACTGCAGCCGCAGCCCCAATCCGTCTGTCGATCTCCGGCTCCCTTCTCCCATCACTCGCGAACAAGACCCCGAGATACTTGAACTCCTCCACTTGGGGCAGGACCTCATCCCCGACCCGGAGTGGGCACTCCACCCTTTTCCGGCTGAGAACCATGGCCTCAGATTTGGAGGTGCTGATCCTCATTCCCGCTGCTTCACACTCGGCTGCGAACCGCTCCAGTGCGAGCTGGAGGCCCTCACCCGATGAAGCCAACAGAACCACAAAGATCAGAGATGAGATCCTGAGGCCACCAAAGCGAAAGCCCTCCGCCACTTGGCTGCACCTAGAAATCCTGTCCATAAAAATTATGAACAGAACCGGTGACAAAGGGCAGCCCTGGTGGAGCCCATCACCCACCGGGAACGAGTCCGACTTATTGCCGGCAATGCGAACCAAGCTCTTGCAACGGTTGTATAGGGATCGAATGGCCCGTAGCAATGGGCCAGACACCCCATACTCCCGCAACACCTCCCACAGGACACCCCGAGGGACACGGTCGAATGCCTTCTCCAAGTCCACAAAACACATGTAGACTGGTTGGGCAAACTCCCATGCACCCTCAAGTATCCTCGAGAGGATGAAGAGCTGGTCCAGTGTTCCGCGACAAGGACGAAAACCGCATTGTTCCTCCTGCATCAGAGGTTCGACTAGCGGACGAACTCTCCTTTCCAGCACCCTGGCATAGACTTTCCCGGGGAGGCTGAGGAGTGTGATCCCCCTGTAGTTGGAACACACCCTCCGGTCCCCCTTCTTAAAGATGGGGACCACCACCCCGGTCTGCCAATCCACGGGTACTGCCCCTGATCTCCACGCAACATTGCAGAGGCGTGTCAGCCAGGACAGCCCTACAACGTCCAGAGCCATGATATTAAAATGAAGACAGATTTTTTTTTTGCCTCCACAGACAAGTAAAACTACACATAGGCCAGTAAAACGCTAATCCACTGACTCAGTGCATTATTAACATTATTTATTAACATCTACACCGTCATAACGTCTGTTTTATTCAGCAGAAAAAGTTGTATCAAAGCACAGGGGAAACCTCAGAGAGGGATGATATTCTCACTTTTCTTCATTGCAGCCACCAATGCAGCGATACACACACACACACACACACACACACACACACACACACACACACACACACACACACACACACACACACACACACACACACACAGCTCAAGTGAAGAGGGCTGTTCAGAGTCTGGCTTGGAGCTGCTCAAGTTGAATACACCAATCAGAGAGGCTGTGTAATTGTTACCGCCAAAACTGCTGCCCCTCTTACACAGACTCAGGGGGAGAGAGAGACAGACTTTATGCAATTGATTTCTGCCTGTTTTTAGGATTCCCCTTGAACAAATGACCATAATTTCCTAACTGGTGGGGCTAGAACGGTCATTCTTAGACCGGTTTGGTCAGAAGAGATGGGGGCTTCAAGTGTTGTCACTTTTATAATTAAAATCTGAATTACTAAAGATATATGACTTTAAATGTACCGCAACTGAGTAGAGGTGAAGGGAAACTGCCTTGACCTGCCAGCATCAGCATCATTTACGTGAGCGCGGTGCCTGGTTGGTACCTGGTTCAGTGGCTGCAGCTCAGGAGGTAGAGGTCATCGAAGGGAAGGTAGTTTGATCCCTGGCTGCTCCAGTCTGTGTGCCAAATATCTTTGAGCAAGACACTAACTCCACTTTACTCTCTGAGTAATCAGAAAAAAGTGACAATAGTTTTTAAAGTAGCACAGAGTGTCAAATCAGCTCAAGTTCTATTTTATTTCTCTTCATGATATTATTCTGTTTCCTTTTTTTTTTTTATTTACAATGTAGCACCAAGTAAGGATATATACACATATACAGCGAGACAGATAACACTTTCTCTTAAAGCCACAAACTATTTCTCCAGGCTAAATGACGATCTTGTAAATTTGTGACACGCCATTTCCTCTCCAGCTTACGAGTTATCTGCTTTAGGCTACGTGTCTGACAATTATACCACGGAGTCAAGTACTTCTGGTTTGAGGCCTTATTTTTCATCGGAGTATCCAGAGTCATATGTAGTGAGGAGGTAGAATTATTGACAAGATAATCGACCTCTGTTGGAGTAGCGTTCAGGTAGCTGCTCTGTGTTGGTATAGGGCATTGAAGATGATAACAGTGGGTGGATTATATTCTTAAACTTAGTTACGGCGCTTTCAGAACAACATCTACTGTGATAAAGTCTACTCTCCACTGCTCTGTAATCAATCACATCTCTTGTAGGTGTGTCAGTGTGTCTGCGTTACATGACTGACGCTGTGCAGCCAAACTTCCCACTCTTCACTCTCAGTCCAGGCACATCCTCTCTGAGTCTGCAGGGTAGCTTTGACATGCTGTCCTATTATGATTCCTTCAGTGTGGACCTGCAGCCCGTTGTGCACTTATGGCCAGACATTAAGCAGGACATCTGGACCAGTGTCTGCCTCACTGTGGACACCAGTAAGAGTGTAGTCCAGATGTTCAGTGGCGGGTATATGAGCCCCAGGAAGGTGATGCCTTATCAGGTGAGAATGTTGACAAAGTTAGAATCAGCATATTAAAACCTGTGTAGATGTAATAATAATATTATCTTTGTTTCACCAGCCTTTTTTGTTGTTTTTCGATCATAATCACTTGAAGTCGCCAAATGTCAGTGGAAGTTTTTACACAGGTCAGGGCTGAGGTTAATTTTCCCATTGACTTCTAAAGGACAGTCTTTTTGAAGCTACAGGAGTTGCCATCTGATGGCCAATATGAAAAATGCAGTTTTAATGCACTTGCAAAAGCACTGACTCTGTAAGCATATAATCTCATATTTTACTTGGAAGTTTTACTTTTAAACTATGAAACGTCTTAAGAAAAAACAACATTACATCTCAAATTTATAAAGGAATTCTGCTGTAGTCATAGAAACCTGTCAGCAAGACTCACTGTTCTTACCCTGTAGAGGAAATGAAGAAATAATTTACTTTATGACTTAAATAAACAGAAATTTTCAGTAAATTAAACAAAATACCATTTTTACTGTGTAAGAAAATGAAAATGATATTGTAAATTGTGGAAAATATGAAGTGGATTAATCCTGTCTTTTACATCTGTATTTAATATTCAGTATGTTGATGTGCATGTTGGATATTCTGTTATTCAACTGTGCTTTTATATTGCTGATGTAAATGTGATTAGCACTGTTGTCCCTTACCAACTTACAAGAAAAAATCAATACAATCAACGTTTGCAGGCTTATGTCGCCTTATAATGATAGAGCCAAGTCCAACTTAATTGTTTATGTATTTTAAAATTTCACAATCACTGTACAAATATGAGTGTACAGGAAAGCAGTCAAATATCTGGAATTTAGGCAAGGTTAAACTCCTACTATACACAGTTTATGTAAGATGGTGAAATATTGTTTTTTTTCCCCCAAAATTACCAAGAAATACCTAAATTTACTTACAATGTAATAATTTCTTCATTCACATAGAAAACATGAATTTATGCATAACTTAAAATCACTTACACAGTACTTCACATGATTTCCAGAATAGTCTCTCCTTTCCTGTAAAACATCTGAAGTCATGTACTTACTAAAATTACTTATTTACTACCGAAAATGACTTACACATTACATACTTGAGTGCATACTAAGTTAAGTACTTGTGCAGTACATAATTTGCTTACAGTATAACTATTTCTAGTGTGCCTAGCTTTAATTATTTGTAGGTACTATTATGTATTACTAAAAAGTGCTTATTTTAAGTAAATTTCCCACTTGTGGGACTAATAAAGGTTTATCTTATCTTATTCATAAACTTAGCCACTAACTGTCTTGTGTTCCAGCCTAACCTCAGCCGACCTGTCTCACTGTTGGATTTCTCTTTCTAACATAGCCATGTTATTTATTTTCCAAGTAAGTAAATAAGTAAAACTTTATTTATAAAGCACCTTTCAAGATATAAAATGACAGAGTGCTTAATAAGTACGTCGTAGAAGCCAACAATGCATAAAAAACAAAATAAGAGAAATTAATAAAAAGCTGATTTTAAAGATGTTTTTATCTGGCTTTTAAATAAGACCTTACCAGAGGCAGGTGAACCAATGCACTGTTAGACACTTTCGAACAAAGGTGTAGTTAAAATCTCCAGAGAGCAAGAAAAGGCTGTCATTGTACCAAAAAGCTTCGTTACTGTTGCAAAACTGCCTAAGATAACAGGCTGAGCTGATGTGACAACCGTCTGCACAGATGCTGAGGAAGAGATATTATTTCTTACATTTCTGAATGAAATGAAAGAAAATATATATACAACATAAAGAGTCTTTAGATAACGTGCAGATAACATCAGCCTACCCAGTGTCATAAAAACATTTTCACAGTTCTGCCCTTTTACTTTATTAGTTTATTCTGTGGCCATAAGGTTTGAAAACAGCCTCTGGAATCTTATATCCTCTTTCCAAAATGCTCAGAGGAAACAAAACAAAAGCTCAAGAACAAAATGTGGAACTAAAAATTTATTTTGGTTACCGCTCGATCTGTTTTCATGTTTCATGTTAGGTGGGACTTGTGGTCCTCCTACAAAAACTGTGTGTGTCAGAAACAATCAGTTTACCGATCTGTTTGCTGCATTACTGATTTCACAGATGTAAATATCTGCACTGAAATATAATGAAATGAGGCTCTCTAGCATTCTGTACTGAGAATCATTATCGTCGCAGCATCAACATACGCGCACACATGCAGGATAAAACTTCACATTTCCACACATTCAAACCTTCCTGCTCCTGTTTGAAATATGTTGCTGACTTGCGATGATTTTACATCTCAACATTTGTTTTTGAGTGACACAAATAAGAAGATGAGGCAACATTTCCTTAAGTTTATTCAGAGATCTAGCATCAGCGTTTGTAAACTTAAAAAAAAAAAACCTGCAGCAAATAGAAATCTGCCTCTCTCCACTTTGTTTTACCAGGTCTCCTACACCTGAATGCCAAACCCAAATGGTGTTAACTTATGGAGTGAAAATGCAGATCCTCATGCATCAACCCAGCACCTCAGCCTACCGAGCAGAATGTGATAGCCAACAGTATCAAAAGCTGAGGTAAGGGCCAATATGAGCAGCACAGAACAGTAACACTTATCACTCTGCATCAAAATGTCATTTGCCAAGCCAAACAAAATATTTGACTCCAGAGAGCCCCTCCTTTCTTATTTTTTACTGGGCTGATATTTCAGCTCATGTTATCCTAACATGGTGCCCTTTCTTAAATAAATGTGTCTTGACTAATGTACTCATAGTAAACTGGTATATTCACTCAGAAAAGTGTCTGGAGCTCTGTGTGAAAGTTTGGGCGACGAGTTTAAGGAAGTGAAAGATGAAATTTACAGACACAGCAAGCTGTTAATATGAGATAAAGTTCAGCACTGGTTTGAGTAGAGGAAGTGAGAGCTCACATACAGATTTAATGAAAGCTAAAGTAACTTAAGAATTTCCAGATAGTATTGGTTCTTGTGTCAGTTTTACCTCTTGTTAAATGATGTGGAAAAGCTGTTGTGGTGAGCAGAGCTACTCAATCTTTTAGTGTTATTTTAGTCTAAATAGACTGGAATCAGCCTTTATGGACTGTATTCATACCTCACAGCAGTCATGACCTCTGTGTTGAACTTGCAGACAGGTTGAGGTGTGTTTGCGGTTCAGGACAGCACAATGAGACATCACATGCTCCTCTTCATGATAGATTCCTCCATGTAGACAATTACGGCACAGTGAACTGAACTGGATTACTGACAGATTATCAATTACTCAAATATTCTAAAAACAGGTCCATTGCCTTTGTATTGATGTTTTTTTAAAGTATTTGAGCAGTGAGTTTCTGTCACACTGTGCTGTGTGGATTGTTGATTAACTTTAGCAGAGCCAAATATAGGACGCAGGAGAGGTACGAAACTCAAAGGAAGCTTTCAAAGCTGATAGTCCAGGAAGCAGGAAGTGAATAAACCTCTGTCATAACCAGGCTCAGGGAGGGGTGAAAATGAAATGTCCCTAGATGCCAGAAACTGCGTTTTTTGTCCCTACTTTCCACTACCGTGTCAAAAAGATGGTCAACCCCATTAGATTAAAATGTCCAAATTCACAGCATTAAAAAGCGTGTTTGCAGCCTGCTGTTCGCAGTTTTAGACTTCATATATGGTTTTCCACTTCATTACAACTGTACAGATTTTTTTTCAACTCCCTTTGTCCTGGACACACAGAAAATGTGACCTCCCTGTGACTTCACATTTGCTGCTATCTGTCTAATCTTGCAACACTGAAAGGAGGGAAAAGGAGGGGACAGGGACACTCGGGAGAGTTTCTGTTTACAGAAATGAAACTTAAAGCAGCTGCTGACGTCTGAACCAGTAAACTGAAAGTTACAGAGCTGAAGTGGAGCCTGCTCAGACTCAGAGAGGAAGCAAAGAGATAAACACATCCACACAGCCAGGACACTCACACGTTTCACTGCAGGGACGCTCAGTGTCAGGCATAAAGATGAAGCTGCTTCTTGTTCCCTTCCTGATGGTTATTATGGAGGTGATTGGTGGACCAACTCCATCTGAACAACCAGATTCATGGCCAAGAACAACAGGTACACACACAGAAGAGAATGTGGTTAAATGCAAATATTATTACCAAAATTGCAGCAGTGAAAATATTTCTTAATTAAAATCATGCGAAAGCAGTAAAGACAAAGGACTATAACAATGGTCCTTTGTCTTTATTAACAATATTTAAAGAGGCCCATGTGATATGCAGTCAGATTTGCTGTTGCTTTTATTTTGTGTAGACTGCAGCTGAAGGCTCTGACTCCTACGCTGCTTTTCCAAACTCTGCAAACCTGGTGGAATAATGCTCTGAGCTGTATGTTGGGGCCCAATTATTCAGGACATACAGTAATGTGAAAAAGCGTTGGCTCCCTTCCTGAGTTCCTATTTTATTTGTATGTTTGTCACACTTAAATGTTTCAAATCAACGAACAAATTAAAATATTAAACAAAGAACACAAACACAAGTAAACACAGAATGCAGTTTCTAAATGAAGATGTTTATTATTAAAGGGAAAAAAGTCCAAACCTACATGGGCCTGTGTGAAAAAGTGATTGCCCTCTAAACCTAATAACTGGTTGAGCCACCCTTAGCAGCAACAACTGCAATAAAGTGTCAGTCATAACTGGCAGTGAGTCTTTTACAGCGCTGTGGAGAAATTTTGGCCCACTGATATTTGCAGAATTGTTGTAATTTAACCACATTGGTGGGTTTTTTAGGCATGAACCACCTTTTTAAGGTCATGCCACAGCATCTCAATCGGGTTCACATCAGGACCTTGACTGGATCGCTCCAAAGTTAACTTAATTTTGTTTTTCTTGCTGCTGGTGTATTTTGGATTGTTGTACTTGAATAGTGCTTCAGCTTGAGGTCACAAACAGATTCTCCTTCAGGATGTTTTGGTAGACAGCAGAGTTCATGGTTCCATTTATCACAGCAAGTCTTCCAGGTCCTGAGGCAGCAAAACAGCCCCACACCATCACACTGCCACCACCATATTTTACTGTTGGTATGATGTTCCTTTTCTGAAATGATGTGTTACCTTTATGCAACATGAAATGGGAACCACACTTCTAAAAATGTCAATGTTTGTCTCGTCAGTCCACAAAATATTTTAGTCTTGAGGATCATAAATGTTTCCAGGCAACTGTGAGACGATCCTTTGTGTTCTTTTTGGTCAGCAGTGGTTTTGTCCTTGAACTCTCCGATGGATGGCATTTTTGCCCACTCTCTTTGTTATTGTTGAATCATGAACTCTGACCTTAACGAAGACACATCAAGTCTGTGGTTCCTTAATGTTGTTCTGGGTTCTTTTCTGATCCCCTGGATGAGTCATCGATGCGCCCCTGGAGTAATTCTGGTAGGCCAGTCACTCCTGGAAGCTTCACCACTGTTCCACGTTTTTTCCAATTTGAGTATAATGGCTCTCACTGTGTTCATTGAAGAAAATGTCATTGTAACTTTTTTTTTAGACTGACAGATGTCTCTGACTTTGTTTCTCAGGTGTTTCTTTAGATCGTAGCATGATGTGTTGTTTTTGAGAACTTTTAGCTTTTTTTTGGATTCAACAGGTCTGCCAGTAATCAAGCCTGAGTATGTGTAGTGAAACGAAACTCAGCTTTCCAAAAAATGTGGTTAATCACAATAATTCATGATTTAACAAGAGAGCCAATTACTGTTTCACACAGGACCAGGGAGGTTTGGATAACTTGTCTCCCTTAATCAATGAAATCATCATTAAAAACTGCATTTTGTATTTACTTTGTCTAATATTTACATTTCTTTGATGATCTGAAACATGCAAGTGTGACAAATAACACTAGGAAATCAGGAATCAGGGACAAACACTTTTTCACACCACTTTAAACGTGAGGAGAAGGGTTTTTAATTTTAGTAATAATTAAGGTTCTGGATTTAGCAGATCAATTAAGAGATATGATCTTTCTTTCCAGCCCCTGTTTGTACTTTCATTGCAGTGTTTTGGAACAAATGGAGGTTTATAAAAAGCTGCTCGATATTAAGGATGTTTAAGGATATATCTCTGCAGTTAAAGTGAATTCGTCTTGCCACAGTAGTGAAAATCTGATATCTTTGTGTCACTGAGTTCTCATCAGCGAGGACTGGAGCTCCACACGTACCTCTTTATTTATGCAACTTCTAAAAACAGAAGATAACCTTTGCTCCACTGTAAAGCCCAGCTGCAGAGCACTGACTGTTTGCTTTGCAGCACAGCTACCTGTTGTGCTCACACACTCTGTCCCCTCCTGCCCTGCACCCCAGGTGAGAGAGGTTAATTAGCAGATGCACACCAGGTGCTCTGCGCCACCTCCTACAGTTGCATCTAAAACCAAAACGCACATCCGTCCAGTCTCAAACAGGCTGGAGTCACATTCCTGGCTTTAATTATTGCTCTAGTCCACCTTCATCCTGGATGATGGACTGTTCATAAAAGCACTTACATTAATGAGTAAAAATAAAGTTTCATATCATGTTGACCACTTGTTTGTGTTTCTGTCTCCAGGAAGTTCTGCACTAGATCTAAGAGGGAAGATGTTCACTTTGTCTCGTAATTATGGAGGTGTAACCTTCTACCCGCCCTATTATGATTCTGTCTCGCCTTCTACCACTGATTACCCAACCAGAAGACACAAAACCCGTTCCTGGATCGCTACCACACCTCCCACCACCAGTCCCTGGGGCTCCACTCGTTACTCCCCCCTTTCTACTCCTTCCTGGACCACCAACCGTCGCTGGACCTATCCCTGGACAACAGAGAGTCCAACTAGAGGTGAGTACAGTCCAACATAGGTACAAAAATGTGGTAAATCAAGTGTATGTTGTATTTATTACAAATTTGTTATAAATTTGTATGCATGTGTTCAGATGAGATTCAACTAAAGAAGCTGTTAAGTTTTTGCTCTTCTTTGGTAAATTTGTGATCCTGCTCTCCTCCTGTAGGTGTGTCTGTGTGTCTGCGTTACATGGCTGACAATTTACAGTCCGGCTTCCCGCTTTTCACACTCAGTCCAAACAGATCCCCTCTGAGTTTGGAGACAAACCTTAACTCATATGGCCTGACATTTAGCGGTTACTACAACTATGTGTACCTGCGGCCCCTCATCAAGTTCTGGCCAAACATCGGATCGGACTTCTGGACCAGTGTGTGCCTCACTGTGGACACCAGGAAGGGTGTGGTACAGATGTTCAGCGGCTCAAACATGAGCATCAGGAAGGTGCTGCCGTCTCAGGTGAGAACAGGGCTGAAATCGGCTTGTAGGCAGATATAGCAGACTACACTTATGGATTGTTTCCATCCACTTTCTTAAACATTTTGAATGTTTAAGTTATTGCTTCACGTGTTTCTTTTTTATGTGTTTTTCCCTCCTTCTGTAAGAAAAACTGTACATCTGTAAACCGCTTGAGTAGATGTACTGAGTTATGTTTCGTTACTGGGTCTGTTGGAGGTGCTCATTTTACTCTCTGTAGCTTCACACTGTTGCAAATCACCTCAGTGCAAACTGGGAATCATCAAAGATGACAACAGACAGAAAAGAAGAACCAAAGAAAGAACAAATGCAAAGAAACAAATTGTTAAAATGATGAGACGATAAATCCTTCATTGCAGATATAAATGCTTAGGCACCTTACTTATTTTTATGTAATCATCTTTAATTTCTCTCATTGTCTCTATTGTGTCTGTCTCCTGTGTGTGTGTTCAGTATGTGTGGTCAGGCGAGCCTGTGATTGATTTCCCAGGTTTTGATGGTCAGCTGACAGACATCCAGATGTGGGACTATCCACTCCGCTATAAAGAAATCTTCTACTACATGAACAGAGGTTATTATGGGTAAGATCCTGTGTGTGTGTCTGTGTGTGTGCACGCACATCGACTTACGCTGAACTCAGAGGGTACTCTAACAGGGAATCCATTTATAAACATATTCAAACTTAGGGCGTAATGTCGCTCGATTATCTGTACCTTGCCCAAGCAAGTTTGGTGTCCAAAGTCCAGTTCATTGGTCCAGCGTGATTGTTGTGTACCTTTCCCAGGTGTACTGTGTCCCTGGAGAGGTGGGCACAGAGCATTTGTGATAGATAACAAACTGCAAATGGTTTAACAGTAATAAGTCTTTATCAAATCAGCCAATGCTGCTTCGTGGTGTGGATTTATACTTGTGTGCTGATGTGTCTTTGAGTGAAACTCGAGCACCATTTATGTTGGACTTCCTTTTATGCTTGTGTAATAACAATAACTAATAATGCTCCTGTGTTTTTTAGGTCTTACAGCGGCTCCGTCCTCTCCTGGTCCTACATCAGATACTCTCTCAGAGGAAGGGTAGTCATGGAGGACTCCTATGGTATGCAGGCCAAAGAGCCAATCAGAAAAGTGGGGCGAAAGCACGGACCAAAGAAAGACAAGCTGAAGTTTTTCAGCATGGAGAAGGATGGAATGAGCGAGGACCAAAAGACCGAGGTGTTATAAGACGTAACAGGGGCATCAGCACAAAAAGAAAAGCAAAAAGAGTGATTCTTTCCTTCTTTAACACCGATCATCTGAAATTATAAGTATGAGGCTTTTGCTCCATGTCTTCCCCCGCTTTTCTGTCCATTCTCCAAAAGCTAAACTTCCTCTAAAGTAACCAACTGCAAAGAGTCCAGCTCAGCGACTTAAATTAGTGGAAGTGAGGCCTCACTCAGCGCACTGAGTTAGCACTGCAGTGTCCACGTGTCACGAGCTACAGGTATTATGAAGGAGTTGTCTATCAATAAAGACCAAATGGTATTCATACAAGGCTGTAAACATGTGTTCATCATACTGACTGAAAATTGGCAACCACCAGGGATGAGAAGTATGCAGCTGGTATGGGTACACTGTCCAAGTAGTTGAACTGCATGTACTCAGTACTGTATACAAGCACTCCATTTGAGACACAGATTTTATTAATGCTATCTCAAAAGCTAATTCTTTTCATTTGTATCCACTGTGGGGTTTTTTTTTCACATCTGTGTTTTGTTAAAGAAAATAAAGAGGTGGTAGACAGAATCTGATTTATTGTGAAATTTATCCATTGAGACACTTGGCATTTTGAAGCTTAAGTCTACAAGAAAATACAAAGAAGAAAATTAATTTTAACAAACTTCAAAAAAAGTTTTACTTTGTTTGAGATTATTAGTTGTATTAACATTTTTAGTGGAAAAACTAATTTGGGGCTGAAACCCATCCCAGTGAGTGATGGGAAACTAGCACTGATTAAGTTTAATATGCATGCATTTGACGTATGGGTGGAAGTATTCAGAGTATTTAGAGAGTACAAAGTCCTCAGAGAAAGACCCGAGCCAGCAGGGGGGTTTACACCCAGGGTCCAGTTGTTCAGAAGGTGTAATCTAAAAAAATGATCCAGTTTTGGTAGTCCATTTTTGGCCTTCTACTGATCACGTAATCCAGATCGTAATCAGGAGATGGCAGGAAGACAGTTTTAATATGAAGCAGGGCTTTTTGTTGCAGTTTGATTAGGACAATCTTACTCATCTTCATCTGTGTTGGGCCCCTACAGATCATTAAAGACCAAAACGTGACTCTAAAGAAATCCTTGCCCTCGTACAGCACTGGAGAATCTTTGATAGAAGCTCCTCAGAAAACAAGCAAGAGATCCTTTACATTTTAAGAAGTCAGTTTAATGACACAAAACAAAACACACCAGTTAACGTCAGTGACCCCACTGAACGAGACATGTAGCATGAAAAATCTTCTGACCTCATCCAAACAGCGGCCTTTTCAAACATTTAATCAGACTGCGACATGCTGCATGAGTTTTAGCAGCAGCCGTCGGTCATCTGCATCAACCTTTACAAACATTCAAAAGCAGCTGCTGGATGAATTTTGTTTCACTGTAATACTGTTCCAGAAGCAAAAACAATGTTGTGAAAGATGCACTGCAAGAAGGCCACTCAAACAAGTTCAATAATCATTTGCTTATATTAAAAAACGTAGGTCAGCATGACTTTCATCATAACGAGTCTCATCATCACAACTGCAGTGCTTCAGGCTGTTAGAGCGGTTGAGCGTAGTGGTTATGGTTTCAATTTAAAAACATAAAATAAAAAGTCAATGGAGCAAAAATGCATATTTAAAAACAATGGCTTTGAGACATTTTGAATTTGTAGGCTTAAGTCTAACCTTAACCAGGTGTTTGAGACATCCATCCTCCATCAAACCAGAATTATTTGCCATAAACAGATTTTTATTTTAACCATCTGTCTGTCAGAAACTTGCATTTACCTCATACAGAGAGAAGCAGCAGATTTAGACCTGCTGTAAAAAAGCAGATTATATCTAGGAGTATCTTAAGAATAGGGTGACCAGGTCATTTAAATTTCATCTCCCTTCTTCCACATTTTGAGACAGTCTCCACATAGTTTGTTAAAGTTTACTAAAGTAAGCACGTGTTTCAGAGGAAACGTGTCTAAAAACCTTTCTGCTTATCAGACAGAACAGCAGTTTTAACACAAGAAAAAAGGAAACGCGAGACAAGATCACAGAAATAAACATCAGCTTCAATTTATGCTTCTCAAAATCAGGGGATATGCATTCAAATGACATGTCACATGATCGAAGTCAAACATGTGACCTAAAACTAAACATTTTTATCTTAACGTAGTTTACTGGGATCTGGTCACCCTACACGACACTTAAGTACTGACGATAAACACAATGTTTAAAAATTAAACATCATGTTAATAATGCTAAATGATAATATTGTAAATAATGGTGTAACTGTTTGTAGTTCAGCGTCTCACTGCACTATTTTGATTTTAATCAACTTCTTTCTTATAATTTTTGCAAATTTACAAAATAACTTCAAATGTCATTATTGCTACTTTTTCATATAAATTCTGTTAGATTTCATCTCCTTATTTGTACATATTTGGGATTTTTGATGGCATGATTTGAACCTTCCAGATGTTCCAGTCTCTTATCACACCTCTGTTGGTAAGAGACTTGTTTCTTTTGGAGAAAAATCTACAAATTCAAGATGTCCCTGTGCCTCCAGGGCAGAGTAAATATTCTCGTAAAAGCTATTCATCGCTGCAGTGGTGTCACTATAGTTAATAATTAGCAAAGACATCTGTTTGAATAGCAAAATAATTATCATACATCCTCATATGTGGGCGAACATTTTACTTTACAGCTTTATGTACAAAAAAACTCCTCAGCTGCTACACTGTGGAATAAGAATAGCCCTCCATTAAAACATTGAAAGTTGTAAAATATTACTTTTTTTATATATATAAAATTTGCATGGTTGCCCAACAACCAGATGTCACAGGTTTATCCAACCAGTACATTTTTTTGTCTTTACAGTTGTCTGCGTAATAAAAAAAAAGGCAAAATTCAAAGCATTTATAAAACAGCTGTTACATGATGGCAGGAAAACAAATCCACAAGCTTGCAAGTCCATTCAATGTTCCGATGATGTACAACGCAAACATAAAACAACTGTATGTGCCGACGTATGTGATCTCTTTCAGAAAAATTAGAACGAGACATATCAGTTTGTTTTCTGAAAATACAAACTGCCGAGTTGTTAAACCATTATTGCTTCTACATTTTAGAAAATGTACAGAAATCTTTGAAATATCACAGATCATAGTGATGCAATCATAAAATTCAACATTTAGCAGGCTTTCTTGATTTCCATGTTTAATCATCGTGTCCTATGAAGGAGCTCTTGTTGCAGCTTGACTTTTAATATAAATTTTTAGCTTTATATCGATTTCTGCACAAAGCTTTTCATTTTGTAAATATGGGCTGTAAATAATCTGCCAGGTTGACTAAAGGTTACACTGACTCACTGCACCATCTTGTGATACAAAGTGGTATTACATAAAGGGCAGCCAGTTGAGATCTCTTTAGTCAGAGTGCTTTTTGTGTTCGATAGCTTTAACTCATTTTGAAAGGTCTCAAGCAAAACAAGCAAACAAACAAAAAGTCTCACAAGAATTTAAACCTCCTAAAATTAAATATAATGTGAAGAATCAGCATGTGTGTATTATCCTGAGCAACCATGACCACTATTATACATACAAAGTTCATTGTTTGTTAGTCATTAGAATGAACACATTTTAAAGCACATCAGTGCCATTTTTGAAAGCTCCACCCCCTCCCCCGCCACCTATCCATTTTCTGCCTCTTTTTTGGAACCAGTTCACAGGGCCAGCAGCCTCAGCAGAGTAATCTAAAACTCCCTGTCACCAGCACTTCTGGGGAGATACAAGTGTTGACAAGCCAGCTGAGAAACAATCTCTCCAGCGTGTCCTGGTTTGCACTGAGACCTCCTTCCAGTAGGACATGCCAAAGACGCCTCATCTAGGAGGTGCTCTGGAGGCATCTTACACCGATGAACCACCACAACTGCCTCCTTTCCATGTAGAGAAGAGCTGCTCTACTCTGACCAAGCTTCACACCCTGTAGCAAACTTCAGAGGAAGCTCACAGCTTGTATCTGCAGCCATCACTCAGTACTCACAACAGTGAGGGTAGAAATGTAGATAAGGAGCTTCAGTTTAACACCCAGTACCACAGCTGACTCCACACAAATCTGTTTGCCCAGCTCTGCTTCCACTCCACCCTCACTCCTGAACAAGAACACACAAAAACCCTCCAATTCAGGTAGCAACTTATTCCCAACCCACATGAGGCACTCCACTCCTACTGAGTCTCAGACTTTGTGTCATTCAAACTGCTCTACAATCAAAAATGTTTTTGTCAGGTGAATAAGACAGAACAGCTTCTATTTATCTTTATACAAGTTGATGATCATTTTCAGGAAAAAACTAAATATAGAAAATAAACCTTTTTAAAATCAAAACAACTGACAGTTTATTTCAGTTCATAGCAAGGACTTGAAAGTGCATTAAAATAATTGCCTAAAAGAGTTGTTTTGGCTTTTAAAAAGTTTTTCTATGAACGATCTCGAGCGGAAATGGATACGCAGTTTGATCCTGCGATGAGAAACAAACGTTTAAGAATTGTGCTGAATTGAAACAGCTTTAAAAATGCCAAATCAAACATGTGGCGCCAACTGCTGTGGTGATCCCCCACTTTTATGACCCAGAGCCTTCCTTTCTTTCCAGAAAGAAAGAAAGTTTTTCACAATAAAAGTCCATTCTACCATTTAAATTTTTTTAAAGAGTTAAATATAAGAAATTAGAATATACTTCAAGTAAAAGTGTTAAAATGGCCAAATAACTTCTAAGAACAATTTTGTGAACCCTTTAAAATTGAAGTCAATAAGATACAGGAATTACCTGATTGTGATAGTGACACAGAAACTAATCAGGAGAAAAGAAGAAAGTTCACAAACAAAGTTAATCTCTCATTATTACCGATTATCATAAAACAATAATTATCTCTAGAAATCAAACTTTGGGGCCTAGCTATGCTTTGGTGTCCTCTCATTCATTCAAATGAAAAACTTATTTTTTTCCTTTTCAATTAAAAAAACAAAACAAAAAACCAAACAGATATCTTATAAATTTGCATTTCTGCAAGTATTTTTCAAATGATCTATTTTTCTTTCTTGGTGGATACGGGCTTTTCCTCCCCTGTCGGAGGAGATTCTACATGATTTTACACAAGAGTGACACAAAACTTCAGATGTTAAAAAAACAAAACAAAGCAAACAACAACAAAACAAACAAATATAAAGACCATTCTGAATTTCATTTTGATAGGTCATGTAACGATCATGTGACATGGATAAAAAAGATGACTGGCTCCTGCAGAGAGTTATTGCAGGGGTCGCTGGTGGTTAGTGCTGTGTGTGTGTGTTTTAGTAACATCACATTATAAAGCACTGCTTGGCTCAGCTTGTTTGCATAAAGGTGTGAGAAGGGCACACTGGTCCTGTTATGGATGAAGTGCACTTCTTTGGGAAACTTTTTACATTTCCAGATTTTGTTCAGTTAGACTGCAGCGACCCACCATCAAAGTTTTAAAAAAAACAAACAAAAAAATGTTAAGGAGGTAAAAACGTCCAGGGTCAAAGGTCAGTAAAAGTCATCTTCTTGTTGCTTGCGCACGCAGCCTCAGACTTTTCAGAAAATGCTATTAGGATCGAGCCCTCCAGGCTTTCTTCATGTAGTAATGTAGCAGTGATATAAAAAAAAAAAAAGTAGCACTTTCTAAACACTTCCTGGTCGATCCTGGTTTGTCTGATCATCTTAAAAAAAAAAAAAAAAAAAAACCCACATGATCACTGACATGCTGTTTAGTCTGACTCATTGAGAGCTGGCACCCAAGTATGTGCTTTCCAACTTAGACCCGAGCAGATTTAAACTGGCACCCAGTCTGAGTGAAAGGGTCCACATCACCCTCACCTTGGAAACCGACTGGGAGGAGAGCCACCAAGCCCCCCCCCACCCAAAACTTTAAAACAAGCTTTAACTGGGGGTTAGTGTTGCAGCCTGCAGGGTTAGAGGTCAGAGCGTGGTGGGCTTGTGAAGGATGCCCTGCAGGTCCTCTGGTAAGGTCAGGATGACACCCTCGATATGGGCTCTCAGCTTCTCCAAGGTCCCGGGACGCACTGGTAACTTCTCCCTCTCCGCCTGAGTCTGCAGCAAAGAGCACAGTGAGACAAAAACACTTCATCCAACAGGCTGAAGATGCAGCAGATGCAAGATACCAGGTGCAGCAGCAGGGATTACTAACAAGCACAGCCATGTATGCTGTGTCAGTAAAAGAAGTAGGAGGAATTCAAGGCAGGGAGAATTTTTTTTTTTTTTTTTAAATTTGATGGACCTTGAGTTGAAGGTCATCTGCCCGAGAAAGAAGATGACCTTTAACCTGTCATCCTCCTGGGCGTGTTCAGGCAGCTTCCAGTGCCTGCATCCTGTTCTGACCATTTGTACTGTGTGCTTTGCAATTTCAGACACAGCTCAAACTTTACAGAGAATAAAGATCAATTTCTGCTTCAAGCGAACCTGAATGTCATGTTTAAAATCAGTTTTAAACTGCACAGCTCCCAGACCTGAAAGAAGCTGGGTTCCCACAGCTTAAGCCCAGTTAGATTTAAGACTTTGGCACTCCTCCTAAATTTATTTTAGGCTTTTTAAAAAGGCTTGTAATCGTGAATGATGTCAGTTCTTCATTTGTTATGATACATCCATCCACCCATCCATGCAACACACAAAAAAAGTTCTATGCTACGCACTCACTTCACTGCCTTATAAAACACTAGCACACACTTTAATCCAACAGATAAACCGGTCATGCTGCCTATGGTTCAGATTCAGTGCAGTTTTACAGTAGCTGAAGTTTCTCCCAGATATTCACATGCTTGTTTAGCTTACTTAGCACCATGTTAGCATCACTTAACTCCTCCCAATAAATGACACCCCAGCCAGAAGACCTGTAGCCAGTGCAGTAATTATGGTGGATGTGCAGCATGTTGACACTACGCTGAATATTTAATGTAAAACAAAAAACCTAGTTTGGGGTGTATGTCAAGTGTGTGCTGACTGAGAATGAACAGATAATGCAGGCACATTTTGGTTTTGATTTTTATTGGTCCATTCCCAGAACTTTTTGACCTCACCATCTATTAACTATGCAAGAAAAGAGAAAAGCTACAGGACTATTAGCTGTTGTGCTAGTAGCAGAGCCGTAGTTTAGCAGTAAAAGTACAGGAGGTTTTAGTAGAGGCAGTAATGTTAAAGTTATAGACCATGAATCATCTTTACAGACCAGTTTGTCTTTCAGCTTCAGGACCAGATCGACTGTCTCCACCTCTGTGTGCTTCTGGATTCTCTTCTGGAGATCCTGCAGAATAACAAATGACATGGAGATTGATCAAGGTGTCTGGGACTCAATTCAAGGCTACTCATTACATTTTATGACTCAATTCAACACTGATATTGTTGAATTGAGTCAATGTTGACTGATGGTCATTAAGATATACAGAGCTTCATCCAATGGCATCACTTAACTACTTTCTAACATCCCATCCACGTAAAAACAGAAAATAATAATAATACTAATAATTATGCTGAACTTTATGTTCAGAGAGCCAAAACCTCAGACCACTCTAAACACAGTTAGTTTAATCTTGAATCTGTATGATGCTTTGGATATTGCCTTTTCATGGTCCCTCAAGTCCCACCCACCTGCTGTTCAAACCTTGATGAGCCAATCAGAAGTTAACTTAAAAGCATAAAACACTAAAATAATGTTTCAGACAGACTCAGCCCGATCTTTATACACCCCAAGCCTTTCTCCTCCTCACCTCCTCACACAGCGCTTCGAGGTGCAGGGCTTCCAGTTTCTGTGTCATCTCTTTCCTCCTGTTGCGGAACCAGCCGTCAAAGTTGGGAGACTTGAGGAAATGCCTTTAAATTTAAGAAGAAGAAAAAAGGAGTTCATATGACACTCAGGATAGTCTGCATTCCGACAACATGTCAGTGATTCACTACTGACATCCTTTCAGTCTGTGTTACAATCAAACCATTCATACTTAACCCAGTAAAAACCTCTATGGCTTATGAGCTTAAAAATACAGATTACCATGTGATAAATTAACTCCTGCAGATATATTTTTTTTAATAAAGGCTTATGCCTGCACCTGTAGAGTCCTATCCAGTCTCCTTTCAGTCTGGACGTAAGCTGAGGTCCAGCTTTCTCCAGTGTCTTCATGAAGTCCTGCTGTATGAACGGTCGTAGCTGAGGAGGACTCTTCCAGGGACTGATGGACTTTTGGAGAGGCATCAGACTGGCCACGTACCGCTCCTGCACCACACGAACAAATCATTTTAGTTGAAGCCTAAAATGCTTATTGTCATTTATAAAATTAAAATCACATATTTACAGCTTCATAGCCTGATGTATCAGAGTTAAATCCACTTCTGTGAAATCTTTCAAACTCAGAGCTTCAACTCTAAAAAACACAGCATTCATTATAGAGTTCTTGGATCTGATTGGAGGATACCACATACATAAAGTAATTGGTTGTTACCAGTGGAATGATGAAGCTTTGTGTCAGTTCTAAGAAGTAGCGCCGAAGAATTGCATTCTGGGCTGCAGAGGGTCTCTTCTGTTGAACACCCTGCAAAACAAGAAAATACATAAAAATATTTCATATTTTCAACAATGAATAAGGGGATGCTTAAAAATGGGAAATATCTCACCTTCTGAAGCTGTTTGATGATTTCTTCATCTTTGTTGAGATATGGTTTATATGCAGTGTACACACCTACAGAACACACACACACATTTATCAGACTGTTTTTTAGTTATTGCGGGACCTCTTGCACAATTTGTCGGTGTGTGTGTGTGAGTGTGTGAGAGAGAGAGAGAGAGAGAGAGAGAGAGAGAGAGAGAGAGAGAGAGAGAGAGAGAGAGAGATTTCATGTAATATTAAAAAAAGTAAAAAATCTTCATAATACAGAAAAATAAATAGAATAAAAGGGGGATGTGAAATATCTACCGGGTTTAGAGTCCAGAGTTTTGAGGTTTTTCAGTTTCTTGACTTTCATCTGCTTGGCCATCTCTCCTGTGAGTGCCAGGTGGTGAAAAGAGTGATCAGACAGGTTGATATTTCTCCTCCATTTCCAATACATCATTACCTACTTCATTAACACACTTTTTGCACAGAGACATCTTTTTGAACAGGTTTGAGACCCTGTATGTCTCAGTTTGCTGAAGCTGTAACGTTTACCTGCTTGTTTCATGTCTCCGATGCGGATGATGTGCGGCCAGTGCTGCAGAGTTTTTGCAAAAAAAGGATTGGTCACTCCTAGAATGACTGACGGCCTGCGAAAACACAGATTAAATACTTTTAACACCAATAAGCAAAAAACAATTTTCAACACTCAAATTTCTAACAAAGTAGCTTCTGTTCATTGGCTCCCTTTTAAATTAGAATTTAAAACATCCTGAATGACCACGCCTTATCATCACTTTTTTCAAACTGCTGTATGGAGTGGCAGCCTGTTCCAGCAGCTCCTGTTGCTATATTTAAAATTATTTTAGGGACTTTATTGCATGATTAAATTGATTTATTTTCCTTGCTCATTTTGATTTATTTGAAGGTGAAATAGATACTTTTTGTTCTACAAATCTACTCGTGGCAACAGAATCTTCACCAGCTGATCGCTCCACTGTCCACAAATTTATCCCAGCTACTAATACCAATGACACAACAGCATGGCGTCATTTTATTTTTACTTACGGAGCCTGCGTCCTGGTGGTGTACTCCTTAAACTCACTGTCATGAATGGTGAAGTACGGCCGGAAATCACTGCAGTAACGCAGAGGAGCAATGCAGCTGCAGAGGGGAAAAAAACCATTAAAACATTTTCTAACATTTTTCAACTAGAGTGTTTACTGAACCTTCTGACAAATTAAAAACAACAAAAAGAAGAAGAAAGTAAATGTCAGTCTTAATATTTGAATTTGAATTTTTATAAGTTTTGGTACATCTGGCATTTTTGTGACTGTTTAACATAAAACACGTGAAGGTGACAGGATTAAGTTGGGCTTTTTTTAAATGAATAAAATCACACTTATTTTGTAGAGATCTCAAGTATTCACATTTTAAATATAATACGCTTGGCCTATTCCAGGCCAAAAATCATTTTTGCATTTTAAACAAATCAGCATTTCACTGACGCATATGACAGTGTGCGTTGGATGAAAAACACCTGTCTGATCACTGTACAAACAGAAACATATGTAGACAGACTCATTTGCTGGACTATAAATTACACTTTATAACACATTTATAACAGGAAGATATGTCTAGGTGTCATACATCAAATTTTCCTGAACATGAAGACACAAAATTATATAAAAATTAGCTTTGGGTTTGTTGTTAAGTACTGGTCAATATATTATCCTGGCACAATAACCGCTGCTAACTTACCTGACCAAAGCTAGCACAGTATCAGATGACTCGGCTGGTGATGGCGCCATGACAACAAGTGCCTCCCCCAGCAACACCAACTCCCAAAGCATCTGGAGATGGAAGAAGACTGGATAGAAACACCTGGGAGGGGGGGAGAACGACAATGAATGGAGTAAGTCTCTTTCCCACTGTTTGCAAGCCAATTTCAAACCAAATCAATTTTGGCAACGTCAAAGACACATGCCTGTGTTACATTCTCAGGTCGAAACTTGTTGAACTGCTAGATTTCAAATTTATTAATTTACCTCAGAACCTGAAAGTCTTAAAAGGTTTAAGCAGATTTGGTCAGGAGCACAACCACCAAGCTGGGTGATTAATATTCTTTTTTACCTGAATACAGAATATGCTGATTTACACAGCAGAGCACCTAAAACAGTAACTCTGACCTTTTAATAATGGGCATGACTATTCATTTTGTCTGCACCTCCCCCACAGAGACACAGGGTAGAAGCAAGTTTTCAGAGACGCCAACTAAACACTGAAATCAACCCCCCTTGCGAAAGGCCTGTCTTCACTTTCTCTGTGTTTTTCTTTTTTTTTTTTTGATAAGCAGTTCTCAGCTGAAGCATCAAGTGATATTGTTCTTGATTCAGTGACAGTACCATGATTAAGCAGCAGGTGGGGACAAAACATGTCCGAAGCATGAAGAACACTGTGACAGAGGATTTAAATTTCTGTGTTAAATCTACCCTGTAGGTACACGTTACACCTTAACCTGACGTGTATGTCCCTGGAAATTCACACCGATGCAGTCTGCAGCCGACTGGCTCGTTCAGTGCCACACACCAGGTTTCAAACAGATCAGTGAGAGCATAACAATTATTACCTCGGTGTAAGTTATGATGATCAGCAGTATAATGACACACATTTGTAACAAATGGATGGAGATTGCCTTTCTCGACTTATAAAATAGGGGCCCAAACATCAGATAACATACACCAAATACAATCCCAACATACATTATCATACCAAAGCGAGTCACTAAAAATATCCAAAAATTACCTAAACAATCCTAACATATAAATAACACTAATCCAATCTAGACATTGTCACACAACAATAATGGTAAAATACATAAAATATGCTGGCAGCACGGTGCAGAAAGAAGGTCCCGAGTTCGACTCCACCATCTGGGAGGACGGTGGCTGCCTGAAGTTCCTCCCACAGTGCAAAGAGATGCAATTATTGAGGTTAGGTTAATTGATGATTCTATAGGTGTGAATGACAGCTGGGATATACTCTAGCACCCTGATAAGCAGAAGAGAATGGATGGATGCCGGCGACCAAGACTTGCACGAAAAGACAGACTGGGACATGACAACAAGCTAATTAACACCAATCACAAGCTTCAATGTGGCAATGAGACTATTATGTAACATAGGTTGCATCTTAGGCTCTATAAAGATTTAGTCTACATCAGCCTTGACCTGCAGGACTCACCTGAAGAGGTCCACTTCATGAATTGTTGGGAGCACAATGGACACCATGCTATCACTCTAAAACACAAAAACACACTTTGAGGTTTAATATTCACATAATGCTCAGTGTGTCATCACAGACATCATACAAACAGACAATGAGTGTTTGTGCACACGCGAGTGTAAGATCACCTGGGCGGATTGGACCAGCTGTGACGTTCCTGGTTTATCATAAGAGGTTGGGATGCGAACCTGCAGCACATAGCACAGATTTTCATCAGAGAAACAATGATAGACAACCACATTTGTAATTAGTAACGGCCTTTTCTAATTCTGTTTAGGTCCTTCTTACTAGTATTATCCACAGGCATATGGGAGAGTTTGTCCTGAAAAGAGGATCATGCAACTCTTACATGGCTGAAGTCATGAAAGAGTGCATCTTTAGCAGCAGTTGGGAACATCATCTCAAAGATAAGAGCAAACCTCACTCCACATTATGTTTAGTGCAATCGTAAATTTATGAACTGAATCATCTGTAAACTTTGGAAACTTGTCTTTTTGGACTGGAAAAAATCTTTTTGATTTGAAGTTTATTTGAACTTTTAGACAGAAACTATTTTTAGTTTCTTGTTTGCAGTTATTTTTTTGTTTAAATACTACTAGCACTAGGGATGCACCAATACCGATACCGGTATCGGGTATCGGCCTCGATACCACATTTTCTAAAGTACTCGTACTTGTTAAAAGTCCCCCGATACCGAGGACCGATACCACGGTCTGAGACCTGTCTATGTTTGAGCGGCATGTAAGGGGTTAATCACAGGTGCCGAGTGCCCGCCCCCAGGCCCCGGCTGCAGCTCAGAACGGGGAGAAGGCGAGACATATCAGCCGTGTGGAACTATTTCAAAGTGAACAAGACGCGAAAACAAAGGCGGACTGCAAAGTGTGCTCAGCAAAATTGTCCAGAGGAGGCTCAAAAGGTAGCGCATTTAACACAAACAATTTAATCAAGCACCTAAAATCCCAACACGCCAACGAATACAAAGAGTTTACCCACGCTTATTTACCCATGCTTATTAGCACAGAGGAGCATAGCTGATGCTATAGCAGTGGGACGGAAAATAGTTGGGCATTTTAAACATTCCGCCTTAGCCTACTCCCGCCTCGAGGAAATTCAGGGACAGCTCAACCAGCCAATAAAGAGACTGCAGCAGGACGTACAGATGCGCTGGAACAGCACGTATTACATGCTCCAGTCTCTCATTGAGCAAAAGCGAGGGCTGGGCGTGTATGTGTCCGAGCATGAACTCCCTGACTATCTCACTGCTCACCAATGGGCTCTTATGGAGATGACTGTTGCCATCCTCGCCCCCTTTGAGGAACTAACTAAAAAAGTGAGCAGCTACGACGCACTAGCCTCTGATGTCATCCCAGCTGTGACTGTGCTAGTGAGACTTCTAAACAGAGAAACAAACGAACAAATTTAAAATTAAATTTTGTTTTTTTATAATTATTTATTCTGTAATATGTTGCATACAACATGCTTTTCATTTTAAATAAATGTTCTTAATTCCAAACTAGTCCCTTGTTTTAAGATTAAGTACTCGGTATCGGCGAGTACTGAAATGCAAGTACTCGTACTCGTTCCCAAAAAAGTGGTATCGGTGCATCCCTAACTAGCACTTTAATTTGTATTACTTCAATAATATTATTTATTTCATTTTTACTCTGTCATATTGAGAAATGTTAGAAATACATTTGATTATTTTCAAATTCATATGCTTCCTGGGTTTTTATTTTAATTTGCTGTGGGACAAGACAACAGGGTGATGGAGTATAGAACAGAAG
Organism: Neolamprologus brichardi; assembly: GCF_056152115.1. Classification (NCBI taxonomy): domain Eukaryota; kingdom Metazoa; phylum Chordata; class Actinopteri; order Cichliformes; family Cichlidae; genus Neolamprologus; species Neolamprologus brichardi. The sequence goes on from NC_142108.1 coordinate 21,185,831, forward strand.
GTCTGCCCACAGGAAGCGGAGATAAGAGTTACTGAAATAGTCGTTGTCTAATCGAGTAATTGAAGAAAAATAATCTTTAGTTACAACCCTACCCTAGACTTACAACATTCCTCCTTACAATAATCAAACTCGTTTCATACTTTTACGAGCATGTCTGGAGTCATTGTAGCCACTGCTGTTGTTATGCTCCCTACAAGCAACCACGTAAAATTCAAAGACCCACTCTAATAACACGTTTTGATCATTAACAGTGAACGACTGCTGAATTAAAGCACTTTGAAATCAGATTTTTATTTTATTTTTTTAAATACAAATGTATTAAAACACTCATTAAAGTGATAAACTTAACTAAACCAAGCCTTCAGTCCCAGAACTGTACCAATTTGTACTCTTTAAAACAAAATAAAAGACATGAAGGACACAGAAGTAGTGAACCAACTCCATAACATTAAAAACATTGAAGTTACCTCACTAAGCCCCTAAATGCTGCTTTAAAGTACAGGTTACTGCTGACTGCGAAGGATTCATGTTCTACCTGAACAAGACTGCCTGATTAAACAAATATTTGTCTATCGTGGGAAATTGAATCGAGCCATCTTTAAAGTTATTAATTAGACCTGTTCTTTACCTGTCACGACATGTCAAAACTAAACATCTGCTGGTTTCAACTTAGTGCGTGAGTGTACCTTGAGGACTACACCCATGATAGGCAGCGTCAGGATTCGTCCAGGATGAGGCGTTGGCCAGCGATCGATGTCATTACAAGCTATCAAACACAACAACAATTTTGAATTAAAAAGGATCTTCTCTGAAAACAGAAAAAGGGATTTATTTAAGTATACAGAAATAATTGGCTGCCTCTCTGATATTCTTCTACTTCTGTGGCAAGACAAGTTCACAATCATGGAGACTGGTCAGCAGCTACAGTCACTGCTTTCTGACTTGGCAAACCACTTGTGATTTACAATTCCTTAGTCAATGTGCAATCAAACTTTCAAAATAAGGGGATCATCCCTTACCAAATTAAAGATGGCATCATTGCCTTATACTGGTCGGTATTAATCTATAATCAACTAGAATCTACAATCCCTATAAATAGTTTCCAATTAGACATGGGTAAAACAGTGGGTTGGCCGACCCTCCAAGGCTCCCACACCTTCCTGATTACTTTAGGAGCAGTCTGGGAAGGTCATCAAAAAAGTGGCTGCACCTGAGAGGTGGGAGTGCCCAACAGGACAACCCCTCTTTTAGTCCACACTGTCTCCATTTATAGTTCATATACTCTGGTCCAAATCAGCTGATGAGTTCGTGAACTTAGTTTTGAACTTTTTTCACATTGTTTGGTTTGGTGTGGTTTTTTCACATAAGGAACTCTAAGCAAGCCAAAATGCATCACTACAAACCATGTGAGTCTATGGGCTCAAATTGTGGTCATAAATATTTTGTACTTGTAAATCAAGATTTGTATGTGTAAAAAGAATTTGTGTGTATGTAAAAAAGATTTGTGTGTGTGTCGAACAGATTTGTGTGTGGACTTAGCCAAAAAATACATGTGAAACTCTGCACTCAAGTTTCAAGTTACAAGTACGAATTTTGACCCTGTTTTTCTTCCTTTCATCTGATTGGCCAATGTCATGTCAATCACAAATTTAACTATCCAATCAGAGAACAGATGGGTTTGGCTGTCGGAGGGGTGCTTTTTTGAACTGCAGGTCCTTGAAGGGTAATACAGTTTGAAGCTGGAGGATCTCTATGTAAATATCCGATAGCAGTTAGGTCCCCTAACTTTCAGTAGCTCTTGAAAGGATAAAGTTGTGGTATATCAGTGGTTAGAAATACCATTATTACTTTAGGATTAGTTTAACACAAAGTCAGGGCTGACCCGCGACCATGGCTGTGAGTCACAGTGTGCAGCATAAAGGTACTTTCACATCGGACGCAGCATGTGCTGCTAATGCTAACCGCTAACTAAAAGCCAAGGATCCAGAATTTGTTGCGCTGGCTGCTGAGCTCTGTGGGTTTTTGCAGCAGCTCTACCTGTACTAGATGCACCTGCTCCTTGTCGTTTCTATTTCTGACTTTATGTACTCTACAAGAGTTTCTGTTTTTTTTGCTGGTTCTTCAAATATTCAATAAAAACATGTATGCTCATTCATAACGAAGAAAGCTTTGTAACTATTTCCACAATACTGCCCCCCCCCCCAGGTCCGTAGCGCTGTTGAAAAGGCCCTGGAGGTCCCTGTATTACGCACGTAATACAGACACAAAAATCACCAAACTGACACCACCACAGACTGTTTTCCTTCATGTTGATGAAGGAAAACACTGGGCTGGCATGTAAAAGGGCATTTATTCCCTTCAAGGACCTGAAGCTCCATAAAGCACCCATCCAATAGCCAAACCCACCTGTTCTCTGATTGGATAGTTAAATTTGTGATTGACATGACATTGGCCAATCAGATGAAAGGAAGGAAAACGGGGTCAAAATTCGTACTTGTAACTTGAAACTTGAGTGCAGAGTTTCACATGTATCTTTTGGCTAAGTCCACACACAAATCTTTTTTACACACACACAAATTTTTTACACATACAAAACTGATTTACAAGTACAAAATATTTATGACCACAATTTGAGCCCATATGAATCAACTCACTGGCCAGGAGCAATGAGTGGAGCAACAAAAGTAAATACAGGAAGAAGGCGCTGTATTCTGGACCACTGGAGAACATGGAGAATTTACATTCATTTCATATCTAGCTGCTAGCCCCTACAGACCTTTGCACATCTGCAGGACCTTCCCACATTGAGAATACAAAGCATATGTGGTTATGGGACATTTTTTTATCTTTATTTATTTACGTTATTTGTAACATACACCTTGTATTTCGTTCGGATCATGGTCTAATAACATCACTCCATAAACAAACAACTCTCGGGTTTATTCCTTCAAAGGGTCACGGTGCAGCTGTTTTGGTCTATACTTAAGTCCAATTACTGTGAACTAAATGGACTAAACACCAAAGGTGTGAAAACACACTTATCCACAATACTTTCTTGGTTTTCTTGGTTATTTTGTTTTTGCAAAAGTCTCAGTACAGGGGACCTGCTGCCAAGCTGATACGTTGTGCCATAAAAATAAAAATGCTGAAACTAGATGTAACTAGGATGTGAAAGCACTGTAAAAGTGTGAACTAAGGACTGTGTAGTTAACTCTTCTGGACCACATGGAGCTGAGACAGGATTACACAAATGATTACATACAGACAGGTAATCAAACTGACCAGCCTCCAGGCAGGGCTCCTGTTTCTCAAAGTATTCAGGAGCCATAATCTTCAGCAGCGAGTGGAAGAAGGTCACATAGGGCAGCTGACTGATCAAGACAAGAGACTGGAAAGAGACAGGCACAGCAAGAAAGAAAAAAAAAAAAAGGGAATTGTATTTTCAGACATTTCATCAGTATGTAATTTTTTTTAGTGGTTTGATTTTGATTTTGTCTGAAAGATGTCAGAATATAGTGAGCCGACAATCCCTCATTTTGTCTAGTAATAGATTAAACCCCAAAGAGCATCAGCTAGCAAAAGCAGAAAACTACAAGAAATCTCAAAAGTGTCACAAAACAAAGACCTGGAACAAATAAATGTCTTATGGTTTTTAAACTGCAAATAAAAACTGAGAATCAAACCCAAAGCTTGAACTAGTGTATCCTCGACATGGGCCTTTGTTTCTTATTTTAACCCTCTATATACCTGCGGTCATGATAAAGTATAATGTTACATTTGCACCACATTAAATCCATCTATCACATCATCATTCTATTAAGGAAGGTGCCAAATAAACATAAGGTGAATTAATTTGGCATTTTTTCAGTGATCAGATGGGAGGAGTGAGATGCAAAAGCCTTTTGAAATAGCGTGTGGTAAAAATAAATAATTTTAGATAATTATATATATCAAATTTAACATGCATGCGGTTTTTCTATCAAAGAGAGCGCTAATACAGTTAATCGCAATGTAACCTTGCCTGAAGTGGGAGTACTACTATTGTAAGCCTAAAATCATAACCAAGAGGTGTTGCTGAAACCATTTAATCTCTGAAATGTGGAAAAAAAAATAGCTTAAAACCATTATAAGTCCTATTGTGGTAACAGGAAGCATAATCTCTCTCAAATTTTTTAACACAGTGCATTGTGTGCTGGATCCTTGTTCATGCTTAAGTTTTCTATCACTGGCTGTATTTAGTCCTCCTGCAGTATGACACTGACCTTCTGGAAGTATCCTCTCTTCAAAGATTTGTCTCGCACCTGACGGAAGTACACATAACCGTAGTAATGGCCCTGCTCCCTCTGTAACACACACAGCAAATTATCAGTTCACAGATTCTTATTTTACTCTCAGCACACAAAACTCTACACTGTGCAGTTTATGTGCCTACAGAGCTGTGTGTGTGTGTTAATGAGCGGTGCCTAACCTTCAGACAAGGTGGCGCGTCTCTGTCAGTGGTTTCCAAGAAGCAGCCAAGTGATGTCTTCCTGTTGGAACCTTGCCGGAACCGGAAGCAGAACTGTGTGTCACCAAGGCAACCTGGAAAAAGAGGGCAGAGCAATGACCGATTGTCACACACAGTAAACAAGACACATTTTAAGACCTGAATAAAAACATATGGGGGGAAATCAGCAAACACAGGAAACCAATCATGTTTTTGTGGTGATGCATGGGGTTTAATTTAATTAAGCTTAAATAAACTTTTGTTTATAAAATATCCAGACAGCCACCCGGATTTAATCCAAGATGGCTGCAGTGTTTATAGGAGGATTTCATTAAAAGCCCAGCTTATCACAGCTTCCAAACACTATGCAGATAAACATGGTGAATACATATAAATATAGATGCATATTCCAGTATTTTCTAAGCTCAGACTAGCATATAGAACCAAAATATACATAAGCTGGGAAAAAAATAAAAATCACTTCATAAAGACACATTAGCAAAGGACCGCTACAAAACTTTAGGAACATTCAAAAACTTGTACTAAATTATTCTTAAACCCAAGTCACTTGTGTATGAAAATAATATACAACTTAATTTGTTCTGAAGAAGAAAAACTGCACTGTCCTCAGCTAACTTTAAACTAAGATTATAAGTGTGATCATAAATCCACCACAACCTATTTCTGTACACATCTGCATTGTGCACACTTTTAAAAATAAAGAATTAAAAAATGTACGCTGCAGAAAAATGTGACGTCGATGAGCACTGGTCAGCTCTTCTAGCCTGCATCCTCTGGTCTTTTAGACAAACAGGAAGAGGAAAACGGAAGAAAAAAGGAAACAGGAAGTCCTGCATAAGCCATGAACCAGAAGTTAACCTCAGCAGGAGGTCAACACATCCTTAGACAGAGAAAATGAGCTTTAGGACATTCAATGAAAGACAAACACTTCAGCTCAGGCTGGTAGACTTAAAAGCATTCCACTTCATAAGTCACGCATACATAAGCACACACTACCAGGAGCGCCAAAAAAGCATAGCCAAGACTCCATGACATCATTCAGTCGGGTTGCATTCAAGACCACACAGCATGAAAACAGGGCACTGCTGCCTGACCACAGCTTAACCACAGCTCTGAATTAATTTTGAGTTTCTAGTCACTCAAACATGTCACCTACAAACCTGAGAAGAGCAAACACAGTTCGAATACTTCTGTGTACTTAAAGAAAGACTTTAAAGCTCTTTGCTTTATTTTCCACAAATCACATCAGTCCTCTTTTAACAACAAGTTGACCAATGCCATGTAGAGTTCACAGGACAGGCAGCATCAGAATTAAATAAGTTTTTACAAATGACTTGACTTTTTACCCCCTCCCCCAGTAGAGATGAAGAAGAGGCACGTCTGAGCATCTCCACTTAAATTGCTGCTTGCTCAGCTTGAAGGAAACGGATGGAGGTAGTCGCACAAATGTAGAGCAACCTTACATCTGATTCGATTACTGGCCTATTTATTTATGCACAACAACTTGTTTTATAAAGCTCTATTGGGTATGAGACACATAAAGAGTCAGCACTTTCCAAATAAAGAGCACAAAAAAAAATAAATTCATCTGTCACCATTTATTCTAAATTCCCAAAGTGGATTAACGACAAATGATGCCAAATCTGTTCAGGATGTAAGGCTAAATTATGGACGACACACACAGAGAGAAAGAGAGCTGCAGTTCCTCAGTTTAATGTCTCTCTCCCCCTTTCCCTCTGACAAACACCTACAGTGAGATATATATATAGCAGCCCTGTAAGCAGTCTGTCCTAATCCTGTCTTCAAACTGAGGGCAGCAGGTTCCTTTAGCTTCACCCCCCTCTGACTCAGTAAACTAAAACACACACCTGCGGGCAAACACACAAAGCCACAGTGGTGTTTGTACATGGGTGTGTGGTGAGAGTGCTAACCACTATACCCTAATCTATCTTACGTTTAATATTTTAGTAATTTTAAAAAATCTAAGAGTATCAGTGAAAAAAATACTGACGTTACCAAAAAAAAGAAAGAAAAAAAAAGAATAAGTAAAAATTTTTATGACTTAATGCTTTTTAGCTGATATCCATCCACCTACAGTTACTTCTCCAAATATTTATCGACCTATGCAGTGGATTTCAAACAATCAAGATGTGACTGAAGTGTAGACTCTCAGTTTTAATCCAAAGTATTTAGAAGGAGTATTGCATTAACTACAGGAATGACTGTTTAGGAATTACAACCATTTTTATACACATCCCACACAGAGTTGGAAAGAGCTGCACCTAGCATTACAGCCAACACCTTGTATAAACTAGGTCTTTTCCAATAATGTAACGTGTGTCTCTCATGACTTCAGAAGAGCAGAAAGAGTGCCTATTTTGTATATTATCTTGTTTGCAAATCAAAAAACGTGCAATGCGCGATGAGGATGTGCGTGTATTTGTCCTTTTTAGATGACCTAGTTCAGGCCACATATTTTCTCCGCCATGCTTTGGTTCACTAACATATGTGCCAATAACGGTACTTAATTATGTCATCAAGCCTGTCAAACTGTAGAATGGTTCTGAAAAAGCAACGAGGCGAAACTGGATCTTGATTTGCATTAGAACCAGCTCCAGCCCCAGTTTGGTGGATATGAGATAAGAGAAAAAGGCTGAAACACAAACTCACCTGAGTTGGAGTCAGGGAATGAAAGGTAGCAGATGCTTGTTTTCTGAAAGAACAGCAAATATTTAGTTTATGTCCTTACCTCTTTTATTACATCAGCTCAGGTTTACATACCCATTCTAGGCTTTTCCTGCCTCAGAATGGGCCTTTGTGAATCAATCCATCAACATGTGATGCTTTTTAACATGTCGATAAATGTTCCAAAAACAAACCTTTCTTTAAAAAAATAAAATAAAGAATAAAAAAAAATTCCCGCCCATTCAGTGTAACTCACCTCTTTCTCCGACAGTTTGGAATGATGAGGATAAATGACCTGGAAGAGAAAAACAACAACAACACTTTAACCAAAGAAGTTGGTTAACTGAAAACTTTGGTCAGCCTCTTTTATGTGCTGTGCTGTGCTGTGCTTATGTTGTTAAACTGTAAAAAGAACTGGAAAACTGTAATACAATGCAAAGATGTTATAAACTGATTTTAATGTGACTGAGAGACAAAGATAAAAACTAAAACAGAAAAGTTAAATTATGTTTTACGATGAAGATTTATTTCACCATAAAAATAAATAAATAAATAAATACAACCCAATAAAAACCCACAAACACACACAGAAGTGAGCAAATTCAATCAAATTATTTTTTAAACTACTGAATAATGTTAATTGTTTATACAATACATACATTTTTTGTAGTTCTAAGTGTTCCTTTAAAGCACTTAAAAAAATAGCTGTACTTTTACAATTTTAGATTTCCTTTAGTATAAAAACAATCTACAGTGTTTATATTTTTCAAACTAGAAATGTATCAATGACAACATTTTGGTTTAATACTTGTGTTGAGATTTGTTTTCAAAATGTTTTATTAAACATTTTAACACAAAACTTTTATAGTCTTTTCAGTTTTTCATGGCAAAGTTTGTTAATATTTGCCCAGTTAAAAAAATGTATCTTGCATTTATCTAAAAGTTTAATATTGAACTTTATCTATAGTCAAGTTAGAGGTGGGAATCACCAGACACCCCTCGATACAATATTATCAAAATATTTCTCTCAAAATATGATACTGTTGCTATTTTTAACATTTTGTGATATGCTGCATTTTCACAACATATATTGCGAATTATAACCTTTTTTTAAAAACAGCAAATTATCTCCTTAAGTTAAACTTTGTCAATATTTATATTTTATTGAATAAGATAACGTTATCTTCAACTACACCAAAATGGTCATTAGAACCACTCACAAATGTTGCTGTAAGTCAGAGTAAGCCTGCTATCAGTCTGTGATTGAATGAGGTCAAGTTGGCAATTACATGCAATCTGTTTCTGATAATGCGCAATTAACTGTTATACACCATCAAAAATCACATCTATTAATGTCTACCTAGACAGAAATTAATATTCAACTATTATATTTGCACTTAACCAGCTAGCACCTAGTTGAGTTGAGTCCCTTCCAGTTGTGCTCGTTGACAACGACTCATTCAGAGCAACAGCAGCATCTTGGCAATCATTCTGCATTTATAAATTAGACAGCAATTATTTACAAACCTTTGACAGTCTCTCTGACAGCAGTTTTTAGTCAGTCCAAGTCAGACTGCAACTGTCTGCCGAAAGGTTGCCTCCTGAACTGCTTAGTTTTGTCAAGCTAAGTGTGTCCAGTGGTTTTGGTTGAACCAGTTTAATGTTAAGTTTGTTCAGCTAATGTTACCTCAGCATGGTGAAGCATGAGATGAGCCATCTTGTTCGTAGTACTCCCAGAGTATTTTAAATATTTAATTTAAAAATCAGTATCTGGTATTCCTATATCATTACAGTATCATGATACTATGCTGTATTGATTTCCCCCCACTCCTAATTCAAATAAAGTCAAATTTTGATATACACAATTAAAAAACAAACAAACAAATATATACTGATCCATGTGCTGCACTGCTGATAGTACTGCTGATGAATTTACCGTACTAAGTACTATATCCAATTAGTAAATCAAAATGATGAAATGCTTTGTAGTCTTAGTGTGGCGCAGTCCCCTGGAGAAAGTGAAACAGAAAGACCTGAAGAAGTCTGAATCTGCATAGTTGTTTTTCATTTAAACATTGTTATCAGGTAACTGATTAATGTGTGTTTCTATAACTCCTGTGAGGTCAACAGGTGTTGGGGATTTTTTTGGCCTTGGTGACTTCAGTAGGATTCAAACATTTGGGTACCGTTTTAAGTTGAATTATTTTTTTGTTTTGTTTTGTTGTTGTTTTTTAAATATACAACTTTCTGCAAAATACGTCCATTTGAAGTTATAGCCTGAGTGATGCAGTGGCTGCTGGGACAGACTAACTTCAGCTAAGGACACCAAACACGCTTCCCCGTAAGCTCGGCATTGTCATAAAGTGATCCTACAGTAAAATGTTCTGCTAGTTTTGTGAAGCGTGTGTGTACTCGTGTAATCATTGTTAAATCAAAGAGTGGCAAAATGAAAGCAGCTAATGAAAGTGATTTGTTCACTCCCCTCCAAGAATTAGCCCAAGCCTAAAAAACTGCTAACTTAGACATTTGTAGCCTCACTGAGTTTAACATGACCCCGCTGTCCCCGGCGGATACTTTTGTCTCACCTCCACCGCCTGTCCGAGCTCCAGGTCGAAGCCGACCACACAAATGCAGTGCAGCCAGGCGGAGAAACGGTCCCAGGGGAGCAGAAGAGCCTCCTCCGTCTCCTCGTCGCCTCCAGGCCCGGGGGGTAGCGTTATCTCCTCCGCCGGGGAGATGCTGCTAGCGTCCTGGTCGTCCAGATCCTCCGACTCTTCGACCGGCTCCCCCAGCTCCTCCGGGCCTTGCAGAGCCATAGCTACGGCCCGACACCGGACACCGAGATGCTCTGAAGAATGTTAACGGTTTCCTAAATATGTTTAATGGTATTTCAGGCCAGCTTGTCCGCAGGTAACAACAGGAGACAAGGGGGGTGCAGAAAGTAGCCACTTAGCTTCCAATTAGCATTTCAGGAGCAACGTATTACGTTCTTTGTGCAACGTCATCACGCACAAATGTCCCTGAGCTGACTTCTACATGCCGTATTAAATAATCCATATAAAATCAATAAACAAATAATTACGTAGTTGTTTTTAATATTTGGTCTAATTTTTCCAAATGGTTTGCACACAGACATAAAAAGAAATTTTAAAAAAGACATAAAACATGATAGAAGAGATTTTTCTTTTCAAATCAAAGCTTTTAAAATCAAAATTATGAGATCCAAAGTCAAACATTAGACCTGCTAAGTCACAGCATAACCTAGTTAATGCAAAACATTCAAAGCTAGTAAACCTAATTATAAACCTAAACTATAAGAGATGTTTATGAGATTTTAAAAAAAATATTTATTTATGTAGCAGTTTTCAAAAATAGAAGTCACAAAGTGCTTTATACAGATAATAATCTAAGTAAGAGGTGTCAAACATGGCCCAGTGGCCAAACCCAGACACAGGCTGACAACAGGTGTAGTTCAACACACTGTAAAGTGCAAGCGATGAAGTCAGTGGTTATCACAGTGTTTCAGTAGCAGAAATTCAATGCTCATCGTTTTGATACCAGATTGGTTTCATCTTTCTTAAGATCTTGGTAGTGGCTCAGCTGGGTGTTTTCAGATTGTACTTGAACTGGCTCAGAAACACTTCTGATCTAAGATAAGAGATACAGCTGCAAAATTTAAAATACTACGAATACACGAAAGACCTATGACAGGATATGTAATTGATTAAAATGAACCATATATTAAAATGCAAGAATATAAAAAAAAAAAGCTAAACTTCTTTGTTTGTTTGGTGTATTTTTTTTTCTAAATAAGCTGTAAGATGTACATTGGCAGGAACCTTGGGTAAAATCCAAAAAGTTATTTTGTTTGATTGTTGTTTTTGTGCAAATTAACTTTGTATGTTTTGCACATACTGGGCTGAAATAAGCAATTTTAGCAAGAGGCAGATGACTGAAGAAAATGAGTGAGAGAGGAGGACAGATAGAAAGAAAGATAATAAGGAAGTGCATAGGACTGGTAAGGAGGAAATGAAGGGAGCTATGAAGAAAATTAAGAGTGAAAAGGCAGTTGGTCCAGTGACTTACCTGTAAAGGAATGGTGATGTCAAGGAGAGAGAACATGGGACTTTTTAACCAGACAGAGGATGCCTGAGGAATGAAGGAAAAAGTTTATTTCTTTTCCATTCGACATTAGAATTGATGAGATTAAAGGAACACCTCAGGCTGAGATGGTTTGAGCATGAGCTGAGGGCAGATGTTGGATATACTATGCAAAGGATTTTGAAGAAGGAGCTTCCAGGCAGGAGAAAAATAGGAACAGCACAGAGAAGGTTCATGGGAGTAAGCACATGCAGGGGTTGGTGTGACAGAGAAGGACACTGCAAACAGGAGGAGATGGAGGCAGTCAAGTGGTAAATTGGGGTTATATATTTATACTCCTTACACTGAGACAAAACATACAAAGCAGGTCCTCTATACCATGGCTCTGAAGAAGTGTTTTTTGTCTGCTATAAATGTAAAGGAATTGTTTTTGGTGAATGACATAATTGCAGAAATTAGCAGTAATAAAAACACTGAAAAAATGTCTTGATGCATGCTTAGTCATCCAGGTAAGTAAATCCCAAAAGGTTGATTCTGTTCATCTGCGCGTAGCGTTTTCAGTGGAGAAATGTTTCATCACTCATCCAAGTGACTTCTTCAGTCTCAGCTGACTGCAGGTTTCCTCAACCTAAACAGTACACTTGGACAATGACTGAAACTAGCCCATTCAATGAACAATGGACTGTGAGGTCAGTTCCTTGAGCATTAATATGCAAGTTTCTATGACCATTGATCAACAACCACTGATCAAAGCCCATTGATGAATTGAGTGGGTGGTCAAATGATTCAGTTGTACCACTACAGACCACCTGTAGATAGACATGTTGACGATTAAGATCATTTTCATATTACTATATACGATAATATATTCCTTAGTGACACCTGCTGCTGGCAGCGCTAGCTACAGTTCATTCTTTGTGATCTGAACACCCCCACTCCACCACCTCCCCCCCCACACACATCCACATTGCTAAGTATAACTCCCATCACTGAATGAATCACGTCTTCAATTACAGCCCGACTCTGAAGGCAGTAAATCAGCTTTATCTAAATCCTTTAATAGCTCTATCACCGAGCAAGCAGATGGATGAACCTAACTGCAAACAGAGGGCACAAACAAACCTCGGTGGCCTAAGTTGTGATGCAAATTAGTCTACTTATGGGTAAGAATAGTAATCAAGTCAATAAGATATTTTTCCACAAAATGACCAGTACTGGATTTCAGTAAAGTAATGCAGATTTAAACCAATTCATACTAAATGACTTATACACTGTGTTTGGTTTTAATTGTTCTTGCATTTTATATCTTGAGCCACAGAAAACAGTATTTGATCTGTCACTAAATAAATGTAAATGTACATTGCTTTTTTACATACTTTATTGTCACATGTTTCATTTTTTAACACAATTATTCTTTTTTCGTATTTTATTATGATTTTTTGTAATTTTTGCTCCCATTTTTCTATTGTATTTTTTCATAAATAAAGTATATCTTATCCCAAGAAAAAAAAACATAACGAAACAAAACAAAAAACCTGTGCATACTAAAGAGCTAAGTTATCAACTAAACAGAAAATAAATAAATTTAAAAAATCCAAAGTCCAAGTGAGGCCTTTTTGGGGATGTTCAAATATCACATGGTACAAACATGTAAGTTGTAATGAATGTAATAGTTACATTACTGACATTAGTGATAATACATTCAATATCAAAAACACTTTGCATTGATAGATAATGAAATGCAATGAATGAAGTCTGGGAGCACACAAACCCCAACATTTATCAGATCACTAAAGAGTGTTGTAATTAAACTAAGATGTAATGGAGTTCAGCTTCTAAGGCTTTGTATCCCACAAACAGCCTCTGTTAAATGGACATAGTGATGTCAAACTGGGCTAAGAAGCTAAACACAGTAAGATGCTGTTAAATCTCATATAATAGTCAGACTGTTAGCACAGTGACAGCTGGTGCTCTGCTCTCTCTGCAGGAGGGCTAGGCAACGCAGCAGGGACCACGATGGGGTCTATCCCACAAAAAAAACCTGCACCAGAAACACTTTACAGGAAAACTCCAAAACTTCAAAATGAAAACCTATAACAAGGGTATCAAATATAAGGCAGAGGAGCCAGAATTGGGCCGCTACAGTCCCTGATCTGGCCCACTGGACGGCTTTGGGAAATGTGAAGTAAGGCATACATTTTGGACTGCGCTGTATTTTAATAAATTTAACTGATTCTCTTGCTGATAAACTTCTCCCATGGCCATTCATATTGCACCAAAGTATTTGCTGTATTTGGGCAATATCTGTTAGTTTATAGTATATGTATAATATTTGTTACTTAATTATAATCCAAATCCAATTTGGGATCTGGACTTAATCATACGTCAAATTATATTTCAAAACTTACATTTTAACTACTGATTTTATCTACTGTTCCTTTCTTTTTTTCCCCATTTTAAATCATGTTTTTTTTATTTGTTTTTATTTTTTAATGTCTCTGTAAAGCACTTTGAGTCAACTTGCTGTTGAATTGTGCTATATAAATAAACTTGCTAACTTGCCATACTATCCGTAATTAAGTAACAGACAAAATTAAATAACAGAAAAGGTCCTGTTTTTTTACTATCAGCTATAGAAATTATGTTATTTCCGTAAAGAACAGAACCTTTCTGTTTTACAGCACAGTCTGGGAAATGATCTACCAGAACCTTTTCTGTAATTTTACACATTTATTTCTTACAGTTTAGGCCCAAACAGTCATAGTGACACATTTCTTTGATCTATGACTGCAGCTTTTCTTTATCATATAGAAAAACTAAGAAATACTGTTTCACTGGTCCAGCTCACTTCAGATCAAAATGGGCTGTATGTTTGTGGCCCACAGTTTAAAATGACTTTAATATCACTGTCCTATAAGGTCTGATGTTTACATCGCAGGAGTCTGTCAGTCACTCAGTTCTTATCTCGTCCTTCACTCTGGTATATTTGGAACAGCCTAATGATCTGATCCCAAAGTGAATCCTGTTTCAATCCTCTGCCCTCTTAGACCTACTGAGATCTCAAGCAACAGTACAAGGTCTTATTCCTAGAAACATGCCCTTTTCTTGTGATGAACAAATTGACTGGCTTACATAGCTCAACATACTTTTTTCTTGCTGGGATTTTGTTGTGAAGATTGATTTTTAGTAATATGAGGGAAAAGTAAACTAAACAGCCATGGAAGAATTTAAATATTCTGATCTTATCAAACCTACCCAGTCTTGGACATTTAGAGGAAAAGAGGAATTACTTACAGATAACAAAACATTTTTACCACAAAAAAGAAACAAACAAAAAACAAGCAAATATTTATATATTCAGTCTGTGTGAATGGATGGGTGTAAGTTTTATTTGATCACTAGAGAAGGGATGCATTAAGTGGAGTGTTATACAGTGATATTCCTGACACTAAAAGCCACAGGCTGCAATACTTTACATCTTCAACCTCTTTAGCCCCTTGTTCTTCTCCATACACTTTGGAAGTAGGTGAAACTGAAAAAATGTGGAATGCACTGAATATTTCTCACTTTCAAAAAATTAGGGTCAGAGTGTAAGGAATTGATAACTCTGTCTGACATCAGGCTGCTTTTTGGGTTTCTTGTTTTGAGGAAGTCATTTGCTTTAATGTGTACGTGGCACTTTTAATGGTTCAGATATGTTTCTGATCATGTTGGAAAGTCTCTGCGTGTTTCGTAACAGCTCTGCTGTATTATTGAGGCTGATTGAAAACAAGAAGGACTAGCAACAATGGCTTGAGATTAGTTAGGAAACTGGCAACAACCCAATAAACTCTGAGAAAAGGTTTCAATACAGCAAATAAGTTCCTTCATTTTAAAGAATATAAAAAAAATGCCTGTGACCTCTTGACTAACTTAATATGAATGAGAACAGCACCAAACCTATCTGTCTCTTTCAAGAAAAGTGTTTTTCCCCAAAAGCTGATGAAACAACAACATCCCCAGTCTTAAAAGTTAGTGTTCAAACTGTTCAATTAAACTTTTAGCCCTTCTTTTCTCAGTAAAGTGTGTAGACTGAAGCCTGGTCACAGTTCAGCTACTAGAAGCAACAATTATATAATTTTTATATTTCCTTACAGCCAATACAAAAATTGATGCAGAAAATTCCAAACACTTATGGAGAGTAATTATGAATACTTTAGTCACATGCCCTATAAATTATGGCTGAATCTAAGAAAAAACAGCAAAGCTTTGCTTTATTTTTATCTGCTTTACAGTCTTATCCACCATCGATTTGTTCTCAGCTGTCTGTTCACCAGAGCACCACAGGGACATTTCTGGGACCAGAAGCAGAATTTGATCTCCTCTAAAACCACCCCAACCTGCTGTCCTATCCCTAAGCTGCATTGCTGGGATGATGTCCGTCTGATGCAAACTGAAATATACTGCTCTGATTCAGGGGCGATTCTAGAATCAGAGCTTTGGGGGTGCTGAGCACCCAGAGAGCTGCCCAGCCAGGCAAGATAAACCTGTCTCTGTCAGTCCCTGCATCCTTAAATGTTGTCCCGAGTTCTCTCTGACTGTCACTTTGGTGCATTTAAACCCCTGTTCCTCCCTGTCCTCATCGTCTGTTGTATTCATCTCCATTATCAGTCATCATAATTTTACCATCTCTGTGTAAGTCTGCAAATTTCTTTATTAAATCATAAGATTCTTAAATTCATCAAGTCTCTCTGTGCCTGGGTCCTCGTCACAAAACATGACATCACTGTTTTGTACATTTTAACACAATTTAATCCCCACATTTGTGAAAGAAAAGCAAAACACTTTTTTGAAAAGTCTGTAACAAAACCATCAAATCTGATCAAGGTTATTTAAATGCTGCTAAAGAAGAATGGATTGGAATAAAAAAAATACATATCCTAACCTTAATTACTGGGTGAGAATAATGAATGATGCTCATAGTGAGTAAGAAGTAAACTGAGTGCATTTTTTGGACAGAGATTCACATTTAATGTGTATGTATAATATAATACAGATACATAAAAAACACTCCCGAAACAGAATAAATTGTTACAAATAAATTATTACATAATATTAATTAAAACTATAAAAATGGAGGCAACTTTGCCTGTGGTAGAATGTATACAATGTGTACAATGTATGCAGATACTAATTTTACTAATTTAATAATACTAATTTTCTGTTGTAAGATTTATGAGTTTCATGCTTTCATAGTGGTACTTAGGAGAGCTTGACATTTTATCAGGTGGTACACACTGTAAAATGTTTGAGAAACACTGAGAAGTGTATGTGTGCTTTTGGAAAACATTTAAAGCTGCTGTACAGAATCTTTGAAACAAGCTTAAAACATTTTTAGAATATAAACAGAGCACTCTGCTTCTCTTTACAGCTCCTCACTCCACCAGGGCTGTTTGGCACTTTCTGATAGTGTGCAAATGTAATGTACGTACTGCGGCAGTCATACAGACAACTGGACGGTCCAAAAGCTGGCCTACCTATTACTGGCTGAGGATTTAGAAGAGTTGTGGCTGAACCACATAAAAATATATCATTAATTTTAATCTCCCCAATCAATTATAATGTTATGTTGGAATGTTGTTAAAGAGGGTCAAAATGTTTCAACCCAGTTTGTTTTGCAGATTCTGTATAGCAGCTTTAATATAGGGAGGACACAACTTCCAGATTGTGTGAGTTTCTGTTGTGCCTGTCACTGTTCCCTATCTGTTTTCTTACCTGGTTCTTCCTGACCTTGCCCTTTCTCCTCACATTCCCCTCTTTCCTCTCTCCCTCTTTGGACTGACAATCATACACAAATAGATTGTATTAAATTAGATAAAAATTAAATTAATATGAAAAAATACTATTAAGATCACTAATAAAAAAGTCCTCTCTCAGTGTACTTTCAACCAAAAGGCAAATAACCAAACCACATGAACATCTAATAAAAGATATAAATATTGAAACACTGATCCAACATTATTCTTGATTGACGGATCATTTGATTTTACACTTTTACCTGAATGTGGCTCCTTTTTTTTGAAAAAACTTCCTCATATTCATTATGAACCTGGCTGTCTCTCTGTACGCACACACGCACACACAACAGGAGTTATAAGGTTAATGGGCATTCAGTCAGTTAGCTAGTTAGTATCCATTTAAAACAGGACAGTGGTAACAACTTTAGGCTACGGAAAATTTAAAGTTTTAGATTTTTAAATAGGCTGTATACATTTCAATGGGAGGAACAGGACGGTGAAATGTCGCTGAATTTACTACAAAGCAGGACGGATTGTAGGGTAGCAAACATTGTCGGAAAACACGTTTTCAACACTGCAGGTTACCTGGGTGTAATGTTTTTCAGTTAAAACGAAACATGGTCTGACTCCTACCTAACTATATAAAGAGTAACTGAAGGTTAAATGCAGCTAATATGTTCTGTTTTAAGCCAGGCACTTACACCTCCGTTCCGCTGTGTCTCAGCCACCATCGCTCTGGCAGCAAGAGCGCTAGAGCCAGAGCAGGAGAGAGCTGGAACAAACCATTTTGGGAGGGGGGGGGGGGGGGTATCTATACTTTTGTTGTTAAAATGTTATGTCTCAAACAAGTACAGTACTGTATGCTTTTTATATTTTTAGTAGTGTGTCACACAAACAGCAAATATTGTCAAAAAAAGTAAGAAATCTTTGGGGGTGCTTTGATTCATTTTGGGGGTGCTGAAGCACCCCCCAAAATGGGCTAAAATCGCCCCTGCTCTGATTAATAAACTGCAGGTGATGAGAATCAAAAAGGTACTTGAAAAGAAACCAGATGATTTTTTTAAGCAAAGTAGATACAAATCTGTTCTGTTTTTTCTTTCTAGATTATACCATTTATTAGGACTTTCATATTTCTTAGGGAATTAATATATCCAGGCCTGTGTAATGGACAATGAAAAAACAAAAAAACAAGAAGAAAGGTTCTGAAAAAAAGACTGAACAATAATCCAGTTTTCATATTTAACACAAAGGAAATGTTCTTGAAAGAAAAAAATCCACTCCAGTAAAACAGGGAAACCATAGCAAAGTATAAAAACAAAACAACATAACAGAGAAATTGTGTGGTTTGCAAAAAATCATATTTTCTCATAGATCCATATTCTAAACAAAATTCAGCCCTTTTGACTTTCATGATACCGTTTCATGGAAGATTTGACATCATTTGTTTTATCTTGTGTTTAACGTTTGGTTTACGAGGGTTTTATTTCACCAAAACAGTGCTTCTAGCTTTTATGTTAGCTTATATATTTGTGTTCTTCTGTATATAAACTAAGTAGAAATAGATTTGGGTCTATAGTAGAATTTCTTATGAAATAATTTCCTCACACGTCCCTTTGAGCTCTGAGGGAGTTAGCCACATTTGTATTTGTGTGTTAGTCTGAGGTATTTTCACTGTCTGGGTGGTTTCTAGTCCTCAAATCTTTGTGCAATACGTTTAGATTATCATGTGAACTCTTGCAAAGAGGATGTAAACAGATTATAGGATTTTGGTATAAAGTAATTTTCTTTGTCATCATTATTTGAAGAAGTGTTTGTATGTGAAATATGTTGATGTGCTTTAATACCAACTTTGTAACACATTACCTGTATGCAGTGTTGGGAAGGTTACTTTTAAAATGTATTCCATTACAGAATACAGAATACATGCCCCAAAATGTATTCTGTAACGTATTCCGTTACGTTACTCAATGAGAGTAACGTATTCTGAATACTTTGGATTACTTAATATATTATCATGCTGTTTACAACTAAGTGAATGTACTATTGCTGTGATTTATTACTGTTGCTGAAGGTCCGCGGCTCCGAACCGTAGTAAAGGGACCTCTGGCTAATACGGTGGGTTCTGTGTCGGGCTCGTAGCCGAAAACTAGCTTTACTTTGTTGTCTGGGTCAACTTTGCTAGCGACAGACAGAGAGAGGCATTGAAAGGCTGCTCCAACGGAACTTATTGTTTTCAGAGGAAAACACGAACACAGCGTACAGTCGAGTCTTAATAGCTTACTTACAACTGGGCTCGTCAGGCACTCTTTTTGGCTGCAGTGGTTATTATTATATTTACATGCTTCCAGCTCCCGTTTCTGCTCGTACTTTTCCTTTTCTCCCTCCCTCGCTCACAGACACATAACGGGTATGGCAGTCCATTCTCCCTGCAGCACGGACTACACTGCCTATGATGCTACATTCTTTAGCGCTATACCGGTAGCATTCTGCCTGTTAGCTTAGCACAACAACAACAGGCGCTCTCTCACCCAGGAAACACGCAGAGAGAGAGCGTCACCCTATAACCATAGCAACCGTAACGCTGCCACCTGGAACAGCAGAACGTAGCTGTCAAACAAAACCCAAACAGGCCTGACCCGCCACAATATGAAACAGGGAAGTACCGCCGTGTAATCCATTTATTTCAACAAAGTAACTGTATTCTAAATACCACCTTTTTAAACGGTAACTGTAACGGAATACAGTTACTCATATTTTGTATTTTAAATACGTATCGGCGGTACATGTATTCCGTTACTCCCCAACACTGCCTGTATGTACTTTTTTTTACATTTAAAAAAAGTGCTTACATTTTTATCGTCAGTGTTAATCACGTTATATTTTTTTTAATAATTCATAATTCTGTTTGTATCTATGTATTTATCTTTTAAGCTCATTACTTTTTCCGAGTCTGACTTAATGAGCTCAGCAGTGGGTGGTGCTCATGTCAGCTGGTCAGTGAACGCATCCCTCTGGCTGTCTGTCGTTCAGTGAACGCACCACCGCTGTCTGCTCTCTAGTTACAGTATGGCGGCTGGGACTTGCGGAGGAGGACAACTTCTTCTAGATTCCTTCCACAAAACTGTTGGAAGGCGACGGCATTAATATAAAACTTATAGCGGCAACCACGAGGTACACTGCAACAGACAACAGCGGCATAACTTGTGTTTCTTACTGGGGCTTTCCCCAGAAAATAATCGGACTGGTGTGTGATGCGTGAGGACCCGCAGTCAAGAAACTCCCCTGATTTTTCCGCGTCGGTTTCTGCTCTGACTGTCAGTTAGCCGGCTAGCTGCTAGGTAGCTCCCTTCAATGCTAACGCTCGCCTGCAGAACTCTATATTAGCAAAAAGAAGCGCTAGCGTGTTGCTTTTATTTACTCCAGGTGACAGGGATGGTATATCGTATCCATTCAGTAAGCGGACTGGTTGAAAAAGATGGGGAGAAAAAATTTGTGGACCTGGACGATAACTTTGTCAGTACTCATTAGCCTAGCCTAGCTTAACCTAGCGTTCTAGTACAACGCCAGAAGAGAGTTAGCGCTTCGCCTGTCCACCAGCGAGTTAGCCAATTAGCATTTTAGTTGCACAAGACGGCCAGATAATCCTCCCCTGTTCATCCCGGTGGATGGTTTTGAAACGTCTCCGCTGACTAATTCAGACGAAGAGTGGGCACTGAGCTGCTTTAGTTTTATAACTCAGGGGTGTTTTGGCGTTCGGGCTCGCTAGGTGTTCTCTGGTAGAGGGAGTGGTGAAGGTAGGGAGATAGGAAGGTAGCTAAGGTTCCCTGCATCAGGGCAACAAGGTCACTCAGATTATGAAGAGCCATACATGTCAACTACACTTATAGATGACACTTTAGTAAATGACAGACGCGTGTGTGTTGTGTGTATGTGTGTATAGGGTGATGAACGCTGGGGTGTGTGCCTGCTGTTAGCTTGCTGCAAGAGAAGACAACACAGCTCAGAAGCGCGCAATAATTGGACCTACTGCTCTTGATAGACGTTAAACAGACAGTTTAGTCAGCACAGAAGGAGTTTGATGGACGTGAGGGGCTGTCAGTGCTATACTCACTTATGTATGTCTTGACACATGGCAGCTTGGTCTGTACATAGTGCCTGCTGTCACATATAAGCGTCGTTATGTAGCTTCGGTGGGCAGTCAGTGAGGGGAATGTCCTGTCTTTTTTTATACCTGTTGGTTTGTTTTTTATTTCTCATACACGAGAGAGGACCATGTTTACTAGTTAGTGCCTAGAAGATTAGAGGACTAACATTTCAGCCTACAGATAGGCCGCAGATATCGTAGATTATTCCTATTTTTTTTGGAGGAGGGACTGCACCAGAAAAACCTGCCACTCTGGATCAAGAAAACTTGCCCCTCGTCTCTGGTTGGAGTAATACTCTCAAGCCAAAATCAATGCCTTCAGCGCTGGCAATATTCGCCTGCCGACCCAACTCGCACCCATTCCAGGAGCGGCATGTGTACCTGGATGAGCCCGTCAAGATCGGCAGGTCGGTGGCTCGGTGCCGGCCAGCCCAGAACAACGCCACCTTCGACTGCAAGGTGCTGTCCAGGAATCACGCTCTGGTGTGGTTTGACCACAAGACTGGCAAGGTAAGCGGCAACAGCACTTAAAATTACTTTACGTAAATTGCTTTACTTTGGTGTTTATGTGGGCCTGAAACTACAGTAGATAAATACTTTACTCCATGTCTTCTTATGGGTTGGCCAAATAAAGAGAACCACCAGTGAGAAATATCACTTCATTGGTTTGCATCTTTAAATAGACAGGAATAAAAGGCCTATAAAGAGGAATTTTGCAATGTTAGCTGCTCATCTTGTTTACTTATATTTTCTATGGATGATCCCAATTAGCTCACAACCTTTCTTTTACTGTGTAAATAAAGTTCTTACCTAAGTGCTTAAAATATAGCAGGAGATCCAACTTATTCCAAACTGAATCATGGTAACCCTTACATCAACTTGGGATAATTTAATATGCCTTATAATTGTGACTTGAAGATTTATAAATCATTTTTACCTTCATGAATCCAGGTAGCAGATTTTAATACAGCTATCATTATTAATACTAATAATGATAGTTCTGCTGTGGATCTAACAGGCTGCTGTTTAAAGTTTGAAATATATGAGCAGGTTGTGGGATGAAATGAAAAAGCAATGTTAACAACAGCATAATCTGTGTCACTCCTGTCAGTTATGCTGATGGATTAGTTTGTGTCACTATGAATTGTGGGGAGGCATTGTCTCTTTAGTTATAAAGGAAGTGCTGTAGCACATTTTTATACTGTTTAGAGCAGGGGTGGGAAATTGATTTTTCCCAAGGTGGCCACATGAGAAACTGACCCTTGTGGAGGGCCACACCAATAAACTGAACTCAGTTATGCTCAGTTTTCTCTTCTTTTTCTCACGTGAGCCCTCGGGAAAATGTATTTCCCCCCCCCACAGTTCAGAGAGTTCAACCGGCTCTTCTTATTGCTTCCTTGTCACTTCTGTTAGGAACCTCCATAAGAACAGCTGACGCTGTGACTAGTCTGGGCTTTTTCTGGTTCATAATAAACTTTTAAGCGAGTGGGGCACTAAGCAGGATTAGTGAGTGTGTAGTTGAGGTAGGGTAGCTTACTTAACAAATGTGTGCATTTTGCTGATATTGCCCAGCTTTTAATTTTTTAAAAAGGAAGTTTTCAGCAAATTAAATACGGCTTTGAAACCACTTAATTGATAACTCTTTGTTCTGTGGACTGATGTGCCTGAACGATTTTGGAGAAAATCTTCACACATTTACATATGTTTTTAAATTTATTTAAGTAGTTGACTTAACCTGCTATCTAAAATTACATAATTGAAAAGGATCAGGATTTACAGATGCACCAGTTGCAATTTTCCTCAATTTTAACTGATAGCATATACCCACTCTGCTTCAATGCAACGTTTTACTTTCATAATAAATATAAATTATTAAACTTAAGAATTTTCCCCCAAACTGCAGTACATTACAAGATCTTCTCTCATTGGAAAATTGAAAATAAAGTTCGCCGTCACTGGAAAGAGTTACAAATAATTGAATGAAAATGAGGTGCTGTACACCTACCTTTACCTGTCATATTTTATGTAGGCAAACAATGTCAAGTTCAACAGATTTGTATAACAAAACAAATGTCAGGTACTTGCATCATTTCCTAGTATTTTTATAACTTCACCAGATAACAGGGCATTGACCCTTCTCTCTTTTCCCACTCATCTCCATAATTTGTCTCGTAATTGCTTTGATCTTTTGCTCACGCTGAGGCTGCTGGCTTGTGTCTGGCTCTAAGTTCTGGATAGTTGTAGCTTTGTTAGGTTCTTTGTCTCAGTGGAATTGTTGTTATGAACTTTTTCACTCTTGTGTTTTACTTTGGCGAACTGTATCTTCACTTGCAGTGAGGAGATTAGATGGTTTTGACATAGTGT
The DNA here is from genome assembly GCF_056152115.1 of Neolamprologus brichardi. Lineage (NCBI taxonomy): Eukaryota > Metazoa > Chordata > Actinopteri > Cichliformes > Cichlidae > Neolamprologus > Neolamprologus brichardi. The sequence continues at coordinate 21,209,409 of NC_142108.1, forward strand.
GTGTGGTTGTGCATGTGCATATGATGATTTGTCTGCATTGCTGTGTGCATGTGTTGTGCATACATGAACTAGCCTTTTCTCAGTCAGGGCAGAAAACGCTGGCCAAGTTCCTGATTGGGGAGTTGATCGGTGCATCTCTACTGAGTTGGGACCTTTTTGTAGTGACGAATCCAAATTTTGCAGCAACATATTAATGACTAACCTGGCATTATGGATGCATCAACTCGGACTTGTCTTTCTATCAAATGATGGCATTTATCTCTGCCCATCAGGGACCCTAAAAGCAAGATTTTCACCAAGAACGATTTACTAAATCTGTAGCCAGGCAGTACATTATTAAATGTCAACTGGCCCAACTTAGGAGCCCTCCAAATGTTGCTGCTATTTAGATTTTAGTTTTCATTTATATCTGCACTTATAAAACAGCTGTACATTTTAATTTTTTATTTCTTTCTGTTTTTTTAAATAAATACTTCTGACTAACTTCCAGTGGATTCCTAACTTGGCTAAACTTTGTGAATTCTCTCTTTCATGGATGACTTGGTGTTAAAGTTTATTGTAACAGCCACACTAATCATTTTATTGGAGTGAAAGAGTTTGGACTGTTTAACTGTCAGTACGGTCTCCGTGTTCGATTTTTGGGGACTGAAGGAGACTTTGGACCTGGACATGTATAACTGCCAATAACTGAAACCGAGGTTGAAATCACAATACAAACTTCTCCCATCTCATAGTGTGGGACCATCATTTCATACCATAATACTCATGTGAAAGTGATAATTTATTCTCACTTATTTTAAGATTGATCAGGTAATACATGGACTGAAAATCTAAATTGTTGTACTCTTAGCCATTAAGAGCGCTCTTGGTGCTAAACCAAAAAGATAAAATGAAAATTTAGTGTATCTGCCAGGTTTTCTTATAAATGGGATGTATTTATTTATTTAAATAAATAATGTGTCTTTCTTCTGAATTATTTAAGTAATTTCTGTCATTAGAAAGTAGACAGTAAAACCAAGAATCTGTTAAATGCAGAGAATGAGATAAAAATAGTTGTAGGATTCATTTTTCAGACCAGGGGCTAAACTTAGTCCAGGGCTAACCAAAATTCAAAGCAGATATTCATTGAATGGAGCCCACATTCCAGTCTACGATTAGACTTAATCCCTTTCAGGGGAGCCAAACTGTTGTTTCGTTAAAAGGCACAGGTCTGAATGTAAATTGGGCATATAAAATCTGTGCGTTGTTGCATCTGTAGTTTCTCTGCTGAACAGGTTAAACAGACTGAGACAGCCATGGGATTACCCAGCACTGTGGTATGCAGGGACTTTGAAATACCCTCTGTATGTCTCTGTGTGTGTGTGTAAAGGCAGCACAGGCTATTTATAACGACACTGGCAGCGTCATCCTTTCCTCTGTTCAGGAATAAACGCACATGCAGACTCACACTGATCTGTAGGATCTTACCATTCACACATGCTGCTGAATGTATTGAAACAGGGAAGTAATGATTTGAGATTATTGGTTTATCACTTGAGTTTTTATTACCAAGGAAGTTTTTTTCTTATGGCTCATGAAAAGGTTGTATTTGCTCTCTATATGTGTGATTAATACAGTCAGTTGAATTTTAATGTAATAAATGTAGGACCTAGATAATTCGTTTCCTATAGAATGAGGTTTTGTTTGTGGCAGTGTCGGGGCAAAGGGCATGTGTCCACACACAAGCATGTCCGTGTCAGGTAACGCAGTTTTTCATTAGGTTCTTTATTTTTAATTTTTCACAGTGCTTCACACTGGTTTTACTTGTGAAGCAAACAGGCATACATGCACGCACGCTAATAAGAGTTTTTTTTCCTTACAGTCAGTATTACCAATAAATCCTTCATTAAACTGCCTGCATGGAGAGTTTCATTGTGAAGGAAAGTGATGTTTTTTTCTGCTTCCATCCACTGATATAAAAAAATATATCTGTAGATACTAATTATTCTCGCATATTTGGATTATAAATATAAAAGTTCATATCTCCAAAAACAGTATTACTATAGATTGAGCTTCCCAGTAGTATATGAAGTCGAATGACCACTACCTTGCGTTCTAGTATTATTACCTGTTTTGCAATTAACTCACATAGATTGCATGGGACTAAGGCAGCAGAAATATGTATTAGGGTAATGCTACACACACACACACACACTCACTCACTCACTCACTCACTCACTCACTCTAAAAGTGGCTTGCCTAACCTGTACCTCATAACCGTTGTTTCCTCTTGCAGAAACAATGTTTGTGTGTCACATGACTCTGCAGTTTTAGTTCTTGTAAAAATCAGTCTAACGTGAAAGGGTTTGAGGAGTGATTGCTGTATGGTTATTCACTATACATATATAGATCTCCCAGCTAGGGCTGGGCGATATGGCCTAAAATTCCTATCGTGATATAATTTGAAGCATGTGCGGTAATGATATATATCACGATATATTCTTTTCTTCTGTATAACCTATTTTCCACACTATAAGGCACACTTAACATCCTTTAATTTTCTCAAAAATCTAGAGTGTGCCTTATGTATGAATTCTGGTTGTGCTTACTGACCTCGAACCGATTTTGGTGTGCAGAAATCTGTTAAAAAATGTTTTAGTACAACTTTGGTAAGCTGCACTGCTTGATGGATTGTCAGAGCATTACGGCTGCCGTAGTGAGTAGCTTCGCGGAGTAATCTGGGTCCAAAACTCCGTCCTCTTCAGGTCCCAAAGTCAAACGAACACTAACAGTTGAAAACGGTCTAAATTCTTTCATCTTTAATTAAATCATCAGCATTGCTGCTTTATCGGGTGTAACAATTAAGTTTAACATCCATGCATCCATGAAAACAGAATTTATTAAATTTAACGGAGTTAGAAGTTAAAAGGAAGTTAGCTCGCTAGTTTACACATAAACATTTTATACCATGTTCTGACTGAGAGATTTTTGAAACTAATTAAAACATACTGCTCTGCTACCACTTCCAACATAAATCAAGACAGAAAACTAAACAGCAGTGGCGTTTGCAGGGTTACTGAAGTTGGACTACCTGGTATATAATGTTGTGCTACGTGATTGCTAGTGACACAGCTATGTTAGCATAACATTAGCACAGTGAAGCTGGAGGATGAACGCCAACTTTTTTTTTTCCACTTGATAAAAGTTAACGTGAGGGATTCTGGTGGTCAGGGACAAATGCAATCGCATAGCAGGATGCTATACACGGGCCAAACTTCAGTCAGGAGAACAACTGAGATTATTCATCCACAATACGAGGTTAGTTATTAATATACTGCAACAACATGGGAATAGAGCAGCTGCGAGATAATTCAACATTAATGAATCAATGTTACAGAAGTGGAGGAAGCGCAATTTTTGGCTTTCCCCATATTTCAAAAGTGCTTCATCTCTTTGCTATGACTATCGCCCGGCATAATTTGCAGATGATAATGGTTTTATCCGCTGCAATGCTTTCGACCAAAACAGGCGCCGCTTGATGACGTCATCAACATGCGCTATCGCGATAGAGCGAAATAGTCAAAATCTCTATCGTTGGCCAAATTTATATCGTTTCTATCGTATATCGTTTCTATCGCCCACCCCTACTCCCAGCCATATATACGTGTGTATACATGTGTATATGTATATACGTGTGTGTGTATACATGTGTAATAAGATCCGGGCTATCAACACCTACGCCCTGCCCGTGATCAGGTACCCAGCTGGTATAATAAGTTGGCCAAAGGAGGAGATAGAAGCCACTGACATCAAGACAAGGAAGCTTATTCAGAAAAGTCAAACATGACTTATAAAAACACCAGTATAGGCTTTTAAGGCCTACAAGTAAAAAAACTACATTTTCTGCGAAACTGACGTCACTTCCGGTTTCGGGCAGGACATTGCGAAAATGCGATAGTTCGCGTTGACATCTTTTTCAATGTGGGAAGTGTTACGAACAGCTGATCGGATCGGCAAAGCGTGTTTCTGGAATATTATGTTTTTGTTCCTGCAAGCGCTTTTTATGCAATTTTTGCAAAGCTTTATGTGGAAGAAAACCGTGACCTAGGACAAGCTGATGGCATAAGATGTACGTACAACTCCTCCGGTTTCATATGCAAAAAAAATTATTGCGCTAGCTTACGCGGTTCAGGTTCTACAGGGATTTAAAAATAGTTACGCAAAACGGAGCGTGCTGCTCTGACCGGCTTTAAAGGGTTAGCAATAACAATGTATTGAATAATGACTTTAAAAAATAATATAAAATAGTGTGCAAATACTGTTAACAGTGCAAATGTTTGGAATATAAAAAATAAATGATAAATGTAAACATCTATGTTTAGTGAACCTCGCAGTGTTGCTCTGTGGTGCAGCTACGACACTGTAGCAAAGTTTACACACTATGTCTACTTGATCCACGTCTGACTCTGCAAACCCATAATGTTTCCACACCACTTAAGTTTCTTTTTTACCTCTCTTTTCAACCAACGGCAGTCACTCTCCTCTCCAAATAACTTCTGCTTAGCTTTCTGAGCTTTCCTCGGGTCCTCTGAATTGTTGTGACACGTGTTTTTGAAATGCAGAGAGGTGCGCTCGATTTGCCACACAGAGCAGCGCGAGAGTAAAGCAGGAGGGAGGTGCTAATAATTGGCTCAGTCATTTTTAATGATCGTTGAAAGCCCAGATTGTAATCATGATTAAAATTCGATTAATTGAGCAGCCCTACCCCATTTCTTACATCTGAGGAGATGACTGCTTGAGAGCCCATCAGAGCCTTTAAAAACCAGGCTGACATATTGTCTTTTACATTTGGTCAGGTTATAGTGTCTCAGTCAGACTGAGAGACTAACTCTATGCTTGCACGCTATGCAGTGGACTCCTGGTGCTGGTAACTACTGAAGAGGAAGGATGAGCTAATTGACATGAACGCAGCTGCTGAGATGAATATCTGAAGGGCTCTGAGAGAAAATAATGAAGTGTTTATTTAAGTAGTAGCCATCATGGGAAGGTCAGACTCGACCCAGCTGCTTCTCTCTTAACCCTGGAGGTCCTGGAACTTCAGTTTAGGAACGGTATGGCTTCAAGAGCTCCAGACAGTCAGATTGATTTGTAGCAAGAGGATATATCAGTCAGACAGTTAAATAGTGCTGTGCCATTTTTGGTTCATGTTTTCTACTTTCCTTAAAGCGCTTTAAAAACTCTTGATAAATGTAACAAATTGATAACACTCCGTCTGTGCACATATCCCATTAAATTTCCCGCTGTTTCTCATTACTCACTACTCTTACACCTGATCTTTGTTTACATGTCATAAAAAACGTGGGTAGTGCACCAAAATGTTATAAATGAATGAATAGGGTTATTATAATGTTATGAGTTAATCTAGAAACGACAAATGTAAATAATTTTCCTTCAAAGTGGCCCCAGAGAACCACATGTCCTACCTAATTAGAAATGGTTCTTAGCAGCCTTGTCTTGGATAAGAATGGCTGCTTATAGGGTGGTTCAGACATAACTTGCACAGTTATGTCTGAACCAATTTTACATTTTCCTTCAAAATTTTTTGCCCGTTTGAAAACCATAAATGTAATTTTAACTTTAATAAATGAAAAATAAAATGATTTTCCAATTTCCCCATTGGCAGGACTTTATGACTGTCATAATATTTCAAACCTACCCAGCCTTTTTAAGTAGTCAAATAAATCGGTGGACTTTATATAATATAATATAAATAAAGGAAGCTTTACCTCAGATTATATCAGGTTTACGTCCCACCTCGCTGACATGAATCATAGGAACAGTTTTCCCAGTTGGGTTGGGCAGTGTGTTTAAAATTTTCCACCAGACAATTGCTGATATATTGGTAAAAGTAAAAGCCTAACCCTAACCTCACCCATTACCACCGACACCACCACATGAAGAGTTGGTCATAATAGTGAAGAGAACCAATATATTTGTCCATTTTCCTAACTCTGTAGCCACTGACCAGTTTGTCAGTCGGATGGACTCGCAGGCAGATACTTGTCAGATTAAATCTGATTTAGACTTAGTGAGGTGATCCCTCTAATACAGCTGTATTACTCACTAGTTATCCCACCAGTCATTCATGCATCCAGTGTGTTTGTATGCTGAGAACCCTAACACGTGCCAGTAGACCAGATCAGACCAGACTTAGCATCCTGCAGGACATAGACATGACTGCACAAGCCAACTCGTCTTGTGTTCTTTCTTCTTTTTTCTGTCAACATCTGCTTGTTGTAGGTTTAAAAAAAAAAAAAAGTGAATCATTCTATTTTTATTTATACTGAACAACAATGTAACTTTTCTTATGATGCAAGTGTCCCGTTTGTGTTGATTTGTATGCAGTACCTCATCAGGATCAACATTTCCCTCTGTGAGCTCTCTGTGCAGGATTTGGAATTGACAGGTAGAAAGAAAGAAGGGAAAACCTATGCAGAAACTAAACTGAATGAACTATAAACAGATTTAGAAGATTCAAAGGCTCATTATCTACTCAGGTGTAAAAAACGGTTAGCATGTAGAAACCTAAGCATTGTATGAAAAAGAGAATATTGATGTAAAAAAAACAAGCCTTGCCATTTGCTATGTGCTTTTTGTACTGTAAATCCTGCATGGTTAATTTTGTTTTGATGCAATTGTTGTTGCAACCATGAAAATCAACTGATCAACTGGTTCGGGTAGAGTGTGTAATTTGCTTAATCTCTCAATTAACAAGTCCGTTGGGTACACAACCTAAATGATTTACAGACAGACAAAAAAGAGCTCGTATGTGACAACACGTTGTCATCTCAACACATAGCATACCGATGCTATGTGATAAAACGTCGGAGGCATGAGAGCCATTTGGAGTGAATCTATACATGTAAATGTGTTTTACGTTCTTTCATGAATTACTTTGGAAAACACTATGTGATAGGGTTATGGTTAGGGTTAAGATTAGGGTTAGGGTGTGTTACCACCACGAGCGGCATTCTATTGGATTCAACTGAGAATCTTGAGTGTCTCATAAGGACGCGGAAGGGTACCTTTCGCGTTACTGTGAGACGCCTCGAGCCGTGACAAATTGTCGGTATAGGGCTGTTCGATATAACGATATATATCGGATGACGATATAAAAACATCTATCGTTTCCTATTACGCTATCGTTTGTTTCGTGGTGTTGTAAAATAAACTGTTTACGGCAATATTATTTTCATCGTTTTGATGGTCACTGTAGTGGCTATATTAATTAAAGTTCTCTCTTTCTCTTATATTTAATATAACCACACTACGGACGGACAAGCAGCTGTTTTTACGTGTTGTCGTTAGCAACAATGACAGTAAAACCATCGCGTAGCTCTGCTGTCCGCTTGTTTGTTTTCCACGTAAACCTTTCACAATAAAGCTCAAGATCCTGTTGAGACCTTTCAAAATAAACTGAATTACGTGAAAGAGTATGCAGAGAGTTTACGGATGAGAAGCAAAAAAGAGCCGTCAGGTGCTAAAAAATAAACCTTTGACTCAAACTTTTGAAAGAAAATGGTAGCCGTTACAACTTATGTCTAAAAATGTATAGCTTCATGCATCGGTTAAAACACTCGACTCCAGGTAAAGGACGTCCAGCTGGAAAAACGTCACGCAAGTCGAGTTGCCTAAGATTCACAGAATTTACAGAAAATATTACATTTTTGTGATTTATATCGTTGTCAGGACGATAAATGTCTTATATCTGGATATGAGATTTTGGTCTTATTGCACAGCCCTACGTCGGTATGTCACGTGTTGGGAATGAGAATTCTCTGTATATGAATCATGTTAAATACTTTTTTTTTTTTTTTTTACCATTTTCATAAAACAAAATTTTCATAAAACTAAAGTCAATGATGAGGAAGGTAGCCAATGTGGATTTTAACACAGCATCATTGGTAGTTAGATCATGATTAAAGGCAGCCAAAGAGCTGGTCAGTCACCCAGGCAGCTGGTGGAAAGCAGTGCTGACAGCAGAGCAGAGTTGTTGTCTGGTGTCAATAATCCACGGCATGGTAATAACCTAAGCATGAATGCCAACAAGGCACAAGAACGTTGCTATACAAAGTGGATTCAGATCTGTAGTACACTTAATATCTGAGCACGTGTGTGGAGGAATAAGACTCTTTTGGCAAGAAGAGCAGCCTGGCAGCCTCAGCTTTGGCATCGTTCATGTGTTTAGTGATAGAGTGCTGCTTCCAGATATTGCAGCAGGATACCACAATGGAGCTTTAGAAGTTCAGTTTCTGACCGTTATGAAACTAGGACAGATGTCTTATTTACATCCTTTTTAAAAACAGCTTTTCAATAACCCAAAACATCCAGCAGCCTTTAGGTGAAATGTTTTTTTTCCTGTTCCTTGATGCATACCATACCATACCATACCAGCTTTATTTATAAAGTACTTTAACATAAAACCAGGGTTCACAAAGTGCTGTACATATACAAATAGCATAAGCAAAGTAAAATAAAATACCTAAACAAATTGTATGAGCTGACATCCTGAATCAGCTACATATTTAAATGACCAATCAGATTTTCTTTATTGGCTTTAAGTGATGACTGAATTTGAACCAGGTTACAGTAAATGTGAATATTTTTTTCCCTCACTGGGAGAAAAACATGGCAGATTGTCATTTAGCTGAAGTTTGGTTTTATCTTTAACATCTCCTTTGCCTTGGCTCTTTAAACAGCTGCTGGTAAAAAGCTGGGATAGTCTATTGAGATGGATAAATTCCAAAATGTATCTTTAAGTGTTGGGGCTCTGATACACCCCTGTCAATGGGAACAGCAGATATTCTGATGTCCTGTCTGTCATTCCATCTCTTCTCTGTCTGAATTTTGACTGATCCTGACATGTTGCTGCAGATTTTAGTACATTTTAATTAGTATTTAAACATGTTAGGCTAGAGGCAGTCTTCATAACTTGTTTAGACACGATGCAAGCTGTTGGGAGCTTTTTATTTTTAGACTGTAGGGGTGTTAAAGCCCATTTACTATTTGTATGTGTGTTACATTATCCTATTCTACACCAACTCTATTCATGTCTTTTTGTGTGCTAAGTCAGTGAGAGTTATACCAGGAACCCAGTGTACCAAGATCAACATACAAACTCCAGCTGAACAGGAACCAGCTTTGTGGGAAGGTTATTGTGGAAGAGCTGAAGGAGTAAATGTCTTGTTCAGAATAAACTCAAGTTAACAGGTGAACCAGTTGATTGGTCAGAGATGATGAAACCCATCTTCAGCTTTTTAGTACTTCCTCAAATAGGAATGATGATGCTGTTAACAGTTAATCCTTATGAGCTTGTTAGAAGTCAACCTGGTTTGGTTTATATGTTAGCAACTTTTAGGTAAGACTATTGTCAGGATTTTCTTCTGGCATAGAAAGTTAGTCACCTATTTGTATTCTTTTGAGATTTGAATTTAGGGGAGTCACTGTCTGATTATCAGGTATAAATACACGGACAGCCATAAGCTACCTATTCTGCTAACTCAATGTACTGAATTGGACCTGTCCACCATATTTGTGTCAAATCGTTTGGCAAACAGTATGGCTCGTTGTTTGATAATGACCATCCAAGAAGTTCATGTTCCAGTTTTGATGAGTTAAATTCTAGATTTTTTATTAGTGTGTTACTTAGCACCTGTATGGTTTATGGATGCAGTTTAATAACGGCATTTTGTTAGCAACCGAGTATGGTTGACTCTACTCTGCCACTACTGTATGACTCTTTTGATTTTGATGAATCAAAATGTTGAGTTAGAAAGAGTGCCACTGTGGCTGTGTGTATTTTTAATTTGTTTTTTTCTTTTTTTAAGAAATAAATACAGCCTGTACCCTTGTGTTTCTTTCCAAGCAGTCCTACAGTGGCCACTAGGGCTGGGTATTGTCACTGATTTCTACAACTTATTCAGTTCTGATTCACAAGGTCCCTGATTGTACTTGATTCAACTCAATTTTGACTGTGTCAGAAATATTACTATTACAATAATTTATCTTGAATATGTACTGTCAAAAGAGCCATCTCAACCTTGTAAATTAAAAATATTGTATTCCAAATTATTTGATTATTTGTCTGCAGTTACAAACTCAGTGTAAACCATATAGTTATAAAAACAAAACTGACACTATTGAGACTTCATCAGAGATGCAAGCATCACAGCAGATGCCATAATGTCAAACCATTGACTGTAGAAAACATGGACGACGCGACCCCGCCTCCTACCATTGTGCAAAAATGAAGCCAAAATACCCTGCTTGTGGAGGCTGCCATCTTGCAAATTTGGAGCCAGAGTCTGCGCAGTAGTGACTTGAGGTGGAGCGACTGTGTAACGCTCCCGCCCACACACCCGCTGGACGTAAACGCAAACACGCCCCCCTACACTTTTTACGTAGCCCGGCTGCTCGAGGTTTTTTTTTGCTGGTTTACCGCGACTGACGACTCGTTTAATTAAGGTAAATACAACCATGTCACTGTTATAAAAAAGACACACAGCTTATCATCTTATAGTTCTAAAATCACTCTGTTGTTAATTCGTTAGTTAGATTAGCCGCTAGCATACGCACTGTGTTGGAGGCTTGTTGCTAGCTAGTTAGCGATGCTACACACCTGCTACTCTTAATAGTCTTCAAATCTTGTTTTTTTTATTTATCCATTTTTAGACAGCTGAGATCAGCTGCACACTCTACAGAGGCCCAGAGTTACTGTTAATATCAAAAATATAATGCTGTCCTTTGAGATTTTAACATAAGACTGAGTGTAATGGATCTAAAACTGTTTAAATCTTCAGAGCCCTCTACAGCCTGGTAACATGGAGACTTTAAAAACATCAGCAGAACGTTTCAGTAGTGTAGTCTAATTTGTTCTTTTCATTTAATAATAGAGTTCATATTATATCAACAGCTACATTCACCCTGGAGAGAAACTAGTGAGGAAGACCATCAGGACCAAGCTGGGTTTCCTGGGTCCAGAGGTTTGGAGAAACTTCTTCCCTTTCTTTCATCACAGCTGTCCTGTGCCATAAGTTCTGTTGACCCGCTGTAAGAGGCATCATTTAAGAAACAGCAGGAAGACTGAAGCTCATGGCATTGATCAAGCAGGACTCATGATCTTCACCAGCAGCTCCCTCACAGGGAAATCTTCAGCACTCCTCTGTAGGCCCGCCCCAGGAGATGGATAAACCCAGCATTTCAGGAACACTGTGATGAGACCTTTGGTTTGTGTAATGTTATAAATACTCAGATACTCCCCAGAGGCTCCGGACTTTTACATAAAGATATTATATTCAGTCCTGTAGAAAGTTATATATTTAAAAATATGTGATCCTCTCTGGTTACTCTGGTATGAATAACTCTGAATCACTTTATGGTAAATAACACACTATGTGTAAAAAAACTGAAAAAATTCCAGATGACAAGTTTGTAGTTCAACATACAAGTGACGACCTTTGACCTTCATCAGGTTTTATTTAATTGTGTTAGAGAAAATTTCATATGCTCTTCATGCAGCTGAGTACATCAAGTGTTTAAAACGGAAGCTGTGCAGGTCTGAGATCAGCAGCTTTGTGAAACACCAAACTGAGGTCCTGTTAATGCTGATATATAGTGACACAGTTACATGAGTGAGTAATCCTTTTGTTTTTTTGTCTTTAACTTTATCAATAAAACAGCTGTAGCTTTCACTACAGCACCTTTGTACTGTTTTCATCAGTTCATTTTGCAGTTAACATGTGAACATGTTGGATGATCTGTCTGCTGTCACTCGATGGGGCTGAGCTCTGAATTTGAGGGCAGCTCCTGTAATCACAAAGACAACAGAACCATCAAACTCAGATATAAATTTTATCCCTCAATATTGAAATAAAGCTGATTCTTCTGTCCTCACGCACTCAGGATCTGAAGTTCTTCTCTTACATTTTTTTCAGTATTACAGTACACTACAGTACTTTAATCCATAGTTCCTGATTAATGATGAGTTACTGAAGTACAAGCTTTTAAAAAAATTGTTACTGTCTTTACAGATATGGCAAGAGACTGAAAACATGCTGTTGTTTGCACATATTTAATATTCAACTCTGCACAGGAGCTGAAGCAGGGTGCAGCCTGTTGCTTTTACAGTATAATACTTGTAATAAAAGTACAGTAACAGTAATTAGTGACTGAGCAGCCCGGGGCGTTTCTCTTGATTTCTTTAGTAAATTCACTCACCTGCACAGCTAAACGAACCCTGACAGCCGAGTGCTCATTTTAGCTAGCTAGGTCTCAGGAGCTAGCTAAGGACGGTAGTTACGGATTAGCTTACAAACACGTTTAACTTACCGAAAAAGTGCAGCGGGGCCTCGGGTCCTTCTGTCGGGTAGTCCAGTTTACTGAAGAACACCTCAGGCTGTCAGGTTAAAACACTCGGTCGTGTTTTCGTAGCGTAAACGCTGGGCGTCCTCTCAGAGCCTACGCTCTATCTGCTATTCGCGAAAAGAGATACACAAGTTTCTCCGTGACTGCAGGTGTCAGTCAAAGCTCTTATGATGACGTTTCACCCCAATTTAACATCACCGCGGTAGGAATTAGAATCAAACTTATGGGAAAGGAGACCCCTTGAACATCAATCAGCGTGATGAGAACTATTGAAAACAAAAGAAAGAATCTTTGAAAAAAAATTATCTAAGGAGAATTAATTTATTTTATTAGTCTGACCCCAGTCCCATCCGCTAACATGGAGGAGGCGGGGTTTATGACCTATACTACAGCCAGACACCAGGGGGCGATAGAGACGTTTTGGCTTCATTTTTGGGGAGCTGTCGCGTCGTCCATGTTTTCTACAGTCAATGTGTCAAACTATGAAAAATAACAGAAACAATATGAATGAGATTTTCCCAGCCTGGTCTCTTGAACAGCAGAAATTAAGCTTTCTTGTCAGGGGTCATTTTTGGATTTGGCTCTGCTACTTTCTCAACTGCTACCTCAAAGGTGTAATAACGAAGCATCCCCAGTTAATACCTTCTTCTTTATATGGGCTTGTATGTAAATAGAACAGTCTGCATCGTTAAAAATGATTCCCACCAGCTTTCTTGAAGGAGATCTTCTTTTTGAAGAATACTATCTTAATCTATTAGGTCAAAAATCGAAAGGTTTCCTGATTGTAACAAACAAAAAACAAATAAGCAAAAATGGGATGCCACTATAGCTCACTTGGTTGAGCTGGAGATCCATATCACAAAAGGCTGCAGGAATCCTGGGCTTGATTCCTACATGTTGTTCCTCTTTGCTCTTTTCTTAGTTTCCTGTCTGCTCTGTACTGTCCCAGTCAAATAAAGTCTAAAAAATGCCCCAAAAAGAAAAAAGCCAAATCCTCACACTTTAAGGAGAGGAAACTTGAAAGCCTCTAGCACTTTTTTTTGTTTCATTATTGTCTTAAATTTATATTCAGTATGGAAAAATGTGTAACTTAATTAAGGAGGTAATGTCAACTGTTAAAGACAGTGAAGTCTATAGCAAAACATTTGTGCACTAAGATTCACCTTTGAAGGTAAGGCAGACACTGTTGCAGAAATGAGCACGCCGATAAAACACTCTTTTTGTTTGCCAGCAGCAGCAGCAGCAGCAAACGGCCTCTTATGGAAATGGTGGCAGGAGTCCAGTCTCCAGTCAGCTGGCTCTCCTGCTTTCTCTCTCTCTCCATCTGCAGCTTTTCTTTGAAACATGCTCTATAACCTGTGAATGTTGGGTTTACATGTCAGCTCCATGCTGAGGGAGAAAAAATTATTTAACTTTGGGTACAAATCTCTCACTAAACGCCAAAGAAGCGATGGCAGAACATGCTACTACCATCTGTGTACTAAATGTGTATAAAACTTGAATGGCTGGCTTTGCTCATTTGGAAGTTGGCAAATATCATGTGAAAGTTACTTAAAATAGTTTTTTAGAGTTTGAACAAGTTATGTCCTGAGCAGATCCAAAGAACAGCTATTGGCAGATCTAGGTTTGTGTTCAGGGGTTCTTATTGGCGAAAGATGAATTTGGTCTTCATAGTCCTCTGCTGAATTCCTGTTGAAGTCATACTTGGGTGCGCTGCCATCACAAGTGAAACTGAGTTGATGGAGTTGGGCTTGGAGCTAAAAAATCTTGAACATAAGAGAGCGAAAACTTCAAAGGGTTCAACAAAACCATTTTTTTAAGTTAAAAAAAAAAAAAAAGTGGTGTGGCACCGAATTGACTGCCCAGCTGCCAGCCTTTTTGGGCCATCGATGGCATTTCCACTGGTTGATTTTCAGGTGAAGCAAATTGGCTACTTGGCTAATTTTTGTTGTATTTTTTTCCCATATAGTACTAATAAATGTATTAATAAAAAATCCTGGATCAGACTGTAGGAAAAGGCTACAATAAAAACTTTGCTGCAATAACCTCGAGAAGTTGTTGTTGTTGTTGTCATTGTTATTATTATTATTATTATTATTATTATTATCATCATTATTATTATTATTGTTATTGTTATTGTTATTGTTATTGTTGTTGTTGTTAAGTGAAACGAGCTCCATAGTTCAGCCACTGTTTGTTTCAGGATTGGACCTAAAGTCTTTTTAAAGTAGACTTACAAATGTGATTGATAACCAGTTATTCAGATGATGCCAATGAATGCTTGTCTCATCTGCCATGGGTATAGCAAACCAGTATTACTGAGGTACACCTCAGTGTGGAGTTGATGCTGCTGTAGTACACAAACACGGTGACATATCTTCTCTCCATTTGATTGTTTCACATCAGTTTTAAGACTTGTATCCTGCCAGCTAATCTATAATTCATATCTTATCAATAATTTAAGATTATCAAACACTTTTTTCAACAAGGACTTTTTAAAAATATTTAAATATAATTAGGTGTTTCAGATTACAGCTCACGATGTCAGATACATGGTGCTGTTTAAAAAGTGTTTATTTATTTAACTCTGTTATTGCCCTTTTCTCTCTCAGCCTTACAATCCTGATGGACCGAATGCTTCTCAACAGTAACGGCTTTATCGCACCCATCATGACTCATTTACTTCTGTGTGACGGATGCATTCATTAATAAAATATGGAGAAAATCTCATGCCTCATTGACAGTCCTGTAGTGTGACCAGTCCTTTTACATTCAGACCCACAAAGGAACCTCTTCTTGGTTTTAAAGTCAGTAATTAATAAGTGAAATTTTATGGCTCCTTCTCTGTCCAGCTTTGAACCTTCCACTTGACCTCTACTGGCTGTGACTCCAGACTATTTGATCATTAATAACACATGACATTACAGTACATCGTTCCTATATTTTATCACCTGTTTGGCATGTGTAATATTTCTAATCCAACTTTGACTTTTTACTTTCTAAATTACATTGTGTCAAGGCCATGTAAATCCACTTATATGCCTAAAAACAGCTATACAAATACTAAAGTTATAGTAAAAAAATGTGGTGGTATAAGATATGAAAAGCACATGTAAGCACATCTGTTTGACCTATTTTATAAAGGTAAAACAAAGTTTACCTGCACTGCTCCCTGATTATGATACAGGTGTAATTCTTGATTATCATTTTTGTGTTTTTTGTTTGTTTGTTTGTTTTGTTTTTGCAGCTTAGCATTTTTATTCAGATCTAATAGAGTAGGTTTGGATGTTTCACAGTTCAGTCCTTATTTTTCTTATACTGGGCCTCAGTGTAGCCCCTTAAGTCATCCCATGTTCTGATTGGCTTTTTCTTGTAAAACAGAGGGTTTGAACAGCGGGTAGGTGGGGCTTCTGTGCTCATAGACAGTTAGAGCCCAGACTACACACTCACATGCAGAGTATGCACTGCCTTGCCTTTCTCAAGCATAATTAATTTGCACAGTAGCACAGTTGTGTATGTGCCTTAAAAACGCTTTAATCTAAATAATCTAAATAATGCTGTTACAGATGTCCGAATTAAACCACAGACCTCTCAATATCCTAAACCAGGACCAACAAGAAGTGGTCAGCCTATAGGAAACTGTTGAATGTAAACAACAGTCATGCCCCCTTTCCCTCCATATGAAGGAAGGCGCAGCAAGCCTCTATCTGAGCCTGGTTTTGTAGTGCAAGCGCTGCTGCACCACTATCACTCATCTCAAAGCTGCAGTCCTCCTCTGAACTTGGGCTAGCAGCATTAGGGTAGATGGGTGGGGAAAAAGTGACAGAGAGAGAGAGGCATTGCTGGCTGGTCAGCTACATGTAACCCATCAGTGCTTTCTGTGTTGAGCATCAGAACAGCTAACATCTAACCTTATAGCACAGCTCTCTTATATGTGATTTCATCACCTAATTCACTTTTGGTTTTTATTTTACTACATGTTTAAAATGTCTTCACGCCAATATTTTTCAAAACAATGTTTGACACCTTTGGCTGTGCGGTAATACCTCTGTTTGACAGCCATCCTACCAGCTATGTAAATTAAATTTTTGCTACTGGAACATAAAAAATTGTATGCAATTGATAAAATTACTAGTCAAGTCTGATTTTAATAAAAGCTTAAAATTTTAACTTTTCACCTGGAACTTTTACTACCATCTTTGCTGATGTAGAGTTGCCCACTGATTGCTCTCATTATGTCTCTGGCTTAGATAAATTTAAAGTAACTGATTGCTCACAGGGAATACTTGTAAATACCTTGACTTCATTATTTGATACTTTGGCCATGTTTAATTTGAGCATCCACCAATGGAACAGGATATATAACAGGAAATAACATAGCATAACAGGCCTACTTTAAATCCTGTATGAGTTTTTTTGCATGTGGTAGAGTCACCTTGCTTCTGTTTTATGACTGGCAGTGACATTTCAAGAACTTGTTTATCAAGCCACCTAGAGAGTGAAATGTGTCCTGACTGGCCCAAGACTCCTGGAGTGATGGATGTTTGGTGCTGCTTTTTGTAAAAGTACTTTGTCATATTTTGCTAATGAAGGAATAATCCGCTTTATCTGTTTGTATGGGAGCTGCAGTGCTAGTGATGAAACAAATATGTGCATGTTCTAGTTGATTTGGAAACTTAAGAATTTACACTGGAATTTCTCTTGAATACTATTATTTGGTGTCTGGGTTTATCTTTGCTATTTTTTCTTAAGGTATTGACTAGATTAGGTCATCTTAATTATTTGTTAGTATACATGTTTTCATAGACCTTGGATCTTGTTTGCATTAAATCGAGATATTGGATGTCCTGCTCTAGGTGGAATTATTTTTAGTTGTTCCAGAGGTCAGGGTGACTCCCGCGAGTGATTCTGGGAGGGTTTATCCATCAGGTGACTGCTACTTTCTTTAAATCTGTCTGTAGTGTTGATACAAACTGGTGTCATGCGTTGACCTGCTGACTGGTTAAGTGGTTGTTGTGCCTGCAGGGCTAGCTGCCAGCTGATGGTTTGTACTGTTTTTGGAAGCTAAGAGCAAAGTAAAATCCAAACGGAGTAGCATAACGTTTGTTTAGCTGACACTACTAATGGATGAAAAGGGACACGAAGAGAGAACAGACGTAGAAGGATAAAGGGATGCAGTGTTTTCCTGAGAAGTGCTCTGATGGTGGGTGGAGGTATTGCAGGAATGCTGGTGGTCCAGCTTCTGGTTTAAAAAGTGCTTCATTCATATGATGATGATGTGCAGATTCGGGGGGGGGGGGGGCAGAGAGAAACTGTTCTAGAGATCAGTCCTTTTGAATGTTCATTATTACTGTTTTGTTGTTTGTCTTGGTGATTGTGGACCAGCACTGTCAAAATTGGTACAAACAAACAACAAAACGCAACACATGGCTATTTTTCCAAGAAATCCCAACAAAGCAGGTGGATGACTCAATACAACACAAACATATATACCTGCATGTTATTAAACAAATATTATATTTGACAAACATTATTTCCATTTTCTACTTGAGTTTCTTGACCCTTTAGAAGAGATTGCAGAACTGTAGTTGAAAAGACAGTAGCTCATCCTGCTCTGTGGTATTTGAGTTTGCAGACTGATTAAACTGGGAAAGAATTCCTTCTCTCATACTGGTATGCATGGAAGAAATCTCAGCTCATATCCACAGTGCGTCACTCTGGAATCTTCTTTGTTGTGTCTTCATTTCAGAATGTTAAATCAGATAAAATGTCCAATCAACAAACTTAAATTCAGCCTTAAAACAGCCAGCTGGTCTGTTTTCTCCTCTCAGTGACCTGGTAATAAACTAATGGCTCATTCACTCACGCATTTGTTCTTAGTTAATAGTTAGCCACTTATTAGTCATTATGGAAAGTTTTCAGGACAGTGAAATGGATGATGGCCAGTGTGGCTGATGCCTCACAGACTGCTTTGATTACTTCTGGGTAGATGCATGACGATATCAGAAATTTGATCCCAGTACTTCCTAAATTTGAATACCAAATTTAATCAAAGAAAGACTCAAAGTAGACACTACTTAGGAGTGTGCAAGTGAATACATAGTATTACAACATTCAGCCCAAGTAACCTCTTGTGTTATTTTCAAGAAAAAGACTGAAGGAGTAAAAATGGCGCTGTGACAGTATAATGTGAAGCTGGAGCTGGTTGACACATAAATGGTGAATGATTCATTTTAGGATTGTTTAAAAACAACAACAAAAAAACAACCTTTAATAGATCAGCAACACGGTGCACATCGGAGCATCCTGGTTCGTAACCAGATGACCCCCACAGATGCATGGATGTAAAGGGGGGACAAAGGTTTACTAAGATTTATTTCAAAGATTTAGTGACATAATTATTTTGCAGATTTAGATTTTTAACATAGTGGCATTAGTATAGTGGCCCTATGGTGTAGTGTTTAACACATTTGCCTTGTACACAAAAGGTTCCTGGTTTGAGAACAAGATACAAACAACTGAGTGTTATCTTCTGAGGGGCAAAGAGTGTAAAGATCGAAATGCAACCCCTTGTGAATAAAGGAGGAGCCAAAAGCAGTTCTACGTTCCTCACTTTACCCGCCACTTCCCACATGTGGGATTGTGGCATTTTATATTGATATAAAACTTTTTTTGGCATATTTTTTTTTCTTCTTCATGAAACTCTTGCTGCGATTTTCTTTTTCTCCCTGCTGTGCTGTTGTCTCTGTGTATATGATTTTGGCACCGTTTTACTCACCATGTCTGCTTCTTGTGTGCTCTGCTTTATTGTTACTTCCTGGTTGTGTGACGTGTTGTAATATATGTTGTGAAACAAGTCCACGTCTCAGGTGCTCTATGAGAAATCAGGCATCACAGTCAGCAGACTGAACTCGCTGTCTGCAGCTCACAGGTGGATGATGTCATGGTTTCTCTGTGTATGTGCGTGAGAATGTAAGTCTGCGAGAGCCATATGTGACGCATAGTGTGTGTGTGTGTGTGTGTGGTGTTGCTGGGTGAAAAGCTCTATAGTTAGGTCCCTCCCTCCCCATCTCCAGGTTACCATGGGGACAGAAGGTAACTGTGTGTGTGTGTGTGTGTGTGTGTGTGTGTGTGTGTGTGTGTGTGTGTGTGTGTGTGTTAGTGTATAGCTATCATGAGCTGTGAATTGCTAGCTTTTCGTTGCACACTGCAGTGGGATAAACAGCGAAGTGAGCCAGTCAGCCTCAGCCTCTCTCTCTCTCCGTGGCTTGTTTTTTGCTGTTTCCTCCTTCAGTCCCTCCTTCCTCTCTCTCTGGTAGGACAGAGCGTTTCAAGTCATGACGGAGAGCTGAAAGCTGATGAATGAAACTCCTGGAACAACAGGCAAAAAGGCCCCGGGCATCCAGATCAGATCATTATCTGTGTGTGTGTTTGTGTGTGTGTGTAATTTTTGCTGTGTCTGTGTTACCTTTATCTGTGTGTGCTCGTTTGTGTTTCAATTTTAGCTGTTAATATCTGTGTTTGCTCTAATTTGTGTTTTGTTTTGACTGGTTGTTTCCTGTCTGATATCAATCAAGATATACTGCATGGGTTTCCTGAATCATATGAACGAATATGATTTTGGCTTCTTGTTTATGGTTTACCATCATGGGTGTTCTCTGTGTATATAGACTGTATATAAAAGATGGATAACAGGGAGAAGCCTGAATTTTTTCAAAACATCGACCTCTGCTTGTCACAAACCCTCGCTTGTGACATCTGATTATAAAATGCCAAAATGGTGATGATGAAAACAGTCATCTTAAAGCTTTGATACAGGACTGCGGGAGTCACTGGGTGATTTCAGAGTAGCTATGTCTGTCTGTTTGTGGGCCTGGTGGGTGTCAACCTGCACGATTTATAAGGCGTGTGGTCTAAAGTATGACGTTTTTGTAATGGTCAGCAGAGGATGACATCTCTGATTTGTGAAAGACATGAGATATGAGCCTCCAAACTTTTTTGCCCTTCAAGATAGGGCTGTGCGATATGACAAAAATCTCATATCCCGATATAAGACATTTATTGTCCTGACAACAATATAAATCACAAAAATGTAATATTTTCTGTAAATTCTGTGAATCTCGGGGAACTCGATTTGCGTGAAGTTTTTCTTGTCATCCGTAAACTCTCTGCATACTCTTTCCCGTGATTCAGTTAATTTTAAAAAGTCTCAGCAGGATCTTGAGCTTTATTGCGAAAGGTTTACGTGGAAAACAAACAAGCAGACTTGTTACCTTGTTTTACCGTCATTATTGCTAACGACAACACGTAAAAACAGGCGCTTGTCCGTCCATAGTGTGGTTTTATTAAATATAAGAGAAAGAGAGAACTTTAAGAAATTAATAAAGCCACTACAGTGACCATCAAAACAATGAAAAAATATTGCTGTAAACAGTTTATTTTACGACACCACAAAACAAACGATAGACGTTTTTATATCGTCATCCAATATATTTCGTTATATCGAACATCCCTACTTCAGGGGCAAAAAATCTGTAATCAATGTGCATGGATGCAAATCGGTTGATATTAGAGATGGCACAATACCACTTTTTTATGTCCGATACTGATATCATAAATTTGGATATCTGCCGATACCGATATGAATCCGATATGGTGTATTTTTTAATCAATAAAACTGTTTTTAAAATATTTTGCTGCATTTTGTATAAGTTCATACTCAAGTTTTAAAAAACAAAACACTAAAGCTATTCTGTTATACCTGTATGTGTGTGTGTGTATATATATATATATATATATATATATATATATATATATATATATATATATATATATATATATATATATATATATATATATATATATATATATATATTAAAAAAAAAATACACTGCACCCAAAATATTTCATAGTTCAGCAATATTGATCAATCTAATAAACTTAAGCCTACACCATCCTCCCTATTCTGGTATTTTAAAGAGTACTTAGGTTGTTTAATATTTCCGCTAACTAATAGGGTTGTCACCCCCCCCCCCCCCCCCCCAAAAAAAAAAAAAAAAAAAAAAAAAAAAAAAATAGGGAACTCTCCCCCCCCCCCACCCCCCGCCTTGTGATGCTTAATCGACGTAATCAACTTTAATTTAATGCACATGTAAAATAAAAAAATAGATATTAAAAAAAAATGCACAGAAATCAATTATTTTTCTACAATAATTAAATAGACTCAACATCTTTCAACAGAATTGCAGACTGCACAGATGGTACCTTCCCAAAGGAAAAAGTACTATAGCTTACTAGGGTATATATTAGACTTAATAGTTACTATATTCAGTAATAGACTTCTATACATTTTACATCAGATTAAAACTTTGGGTGTAAGATTCAGATAATTATTTATCAAAAGCTAGACATTTTAAATGAGAATAAGAAAGAAAAGTATTTCTTTGTGCCCCCCCTTTCCCTGTTAACGCCCTTCCTGCCCCCCTGGCCAAACCTTGCTAGACCCGCCCCTGCACAGTTACCAGCCGTCAGCTACGTAGAAAAGGATCCTGGTGTAGAAAGTAATATTAAATAAATTCTAACGACAGCTTATCAAGCTTAAACATGCTGCTTTTGTTCAGCCGCTGGTTTCCTCTTTCTGGTGCAAAGTGGGCCAGAAACAAACAAGAGAGACGGGACTCGCGACAGAAAAGCCGATCAGCTGATCATTGATCAGTTTCATGATTGAAGTAGCAGCAGGAGAGAATGAGAGGCAGTCATAAGCTTAACGTGGGAATGCTTTACGAACATTCAGAGATGAACTTACACACTTGCTTTACTTCTCTCTGGGATAACTTTCTCAGAGATGAAATTCCGGTTTGGTAGCGAGGCTCCAAATGCTTAACCAGACCGCCACGAGGTCTCGCACGCCACAGCTGCTTTACCACGTGACGCATACTGCTCCGACGTGCTAAGGTTATAAAGCTGAGTTCCGCCATGTCGCAAGTTTTGTGAGGTGCTTTTGTGATATTTAATGGATCGGATTACATTTTTTATTTCTCTCCGATAGCCGATCCAGTAATTTAGGTCGGTATCGGACCGACACGTAATGTCGGATCGGTCCATCTCTAGTTTATATGACATCTGGTCTGATGAAAATTGTGTCCTGACTATTTCACAAAGTACCGTGAGACTTACTAAACACAACATGCTATTGGCTGTGGTTCCCATTACACTCTACTTTGTGATTGACATACAAGAATCTAGTGTCCCTCACTCTTCACCTCTGGTTTAAAACAAAAAGATGTTGATGGCAAATAATGCTCATCGTGAGGTTTTACAGTGGAAATTTACAAACCAAGACGAGTTCATCTTACTCACCTGAAAAATAAAACCTTGTACCTATGCCTCACCAGGGTTATCTCTGGGTAGATGCTGTGCTTGTACCATATTTTTCGGACTATAAGGTGCACTTATAATGCTTTAATTTTCTCAAAAATCGACAGTGCGCCTTTTAATCCGGTGCACCTTATGTATGAATCCTGGTTGTTCTTACTGACCTCGAACCAATTTTATGTGGTACACGGCGCTCGCTAGTTTCCACCTAAACATGATTTCTGAAAAAATTTAAACGTACAGCACTGCTACCACTTCCAACATAAATGAAGACAGAAAACTAAGCAGGAGTGTATTTTGTAGGGTTACTGAAGTTGGGCTAGCTGGTATGTAATGATGTGCTACGTGATCGCTAGTGACACATCTATGTTAGCATAACATAAACACAGTGAAGCTGCAGGATGAACGCTAACTTCTTTCTAGTCAATAAAAGTTGACGCGAAGGTTCCCAATGGTAAGGGACAAATGCAATCGCATTGCAGGATGCTGTAAACGGTAGGGGTGCAACAATACACAAAATTCACGGTTCGGTTCGGTTCGATACTTTGGTGTCACGGTTCGATATTTTTTCGATACACAAAATGTTCATGCCTTTTTATTAATTTGTCATTTATTAAATTTTCACGGCACATTCTGCACCACCTCTCTGTGCGTTCATCATTTGTTTGAAGCCAGCTCACCTCCTGCAACCACTTTTCCGAGAATACGCGCTTCTTTTGTGGTTCGGACTCCTGACATTTCTTTGGAGGTGGAGGAACACCAAAGTAATTGCTTAAAGGAGCTTCTTCGACATCTTTAAGAGTTCTAAACAAATGTCTGTCCTCCTCCTGAAAATCTTATGTATGCAAACATGCGTTGCAACTTCTTATCTTGTGCGCGTTTTTTATTTTGACAGCGAATGCGCACCTGCGGACCACTAATGTGTAGACCTGGTTATTTAGCTCGTCATATTGCAGCCACAGAAATTCTTTTGTCCATGAAACCATAAAGCTGCACGTTCTTTTTGCCTTATAGTCTAATTTGTCATAACTTTTCCGTTTTGTGGTAAGCTTTTCTTTGGCTGTCACTTCTTCACCCTGACCTGTCTTATTTGGCTCAGCAGAACTAAAATATATATCCTGCTGCTTTTACACACGCACTCACATAACGGTCAGCGATTCTCTGCGCGATCAACCTCTCACATGTTTAAGCTTGCTGCGGGAGATTTCACTTGTCATGTTTGCATAGTAAGCTAACGATTGATAAGACGATGTCAGAGGAATTGGTGCGCAAATTATCATCACTCACCAATCAGTGCTGTCGCTCTCTATACACAGTTCGCGCGATTGCAAAGTGAAAGCAAAAAACAAGCGCAAATTCAAACGCGATTTCAATATGTCACATATTGACAGTGGCTCACCGATGCCAATGACATAATTACCCAGCTACATTTCTGAAAGAATGCAAAAGCATTGACATATATTTTTCCTTCCTACGATAGGCCGACGAGCAGAGCAGGGCAGCCCGACTGGAAAAATCGCTAGCCCCGGGACGTCGGGCTAGCGATTTTGCGAGCCCTGTATCTGATTGAGGAATCACTCATCTTTGGAAAAGAGAGTTTATTACAGAGAAATGGCTCTTTCCAAAATAAAAGTTATACTATACGCTTCTTCTGGGCTATATTCTCAGCAGCATATTAAACATATCAGGTCCCCATAAGGAGAATCATGTGCTAACAGCTGTCTAAATGACTCGGGTAAAGTTTGTATGCGTGCTTGTTGTTTTTGTCTGCTTCCACTTGTCTTTGCACTAGGATGCTATCGGGTAAATGTGCAGTCATATTCGTTGTGTTCCCACTAGTGCTGTCAGCCTTAATCTGAAATGAGGTTAAGGCCACAACACGGCAAATCTCCGTTAACGAGCTACCGCGGATTGCCCCGTGTGTGGGGGTGGACAGCGTCAACACGTTAACGAGCTAACTGCGCTAACACACTAGTTCCCACTCATGTAATTGAGCATTGCGTGGCACATCTGACATACTGTTTTACTTTAGTCCATGACACGCTTACCTTCAGGGTCATACATCACATGAAGACCAAAATAGTTCCAGACGCCAGATCTGAATGAGGGTGGGGGAGGTTCAATTTGCCATGTTGCAACGAGCTTAACTTCTGTCTAGCTAGCTTGCCCTGCGCTCAGTGAATCTGTGTTCGACTACTCCGCCTAGGCTGCACTGTGGAGCGCAGATCCACTGAGCGCTCAACACAGACAGCACCGTCAGAAGGAAAGTTGATAAAATAAATTAAAAATGTTGTATTGTTCGATACATATGCGTACCGAACCGAAAGCACTGTATCGAACGGTTCAATATCGATACGAGTATCGTTGCACCCCTAGTAAACGGACCAAACTTCAGTCAGGAGAACAACTGAGATAATCCATCCACATTATGAGGTTAGTCATTAATAATCTGCAACAACATGGGAATAGAGCAGCTGTGAGAGAATTCAACATTAATGAATCAATGGTACGGAAGTGGAGGAAGCAAGAAGAATGGGTTGAGTAAAGGTTGACTTATCTGACTGTTTTGTTTCCCTTAATGTGCCTTATAATCCGGTGCGCCTTATAGTCTGAAAAATACGGTAATACAACATTGTAAAATCTGTGTATTACAAGAAGGTAGACTGCAGCCATCGATGGTGACAGGTGGCTCTGTAACCGTGAGGCTATGTTGTGGTTGGGTGACATGAATAATTAGGTAAACAAAGCAGAATATTTTTTTTGGTGCCGTCTAACCCCACGTTGCTCCACGGGAGTTCATGTCAAGAGTTTCAGTTTTATGTTCTGGTGAAATTCATTGGACGGGGGTCAGTTCATTTTGTGTGTGTTTTTGGTTTCTTTGTGTTTTTTGGATACACCAAGTATTTAGCTTTGTATTGTACATGTTTTTATCAGTTTGAGGCCTGGTCATTTGTAGTGCATTTTTATTTTATATTGGTTGTTTTTGTTGGTGAATAGCAAACAGTGTCCAGGTTCCAGAAGGTGTAGTTGGTAACATGTTAAATCCTTTCACTGGTGAAAACAAGGAAATAGTTTATGCAGACATTTCTTTTCCAAAAATATACTATTTAATTGGCTTTGATTACTAATAAATACTTAATATTTGTTTGACAATATGAAAATCATACTACCAAAAGGTTGTGAAATATAATTTCTGCCATTATGAGCCATAGCTTCATATTTCCTGTTATAATTTATTTCTCTCTTTTAATCTGGGGATCTATTTTAACTCGACTCTTCTTCAATTTAGAGTTTTCTGTTCATGTGTGTTTATAAGTGTCAGTTTTCTTCACATGGTTGTGACCTGTTGTTTTGCATGTTTCAGTTCTACCTGCAGGACACTAAAAGCAGCAATGGGACATTCATCAACAGCCAGAGGTTGAGTCGTGGCTCGGAGGAGAGTCCGCCCTGTGAGGTCCTCTCCGGCGACATCATCCAGTTTGGCGTCGACGTCACTGAGAACACACGCAAAGGTACAAAGATCACATGTGGAACATGATGACATACAGTGATGTATTATGGGGCAAAGCACATATATTTTATGCTTCTCAGTCAGCATAAATATTGGACAGAGGATTTTTCCTTACTCTTATAGTTAATAATGCACACATGTCAAGTAATCACACTTGACTAACCTTCAAGGATGGCTCTGGGCTCATTTATCTTTGGTCATGTGAGCTAATGCATACATAGACACCAGAGAGCGCATATTAAGGTCAGATTTTCAGCTCTACTTAAGCCATTTTCATACTGGAGTTCCAACAGGCATTAAACCGGCACACGAGACTTCTGTCAGAGGTTATGAAAAAAAGACTGATCTGTGCCTTTTTACAGATTTTAGAAGATTATATCAAGTTAAATTATATAATAAAAAATATACAGTTTGTTTTACCAGAAGAGACTCATAACTACTTTAATTCATCAGCAATATGAAAATAAGTCACTAGGGTCTAGAAACACGTTTTTGTTTTCACATCCTGGATTTGCGCCAGTGCATAACAAGCCAGATAGCTTTAGAGAAGTGTGTTCTAGGAACTGTTGTTATGCATTAAAAAAATAAGCAAAACAACAAAAAGCGGTGTCTAAACAAATTTAGTCTCTGAATACTGGAAATAGGATATATATTTATTCTATTAACACTACCCCTTCACAACAATAGTTGTCTTAAGTTGCTTTGTACTATAAGAACCCCATCAATTATGAGAAAGAGAATACCAACAATCAAATGATCCCCTACAAGAGCGAGGAGGAAAAAATCTCTTTTAACAGGAAGAGACCTCAAACAGAACCAGACTCGGGGAGGGGCAGGATCTTCCGTGGCCAGTTGTGGGGTGAGAGGAGGGAAAAGAGAAAACAGACAAGAATAGAGATGATAGTGGCATGTTACCGTACAGTTAGTGAAAAGATGGGAGTAAAGAAGAAATGCTCAGTGCATCATGGGAAGTCCCCCAGCCACCTGAGCCTGTCACATAACTAAGACATGGTTCAGGACGACCTGATCGAACTAACCCTAACCAGAAAGAAAGGTTACACACAAGCCCTTTAAAGCAGAGATGGTGTCTGTCTCCTGATGGACAGCTTGGAGCGGGTTCCACAGGAGATCCTGACAGCTGAAGGCTCTGCCTCCCATTTGACTTTTAGGAACTCTAGGAACCGCAGATAAACCTACAGTCTGAGAGACAAGTGATCTATTGATATACTATCATACTATACGGTCTTTAAAGCATGATGGGGCCTGATTATTGAGGAATTTCTATGTGAGGCAGAGGATTTTAAATTCAGTTCTGGACTTAACAGTGAGCCAGTAAAGTAAAGAGAAGCCAATATGGGAGAAATATGATCTCTCCTTCTAGTCCCTGTTAGTACTCTCACTGCAGCATTTTGGATCAGCTAAAGGCTTTTCAGGGAGCTTTTAGAACAGCCTTATAATAATGTTTTCCCTATTATCAAAAATAAGTAAAATCCCAGTCCCTCCATGTGACTCCCTCTTTTCTGTCCATCTGTGTGCCTCTGCACACAGTCAGCTCACATGCTGATCCAGGCACTACAGCACGTGTGCTTTTATTTAGCTCAAAACAAACCACTTCTTTGTTGTGACACACAGGACACAAGCTTGACCTGGTAGCAGTTACTGTTTATGGCAATATTTTTTTTACCGTTTTGATGGACACTGTAGTGGCTATATTAATTTCTTAAAGTTCTCTCTTTTTCTTATATTTAATATAACCACACTACGGACAGACAAAGCGCCTGTTTTTGTAAATATGTAAGAAAAATTGTGTATGTTTCTGTTCTGTGTCCTGTGTACTGTTTGTTGTATATGTGTCTTTCTGGCTGCTGTTACAACCAAATTTTCCCTTGTGGGACAATTAAAGGATTATTCTATTCTACACGTTGTCGTTAGCAACAGCGATGGCAAAACCATCGCGTGTCTGCTTGTTTATTTTCCACATAAACCTTTCAGAATAAAGCTCAAGATCCTGTTGAGACTTTTCAAAATAAACTGAATCACGTGAAAGAGTATGCAGAGTGTTTACGGATGAGAAGCAAAAAAGTGCCGTCAGGTGCTAAAAAATAAACCTTAGACTCAAACGTTAAAACAAGCTTTTTCTTCGCAGCACGCCATGTAATAAATACTCACAAAGAAAATGGCGGCCATTACAACTAAGATCTAAAAATGTGTAGTTTCATGCATTGGTTAAAACATTCGACTCCATGTACACAACACCCAGCTGGAAACACTTCACGCAAGTCAAGCTGCCCGAGATTCACAGAATTTTCAGAAAATGTAAAATTTATTTATATCGTTATCGGGATATGAGAGTTTGGTCATATCGAACAGCCCCGGAACGAAGCAACATACGCTCAAATACTCAGGCACTGACTCCCCATGTGTTTGACAATCTGTGGAATAACCTTCGACAGGGCTGAAGGTAGTGGTAATACAACAGCGCTGCAGCTACTGGTGAAAAAATTGCCTTTTACTCGTGAGCTACTGGTGATTACTCTTGAACCATACCTAATTATAACAGTTGCGGAGTAATTGTACACCCCCACATCAGAAAACCTTCAATAATATGAAATTTGATACCTCATAGGATTTGTTAATATGGGCCAGAAAGGCAGAAATCATTTCCTCAAAAATTATGAACTTTGACACATAGTCAGCCCGGGCTGCATGTTTGACATGGATTCTCTAGAGTCTCTATATTCGCTGATGAGCCAGGACTTTGTATATGTAAACATTCTGCTCTGTTTTATTTTGTTTTCTTCATATTGAAGTGTCTTTTCTCTTTTTGTCTGCAGTCACCCATGGCTGCATCGTGTCAACAATCAAACTCTTCCTACCTGATGGGATGGAGGCACGCCGACGAAGCGAGTAAGCACCACTCACATTGATCCATGAAGATTTGTTTATCTAGTAATAACAGACTAAAATTGGGATTTATTGCTGCTCATTAAAGCAACAGTATACTGATCCAGACTTAACCAGATGTTGTTGCCGATTTAATGGTTGTCTGGTTAAGGTTAGATGCTTTCACACACATACACACACACCCAATTTCTGCTTGTGTAGTGATGTGATTATTATCAGTCTAGTTGATGATGAGGGCAGTTAATGAGCTGAGGATAAGGGTCTGCGAGTGTGTGTTAATAATTCTGGCCTGTGTAATAACCTTTTGAATCAACTGTTCATTTGAGTTTTAGGGTCCCCCCCCCCCCCCCCCCCCCCTATTTTTCTTATATTGACTCATGCTGAGTGTTTACATGTCTCTTTGCCTTTCTTTGTGTGTGTTTGTGTTAAATGGGCTGTAGCTGACCAGCTGCCGACCCAGCATGGAACTTCCTACTGTACTCAGAGTCCCAATTGCGTGTCTGTGTGTTTGTAATTGGCTGGACGTGTGCATTAGTGTTACTGGGGCTCAGTGCTGTGTTGGGCAGTGCCATATGCTGCCATGCTGCTCAGCTTCCAGTCTGGTAAACCCATCAGCCACGCTGACCGGAGTCCTGGGTCTGGTTTGTTCATGCTGTCTGTGCTAGAAAACAAAAAGCTGGTTTGCAAAACTAAAGGACACCAAGAATTAGTTGTTAACAGTATGAAAACATTCACAAATAATTCAAACAAGCCCAATCTAATGATCGACTATTGTTCCTAAAAATGTGTGTGTTTGAGATTGTAACTGTTAATCACGTTCTTCAGGAATCAAACTGTATTTTACATGTTGCTAAAATATGCGGCACTGTCATGTTGTCACACGTGCAAGACTTTAAGATTAGTTTGCCAAGTCTAGCTAATGTTAGCAGTGCTAGCACTTCCTTCCACACACAGGACCGGAAAACACTGCTGTGGTCGAGTGGTTTTATTTCAGTTTGCTCTGACATGTTGCCTATTTAAAACTTCTTGTCACTGAAAGAGAGGGGCTCCTGCCTTGTGCCATGTGGCTGCATAACATCTCACCTCTGGTAGTTAACTGGTTTTCTACTTAGTATAATATAAATATTTTGTTTAAGTAACCACGTAGCATTACTACTGACAACTACTGAAATCAACAATGTTTAAATCTCTAGATGACAGGCCACACACTTCTCTAATGAATAAATCTGAGGTCTTGGGATCCATTTAGAGCTTACTTTGACTGTTTATCCAAATTTGGACATTGTGTGATACATTTTTCCCAACCTGGAAATACGGCTTTTCATTTACAACTGCTTTTTGTCACAAACAAAGCTTCACGAAGTGAAGATTCTGATGCACAACTAGGAAGTGAAATCAATAAGAATTGGAATATAAAAATAAACTGGATGAAATAATCCATTAAGACATTGGTGAGACATCAGATATTAGTTGCCAGGATTCTGATCTGAAATTATGAGTAAGTTTGCTTTTTGAACAAGTGATCATCAGTCACTTTCTGGTTTCTAGTATGTCTTTGCACAGGAACAAAATCATTTCAGTCTCTGTAATTTTTTCCCTTGTCTCTCTGTCACTGCAGATGTGTGGTATTTTAGTAGTGAGTTGTGATGAATTGTTACGACCCCCTCTGCTAGGCGGCAGGAGGGGAGTAACATACACAAGCCCCCACACGAAAACTGAGTAAAATAAAAGGGCCGTAACAGAATTGTGCTGGTTTATTTTCAGATGTGCAGGTTTGGATTGTAGTTCAGCACAGGTTTAAGAAGTCCGTCAATTAACACCAACCGTAGTATTTTATCCACATGGTCAATAATGCATGAAAGTGAATGGTGCTTACCTGAGATCTAAAGAAGCGTAGACCTCCAACATGTTCTGTGGGGAAACAACTGTAGTCTCTAGTTTGACCTTTGACCTTCAGCATCTGTTATTATATCCACATGGGAATATTAGGGGTTTGTTGTGTTGGTTTTTGTCTTTTGCCCTTTATCACCGTTCCTCTCCCCCGCTGTTTTTCTTTCCCTACATCTCTTTCTTTCTCCCTTTTCTATCCCCCAGTCATGTCTGTCCCATGTGTAGCAAGTGAAAATAAAATAAACAATAAAAGCAAAGGTGAATCAAATAGACCAATATGGCAAGGCCGGGATGGTCCATTTGGTAAAGTAAATCAGTTGGGCATCTTTCTTTGCCTTTTTAGACAATAATTCTGATGGCAAAAGAACCAAACGGGACAGGCGGAAAAACAAAACAAAAACAAAACAAACAATTACGGCATCATAGACTTACAGAGCAATGATGCTACCTTCAGGACCACATTTGACATTTTTTTACCTTTTCCTTTAATCAAACAGCTCTTCTTATTTAACTAACAGTTGGACTCTGTCTCTAGAGTGCTGCTGAAGGGGAGGGATGTCAGAAGATTTATTAATAGCTGAAGAATGTCTCAGCTCCCTGGTATTAGAATTAGCTTTCTGGAGATCTGCCTACAGCTTTATAAAGATGGTTACTGTGTTTGCAATTTTACATTAAACCAAAGCTGGGTCTTTGAAAACTTTGATAGTGACAAATGTCCACAAGAAAGAAATTAATTAAATGGAAAGAAGGCAAATTACACTTTTTATATAGCAGCACGTTTAGAACGAAATTTCAATAAAAAAAAACAAAGAACTATGCTTCAATTTTATTTTATGAACATCTTTATCTATATAATGAACTCCACTCTCCTTATAACCCTTTAAAGATACTCCCCAAACTGAACCATTTTCAGATTTACATCTTTATTTAATATCCCCTTTCTCCACATTGACACTGCGTTTCTAATTTCAAACAACCACTAAATAAACATTAATAAAAATTATTTAGTAATGTGAAAACTTTGTTTACATAATCTGTGCTAGACTTTTCCCACAGTGATGTAAATTAGTGTTGTTGACAAATAAAGTCGTTTTGATAACTGACAATGTCATTATTATATGATATAAAACGTGTGAGGCACAGGACTGGACTTTGTGCTTCCCCATAAGTATTTTTCAGCAGTATCCATTTCCACATACTGATAACTATTTAGCCGTCATCTCTTACTCTAAATATTTTCTCTATAATATTAAATACTTTTTATAGATCAATGAAAATGTATTGAGTTTTAATGCTGTTTGATGCTCAGAAGTCTCCATAAAGTCCTCTGAACAGCACAGCTCCCTGGAGCCCCTTTGATTATAGTTCATGTAAAATAGGAGGTAACAACGTGGGAGTGTTTCCATATTATTCAGTCTTCCATCTAATCTAAAACACCTGTTGTGACCTCACTGGATGACTTGTTGCCAGAAATGTTTGTAAGTGAGGATCAGCAGTTTTCTGCCTTTGTGAAGTCATTTTTTCCCACAATATTGTTTATGTGGTGAGACACAGAAAAACACATACAGATCCAAAGAATAAATTCGAGCAAGTTGTGTGTTAGTGTTCCTGCATTGCTCTGTTCAACTACTTCTTTAAAATAATGAAAGTTAATTTTATAAGGTAAACATTGAGCTATGAATTATTAAAGTCTGGCCTGTGCATGCGTCTCGTGTCATTCTTTTGATCACAACAATAGTACTTCTTTGTCTCCCCTATCAGTCTGTTACTGCTGTCCGTATTTCCGTAAAACACTCACGCATACTTGTGGTCATGTGGTTAATGGGGGTGTTTCATTTTCAGATTCACTGCTCTTCCAGCCAGGTGAGCAGGACAATAAAATGTCAGCTCAAAAATATGTTGGGATTAAAGATGATAAATCAGTTGCCAAGGGACTTATCCAGGCTACCTTTGACCTCCCACAAGATGATAAAGGTAGTGAAGAGTCATAGTTGCAGCAGAGAGGAGTGTTTCCTCACAGTGAGTGCCAGGAGGGGTGGAGCTACAGTACCTTGCACAAGTTAAAGGAAGAAACTCAGCTGTTTGTTCAGAGGGGAGGAGTGGAGAGACGAAGAAAGCAAGTTAGTCTTAGACTTCATGCGCTCCGTGGAAAAGTAGAGAAGAATCAGCTGCTTCCTCTGAAACCAGAAGAGAAATGAAGTAAAAGTTAGAAGCTGTGGAGGGGGGCAGGCATTTCTCAGAATAGTCAGGGTGAGGTAGAAGCTGAAAGGTGAACTTTGGCCTGTGACAAATCACTACCTGACGTACGAGGAGAATACCTCACAGGTAAGGTCTTTGAGGTCCAGAATTTCAGGCAGGTTTCTGGGCAACAGTGGTCGGACTGTTTTCATGCTTTTGATGTTTACAGAGCTTTAAAGTCAAATAGTACCATGACCTAAAGTTTGTGACTAAACAACAGTGTGTCGCTGCAGCTGCTGATTGTATCTGTTCAGTGTTTCTCATTGAATTTCTGTATGTGGTGGTGACAGGGGAAGTGGCTCTCTGTGTGACCGTTCAACCAACCTGTGCTTTCTTTTATAAATTAATGAATAATAGTTTATATTGTTTGTGACAGTTATTAATTAGATGCATCTTTGATTTCTCAGCTCGTAGACAGACTTCAGATCCACCATCTTGGTCTGCGGGTAGCATTGTTTTATGTTGTTTTGTTAATGATCTCAGCGCACACGAACCAGTTCTCCACTTGATGCTAGTTGTGGTTGGGATAGGCAGCAAGGACAAGAAATACAGTTACCAGCTGCAGTTTGAGGTGATGAAGGTGGAGCCCTTCCGAATACATATTATACCTGGGAACCACAGGCATTTAAAGTCTGTGTGTGTAAAAAGTAATTGGTGGAAACTAAAACTAGCTTTGCAAAATATTAAAATTCAGTGAAGTCTTAGCTGTTCCTGATGTGTGGATGCCAGCATTGTTACAGAGTACTGGAACTGAAGTATTTTCTAGATGTTGTTAGTTTTAGTTCCATATTAACTCACATAGGAATGTTTGCTCTATAAATTTTAACATATGTGCAGCAAGACTTGTTGATTAAACTCTGGTCATTTTTTAAAAGACCGCTCAGGCTGTTGTTAAATGGATACTGAATGTTTGTGTGCAGTATTTTTATTTGTTTTACCACTCGAGATGAAATTGGACTATATGTTGCCAACAAAACTAAAATGAACTTGGAAGTTGGAAATCTAAAAAGGGATCTGATTGGTTGTTTGTTCAGGTCACTATTGGGTTTCTTAAAGCTTGATGTGGCAGCTGTGTAGAGAGCTTCTTTATACTTTTTTTATTCTTGGCATTTTACATTATTGCTTCAGAAACAACCTGCTCATTATCAAAAGTGTAATCTCTAAGGTTAATCTCCTGATGCTGTCCTCCTGATCTGGAATCCTTTTAAGCCAGTTGGAGGCCCAGAGTTTAAATTTATTGCCTGCACTTCCTGCGGTGAAACGCTGGTTAGGGGGACTGTATTGAGGCCAGGGGTTTAGTATTTTTAAATACTTTCCTGACGTTTTTTATGGTTAAAAAAAATGGGATTACCACTCCAATGTTTTTTTGTTTTTTTTTCTTCACTGACAGTGGAAATACATGGGTCTGGAAGCTCTACACCAGTGAGACATATCAAAAGGCCAGTGCAACAGAGATGAAGAGCAATATCAAACCTATTAGAGGTGGAAGAGAAATGTGCTGTCTGTAAAATACATTTTTTTTTCTAGCACTGAACCAAAGAAATCCACCTATCAACTATTTTGTCTTATAACCTTTTATGTAAATTGTTCCATCACATCTATGATAAGACTTGAGATAATCGTGGATGGATCCATCCCACTGATTGGCCCAAGTGAGCCGAGGATGATTTTGAGTTTTTGGTCAAGATAAAATGTCAGTTTTGTTATCCTGCAGCTGACTTGTTTATCTAGATAACATTTCGTAATGTTCAGTTCAAAGTCTTGTGTCACACGTCTCTATCCTATTTACTCCCACTTTGAGAATGTTATTAACTGGTGTTATTAACTGTTTTTAAACGTACAATTGTGTTGCTGCCGAATGTCTAATCAATGGATCCACCTCTAGTTTCAGCTTAAATAAATTCAAATAAATCTACAAACAAATCTACAAAATCCCCTTTAAAAGAAAAAAGGTGAACAAAAGATTGAGTTTTCAATAAAAGACTATACTTTAAATTGCGAGGACTGTTTTTATAGTATAATAAAATAGCACAATATTGACGAGAACATAAAGAAACAACAGAAAAGAAGGAATCAAGGAATCAAGCTTTTACGCTTCCTTTTTTCTTTGTTAAAAAAAAAAAAAAAAAAGTGTCCCGATAATAAATTAATTGTTAAAACTTTGATGTAAAAACAGTCTTTTGATCCAGAATTTCCCTCAACCACGTTTCTGTTTTTTTTTTTTTTAAATAGTCTGTGCTGCAGACATATTTTAGTAAGTAATAGATGACCAGGTAGAGCTATGTTTGTGACAGAATGAAGTGTTTTCCCACAGTGTTTTAAAAACATGTGAGTATGCTGCAGATGGAAACTACTGGCAGCCTTTTGCTGGACTGCATGCAAAACACTCAGCCTTTTTGTTTTCCTGTTGCTCTGCTCGACACTTTGTGTGTCCGTGTAGGCAGACTTGATGTTCTTGTGAGCCACAGTTGAAGATCTGTGAAATTAGATCATGTGATGGCGTAGATATTGTTCCATCTTTTTAAAAATGTGTTGCTTTGGAGCCATGCTGGTCTGGTCTGTGCAGGCAGTATTTGATGACTGGAAATGAGTAATTTTCTTGATGCAGTCAGAATTTGCTGTAAACAACTGCTGCAGAGCCTCCTGAATCCCCTGAACCGGCCTCTGATCCTTCCTTTTCTTTGTACAATGGAAATCATTTTTGTCCTGCATGTTTACTGTACTTTTCTTTATTTGCTCATAATTGCTTAATGAGGTTGTGATTAAGATATTTATCTAAATAGTGTATTTTTACTGTTCAGTCATGCTCTTTTTTTATAATTGTTTTTATGTTATTGAGCTATTTTTTCTATCAATATTTAGTTTAATGAGCTATTCGTCTTTCAGTTGTGGTGTTTTTGTTATGAGTTATTTGCTTTAGCTGCTGTGACATAATAATTTCCTAACTTTTTTGGATAAATAAAGTAAATTATATGAAATACAATTAAAAGAAATAAACAATACCAATGAAAGAAGAAAAGTTTAAAGTGATTGTTTTTCCTGGCATTGAGTGGATAGAAATCTTTTCTTGTTCTTTCT
The DNA here is from genome assembly GCF_056152115.1 of Neolamprologus brichardi. Taxonomy (NCBI): domain Eukaryota; kingdom Metazoa; phylum Chordata; class Actinopteri; order Cichliformes; family Cichlidae; genus Neolamprologus; species Neolamprologus brichardi. The sequence goes on from NC_142108.1 coordinate 21,245,806, forward strand.
GGAAACTTGATAAATAAAATGCCTTCAAGCTGAAGTAAATTTACCCCAATTATCCAAATTAATGGAAATGTGTTTTTATTAGTTGGAGAGACACATTGTAACTGCAAACTTAACTGTGATGATGTTAACTCCTTCCCCCATAAAGATGACATTTACTCTTAATGATGAGTTTTGACCCCTCAGTACATATCAATAAAGACATGGTTTGACGACCATTAGAAAAGTTTCTCCATTTTTTCCAAGGGTAGCTGCACAGCCAGAGACCACCCTTTATTAACTTCTGATGCAGTCATTTTGTTTTGTAAGCAGGCCTGAAATATGACAGAAACTCCTCAGTTTAACTTTGCTTGAGTTTAACTTGCCTTTAGTGTAGGAACTTGAATAGAAAAATGTTAAAACAGGTGTCTGCTCACCTTTAAAGGCTTAATCTGCTAGCATGATGTAGCTGAATGACAACAAACAGCCTATTTGCAAATGATTCAAGGTCTATTTATGTTGCCATAAACAGACCTGTATAGCAGGAATTCCCATATTTATTTTGATATTTAAATTCCTTGCAAAACATGCCCAAAATATCCCGTGATACATAAAATATTCTTCTCTGTGAAACAAGCAGGGGAACAAGTAAAAACTGTGGTAAAGTTTGGTATGTGAACTCTCATTAAAAAAGGCTTTTTGGTCATGAATTGGCAAAAGAGAAAACGTACAAAAAATGTAAGTGCCAAAACGGCAAGCAGTGCAGTTTAATGACCTGAAGGTGTAGTTTCTTTAAAGGACAGTTATCTTGACTTATTTACGTGTTTTTTACATTTTTGGTGCCTGGATCAGGGTTTAAATGGTCAAAATGAAGAAGATGGATTATAACGTTCTGTTGTATCTAAGAAACCTCATTGTCTTCACTGTACACAAGCCATTAATCCAAACCTACAAACTATCACAAAAACCTATATTTCTGTTATGTATGGGTAAAGAGAGAGGCAAAAGGCTAATCATTAGAATGAGCAGTGCTGATATGAAGATGGTATCTGCATACTAGAACTGCTGCCAGCTGTTATGCACAGAAATTAAAGTGTGACAGCGCTGTGATTGAATGAATGCAGCAGGAACAAATTGTTGGAACAACACCGTGAAGAAGAATCATCCTCCCTTCAGGACAAGAGAGTCCTCTGGAAGTGCCAGTGCCCAGCATACAAGTGTTACAATGCTTATTTGCTGGTATCCAGTTAAAAATATGACTAGGAGATTTTAACAAGATAAGAGGAAACATTGAATACTGTATGAGAGACTAAAATATCTAATGTTATGACCTATTTAGGACAATTGCAGTTTTTCCATTTCTTCTTGCTGGGTGTCATGTGATCAGCAGGCAGTGGAGCTCTGATATGAAAACGCCCAACTCAACACAAAGTACTGGGTGTTTACTGTGATTGATGATGTGGCTCTGTGGAAGCTGTTTGCTCTAATCTCTGCAGAGAACCTGCTCTGCTGGTCCTAAATGTACAAAAATCCTTTTAAATCACTGCCTTAACCTTTTAAAGTGCTTTTAATTATTTTTCTGACCTGCAGTTTTGGCCTTATGTACAAACTGAGGTTAATGAAAGTGCTTTTCTCAACCCATCTATTTATTCACTGCAGATTTCTGGTCGTGTATTGTCATCTCATTAGTTTGTGAGGTACTGCCATTCAGAAGAAAGTTGCCTAAAAATAGTGAAGATAAAACTGTTGGCTTTTGTTTTTGTTGTAAGACAGCGGTGGTCTGTGGCTAAACCATTCCCTTGTTCATGGTTGTTTTGTGGCTTCTTCAGTGCACCTGTTGTTACTTTGAGTTGCACCAAACTGATAAAATCGATGCACAATAGTTTCTGCATCTTCATTCTTCTGAGCAGAATTTTACATGCAGCTCAGTAACCAAGCAAATTTGAGTTGGAGTTGTATGTTCAGCTGAAGTGTGTGCTGCAATCCTTTTTATAAGAGGAAATGAGAGGCTGTGGTGGCTCCATAGATGTTATGATGGAAGTCCAGCTTGTTCTTGTCTCCTGTAGAAAAACAACCTATTATTGATTTGTAAAATGTGTTTTTGTCATGAGAATTCATGCGACCTGCGAGTTTTTTGTTAAAGGAGCTGCTGCGTTCTCCATTTCTGCAGTGAGTAGTGACACATTAACAGTGTTGAGTTATTTTTTTGCCCAGAGTTGAATTTACCTTCCTGAACTGTGACTGTTTCTACGTAATCTCCACACTGTCTCTCAAACAAACCTGCATGACCTTGCTGTGCTGTAAGATTACAGTACTTTGGGTAAACACTGCACAAAATGACAGAGGCCCCGTTTCTGCGTGGCAGAAACTGAAGGTTTCACACTGTGGTTTTGGTTTAGATTTATTCTTCATTCAGCTCCTGTCAAAACTACTGTGCTTTTTAATTAATGCAACACAGAGAGCAGTGGAAGCGACTTACAGTGACTGTACTATATTATTATGCATGGTTTGACCTAAGGAAATAGAAGAAATGTGATCCTGTGGAGCAGTGCAGTGTTAAAACAAGTGACCTACAAATTTATTGCACTGGTTTGTGATTTTTAAAATGAATGCATTCATCTTCTGACTGCTATATCCTGCTGTGTCCTACATATCTTTACAATATGAATCCCACAGTTTACTGAAAAATTCAGTTATAATAACAAAGTTAAATCCATGGTATTACAAGAAAAGTGATGTTGTTAAAGAATAATTTAAATGGAAAGCTATAGAAGATGGTGGCCACTGTCTCTAAAGAGCCAACCAATAGCCAAAACAGGAAACAGATGAGCCAATCTTTTGTTGCGCTTATGCATATGCAACAGAAGATGTTCATGACAGTTTCCACTGTATGGCGGGTATGTCTACATGCTATTGTGGCTAATATGGTAATTGGTTAGTACAAGTGAATGGTTTTTATATCCTAGTGACCATTAAAAGTACAGATATATATTTGACTTTGTGTACCTACCTAAGCAGACACAATACAATGATTTCTGCTTGAGGAGACTGTATCAGGAAATTGATGAGCCTGAGCTTTTGGTTCACAGGAATCATGTGTGTTCAAAATTCTTGAGCCATCCTTTATTTCTTTATAGAAAGGCGTAAAGGGAGAAAAGGTTGAAGTATGCCAAATTGCATAAGAACTGGACTGAAAATTAGTGGCAGCAGTCTTATGGGCCTGTTGCAATACCATCTTAAAAGCTTCTGATTGGTAACAGCTTCATTTTTCAGCATGGCAGTGATCCCAAACACTGCCAATGCAGTACAAGCATCACCTGAGTGGAAAAATGCACAGCTGAACACCATCAGTCATGAATTGACCTCCCCAGAGAACTGGACCTCAGCATTATTGAAGCATTGTGGGATCATCCTGACAGAACAGAACAAATGGCAGGCATCTGTTTTTCCTTTATTTTTGCACTTGATTATTTACTGCATTTACATTTATGTAAATGCATGTAAATATGCCCATTTCCCATTTTCTAGCAAAATGTAAAGAAATGATTGGCTTAAGACTGGTGCACAGTACTGTAGATGACTTTATTTGAAACGTTGGCCGTGTTTGATATGAACATCCACCACTGCAACTATACATGACAGGAAATAAGGTAATGGATAGTAGATGCACTCTAAACTGTTATTATGTTTGCCTGCTCTAATTTCTGTTTATTTCTTAAAGAAAATTAGATTTTCTGAATTCATTGAAGTTTATCTCATTGAAAGTACACAAATTTTAGCTTAAAGTTCTACCTGTAGCTAATGTTACAACTGATAGCAGTATAACCTTAACAAAACTGTATAGTCAACTACATGGTTGATTTTCAGGGTCTGACTGAAAATGTTTAATTTCCAGGCCTACTTGAAGACTTTGTTTGTTTGTTTGGTTTTTTTGTTTGTTTGTTTTTTCCATCAGATTGTGATCTTTTCTTGGAACCTTGCAAACTGTAGTAAAGTAATTGTATCCTGTGCTTACACATCTCACTTGATTTTTGCACTGTTTGGTGTTTTATTGGTCCATATATGTGAGTTTGAGATGTTATTAAAGTCAGACTTTATGTAACAGGATATTTTTGAGACTGGCCTCAAGGTGTTGTCTGCAAGCAAACAGTCGCATCAATCTCTGACTTTTCCTGTACTTTAAGGGAAATCCTCTCAGGCTTAATCATTGACTGTGTTTGATGTAATTGCAACAACCACACCACACTGATCCAACATACACGGCAGCCACTGCAGTGTGATTCAGTGCAAGTTCACTAAAAGTTAAAAACACATATGTGTTTGAGTGTTTTTCAGGCTGCAAGTGAAACTGATATTGAGTATGTGAATTTAATTAGTCAACTAATAATATTACTTAAAAAAAAAAAAAAAAAAAAAAAGGAAACCAGTTGTCTGCCATTTTGAAGTAACACATGGCAATATTTATTTGACTCTTAGGTTTCAGTTTTATTCCAGTATAGCAGGGTACTTAGGAATTTAGACAGTGTGATTTCATGTTTTTCCAAAAACAAACACACAAACAAAAGATATCCACTCATCTTCCTATAAAAGTATCACTGAGATACTGAGTATTGTTATTAGTGTATGTCACATAAAAGCCACCTGAGTGCAGTCTCTGATGGAGCATTTAGCTGAGCTCAGTGAGCTGTGAAATATGTGAAAACAGGTTAACTATTAAAAATGGTAATAAAAAAATACTAATACTACAATAATTATTCCTACTGCTACTACCGCTATTACTGCTACCACCACTACTAATAACTGACTGGCATTTTTTTCATACACTTGGTCATAACCAGGTTATTATATTTTCTTGTTAGTTTCCCCCTTTTATGGACTTTCCTGTCAACAAAGGTTTTGTTGCAGGCTGTAAACATGATTATTTATGTTGCAAAGTCTGTGCCAACTCACTTTAAAAGCCTGCCTTAAGTGGCCATTAGAGGGACTGCAGTTATTTTCTTCATGAATTGACTTCATTTTTCAGACCTGGAGGTTTTTGCTTGATTAAATTACATACATCAATATGTAATATATAAATGCTCACTTTTTATTTTTCCCCAGTTGCATAAATAACCTATGAACATAACCAAAGTTTTAGTCTGAAAAGTCTTACTTTTTTTTCCCTTTGTCTTTTCCTCTGCTCTTCCCATCTAAAAATTGTTGCAAGGCTCAGTTGCTGAGTGGATATTTTTTACATCAAGTGATTTATACCTGGTGAAATGTCAGAAAGGTGTGGGAAATGGACTCCTTGTTGCCAGTGACTTGGTCGTAATAGAATGAGTGTTTTATTCAAATGAGCTGAAAAACCGATGTCACAAGACTTTTCCAGGAACATTTTTTTTATTTTGGTCTCCGTGGTTACTCCATGTGTCTTTGCTCTTTGGTGTTTCTATGGTGACAAACTTTTTTCTCTCCTCTCTTCCTCTTTCAGTGTCATCCAGCCTCCGTTACCACTACCTATAGACAAGGTAAGAACAGAAGTATGTGTGTGTGTGTGTGTGTTTTTGTTTGTGTTGTCCTGTCCCATGTCAAACTGTCTCTCACTCACTCACATGTAGGGCTACACCTCAGAGAAGCATCTAAGAGTGTGTGTTTGTATTTCTAACACACATTAGTGGTCTTTAAACACACAGAGTGGAGTTGGTCAGCTGACAGAGGAATGCAGAGATCCCTGCCAGTTGGTGCTGCAGCATTACAGAAATCCTTCATGTGCATCAAGAAGCAGGATTTTTTTTTTCTGCCACTGTACAGGCTGTGGTTTCAAATACATTTAGATGTTTGTCCACTCAAGTTTAAAACGAAATTTGTTATGTTCTCAGAGCTAGGATGTGACCTCTCTAAACTGAAGTCCCACTGCTTTTGGAGATTAACTATTTGTTTGGATTCATAATTAGGGGTGGGTTCAGATGATCGATTTATCGATTAAAATCGATTCTGGCTTGGATAACGTGATATCGATTCATTAAAATCCTGAATCGATTTTTAAATATAAATTTATTTTGCCTGAAACGCCAGAATCTCAGGTTAAACCTCACAAAATTTCTACAACCACCAAACAGCTAAAACAGTAAATGAGAGCAGGTACACGGATTCTGCACAAAGACGTAAACACAAAACGCGGACCCAAAGCATCCGAATGAGTGAGATGTCGCCTTTCTCACCCGACGCACGTACGCGGACACGCCGTCGGGGCTGAAAGCCAACAGCTCACTGATTTTGAAGCGTTGGCGGGCGCTTTGTGTTTACGTCCTTTTTGCGCTAGATTCTGAAGCTGCAGGTTTTATCTCTCTCCAAACAATACTGACTGAACCAGCAGCCAAAGACGATCCAAACTACGTTACACATTTCGCTTCACATAAACATCGCCATGAATTTCCTCTTACTTTTGCTGTTTTGCTTCCACCACGATAAAATCACAATTCGTGTAGAGCTCTCTCTCTCTCTTTCTCTCTCTCAGGAATAGTTTCCCATCTAAAAATCTGTTTTTTGCATTATTCGCTTACTTATTACCCACCAGTCTATTAGTGACGGCTGCTGGTTTTTTTTGTTTGTTTGTTTTTTTTTTTAACTTATTTCCGACAACAAAGCCTCATTTCTGCTGTTCAATACTGAACAAATTTAAACTTAAACTTAAAATTACACAAAATTTCAAAATGCTTAGCTGTGTCTCTAATCAAACCTCTGTAACTTTGCTCTGCTTCAGTTCGTTTTTGACTGCACAATATTTTTAAGGTCATCTGCTATAAAAACCCAGACCAGGAAAACCGCCTTCATGTTTTTCTGTGTTTTATCCTCAGTTACTTTGACACAAAGGAATCTGCTGTGATGCTTACACCTTTGATAAAGTCTCACAAGTGTCAGCTTTTTTTTTTTTATAGAAATAAAAAATATAGATATGTACTGATAAGTGATCAGAATTATAATATTTCTGACTGTCTGAGGCAAAATTTCCCCGATTTGAATCAAATCGAATCGAATTGTGGATCGAATCGATGTGGGACCTTGTGAATTGGAATTGAATCGATTCTAGAAATCAGTGGCGATACCCAGCCCTATTCATAATGCTTATACAGAAAAACCTTAGATTGCTTCCTTTTACTAAACTTATTACTAATGTGTGCAGTGATGTATAATTCAGAGTATTAGATTGGAATTGAAAGTTGAAAGTAAACTGTATAAATATAAACATTTTTGTAGTATCTTTTTATGCCCCTGTGTTGCGCTATGTAGATGGTCCTTTTGTGCTCATTGGTCAATCTAGCTCAGACAAATTTGTACTTTTATGAAAAGTTATCTGTAACCCCTCACTAGAAAGATCCGTTATTTGCAGCATTTCACATTTCAGTTATTGATTTGGAAATTCATATCTATGAAAATTGATTCTAGCTTTACCAAAGTCTACATCAGCATGTGGCACACTTGTGACTTGCGTGACTCGACTTGCCATTGTTTATTTTAGTGTGCTTTAAAGTCTTACTTCTCCTGTGTCTTCACGGTAAGGACAGATGAAGGGGTGAATAAACAGCTATGTTGCTGAGCTGTGCTGTGACTGCACACATGCCATGACTCCAGTTGTGTTTGGGTTAAAAAATGTTTTAATGTTTGAATTGTGTGTAAAAACTGCTTTTCACAGATAATGTCCATAATCCACACAGCGGGACATTATCTTTTATACAGTTGCACGGTTTAAATTTGGGACAGCTTTGGTGGGATTTGCAATTCTGCAAATCTAACACTCAAAATTTGATGCAATGGCGTACAAAGTTTTCCCAATCTATAGTAATATTGGTCATTCCTGTCATGCTTCTTGGAATCTGCCTCTCCATGTGGGGTGAATTTCCAAGCCAAATTAAAAGATGCTAAAATTTGCAACACTGAAAGCTGCTGTTCCAGGAAGTCTCACAAACCTACACAGACAGGCGTCAAAGAGCATGATTGAAGCCAAAAACAAAATACCCCGTACAATTTAAAGTATACTTTTTTTTGTTTTTCTACAAGTCAGGTGCTAAATTCAGTCTTATAGACTTATTTTAAAGTTCCAGAAGGGATTGAGGTTGATTCTTTAACCTCAATGTTGTAACATTGGGAAAATTCCTGTAATCGTGAAATTTGCTGTTAGAGTTCAGCTGATAAATTGACTAGTACCAATGTATTGTATGTACACTACAAGATTATTTCTGCATATAAAAATATTGGAATTTATCAAGAGACTTTGAGCTTCCCACAAAGTAAAATCTTTAGATGTATGAAAATATTAATTTTAATTAGTGTTTTTTTTTTTGTTTGTTTTTTTTAAATAGTGGGATTTCCTTAGAATAAAGTTTTGTCCTTTTTTTTTGGTTTTTTGCAAATAGTCATAAAATATTAGGAAAGTGCACAGATTTAGGCTCAGTAAGGCAACACGGGCCATTTTGAAAATGTAAAAACCTGTACTGGTATCAAGAAGTTCTAGTAATAAGGTATCAACCATTTGAAAAAGAAATAAAAAAAAGAAATCAGTAGAAATTACGAGCTTTAGTTGCTGTGGTTTGTTTTACAGCTACTTTGCAATTAGTTGAATTAGTCCGCATGCAACAGCTGGCTCCCAGTGCTGTGTTCACACAAGGGATAATTTATCATGTAATTTGAATAAACGAGTAAATCTTTGTCATATCATAACGAACACCTTTCTATAGTTTCCTGTACCACACCACATGTGATCATATAGACACATGGTACTTTAACAAATTTTTTTAAACACATTATATAGATGTAATGTAACTCTGTGCCATACAGTGCAGTACCAGACTAATTGTTTACCCATAGTGTGTTGTACCAGGCTTCCTCTGTTGCCTCGCCCTGCTCTGATTCTTCCTCAGAACAGCAAAGACTCAGTATAACCTGTCTGAGGAATGTAGGCTGGTGTGTGAGCACGCCTGAGAGGAGCTATGATTACATTTGAGCCATTCTTAAACATAGTTAAGTGTTCTAAAGCAGGATCCTCACATCTCCCAGGTCTCAACACACATAGTCATATGGGTGTGTGTATAAATGTATTAAACCTTATGTAGGTTACAGCCACAAGTGTAAAAGGTGTTTTCCTCATTATGTTCTCATACTGGTAACAAACATAAAACATCGATAGCAAAGGGCATGCTGATTTGATTTGTACACATATATACAAGGATAAAAGAAAACCAGCTCACAGATCTATTATAAAAACCAACCAGCAGGAATAGCTGTGGACATACAAAGGTGACCATGTGGCTTTGATATTTCATGGTTAATCTGTTGTCTGACAACAGGAACATATTTATTATTTGCCTGTATTAAAATACTGTGTAAGTGTAAAGTCTGTGAGAAGCAAGCAGATGGAAATGGCTAACAGAAATCCAGCTGAGCGTAACACTAATGGACGCTATCAGTACTGCTCGTTATCAGTCACTCCTTAAAGTTTAATTTTCCACAGAGCTTTTTCCTGTGTACATGAAATCTTACTTCAGATGATTGGAGAACCTGAACATGTCAGTGTGGTTATTTGTAGGCTGTATTGAGTGTTTTCATCACTTTGCTTGCTATCACGCACCTATTTGAAATTTGACTAGATTTGTTTCGTTAAACAACAAAAAGAAAAGCAGTACTAGCTTTAACACTTTTTTGTGCTAAATATGTTTTGCTACTGGCAGTCAGTAGCAGATAGTTAGCATCCATTCTATGATACACAACTTAGCATTGACCCAGGCTTAAAGTGTGGAAAAGCATGGGGCTGTACTGCATGTAGGCCACCAGAAGTAATTTACAATAAATAGTTTTTCCCCTAGAAATTATACAACTTTAAAAAAAAAACCAAACAGAACTAAGAAGAATACACTACATTATTCATTTTCTGACCCGTTTTTGATACTGAAGTTATTTGTCATTATCAGAGGGAAAGAGGTAAAAATTAAGTTGTGGCTACAACAGTAACAGTTGCATAGATGCATAGATAAATATTATTGACTGACAAACAGATATTGAAATGAAAGTTATTAACGGAGAGACGTTCAAAAAAATTCTGAAGCTCAAAGTGAATCAATGAAAGCAGAGAATTATATATTTCATGTCATGTTTTAATGATCAGAGATGTGGTTAGGCAGAAGTGGACCTGCACTGTTCCTGTGCTCTGTCTTCATGTATGTGTTTGTTGTTGTATGTTAAGGTCAGCTTACTCTTTAACCTTTGGTTTTTCAGCTGTTTGTTGTCTCCTTGCATTCAAACAAAAAGCTGAATGAGTCTCAGACAACTGTCAGCATGTTTTCATGGTTTGTGTTTGTGTTTGTTTTTTAGGTTGCAGCCAACACTCCCAGTATGTATTCTCAGGAACTGTTCCAGCTTTCCCAGTATCTACAGGTAACACACTGACACCTACTGGACATATTTGAGAACTACACTAACAATAATGAGTCTGAAATGTTATTGTGCTTCTCCTTACAAACACAGTTAAACTGGTGCTTGCTCACATACAAATAATCATGGTGAGCCATAAGTTCAGGCTTCTGACTGCTCTAAACAGCTGGTTTATGGCTGTTTTTGCACCATCTATATGATGCCATGCAGAGGGATATCCTTCATATAGTTATCAGGCTTGAAGGCTCCACCCACCTGCCGGTCAACCTTTGTGTTTACAAACAGCAGCCAATCAGAAGAATGCAGGCTTACTCTGTTACACCCCAAAGGACTAAAGTTATGAAGCTGGGAAATGAACAGAATAGGTCTGCTTTAACAAGACAACATTGGGTTCTGTGAAGACTTGACAGGAGTATTTCTCTGATGTGAGATTGATGTGAATTGTTATCTGATCAAAAAAATAGATTACATAATGAAAAGCAAACATCAGAGGTCATTACTAAAAACCAACTTTCTATAAAGCACAAAGAACTAAAATGAGGAATACATGTTTAAATTATTTCTAAAGAAAGAGTGAAAAAATCTGATTACTGATTACTGATTTTGTTTTTATTTTTTATTTTTATATTATCCATTTTTAGCTACAATCACTTAAGATTGTAGCTAAAAACGGAACCATGTATAATATTATCATAAATGTTGATGCACTGTACCAGAGTTAGCTTAGAACTAATTTGCATCCTCATTCCCTCGGAAGGTTCCAAGCAAAGATTACAATAAACCGCAAAGAAAAAGCAGCTAACTGAAGTTAACTGGTGCACTAATATTAGTGGATAAAAATCAGACATTGTCATAAATAACTGTGTAAGCTTTTGTTTGTCCTGAGTTATTTTTCACCGACGACCTCCCTCTCACTCTCTAGGAGGCCTTACACAGAGAGCAGATGTTGGAGCAGAAGTTAGCCACTCTGCAGCGTCTGTTAGCCACCACTCAGGAGGCCTCAGAGAGCAGCTGGCAGGTAGGAAATACCATGTTTCAGTCTTCATTTCTTCATTCTTCACAAGTTGAGGAACAAGTACAGCTTTGATCATGCTTTCTGGCAGTTCAGCATTCAGTCTTTTTAGTAACATATAAGTATAGTGTTTCCCACAAATCACAAATATGAGCACAACAAAATGAGGCACAGCGCTTTCATTGGTTATTTAATAATAGAGCCTATATAGAGTTGTGAACTTGGATTCACCTCGAGTTTGCAACATCATATCTAACTGCTCATATTTAATCAGGGTCATTTAGTACACTACGCTGCGATTAGTTAAGCTAATTTGTGTTGTTTTTCCATTATTTTCATCTATAGATGGTATCTAATGTGATAAGGACTGCTGTAAACTAAGTGTGTGTCTCCTACAGGCATTGATTGATGAGGACCGTCTTCTCTCCAGGCTGGAGGTGATGGGCAGTCAGTTACAAGCTTACTCTAAGGTATACATACACATAAAATTAAATGGCTGCATACTTCTACAATGAATCAAAGCAAAGTTAAAATGATCATCGCATTTTAAAATTCTCTTTCAGTCCCAGACAGAGGAAGGGATCCGTAAGGAACTCTTGGCTCTTCAGGAGGACAAACACAACTACGAGACAACGGCAAAGGAGTCTCTGAGGAGAGTTCTGCAGGAGAAGATTGAGGTGGTCAGGAAGCTGTCAGAGGTGGAGGTACGATACACATGTGTATATGGTATGCACAGAATGAAACTAATTAAAATTTCTAAGGTTAACATTTGGTGCCATCTCTGCTATTGTGCAGCGCACGCTCAGTAACACCGAGGACGAGTGCACCCACCTGAAGGAGATGTCTGAAAGGAGTCAGGAGGAGCTGAGGGAGCTCGCCAACAAGTACAACGCGGCCGTTAATGAGATCAAAGAGCTCACTGACAAAATTAAGGTAAACGTCAAGGGAAAATTATTTATTTTCCTGCAGCATTACTTTATTTTAAAACAAGTTTTATTTAAATGTGTTTTTGGAGATATATTTAGAATAAAATTATCTACAAATTCAGTAGAGGGAATCTGTGCTCATTTTAAGCTCATTTTGTGTTTTATCCTTAGACTCTGCTAGAGCAGCTTTGCATTATTTATAGTTCAGAATAATCCTTATTTATCAAAAATGGGAGCTGTGTTTTATGTAGCATATAATCTTTTTTTCTATTTGCTTTCTCCCCATTTCCCTCCTTATTCCACTTTTTTTTACCCTTGTCTTTGTCCTCTTCTGTTCCTTCCTCTGGCTAACCTCTCTTACGTCCTTTTCTCCTCCTCCAGGCTGCAGAGGGAAGACAAGAGGAGCTCACTCAGCGGGGCGCGACAGAGAAGAGGGAGTGGGAACTACGGATTGAGGAAATGGAGGAGAAGGAGCAGGTTCTCCAGGCTCGCATCGAGGCTCTGCAGGCAGACAATGACTTCACCAATGAGAGGCTCGCTGCCCTGCAGGGTACAAACACATGCGCACACACTTCAATTCATGTGGCATTACACAGACTTGGACGCTTAATCCAGTCATACGGTTGCGTAAATCAAAGCTTGATCCCAAAATGTAATAAAAGCAACTGGACAGCAACTTCTCATTCAGGAGGAGCTCAGAGTTGATCTGCTACTTGCAATTAGACATCTGAGTGTATTTAGGCATCCAATTAGGATGTTGGATCTGTTTTGCAATAGTTAATGGAGAAAATGACAAAAAGTGTATTTTGACTAAATTGTGAGGAGGTCATATTACCGTAGTATGAGACAGGTGGCTGGTCAAAACAATTTATAACAAATGAAAGGTCTCCTTTTTACCTGTGCTTTGATAACATGCTCATCCTCTAGTCATAATCCTTTTCGCAGCTTGAAAAAAGGCCAACCCACTCGTGTACTTTGTGGTGCAGTAACTTAGAATATTTATAAAAATCATAGCCAATTTCAGTTTTGTACTGAATGACCTGGTTAAACTCATGATAGGTTGGCTACATTAAATGATGGTTTTTCAGTCACCTGGTGATCAATCTGCATCTTTACAACTATACACAGAACACACACAGTCCTATTTAACCCGCTGGCATAGTGATCCCTTTACGCCGGTCACTTTAACAACATAGCGCCTCTTGCGCAGGTCAGATCATGTCTTTGACCTGTGCTCGGGCTTCCTGTCAGTCAACACTTCTCTCTGCTTTTGTTGTTGTTGTTGTTGTTGTTTACAGTGCGGTTAGAACAGCTACAAGAGAAAAGCATTAAAGAGAACAACAGTCTGGGTGAGTCCACATGTCCTGGGTTTGCGTCATCTGCTCCACCGTCTGTTTGTGTATCTCTATCACTTCCTCAGCCTCCACTAATGATGCATGACAGCTTCCTGCATGATTTCCATGTAATTTCCTGTTGCTTGCTGCTCTTATCACTGAACTTCTATCTGTCTGTCACGGGAATCTGGGTGTCTTCTGTTTTCGTCTTGTTTATGGTAGCATGACATCCAGCCTTCGGGTTTCCATTTCCTCTGGTAGTTTATATCTTGCTGCAGGAACTGAAGCGTTCAAATAAGTCCTGAGAGTATTCAGAAAGTGTCCGTTTTTTCCATGTTTATAATCAGAAACATAAACACTGAGATAAAATGACCTAAATTTAAGTTTTCAAATATTAGGAAGGTTTATAATAATTAGTTTTAGGTGATGTTACTTATAGAAATACGTTGTTACACAGCAATATTACTGGGGGGTTAACAGGAAGTTAAAATAATTTATCAGGAATATATCCAGTGTTGAAAATCAGTGGAGAATATATTGGGCATGGCTGTCAGGCTCAGTTGCAGCCCTCTCCTTTTATACAGACCTATTATATGAAAAGCGGCTGCACATGAGCGCACCCTGCAGCATTATTGACTAACTCATAAGTCACCAGAAATGGGAGTTGTAGGACCAGCATCATTTATGCTTATTACAGTATGAAATATAGCAAATATTTCCAACTTTGTAAAGGTTGTTCTTATTATTCCAGTTATGACTTATTTGAATAAGTAAACACATATTAAAACTTTACACTGCATGTTAAAACAAATTAGGGGATTAAGGCACTGCACACTAGCTGCATCCATCATACAGTATGTGGGTTCTTGTGCAAAAAAACGTTGTGGTCATTTTCCAGAGATTTTTACGGTTCGCTTACCAATAAAGCAGCTAAGTTTTATAGTGTAACTACATATATCTCTACAATGATTCCAGCTGATGTAAGATGTTGCACTAGGCAACGGGAATAGAGGCGCGTTCAGAATTGAATGAGCAACTTGAGCAAAAAATGTTCTTTGTCTGTTTCGCAACTATTCAGCTGTGATTCTTCTGATGCCATTAAGAAATGGAGGGGAAGCTTGATGACGCCCTTATATGGCAGCTTGAGCTGTTTGGTTTAACTTTGCTGTGAGATAGTGAGAGGAAGAAAAATGTCGTTTGTAGAAAAGTGAGCGAGATAGGATTATTATTATTTTTATTTTTGGTACATTCTGAAACTGGGAGTTGAAATGTGAAAGTGGGTCTCTGACAAACAGGTAAAAAAATATGACGTGAAACTAAGGCGAGTAAATATTTTACCTAAAACAACCAAAGGTTTGCTGATGCTGTGGCCCTGGTGATCTAAACTTTAATTTATGTTAAATTAATAGTTTTTACCCCTCAGCCGTAGAAGGCTGATGAGGTATTGTTGTTACACTGCCTAAAGCTTTTTCTTTTTAATGATTGTTCAGGGGTACATCTTTTCCTTAGGGATTAATAAAGGATTCTGAAAGTCTTTTCAAGCCAAAGTGTTTCATGTGACCTTCAGTTTCAGCTGTGTGTGAAGCCCGTAGGATTTGTACAAAGCTTTATGTCCTTTAAATAGCTCGATGGTCGGTATATCCACTGGTGATAGTGATGGAAGTTTTTTTTTCTGGGGCTTTTTGGATAATCTGGGCTGTTTCTCTGGTTTCCAAACTGTCCACTGCTTTGTTTTTCTTCCTGTGGGGGGAAAAGTAGCCTTGGTCACTGATTGACTTCTGGTCATTGAATGCTTGACACTCTGAACATGAATGCTGCGGGTGACTGCCTCACTGCACACCTCGCCACAGTAATCACCTTATGACGGAACCCGCCATCATTTAGACTCTGTGCTCAACATTTCTGGTGACATTTCGACAAAATCGTCTATATCTGATCTGGTCACATGACAGATGTCGTCACTGTCCCCCACGGACCAGTAGAAGAGCTTGTCGAGGACAGAGATTCCAAACAGCAGATACGCGAGAGCCAGGAGGAAGACGATGATGAGGAGGATACAGACACCGATGATGGTGCAGTTGGGGAAGATGAAGATGCTGATGGTAGTTTAATTATCATAATAATAAACTATTTAATTTATATCTAGGCTTGTTTTTTTAAAAGGTTTTCCTTCACAGAATTAACAAAACCAAATGCTATTGTAATACAAATAATTAGAAAAACATTTAGGGAATAATTTGCTCTTGATATTATTTTCTTTTTTTGGTGGGGGGGGGGGGGGGGGGGGTGTTGTTCTCCAGGTTTTTTTTAATTTTTTTTTATACATTGATCTTTATTTTAGGATACAGACAAACACTTTCTAATTTAAAAATGTATTTCATTTTTTTAACCACTCCTTTAAACCCTCTTAGTGAGGAACTAGTTTTGCCTAGTAATTTATAATGAGTGCAGAGTGACCTTAATCCCGTCCAAATCTGCCATCTCTAATTACTCCAACAAGGAGATCATGTGCTTGGTTTGGTTTCTGTCATCTGGCAGGATTCAGTATTCAACTGAACACTGCTTTCTGGGCCAGTCGATCAAATTTTAACTGTCCTGCTTTTTCTGTTCATGGGTTTGCATACTGTGTAATGACACAATATCTCCTAAATTGGTACCCACAGTGGTCCAAAATGTGGTGGATTTTCTTTTTCCCTTTCCGTTTCTTTTTTAATGAAGTGGGTTAAGATCACAGACACTATCCAAGTTTTTTTTTTTTTTTTAAACAACAGCCAGTTAAACATTCCTGCTACATCATATTACGCATGACTATCCTCTGGTTTTCTTGAAATAACCTATTTCAGACCGTGATACTTTACTTAAAATGAGCATCATATTTTGCACATTTAAATAACTTGTTTGATCCGAGCCTTGAATTCAGTTTTTGTGTATTGTTAGAATTTTGGGAGTTAAACTGTATCATCTTTTTGATTTCACTTTGTTTTGGTAACATCTGTACTTAGATGCAAAAATGAGGTGGAATTATTATTATCATTATTATTTCTTCAAAATTCAAGCGGACTTGTGAAAACTGTTGGGCTGGTTAACTCGTTATTTCTTGTGCGTGATGTTGAAATGAAAACTTGCTGGGAGGCTTCATGTTTCCTGTCTGCTGTTTGCTTGTCCACATCTTGTCTGATGTGGTATCTGTCCAGAACCTTTGTGTTATAACTTTCTGTCTGAAGAGACCAATTTTGGCTTTAATTTCAGCTCCATCCTTTTATTGTGCATCTATCTGTCCTCATAGTTCTCTGTAAATCGTTCTTTCATGCATTCTACCTGCTTCTACCTGTTTGTCCGTCATGATTTCTGTCTTCGATTCTACCTGTCCGGTCTAAAACCGGGTTGGTGTGGAGAGCCAATTCTCCACTGGATCCTGTTCCAGATTTGTCGATCCTTAAGGACAATGCTTTTTGGATTCTGCTTATCTAATCCAGAACATTAAGTCTTATGGTCTGCTCTTCAGTGTGCTTATATTGGCTACACAGGCACAAGCACATGGGATGCAGTAAACCCACTTGTCTTGCAGTTCAATATAATATTGCAATAAAACCAGTTTAAAATCAGGACAAATTTTTTTTAAAAAAAAAATCAAAATCCAGAAATTCAAATGTATCGATCTGCGTTAAATCCATGATTCAATTTACCCTGGCATTGATAAGCAGAATCAATAAAATCTAAAAGAAATACCGGGCTCTGCTCTGATAGTCTTCATAGTAATGTCAGTTCTCTGTGTTTCTATCAGACAACTGTCATGTTAACAACAGCGGAGGAGACTCGACTAGAATCCAACAATTGATTGAGTGTCCGCGTGAGTACAAGCATCCATTTCTGCTGTACACCGAAAAACACTTTTTCCTCATTATTTCCTTTACTTTCTTCCCTACGGAGGCCAAACAATGCCAGGAGAAGCCAAATGAAACTGCCAGAGCGCTTACGTCATAAAATGGAAAGCACAACATTTAAGTTATGCTTAGGCAATTTTTATTTTGTTTTCCTCAGAATTATAAGATCTGGACATTTACATTTAATAACTAAAAATCTCTTCCACTAAATTCCAATAATACCATAATATCCCACTTTGTAATGATTTGAAAAATTCTAAATTTCGAGATGTGATGTAATGAAATCTACATTTTTCTTACTCATTCTTCACATGCCTTAACACATCATCACATCTTTGGATTTTCCTGGTTTAAAGTTGTTTCTGTTCTTGCTCATTCTTCTTTACTTAACTAGCGAACTGTGATTAAATCTTTTGGTTGAAGATTGTTTTTCTTTAATTGGATGTTTCTTCAGAGCAGTTTTATTTTGTGTGAAACAGGCCGATAAAGAGTATTCTGAGAAAACGGCAAGTGTTGTTTTCATAAAGATGGGCTAAGCAGTATAAACTTTTTAAGGTTGAGTAGTATTAAGCGTAGTATTTAAACCTTAAGCAGCCAAACTATTTAATGCAGATATAATTGTTTAATGGCTATGTTTGTGTTTTCATGGTTTCAAACAAATCTTCTTTGCTGCTGTGGGTCTTTTAGTTTGTTCACTGCAAAATGTCATGTAGTACAAAGTAAAGAATAAAAATAAAGTATGATTTTAAAAAAACAGAAGAAACAAAACAACATCCATTTCTAGCACAATTTTATAATATCTTTGCCACACCAAAGGATGATCTCTTAAAGAAAAGTTGTAGATAAGGTTGGGCGATATGTAAAATTTTTCCAGTCCAATAACCGATGATAGGCGATATATTCGTGCAGGTGACTTTTTGATGGGCGGAGCAATGTGATTATGCACGGACTGATTTGCGTGTTTAGAATTTATACGTTTTGTTTGGAGGGAATATTCTACCTTCTTTTCACTGCAGCCACAGTGATGCGGACGCTGCACCGGTCCGTCGTGGTGAAGAGAGAGCTGAGTGTAAAAGCAAAGGCCACGAGCTGTGGGTAGTGACCGAAAGAACGAGAGCGCGGATACAAGCGGCGGAAATGAGCTTCCTCCAAAGGGTGGCTGGCCTCTCCCACAGAGATAGGGTGAGAAGTTCAGCCATCCGGGAGGAGCTCGGAGTAGAGCCGCTGCTCTTCCACATTGAAAGGAGCCAGCTGAGGTGGTTCGGGCATCTGACAAGGATGCCTCCTGGGCACCTCCTGGGTGAGGTGTTTCGGGCATGTCCCACTGGGAGGAGGCCCCGGGGCAGACCCAGGACACCCTGGAGAGATTATATCTCTCGGCTGGCCTGGGAACACCTTGGTGTTCCCCCGGATAAGCTAGAGGAGATGGCTGGGAAGAGGGAGGTCTGGGCTTCTCTGCTTAGGCTGCTGCCCCCACGACCCGGCCCCGGATAAAGCGGAAGACGATGGATGGATGTTTTTTTTCTGATTTAAAAAAAAAATAAAAAAGTCTCTACTACTCTGCAAGAGTGACATCTTGTTTTTCTGTCAGCAGCAGCACATGAAATTTACCTCACTGCAGCTGGCACAGACATGAATGAGCTCTCTTTGTGATTATTCCTAAAATCACAGCACAGCTGTTGTTTTTGACTGTTGTGAATGAAGAGAGCAAATATGTGTTATTGGGAAGATTAAGTTAAAGTGTTAATACCATTTGTCAGATCATTTGAGCAGGCTTTAGCTGAAAAATTGTAAAACTAGAGGTTCATCATGAGGAACCAGGACCCACCTAAGCCTTAATTTCAATTTTATTTTTCATGGTTGTGTGAGAATAATTAGATTACATTTGGAGCCCGAAAACCCCCTCACACATATATATTGTTTGCGTTGATTTCCTTATGGCATCTGTTATGCTTCTTCTTCTGGAGCAGTGTTTTTTCCTGCATGCTGCTTTTATAACTTTTCACTAAAGTGAAACACAGATTTTTTTTTTGCTCCCTTCTATGGTTTTTCCTCGTCTTCCTTCTCTTTTAGTTTCTTCATTTCACATAACTTTGGAAATTTTACCTTTTTACACATTGACCATGTCTTCACTCATACCAGAAACAGATTGAGTAGCAAGTGTGTGAAAACATTTGAGGAAAACATCATCCACTGTGGAATTTTTATTGCTGCTGTACCGTGTCGGTTGATTACATTTACTGTCAGCTGTCAGCCACATTCTGGTGTGGTTTATAATGCACAGATGGAGATTAGGACTTTAGATGAAGCTTTAGTTTTGAGGTCATTTGGAATTGATTGAAGTGAGCTGTGTTAATTTTGTAGTTTAATTTCACATTTATTGTGTGAACAGCTAATAACAGCTGGTAAGCGTAGTTTGGCTTTTTCAAGGGTCTCGATTGTATTTATAGGGAGTATTTATTTTTTATTAACTTTATTTCCACATTTGAATTCAGTTAGTTTTTGCTGTACAAAAATGTCATTGGATTTATCATACTGAATGTAAGGATACATAAGTGAGATGTCACTGCAGTAGTGATTAATTACTTCAAGCTGTCAGCTGGTTCAGTGTTTTACACGTTTTTTCCAGTCGTCTGATAATTGTGTTAAAACGATTCATCTCTGATTCAGCTGTTCAGTTTGAGAAGTTTGAAATAAAACATTACTTTTTCTGAATTTGTATACTAACACTTTTACTAACCAACTGCTAATCCAGCTGATAATGGTGGAAGTCAGATTTTATTTTCTGACTTATTTAAACTGATTCCTCCTGGTCTTCTGTTTTTTCTCTCTGCAGCCGTCAAACAGCTAAAGGAGACCGTCAGTTCTTCAATCGAAAAACTGGCCAACTTTGATGGTAAGTTAATAACTCAGTTTCTTTTGGACTTCTTTTGTTTTTTGAGTCCTGATATAGATTCATTCATGAACAAAAGCAAGCTAAATGGATTGCTGTCTTTTAAAACCTGAACTGAAATTTTCACCCTGATGTTTCTGTAGAAGTGATGGATGCCCACTTACAGAACAACCAGACGGCAGGAGATGACATCCTGACCAGCCCTGATCGACTTAAAGGTAGAGAACACACCAGAGTTAGAAATTAGGTTTTATGATATTGTTTTATTTTTTTTAAATGTTCAATTTTAATGATCCCAAAATTACGTTTGATTTAAGTAGAAGTATAAATCTACCTGAACACTGTGCATGTGTTCCAGCTGATTAAAGTAATTTATTGGTTTTGAATTTGATGGCATGAGTAAATGTTGACTGTCAAGTGATTACACTGTAGTTTTTTTAGTTAGTCCTGGCTGATGTGCGTGTTTGTTTTCGTGTGTGCGTCCACAGGGAATCAGATGGATGCCAAAGAGTCAGACATGTCCGACACTCTGAGTCCCAGCAAAGACCGCAGCAGTGACGACACGTCAGGTCAGTGAAAACACCCATACATTCCTGCTCATCGGTTTAAGTCTAATTTTGGCAATTCCAAAATTTGTCTTGTGTTTTCTCAGTTTTACTGGAAAGGTTTTTCTTTTCCACCTAATTTCGAATAGCGTTGACATCTGTTTAAAGTTTAGCTGTTCTGTCTCACACTGTCTGATCTTCAATCATTAATTAATCATATAGTAGCTTTACAAATTACTGAAAATGTTTAGATTTTTTCCTAAGGGTTATAAATGAGTTGCCTGAAACGGATTTGTGTTATGTATCTTTTAAAATTGCTTGTTCTCTCTAGCAGTTTATTATGTCAGTATCTGATTCGTCTTGAAACTGCTGGAGTATAGATCCTGAAGCAGCCACAGGAGTTTTATGCGTTTTTGTGTGTTTCAGATGGAAACATGAACGACCAAGAGCTGAATGAACCTCAGAACAGAGTAGCTCTGCTCAAAGGTAACTGTGGCCGTGCACCTGTGATCATAAACCCCAAAACACTGGGCCGCCCAGTTTGATTATTGTATTTAACTGACCATTAGGGAGATGTTCAGCTGTGCTAGTCCCTGAAGGGCCTGGTGTTTTTTCCATTTTAGAGTTTGTGTCTACAGACTGTATGAAAGGCAGATGAAGCGAAGCCTGAAGTGCCTTAAACTCTCACCCCTGCTAAGGGCCAGCAGGGGGTGCCTTTGGGTGCAATAAGAAGTCTAGGTGTATTAAATATGAGTGGGGGAAAAGGCCTCATTGCCATGACCTGTGACCTCAGTAAACTATTTCCTGCAGTTTGTGGTCTCAGGCGATATTTTAAATAAGTGCATTTTTTAAAGCTGGGATTGCATTTACTTATGTCTAATATACACATGTAAATCTGAATAACTGAACCAGGACGTCATGGCAACTTCATCCATCTTTTCAATAAAAGATCTACTAGCTACTATCTAGTCAGCTGGACACCCCCCACCGCCCCCACCCACTACACTCCTGACTGACTGAATAAAATAGTCCAGTCAGTTATGTTCAGTAAGTCGATATCCACACTGCCACCGTGTGCTCAGTCATTTATTCATATATGTATTTATTGAACAATGAAGAAGTTAAGTCTGGAAAATTCCTGTTTTTTGTTTTTTGAATAAAAATACAGATAATTTGTAGACCCTGACTTTGTCATTGAATAATAATAATAATAATAATAAATAATGTACTTAACATTTTCTATGGGTATGTGGTTAGATGAGCTACATCGGGCCGGTCTAGAGCCTGGAGACACGGAGCAGGTCATCCACCATCTCCACAGAGAGCTTCTGGAGGCCCAAGAATTAGCCAACACCGGCAAGCAGAAATGTCTAGAGCTACAAGGTAACAGTGTTCTCACAATGCTGTGGATTATATTTTATAATTAGAATTTTAATTATAATTAATAGCTCGCAAACTTTGTTTGAATTAAAGTTTACCTCATACATTTTTACTACAGTATTGTTGAGTTTGTGAGATTACAGTTCTTGCCCTGCATCGCTCCAATTATACGTTGCATGAAAATATAAAAGAACAGTGGTATAAACATAGTGACTGTGTGACTCTTGGTGTGCAGCTCTGTTGGAGGAGGAGAGGAGGAGTAACTCTCAGCTGACTGAGGAGTCGACCAAACAGATCCAGTTCTTGCAGAGTGAGTGAATACAGAGAAAAAGATGTACTATAGATTTGTATCAATAAGTATTTAGCTGCCACATCTCACTTCCTATGTGTTTGTGTGTTTTTAGCTCAGCTTGGGAAGCTTCAGGCTGACATGGAGGCACTGAGGGAGCAGAGGGAGAGCACCATCTGCAGCACCAGAGAGGAGCTTTACTCTGCCCAGGAGGAGGTGCCTCTTCACCTACTGTTGCTTCCAGTCATAACTCTTCCTCACTTCTCTTCCATTCTGTCTTGAAACCTCTCTTGGCTAATGTGTAACATGTCAGACTCTTCATGGACTCCAGGGTTTGAGTGGGTCATTAATAACCCTTTAAAAGTTGAAATTGCTAATAAGAGCTAAAAAAAAGAAAAAACTAAAAAAACTGAACTAAAACTAATAAAAGGGAAATTTTTAATTAACTGAATTAAGACAACAAACTAAAACAACATTGTGTGCTTACAAAAGTATCTCAAACCAATGAAAAATATTCAGGGAATGTCTTTGGGTTTACTCAGTCTGGTTACATTTTTCAACACGTCCTCAGGAGGCTTTAGTGCATCTTACTAGGGGTGCAATGATACACAAAATTCACGGTTCGGTTTGGTTCAGTTCGATACTTTGGTGTCACGGTTCGATATTTTTTCGATACAAAAAAATGTTCATGCCTTTTTAATTTGTCATTTATTAAAATTCTAAATATATATTTTAACTTAAAAGTACAGTTTTTAAATGTAATGTTGCTGAAACAACAAAATAATAAAAAAAATAGATCTATCTGATCGAGGAATCACTCATCTTTGGAAAAGAGAGTTTATTACAGAGAAATGGCTCTTTCCAAAATATACGCTTCTTCTGGGGTATACTTTCAGGAGCATATTATACATATCAGGTCCCCATAAGGAGAATCATGTGCTAACGGCTGTCTAAATGACTCGGGTAAAGTTTGTAGCATGCGTGCTTGTTGTTTTTGTCTGCTTCCACTTGTCTTTGCACTAGAATGATGTCGGTGTAAATGTGCAGTCATATTCGTTGTGTTCCCACTAGTGCTGTCAGTGTTAATCTCGTTAAAATGACATTAACGGCATAACGCAGCAAATCTCTGTTAACGAGCTACCACGGATCGCCCCGTGCGTGGGGCTGGACGGCGTCAACACGTTAACAAGCTAACTGCGCTAACTCACTAGTTTCCACCAATTGAGCATTGCGTGGCACATCCAACATACTGTTTTACTTTTGTCCATGACGCGCTTACCATCAGGGTCATACTTCACATGAAAACCAAGATAGTTCCAAACGCCAGATCTGAATGAGGGTGGGGGAGGTTCAATTTCGGGTAGCGTTGAGGCAGTTGCCATGTTGCAACGAGCTTAGCTTCTGTCTTGCTAGCTTGCACTGCGCTCAGTGGATCTGCACTCGACAGTGCAGCCTAGTAGTCGAACGCAGATCCACTGAGCGCTCAACACAGACAGCATCGTCAGAAGAACAGTTGATAAAATAAATAAAAAATTTTGTATTGTTCGATACATATGCGTACCGAACCGAAAGCACTGTATCGAACGGTTCAATATCGATACGAGTATTGTTGCACCCCTACATCTTACATCTTGCCTGTGGAAATATTTTTAAAAATATTTTCTTTTGAAATCATTGTAATAATAACAAGCATTGAAACTAATAAAAATTAAACTGTAACTAGACATTCTTGTTTCTAAAAATGACAAATAGTAAACATTGTAACATTGTTCGCTCATAGTCCTTTCTAAGTTTATAAAAAAACATATGTTTGTTTGTTTCAATGATTCAGGAACCCTGGAGTCTCTGTCACTCATTCTTCGTTATGCAAAAAGCCTCCCTGTTTGTCAGTTTGCACCAAATTGTAGTCTCATGAGAAAGTGACCGACCCACCGATTGTGTTTTTGCTATCAGATTCTTGTCCTGCGACACGCTATGGAGGCGGCCACGGCGGATCGGGAGCGTGAGATCACTGTCCTGCAGGCAGACCTGGTCAGTGTGCGCTCCGAGCTAGAGCACTGGAGGAACACAGCCGCCAAATACGAGGAGGAGATCGCCCGGCTGCAGGAGGCCTTCACGCAGCAGGAACAGCAGCAGACCGCTACCAGCGAGCTGCAGGGTGAGCACTGCCTGCATGTTTGTCTGAGTCTGTCTGTTCATGTCTTTGAATCACTACTAATCATAACTGTGCATCCTCTATGTCTCGCTGCCACAGCGGAGTGCACTGCATTGCACCAGCGGTGTACGTGTTTGCAGCAGGACTGTGATGGCCTGAGAGCTGAGAGGAAAACACTCACAGAAAAACTGCACCGCCTGGAGGCTGAGCTGAGCAGGTACACACACGTTGCTTTAAATTTTTTATCTGACTCCACTGTTTTATTTTATTTTATTTATTTTACTGTACTGCAGTGCTGTCAGAATTATACAAGATCACATTTAATTATTTGTCAAAAAAGATCCACACAGCTGTAAACCATTTGAATATAGCGTTACTAAATAAACACCACTTTAAAACTTATATTCTCTTAACTGGATCTCAAGCTGAGAGTCTCGAAACCTGGAACATATCAAACTTTGTTAGGTGGACCTTAAAGTCTTTTGACAGGCATGATCGAGTTGATGAATTCTGGCCCAGGACGACTCTCAGGAGCACTGCCAAGTCGACAGATCAGGTTCAGAGTTTGGATTCAGCATTAAAGGGCAGGTTGAGGGTGAGACTGATAGAAGGAAACATGGTGTCCAGCTGATTCAGGCAGAGAAAGACGAGGAGATGACAGCTGACTGACAGCTCACTGAAACTATCTGCTAGATTTGTTCTCCACTGAGAGAAAACACTGCTGCATGTCCTCACCACAACCACGTCCTCAGCAGGATTTTATCTGCGCTTCAGCTACAATTTTTTTTACTAGTCTACAATAAACTGTACACATCTTTTGACTTTCTACTAAGAGATGAATGCACTTTGGACATGGACGCTTTTTATCCGGCATATTGACAGCTGAGGTAAACAGTGGACTGACAGCCTACCCAGATAGCAAAAACCTCCAAGCTGGATCCAGTTAGGAGTCACTTTGCTGTCTGAGTACACTCACTACAGATGAAAGGTGGTCAGAGCTTTTGAGGTTATTCAAAGGATAAAAAATAGGATACTGCAAAATAGTTCCACACCCATCTGTTTTGTATTTCCTGGTTTATTACTGTTGTTGATATTATTCAAAAAAGTTCAGGTCGTATGTACAAAAAATGTTTTCTTGTAAACAAACAGTAAACAGCCATTATGGGCTAATCTAATATGAATGTTTTTGATCTCTTGACTGAATGAATCACATTATTCCTACAACAGCCACCTCACCTAGAATGATCCGGTTGATTTGGGAGGAGTAAGCAAACAATTTGAGCTGACTGAGATCTATGGACAACTAGCTTTGAAATCTTACACACTGTAACTTTAAAGTTTAAAAAGGAATTTATTTAGATTTATTTAGTTGTTATGGAAGATAAATTACCTGTAGAGTCAGAACCATGTTTTGTACCAGGCTGTAAACAGGTTTATTTCTGCTCTAAAGTTGGAAATCCCTTTTGGAACCAGCTTCAAGTGGCTGAAAGAGGAACTGCAGTATTTGGGACTACTTTGTTGGCTTACGTTTTTATTAAGGTCTAGTGTAGTTATGTTTGTAATTGCAAGCTCGACACATATTTTAAGTATAGTTGCACTCAGAAGTAATCAAGCATTTTTTCTCCTGTGTTTTAAGGATATCAAATCCCAGGAGAAGACTGAAAACCACTTTAAAGAGATCTCACTAATGAGAGTTGTCAACATTTCCAAAGTTTGATTTTGCTGTTTGCAGATAATTTTCTGCATTTGAACTCTTTCTGACGACATTTAGGGAAACAAGTCAGAGTGTTTTTTAATGTTGTGACATTTTGTTGCAGCATTTACATAAACAAGCTAAATACAGAAATCACTGTTTACAGTACCAGTCCAAGGATTTGATCCACATGTTGGACAGAAGGTTTTCAAAACTATAAACACATGTATAAACTCCATATTCCAGTTTATGTTGCATGTAGCTCTATAAGCAGAAAATTATATTGGAGTGCTACGTCAAAAGGAATTTACCAGTGTAAATTCCAGTAAAATGTTCTATCAGATCAAAATCTTCGCTGTCAATAAAAAAAAATCCTGTCAGCACATAATTTTCCAGATCATAATGCATTTGTAAGATGGATGAGGTCAGTCAGTGCCGAGACACACTGAGGACTTGGCCAAAAACATACCCCTAGTCTATTTTTGATGGATGGAGCACCAAGCTACATAGTGCAGATAAGCAGGACAGGAAGCCAGACACAGAGAAAGCATAGAGTTTGGTCATTTTTCAGAATAAAACACTCTGTATGAACCAGGCACTCATCTGTTTACCAGCAGTGATGGTGAACACATGACTATCGAGAAGACACGACTATTTGTTAACATTAAGTCTCGGTCTACTTAATGAAAAAAAGGAAATGCAATGTTTGTGCCCTTATTTGCTAAAATTATTTTTAAAAATGTTGTACATCATGTGTGAGGTATCCCAGTTACACACAATGATTTATATATTTTATGTTTTATAGTGGTGTCTGGACAGAGTACAAAGTAATCTCTCTCAGTATTCCTACAGAGGTGCACTTTTATACTACCATTGGATCTACATGATACTAATAAAATCACAGCTTTAATTGTGACCACAGAAGCCCCGCAAAGGGTGTTCAAATCATTTGTCTATAAGACACAGCCAATTATGGGGGGAAAAAGCTGGTCTAAATAGAGAGAAGCTAAAACAGCTCGTTTCAGACCGGGTAAATTGAGGGCCTGCACCAAGGCAAGTATAAATGACTCCAGAGTACAGTGGAAAAAAAATGGAGCCTGAAATGAGCCTCATAAGTCTTCAATAAGGTCACAGCATTGCAAATCCTTGGAGAGTTTCTAACATTGTTGGGAAACGTAGTGGAGTGATTACTGAGTCAAGGTGTGATTTGGTGTGTTTGCAGCACCAGGGAGAAGAGTCTGGTCCTCAGCAGCAGTCTGGAGTCTCTGGAGAAGAGGGAGGAGGTTTTGCAGGACAAATTGGGTTCTCTGGAGAATCAGCACCTGCAGGACGCGAGCAGGCTAAAGAGCCAGCTGGACCAGGCCCAGGCCCACACACACACACTGCAGAAAGAGGTACGCACACAGAATGGGATTTAAAAAAAATAAAACACAGAAAACGCCAGGTGAGGAACAACAGAACAAATGGAAGAGATGAAAAATAAAAGTTGGAAATGGATCAATGAGTCTTTTGATAAATCCAGAGAGACTTAAGTCAGCATGAGTAAAGATGGTTGAGCAGATGCCTGAAGCAGATGTGAATAAAAAGAGGAAACCACACTGGGGTTCTCAGAGAAATAAAATAAAATGTACCAAAATCTCCACAGTGGGGGAAATGCATACAAGCAGCAGCCTGAATGAATTTTTGAGCTATTTAAAAAAACCCAAAAAGGGTTCAGCTAAAAATAACTTTTAGATAGACAAACAGCTACACAAGCAAGCTGCAGTCAGTATCTGTTCAATGGAGCACATCAAGTGACATTAATTGACAAGTTGCTGATTTATTGCTTATGTTTGCTTTGGGTAATTGAAAGTTGTAAAAAAAATGAGGGAAAAACATAACTCGGCATTACCAATTTGGTTGCCACCATGTTCGTATTTTTGGAGCTAGAAGGTGCAAACACTAACAGGCTGTCCATAAACTGATTCCACATATATCTGCTGGTGGGTGCGACATTACAAACTAATAATGCACTGAAATTCGAATCACCGAAATCAAAGAATTAACTTTTTCAACAGTCTGTGAGTACAGTTAACCAAACAGCAGTTTTAGTTTCAGTTATTATAATCAACTAAAACTGAAAATAAAAGTCCATTTTTTTCAAGTCAATTTATTTGTAACTACATTTAAAAACAACACAGGATGACCAAAGTGCTGTACAAAGTGAAGAAAACAAAACCAAAGTTTTTTGGGAAAAAAGTAAACTACAGAAACCAATTTTGTGAACTTAGAAAACTAACTAAAATAAAATATTAACATAGAGGATAAATTCTTAGTTTTAGTAATTGTTAGTTTGAGGTTAGCTTGACTGATCATAATAAAATAATAATTAAAAAGACTAAAACTAACAATTCAAACATTGAAAGATAGAAATTCCAGTCTGGAAACTAACTGAAAGTAGACTGACTTAAAAGCAAAAAGACAAAATGAAATATAAATACAAGCTAATTAGAAAATGCAAAATGATAATAGCTCAGCAGGTCAATAGTGTTTGTCAGATAGTTGTATAAAAAGTCCAGTGTTTGTCGACTGAGTTATTGGTAACAGCAGCGAGTGAGCTTTTGTAAATGTGGCACTTGGTGGATTCTCCATCAGTTTTAAAGGGACCTGTTATTCTTTCTGGCAGTTTTTTTTCTATTCTTGGATCTGTATGATGTCACGAGGAGAAAGGGATATTACAAAGAGGTTAACTTTACAAAAAAAAACAGAGGTTAACTTTACCTGGAAGTGAACCCTTTATGCAAATGGACATAGAAATGACAGTGGTCATAGAAATAACAGTGGCCTATCTGTGTGTGTGTGTGTGTGTGTGTGTCTGTGTCTGCAGTATGAAGACACACAGTCCCAGCTATCTGATCTCCGTCAGCGTTATGAGAGAACAGAGCAGGAGAAGCTGAACATCCACCAGGAGCTGGAGCAGTGCAGGAGCAGCCTCAAGCTGCTGCAGGACAAGTCCAGCTCTGTGAGTGCCCACACCAACACTCTTTGTTCCTTTATGATAAAAAACACAGACTTGTGCTTGGACTGTTTTTCTGTAATCTATGTTTGCCCAGCTTTAAGTTTTACCATAATTTATTTTTGCTTTAAGGTTGCTTTTTATGCAGGTGAAGCTGCATTTTTATCCTGACCTGTGAGAAATGTCACACAGCGTTAGTGTTGTCTAACAGTCAATAACATCTTTGTTGAAAGTAGAAATGCTCATAATGCCAAATAATAACTGGTGAGGTAACAAAATAACATTTAAATTGTGATTTTTAAATGAATTCATGCAGCTCTGTGAACACATTCAAAGCAGTGTGTTTTTTTGGTTTTGTTTTGTTTTTTTAAACTGACTTCTCTAGCCAAGGTGACATGTGACCTCACCGTCTCTCCAGGTTTATTTCCTGTTCTGATAATTAAGCTGATGGATAAAAACTCTTGGAAACATTAATCAGAAAATCAGTGAGGCGGAGCAGCCTACTCTGTACCCCCACCCCCTTCTTTTCTTCCTTTTCTCCTCCCTCAGCTCTTAAAACACGATATATCTAAAGGCCAATTTCTCTTCATTACAACCTTGTAATTTTGCCTCTTTAGTTTTTTTTGGTAATAATAATGTTGCAATATCTGAGATCTGGGAACACGAAGGCCACACTAGAAAGTCTCATTGTTTCTGTTTATTTTATTTATTTTTTGATACAAAGTCCACAATTGATATCTATTAGAAATTTTTTTTTAAAAAATCATCATTGCTGTATGTTAAGTGAACTGATTCTCTCCTGTCCCACTTTTCTTTCATGGCCTTCTCCAATTCTCATTATCCTCACAGTGCATCGTCTTTGGGCGTTGCATGGACTAAACTGCTAGTGGTCTGTAGCTGATACAGTGTGGATAATGGAATGCGACGATTGGTTTGGAAGGTCTTCCACTACTTTTTGCTGTACCTTGCCATCCTAAATTAGGTTAACTATTGATCTAATGATGCTTATAAACCGGGTTGTAACATAATTGGGGGCTTGTCCGAGACCTTTTTAATTCTTTTGTGGAGACTAAAATGCAGGATGAGTGAAGTTTCATTTGAGATATCTCCAGATGGAAACCATGAAATGTTCAACTAGGCAGATTAAAACAAAACTCCAGATTTGATTGATTTATTTGGAAGGAAAGATGAATGGCACTGATGTGAGCTAAAAGTGTTTTTGGAAATGTCCATCAGGGTTACAAAAGATTTTCTAGACAAAAGTATTTGTAGCTCATTTCACTGTGTTCCCAGATCTCATTAACCACTGTTTGCATTAATTAGCACTGATAGCAATGGAGCAAATAAGAACCTGATTATAAAAAACTAGAGTTACCCTCTCTTCACTCGGTGCATTTCTGTTAGGCTTCTTTGTATGAACCGGTGTCCGTCGTGCTGTAAAGATCAGATTGAAACCAGCTGACAGACGGCAGCTGGAGGAGATCTGTTCCTGCTGCAGAAAAGTGTTGCTGTTTTAAAAGAGCCTGGTGACGGATGGCTGCTCCTTCGTGGTGATTGTGAATGTGGCTGCTGAATGTGTAGAAATGTTGGTGCTGCTTTGTAGAAAACGGCTGATTGGATACAAACCCAAACCCCCTCTCTCCCTTTCTTCCCTCCCCCCTCGCTGTAGCTGCTCCATCCTCCATATTGGTTTTGGTTAATTTGCTGGCTGATTTCTTCTTATCCCCTCTCCCCCTCCAACCCCTCTCCCTTTTAGCCATCCATATTGCAGCCTGTCCAAGCCATATTCATGGGCCTTGTCCTGGCTCTGCTCTACTGGTGTTTCGGCCAGTTGTGGTAGAAAGGTACACACCGACATGACATCAGTCTATCTCTCTGCCGTCCTGTCTGTCTGTCTGTCTGTCTCTGATGCGTCTATCTGTTTGTCATCACTGGAAGGAAAGATGTCAGAGGCGAAAGAGTCGTTCTGATCTGTGATGAATTCAGGGTCATGAGTTTCAGCTGGAAAACTGACGTGCTGAAATTGAAAAGAAATCTCCTTCTGAACTTAACACAGGTTTCCGCCGTGAGAGCTTATTATTTTTGAAAATAAGAACTATAGGCATTGCTGTTGAAAGTCAAAGCTCCTGTAAACGTGTCCAACACATAAATATATTATTACAATTCTTTAAGTCTAATAGAGAAGCTTTGCGTGACTCATGATTTTCTTATACTGGGCCTTAATGCAGAACCTAAGTGTGAATCCTGCTGTTTTAGCTCTGCCCACTTTAATTCAATTGTTTTTTGTTTGGCAGCCCCTCATAAACAAAAAGTTGGAACACTTTCTGTACCTAATATGAGGCAAATTTGTAGGTCAGTCTCTCCTTCCAAACAAGCTACCAGAAGTGCATTCCCTTTTTTTCCCCATATGTCCACACTTTTTTTTAATGGTCATAAATTCAGTCACAAATTAACCTAAATAAGGAGGGAATGTAAGTGTAAGGAGCAGGTTATTACTGGCAAGCATCCAAATATTCCTAAACTACATCTTTCACGATTTGAATGCTAACAGCTCAGGATGATGATGTGTTGCGGTGCAGGGTGATGATACATAAAGGTAACCCAGCTGTTGAACTCTGAATTCTGATCACCAGATCGCTCTCTTCACCTCCTAAACTTCCATTTAAGACTAAGGATCATCTTAGCCATCATCATCATCATCACGGCGTCTGGTCCCTCGTCTTCTGATATGAGAACCACTAACTGCATGGCTGTCAGTCTGCCTGTTCGTCTGCCAGTCAGTCTCACTTCTGCTTCTGCTCTGCTGCAGCTAACATTAACACGCTCTTTAAAGGGATG
Source organism: Neolamprologus brichardi (assembly GCF_056152115.1). Classification (NCBI taxonomy): domain Eukaryota; kingdom Metazoa; phylum Chordata; class Actinopteri; order Cichliformes; family Cichlidae; genus Neolamprologus; species Neolamprologus brichardi. Next base: position 21,278,130 of record NC_142108.1, read on the forward strand.
GGCTCCCTCCACCCACAGACCCTCCATTTAAAGGGAGCCTTGTACATATGCTTCATGCTCTTCACACCTATCATAGCAGGGAAAAAAACAGGTAGACAAGGCTTCTTATTGTAGACTTGATATAAAAGAGGCACCTAGCTTCCAGGTCTTTAACCCTGGAGAACCCATGGGGTCAGAGCCGACCCCATGGGTTTTCCAGGGTTAAATACAGTATGGAAATGCAATAAACCTGTACTCTTTCTAATGACCAGCAGGGGGAGACTCCTTTGGCTGTAAAGGGATGCCCGGGTGTCTAGAAGAAATCACCTTTCATCTCACTTGATCTGCCTCAGTAAACACATTATTAAATGGAACACCATGTTTATTTTATAAATGATGGTACAATTGGAGTCAAAAAGGTGTTATAAAACAGGGCGTGTCTACTCTATAACTGACATGTGAGCGTGCAGTGCCCCTCAGTTTTTCCATCACACCGACCCTCGCTCGACGCGTGTAGGTTCAACACAAGGTGACTCCTTAAATCTGTTCATCTGGACGTTGTGTTTTCAGAGTGAGAAATATTTTTTCACTAAATCAGGGGATTTCTTCACTCTCTGTTAACTGTAGCTTTCCCCAACCTTATAAACAATACATTTGGATAATGACCAAAACTAGCACCACTGACTAACAACCAGCTGCGAGTTCAGTTAATTGATCAATGGCCATGAGTACCATTCTGAATGGTACTCCAGCTGTGGTTGGAGTGGCTGCAATCACTTTTTTAGATCACCAAAAAATGTCCTCTTTTCCCACCACTCAAACCTCAGCGCTCCTCCCTGTCCCGGATGTGCACATCCTCATTGAAAGAGTGGCCATTGGACTGTAGGTATAAATAGACTGTAGAGTCCTGGCCTGATGAAGTAGCTCTTCTGTGTTGTCCCATCCGCTTAGCCAGAGGTTGTTTGGTTTTCCCAATGTATAAAATCACGACAGTCTATAGATGGTATATAACACTTTTCCACTCTGAGCACTCAAAGCGCTTCACACAACTTGACTCATTCATCCAAGCGCCTTTTTTTAAATGTTTTTCTATGTAAGTGCTCTCTATCTAACGTTTACACACATTCATACTCTTAGCCACTTGAGGTAGTATGTTGCCCAAGGATATTTGGAATGCAGACTATAAAAGCTAGGGATCAAACCACAACCTCGGATTAGCAGATGAATTAAAGCTACAGCCACCGTCTGTGTACACTATATTACTGTGTTTGTGGCGGGGGAAGCACATCCTTGTGGTTGACTGATCTTTAGTGTAGTGTGTTTTGAGGCTTGAAAGCCACAGAAACGCTGCGTTTTAATGAAATGCTTCTTAGCGGTTTTGATACGGCTGACATATAAGGAGTCATTAAAGGTTTTTACTGAAGCAATGATACTAGATTCAGTCATTGTGGAAATTTACTGTTACTGTTAGTTTAAGGTTGGGAAAATCAGCTGAGACTGAAAGTCACTTGGATGAGTGACAAAATGTTTCTCCCAATGAAAATGCAACGTCCAGATAAGCTGATTCAACTTTACTGTAATTTTCTTACAATGATGATCGAGCATGGATTGAAACAAAAAAGCAAAGAACTGCAAAAAAAAATAGAAAAAATAGACTTTAAAAAAACAAACAAAAACAAAACATAGGTGGCATCCATCTTTTAGATACAGTCTGTGATGGCGCTGAGATCTTTAATTAAGCTGCTGCAACATCAGGACCATCACTAAATTGAACACAGCCATTTATTTATTTATTTATTTTGTTTTGTTATTTACATGCTCAAAGTGATCTCAGAAAGGTATGTCATGTAAGATCAAAACAAATGATTTCTGAAAGAATTGAAACAAGGTATGTGGCTGTAGTGACTTTATTTTTCTGGAAAAAATGCATAAATAAATCAATCTGCCGATAATCCGCCCATCTCCAAATCCACTGACTAGATGAGAGGAATGTAAACAGCCTGGCTGAAATCGAAGGCACCGTAGGCCTCCAGGGTGTTTAGATGTGCATGATGGATGCAAATTTTGTGTCGTCGCTGTACATCTATGCACACTGTACTACTTCAAAGCTTTGCCTACTTTGATAGTTTAATGACCAGGCAAGAAACCATGACCATCCTGGTAATGTCAGTCAGCAACCTAAATTGACAATCCCAAAAAACACAGTGGAGAAAAAAAAAAAGCATCCCAAATTATTATTTTATTTATGTATTTTTTGCATTTAAAAACAAAACAAAAAGAAATCTTTCATTTTGGTGGGAAAATGTATACAGTATAGTGGGACCGGTGATCTCTGCTCTAGTCTTTAGACTCCATTGCGTGCTAACAGCTGCACCAGGAAGCGTGCGGTTACCTGATTTTCACGCAAAAAAGAGTGACGTATTATTGGCTGTGCTGCAGGAGTATGGCTCGTCACAATATTACACAGATCGGTTTTTAACCTAAGCAAAGTTCAGTTGTCAAACTTATTAAAATGAATGAATTACTGTGAGGAGCAGTAACTTTCTAAAACGGCTGAGTTCTTGGGTTGCATTACACACAGAATGAAATGGTGCTTTTGTCTGGGATTGGTTTCAGTCTGTCAAGAAGGTGCATTTTTTTAAGTTGCCCATCGACTAGAGGAACAATAAGTTTCTGTGTTTACCAATCCAGCTGCTGTACACAGCACTGGTGTGAAACACACATCACATGCACCTGCAGCTGTTTTCTTAAGCACGATCTGATATCCTCGTGTCAGTGTTGTTCCCACATCATCATAATAAATGTTGTCCCAGGTGCAACATTGCAAGTGACCAATCACATTGTTGTGACATCATACTTTTGCGACTTCGGGAAAAACCGCCTTAAAAGAAAAAAAAAAAATCTACTTAACTTGCAAGACACTGCCTCTGTCCGCCGATCCAGCAATTTGAATTCTTTGCATTTCAGGATACGACTCTTTGATAAACGGTAAGCATTATACATATTGTCCTTGCAACACTGGAATTTCATAAATGAATGAATGGCTTGGCTTGCAAAAGTATGACGTCACAACAATGTGATTGGTCACTTGCAATGTTGAACCTGGAACAATATTTATTATGATGATGTGGAAACAACACCGACACGAGGATATCAGATCATCCGTTTTCTTACTGCAGCTTTACTTCATCATATATCGGGCGAAAACGTGGCTGTCCCACACTGAAAGCAGCACCTGAACGCCTCCTGTGTAAACAGACTGCTGAACGCTCACTCCTGACCGTTCACAGTCAGCAGTGTGTTAAAATTTTAAGTTAAGAAGAAGAGGCGAAATGACAGAAATAAAGGGAAAAAAGTTAATCAGAGAGTTTTAATGTTTATGTTCAGCCCAGTAATCTTAAATAAATTACAGTGATCCTCCTTTTGATTTGTCACTTTATCTCTCCCCGACCCGAAGAATTCAACAACATTTCAGTTTTATTTTAATTCAAAGAGAAGTCTGTGAGAAATGTAGATGAGCTTAATTCATCTGTGGAAACTTCTAAAGGTCACCCTTCTGTTTATTTGCACTCTGTTCCCCTTTAAAGAGGCGTGCTCTGACCATCGCATCTTAAAGGCTAACCCTCTCCTTCCACCTGCCTCATTCATTCACTCTCCTCTTCCTCTCGTTAGGTTTTCGGTGCTTTATTTTAGCTTTCTTTAATTACATGTTTCTGTTCTCTCATATTTCTTTTTGCAGGGTTTGTTTTTAATTTCATTTATTAAAATTTTTTCTTCTTCTGTGTTCTTGCATCCAGCTGCTGCTAAACTTCAGTTATTTTCATCTGTTACTGGTTTGTTTTTTTTATTGTCTCTTTTTCTGCAGCCATTCTTACTTTCTTTATTTCTGAAGCATCCATCATTACATCCATCGTGTTTGTGTTGTGTTTGCTGCTTGTTTGTTTATTCGGGAACGTCTGACCAGTATGCCCAGTATGCCCAGTTGTTGTTTGCTTTGAGGGGAAAATGTTCTGTAACTTTTCTGTTGTTCTGCTCAGGTAACTTAATTTATTTTGCTGCTTTTTTTTTTTAATTTAATTTAATTATTTTTTACTTGTTTTCTGCGCCTGTCCTGAAGTCCCAAAAGATGATATTGATTGAATTTGTTTCCTTTTATCGTTCATACACAAACCAGCAGAGAACTCGAGTAAAACTCGATTGTCTTGGCAGGAATTTAAAAACTGTTCTGAATTTGAAGCAACACACACTTGGGCCTTAATTACATATTTGGTGCATAAAAGGGAACTTGAGTTAAGCCCCTATTGGACGTAATCAAGGAGGAAATTGTACTTGGCATGTTGACTTGCTTGAGTTAAAACCTTTGTTGTTTCTCACCAAAAATAAAGGATGAATCCTGAAATACCTGAAGGTTATTTGGCTACTGTAAAAATTATTAGTTTTTCTAGATACCTAATAACTTGATTGTAGTTGAAAAGGCCTTTTTTTTTTCCTTGGAGATTTTCTTGGACCACAAGTTCAGAGAGCAGCATTTATAAGGACCTTGCAGTGATGAACTGGCAGCTTTAGTCCCAACGGGCATCCCGTCTTCACATTGAGCTGCTGTCTCAAACTAGTGATGCTTCCTTTAAAAAATCTGCTGCTGTCAGAGGTCACTGTTTTAATTCAAATCTACAAAATTAGACTGAAGGCTTCTCCCTTAAACTAGCAATGTTTTTATAGTGAATATGACTTTTATTGTTTCAGATTGATTAGACAAAGGGTTCCTTTCATTTTTCACCTCTTATTTTGAAACAAACTTTACTATAAAAAGATATTTTTAACTGGTTTTAGTTGTCTTGGAACTACATGAATAAATGAGTGTACATGTTTACACTAATTTTGATTCCACAGACTGCAAATAAAAGATGGACGCACACATCATGATGTCACCCATTGTTCTGTGGGCAATCCACTAATAAAATACTGAATTTGATTAGCCATATTATTCAGATCATGACATTACAAATGTTCTTAAGGGGAAGAAGTTTAGCTGACCCTTTGAGCAGCCTGGGTTTGAAGGCCGTTTGCTCTCTTCCCACTTGTGTGTCAAAAATCTTCCCTGTCCAATCAAATAAAGGCAAAAAAAGCCAAAAAATAATGTTAAAAGCTAAGAAACGGCATAAATGTATTTGAGAGGTCCAGTTCAGCCACCTGTTTCTGCGCTGTTGGTCAAAGCAGCCACAGCCTTGACAACTATCAGAGGTCAAACCTATGTTTTTGCAGCGGGCACTATAAAAGTTCCTTTTTTACATGTCAGTATATGGAGATTAATTGGAGCCAGCCTCAGGTGGACATTTTTGTCACTTACATGCAGTTTGACTGATTGATTTACGTTCTTCTCGTTAAATAACCTTTTCTTTCTCTCAATCAGATGAATTTTTGCACGAGAAAAGAAATGAAATATCATCTTTTGGACTGAAGTGGCTTCTCTTCTTTTGTCTTTGCCTCTTCATCTTCTTTCTCCTCTTCCTTTAAAAGCTCTCCTTCCGCCTCTGTCCACTTTTACTCGTAATGTTCAAACTAACTATATTTATTCACGTGTTTCTTTGTCTGTTTCTGTCTCGTGTGTGTTTTTTCGTTCATCTCTCTCCAACAGAGCGGCTGGAGCCCCTGGATGCCGGTCGTTGCAGTGATGGTCGCCGTGACGGCCGCCGTCCTCTACCCCAACCTCTCCAAGAGCAGCTCCACCTAGGACACAAAACACAAGCGAACACACACATGGAGCGCCGTGAGGAGAGCGTCACTGCTTTACTTGTATAAAGTCTAATTGTACATAATTGTAGAGGGATATAAAGGTTGTGGTTTCTACAGAGGACTCAGAAGCTTCTTGGATTATTTTGTTTTGGGTTTTTGTTGTTGTTGTTTTTCCTGCGGCGGGGAGTTTTGTTGTTTTTATTCTCCGCTCTCTCAGCTCTGGTGGGGGGCTCCTTTTTTTTTTCTCCCCCCCCCCCTTTCCCCATTTTTTTTTGTCTCTGCTGATTTCCAGGTAACAAAACGTTCTCCAGCAGGTGGAACTTCCACATACACACAAAAACCTGCTTAATGCTAACCCGGCGCTTTCCAGCAGCTTCGAACGTCACTGACAGGTCTGAATCTGTCCGTTTCACCTTTACCTCTGAGGACAGAGTTTCTGAAGAAGAGATGGCTTTTCTTTTACACAGCTCCACATTCAGCTTAAATTTACTTGCTAAATTCTTCAAACCAGCTCGTTGTGTTAGAGCAGATCTAGAGGAGGAGCCACTTTTTCTTGATCCCAGTTTACAGACGTCAGCTGTAATTCACCCAGGGGATGTACCCATCTTCGATTTATACCAATAAATACTTTTTGAATCTCCTTCAGGACACAAAATAACCACACATTTCATTTTAGTTTTCTCTGATAAAATGTCCAAAACAGATGAAACAACAATTTAAGGCACTTCCTTGATAGCAGCTGCTTACAAACAGTAACTAAAGGTTAGAAGTGTAGTTAAACCACAGCGGAGGTTTATGTTAGGGCAAGGTTGTATTACTTGAATGGGCGCTCCAGTAAAGTGGCCCACGGTGCTGCGACATCCCTCAGCTCCATCGATTGCTACAGTTACTACAATTAAAATGATAAAAACAAACAGTTATTTATTTAGCTGTTTCCAGCTTTTCTATCAAGGATATGTTGACAATTTGTCCAGAAGAAACATGTTTACACCACTAAAATGAACTGTGTTGTACTCCGTTGGGACCCATTCAGTCTGTCCTGAGAGCGCCCCCTGTGAAACAGATCAGGAGAGTTTGGTGCGTTCTCTGGTTTCCTGCTAACATCTCAGTTTCACTAGAGTTAGAGTAATTCGAATACTTTGGGCTTTAAGATCTGTTTTTGGTCAGATAGACGGTCGTTCAGTGACTTCAGGTGTTCTGCCTTAAATGTGACTTCAGGTGACCGTGCATCACATCGGGCTTGAGCAGGTCTGAGTTTATAGACTCGGGATGATCCTGGCTCTAAGAGCACAAACGAAGCACAAATGGTGACAAAGCGCACCATGTCGTCGTGATTAACCCGAGGCTGCTGGGAAGCTCTCGCGCTGAAGCAATTTCAGGAAGCTCTGCCCTGTTCTGCTTTCAGTCGGCCATGTTGGATGTCTAACTTGCCGTTTTCTCTGGGGTTATTATTTTAATTTGTTTCTTTGTTTCTGTTTGGGGAAATTCTGGGGTCTGGGTTGAAACTTGAAGCCAAATTATTGAAATAAAATCTGATTTATTTTATGTTGGGTTTACTTTTTTCTTTCTCCATGTTGGGGGCACAGAGAAAAGGGGTCAAAGTGCCTCTGATGTAACTAACAACACAGTTTGTGTATGTGTGCAGACATGCACACACACACTTCCCCTGATATACACACACACACACTTGGTTTGACAGTCAGAGGTTGCTTTTTCCAGGGCTTTCAGCTTAATCACGGCTCTTTAAATGTCTGAGAATTTCCCAGAATTCAGATTAACCGACTATACAACACCCGAAGAACAAAGTTTAAAAGGAGGAACAAGAAAATTTGTCATGTTTGACGGGCCAAATATCAAAATCTATTCATTTTTTTTAATGACACACAAGACGTCAGACCTCTGATGAAATATTTTGAGAGACATTGAATCATTTCAAAGTGTGTGTGTGTGTTGGTAGACAGGGATGTGTGTGTGTTGGTTCACAGTCTGGACTCTTGAGCAGCGTTCGTCATCGTTCGTGTACTCCGTTTCGTCTCCGTGTTTAAAAAGAACTAAAATAAGACAATGAACAAATACTCCTGATGTGTAAAGAGAAAAAACACTACAGAACAGAGAGAGAATTGTAAGATAAAATGTTATCGACTGATGTGCTACTAGACTTATTTTGTTAAAACTGTTTAGAGATATGAGAGGGAGCTATGTAGAGGATATGATGAGGATGTATTGAATATGCAGAGCGATGTTTGGATTAAAGTTGTAGCAAGCTGACCCACCAAACCTGCTTCCTGTGTCTTTATTCACAAACACTGAGAGATGAACTCATTTTGGGTCAATATAAATACTTCAGAAGGTTGAAACTATCCTGTTTTTTTCCATCCGGCTTCTGCATGCTGTTATTTTGAAATGGCAACAGCAGGAAGGGCATTACAAAGGGATTTTTACTGTAACTGCTCACAAGATTTAAAACATTGCATTGTGTAGAGATGGTGTGTACTTTGTGGTTCTGAATTAAATGCAAATAAGACACTTTAAACATTAATGTTTCCAGATTCTTGAAGACTGTTGTGTTAAAGAAAACCCAATTCTCTTTAATCCATTTTTACTAGATTAAAACACTGCAAGAAGAAAGGTAAAGAGCAGTATGAATGCCTTCATTTCTGAAAAATCTCTCGATTGGAGTATTATATTAAACTGATTTGTGAATTTGAATGATTTTGTAGTGCCCAAACAACTCCCAAGTACAAGAAAATGTTTATAAAATATGTAGTTTGATCAATACAGGATTAATGAAGTGGGTCTTTTTAAGGGAAAGTAATGTTAGAGTAAAGTTTTAAAGACAAAATTATCTCAAAGTTGTTAAAGTTGCTTTATCATTAAGAAAAATCTTGAAATATCAGCACCTAAAATCCAAACGTGTGCTGCTACAAACCCTTAATTTATTATTTTTTACATTTGTTTCATTAATCATGGTTAGCAGATTTAAAGTTACAGAATTGCAGTCAAGTATCTCTGGTTGAATCTTCAGAGAAAAAGAATAAACATCATCATAGTCATGTTTTCTTTTTGTGTATGTGTGTTATTATTTACAGCTTTTCTATGACGACAACCAAGAAAAAATAAATTATTGGTTGATGTATATATGTTTTTTCACGTGCTATATGTTCATGTTCCTCTGTGTATGGTTGTTTATCAGGGTGATGAAAACTCAAAGCAAAAACGTAAAATAACAATATTTTGTCCTCTTGAAAGTGAACACATCACATAATTCCCATGTTCAGACCCCCCTTTTTTTTGAGGTATTAAGATGTTTGAAATGACAATTAAAGTTCTGCGACCAGATGTAATTTTTTTCACTCTTCGTTGGGTTTCCATAAAATCCTAAAACCCTATCATGAGGTGTGATAAGAGGACCCAGATGCATGAGACAACAGCTGGCTGCAAAAGAAATGATCAACTTTATTGGTGGAAACAGAAGTCCAAAAGGGCACAATGGGCCAAAGCCAGCACTGCAAGCAGATAACACATGGAAAATAACCATTGCTACAACAAAAGGACCTGAAAAAGCAAGAGATGATGCTGTTTATACTGTACACAGAAGACCAACTGACCCAAGAGGACAGAATGAGAGAGGAGCAGCCAATCACAGAGGAGGAAAAGGGGCAGGAAGTAAAAACAGGAGGAGGCACTAACCTTCAAAGTAAACCAGGATGTTACTGAACGATAACACTAGGGAAACTAGAATAATACAGAAATCAAGACAAGAACTGAAACCTATCAGTAGAACAACTGTAAAGTCAAAACAGGAACAAAAAGAACCAAAAAAACAAAACACTTCAAAACCCTGGAACTATGACACGCCAACTCCTTATAATAAAAATAAATCACTTTATTTTTGCTCTGCAGAAGAAATCATCCATCTGGTAAAATCCAAACATCATGTTCTGAGCTGTAAGCCTTCCTCCATGGGTGGAACCTGCTCACACCAACGTTTATGGACACTTTTCTAAGAAGTCTCTTGATTTTGTGTTTTGCTACGTGGAGCACCTCAAACCGAGTGCAGTTTACTTCTCTCCCAGGTTTCTCTATATCAAGAGAAGCCTGAGATTCTTTCCAGAACAATCTTCATCTAAAAAACGCTTCAGGCCAAGTGAGTTTGAGGAGAACTGTCCCTTTAAGGCAGAGTGAGCTGTATAGGTGATGTAATGCAGACATGAAATAATGAAGAGAAGCAAAGGTTGCACAATTAGACAACACAGGTCTGGACTTGCATATGAGTGTGTGTGTTTGATATAAGCTGAATGTCGTCACACAACAAACACGCATCAATCATCTATCCGGAGCATGATGTCACCTTTTATGAGACGGTTTCAACATGCAGACAATAAAAAAAATCTTAAAAAGGACAGTACTCATATTTCTGTCTGTCTGATTCTGAGTCAGAAGAAAAGAAAAGTAAGACACGATTTCATTCAGGTAAAACTTAAAATACTGGGACATGGGCAGAGGGAGTGTTTCATGACAATAAGCTTCTTATAAAGTGGGGGAGGCCGAACGGTCACTGGACACATGTGGTCACATCTGGTGCTAATAAAGTGGATCATCAATCAGCATCACATGGGATAATCACTGCAGTATTTACAGAGCACAGACAAGGGCGTGTAGATGTGCTGGAAAGCAGAGATAAGTCAAAAAGAAATAAATGTGGAAAAAACAGGTGGGAAATTCTCAGAGACTAAAGGAGCTTAAACCAACTGAAATCAGTGTTTTTATAAACTTACCCCAGAGTCATAAACTTAGATAAATCTTAGTCTTAGCTTTATGGCTTTCAGACACAGACTGTAAATAAAAGATGGACGTAGCAGCAGTAACATCACTTATCTGTTAGTGAAGTCCTGCTATTAAGCCTCTGTCCGAGGGTTTTCATCATAAACAGCTTAGCCTTTTGAAATGAAGACGTGACGAACGAGGATTGGTATTAACAGTGAATGCTGCATCCTTATTGGCTGATCAGAGTACTCTCCATCCCCCTGTTTCACTCTCATAAAGAATGATATACACAAAGTATTGTGTAGTACTCAGTAATAGTAGCGCCTGAGCTACTACCATAAAAAAAAAAATGAAGGGCAGTTTCCACATTGTGTTATACACAAAAGGAAATAACCAGTGGAATTGCCCTCCGCTGGACAGAGTTCAGGTGTAAGGCACTTACACTCACTGGAAATAAACTGAAGGAAGTAAGCAGGACCAAACCCTCTGCTCTGCACTCCAAAAAAATATTTAATGTGCTGGAAATCTTCTTTGCTACAATTTCTCCAGCATGAACAAATAAATGGGAAATGCTTTGAGTGTTATGAAGGTCCATCCTCTCACATGTAACCCTGCCAGACCACAGTGATGAAAAGGTAAGAGGGCTTAAAAATGCTGGAAAAAATAACGCCTCGAATTTCAACCCACCCAAATGGATGTGTGAGGGCCTGAAACTCAAATGAATGAAGGTTTATGCAAAATAAATAACTAAATTTACAGAATGTGAGGTGGAACTCATTGACACAAAGGTTATTGACTAGAAGAAATATGAAATTATGTTTGTACATGTATTTATATTCAAACCATGCGAATCTATAACTACTCTGTGTGTAGTGTCTGCATCTGTGTCCAAGGTGCGGGAAATAAATAGACTTTAATGGACTTCAATGCCGTTGGGAGGCGGTAAAACGTCGCTGACGGTGACTAGCAACTCAGACAAACGAGAAGAAGAAGAAGCTGATTAATCCGAGCAGCACCTGAACGCAGCGGCATTAGTGCGGAGAAAGTTCAGACCGAGCTGCAGCAGCTCCGAGGAAACAACGCGGCAACACAGCAGGCTTACCGGCTAACTTTCTGTAATTTCTAACCCATCTCCGTGCCAGAAGCCTTACACAAAATCAGCGAGGAAACTTATCAAAGATGCCGGCCACAGAGAAGGACCTGGCGGAGGACGCTCCGTGGAAGAAGATCCAGCAGAACACCTTCACCCGCTGGATCAACGAGCACCTGAAGTGCGTCAACAAGCGGATCGTGGATCTGCAGCTGGACCTGGGCGACGGCCTGAGGCTCATCGCCCTGCTGGAGGTCCTCAGTCACAAGAAGATGTACAGAAAGTACCACCCGAGGCCCACCTTCAGGCAGATGAAGCTGGAAAACGTGTCGGTGGCTCTTGAGTTCCTGGAAAAGGAGAACATAAAGCTCGTGTCCATAGGTGAGTACCGGGGTCCATTCATTCATCTGGAAGCTTCCTCCTCAGCTGTGCGCCTCCGACAAAACTTTGTAACATAATAAAGAGTCCGCACACGACAGGGATTCTGGAATATCCAATATTTCTTCTCCGAGTAAAGTTTTCATCCAGTTTTCACTCACTATTCCAGGTTTAAAGCCTCATCGCCCCGTCTTCTGTCCTGGAATACACGGGCTACCATTTAAAATTCAGGCATTTTTACATCCTTGGCTTTTCTATGCGAGAACAAACGTCGCACCTGACTGCAAATGCAGATTTTTAATAATTTTGGACACTCTTCAATTCGGCATAGATTTTTAACCCAGAAAGCACAAATATTTTCTGTAAAATATCAGATTTGTAAGTTTCACTGCGCCGCTACCGCCCACTTGGTAGCGTTTCGTTAGCAAGGTGAGGCATTGGGGAACTTGAGTGTCTTAAAAGCTGATAAAGTTCACCATTATGCACTCAAAGTAAGCCTGTAGCGAAAGGTAGAAGAAACGTTATTGCTTAAATTATCCGTAATTTAATAAATTCACATTCCTGGTGGCTTCTGTACGTGTAAGCAGTGTACAAGAACTCCTTGCAAAACGTCATCGAGAAATGATCTTTTTAATAATGTCGCGCGTTTATCTGCGATATTAAAGTAATGTTGAATCGATTTAATACTACCTTTAGAACTAGTGGATGTCCTTCTTTAATTCGGCGTAAACTCATCAAAAATACTTGGACTACTTTTAAAATGTAGGTTATTTTTTATTTATTTGTTTTAACGTTTAAATCTGGGTCGTGTGAGAGTCGTAGAAACGTGGGTCTAAACTTGGCCTTGGCATTCAGGGTAATTTCTGATGAAGTGAATGGGTTTTTTCTGTCAACAGCAGCGTTAAGTGACAGATTTCTCAATTGAGTTTGGCGTGTTGTGGGTGCAGAGTGTGTTTTTAATGAGCAGTCTCCCACAGAGGTGAGGACACACCTGTGTTAATGAGGCCGACCTCGTGGAGAACTCAAGTCTCCTCAAATATTTCACCCTCGGACTCAAAGAAATCACAAAGTCAGAGCTGAATGATGTTCAAGAGCTCTTCCTCCCCCCTTCCCACAGTTTTTTGATCTGCTTTGCAGTCATTCTGCTTCATGTCCTTTACAAGCTGCTCTTTGCTGGGTGACTAACCACACCACACCTGAATTTAATTTCCATTGTTTGTAGTTTACGTCCCTTTTGTAAATAGTAGATTTTTGTTCCCTTAAGGTAATGTTTTAGAGGGTTAATCATCACTCATTAAATTGAGTCAGTGGGGAGGAAATCGGTAGAGATATAGATAGATTTCAAGATTTAAAGAAAAAATTTGCTCTAAAAATGCCATGCAAATTTCTGGTTTCAGCTTCTTGTATTTGAATATATCTGGGTTTTGGTTATTGGTGGGACTTTGGTAAAACTTTGATCATAGCATCTGAGAGAAATGGATTAAAAAATTTGATCTGTGGGTTTTTGTTCTCCCCTTTTCACTCGTCATGAGTAATCTGGACAAAAAAAATTGTGCTCTTTTAAAAAGAGGGATTTTATTGAAGTTTCACTGACGAATGCTTTTCCTTCAGACTGAGAAGTGACCCGGTGATCTAGGAAGTTGGGGGAAAAAAGGGAATCCTCTCTGCTTCCCTTTTAGCTTGTTTTGCACATCTCATCTCAGTGCTTGGTGATTCACTGCAAATCTAAATGCTCTAAATAATTAGATTAATCAGCATAAACTTGATGAAGCAAGAGTACACGAAGAGCCGAGAAATGGAAAGGTCATTACAGGCATGATTGATGCTGTTTGAAATGTCCCTGAAAGTTTGGAAAAACAAAAGCTCGTTACTCCCAGAACACCTTTTTGTTCTTGTACCTGAGTTTGCATTTATGAAATGAATGAAAATGAGTTAAACTCATGGTCTCTGGATTCTCTGTGCATATGGATGGTTATTTCTGCTCGTTGAGACATTTTAAGGTGTTTGGTGTCAGGTAGAGAGCTGCTTAATTGGCTGTCTGCTCATGTTTTTTGAGGGTGCTGAGCTGTTTTGCTGTTCATACTGGTGTAAATGGTGGACAAAATAACAGAAGAATCTCTCCAATCTTTCATAGAGGTGTATTTTCTTTATATATATTTTTTCCCATTAGTTTTAGCTCCCTCAGTTTGGCTTTATCACATTCATAACAGAAAACCTACATTTAAAACAAACTGGAGGCATCGTGTATGAAAGTTGGACCTTCTACCAGCTGTTATGGGAATTGTAGTCAAACTAGTCAAAGATTTTTCTTTTTTACTCCTGTGTTTAAAAATCTCAACATTTAAAATGTGAGATTTTAATCCCAAACAAACTGAAAGAAGAATTTAGTCATCTGCACCAACGCTGGTGTTTTCAAATTTCCATCCCAGCAGTGCGGTTTGATTTTCACTAAATGCGTTTGCACTTTGTGCACTGGCTTCACTCCTGTCCTCCGAGGTTGGTGCCCATCCTTGGTCTGTGTCAATGAGCTGATTCACAGCCTGAGTCAGTGTCATCTCTGAGGCAAAATGATCTCATCTCCTCCCTGTGGTTACCTGTTGGCAGGACCAGGTGTGTGTGCTTTGTGATGTGATGAGTAGTCTGGGTTCTTGTTTCCCAGACGGTGAGTTTTGGTGTTTTCATTGGAGCTGCGTACAGTCCAGCACGACATCCTGTTCAAGAATCGTTCAGTTAAACTCGGAACAAAACACAAAATGTGACACCAAGTCGAGTCATTGCCAGTATTTCATTGTACTTGTACAATGACAGTAGAGGGCTATTCTACCCTTTTCTATTTTTATAAGTGTCATACTTTAAAGGCTGAAAAGGGCATACCAGACAAAAGTCACTAATAAAACAAACAATAACAAAGAAACAAAGAAAAATAAGTCCTTGACAAACTGACAATGTTTATCTGCTGTTTTCACCTGAAGGTCACCTGCCTGTTCAGCTCTCTTATGAATAGCACCACTACTTACATGAAATGGATTCAGAGCATGAGTTAATAGCTGTACCTCATTTATTTTAATGTTTTGACAGAGTCCTGAACAAGCTGCTGGTTGCTGATTATCTTTTTGTAAGAGGGGGGAAGATCACATTGATCCAGCTAGAGATGAATGCACTCTGTTTTTAATAACAACAGTGAGTCAGGCTTTGATTTTATTACGAAAACGGCTTTCTTACATCTCAGAAATATCCCCAAAGTGCAGTTTGAGTCTAAAATAACTCAATGACCTGCCGCTGCTGAGATTAAACGAGTGGTTAACTTTAGACGAGCAGATTGTGTCCAGAACGTCTCTCAGAAGCCTGAATGTGTCGCGTTTCCACAGCTGAGCTGCGTACAGCTTGCTTTCGAGTTCATTTGAGACCAGAGCCGCTTTTATACCTAATCAGACGTCTCCATCTGAAGAGGGAGGGAGACACCTAAAAAAACTAACCGCGCCGAGTGAGCTGAGGTCGGAGTGCGTTCAGCTACGTAACGCTGTGGTGGACGGTTGGTTTTTCCACACTTGAAAGGAAATGACTGCCTGACTGGGTGGGACGTGCACACAGTTGGGCAGAGCTGGTCCTGTTTCAGCTTTCAGACATGAAGCAGAAGACTGTGATTACCTCCTTTTTATGAAGAAGGCAAATATTCAGTGCCTGCTGACAGTGACTTTATGTAACCTATAGTGTGTTCATTATAACAAACTCTTGTTTAAGTAGTAGTTGATTATTGGTAAAAGAGGGAGAGAGCTGAAGGAAGATCAGCTCTCCTCTATCAAAGATCTTGAGTGATGGGAACCATCGGCCTGCCTTACGGGTTTAGGTTTGAGGATAACCAGCAAGTGTTTTGAATACAAAAGGGTTAGCTGATGGCTAAAATTGGTCGAAAAATTTGTTCCAAAACAGAAGTTGTTGAACTCTGTGTGTTCAGGAATATTTCTCCGTTATGGTTGTAACAGAGAAAGGTTTCAAACTGCTGATCTCTCATTCTGACATCCATCTCTTATCCTGATGTGAAGTCAGGAGTTCATGTGATCATGTTGCTTTAATGGCCCTCGTAAACCTGCAGATACAGAGTAGGACATCAGAGGCCTGCATGATGAAGCAGGATTTGAGGGCTCAGCGAATGATTTAAAAATGTGGTTCATTCATATTGGGGGGGGGAAAATTGCCATGGAAACTTGTGCTGCAGACTTCACCTGCTCCACCGCACGTTATGTTCAGAATAGGGAGAGAGATCAGCAGGTACGGCTGCCTACTGAGCAGTCACATGGTTTCGTCTTTCAGGTGAACGTGCTCATAACTACATTGATAAACCCTGAGCTGGCTTATCGACTAGATTCCAATTAACCTGATCGATGTTGGAATAAGTGAAGCCAGATAAGGAGAAAGGAATGATGTACTTTCAGCACATCTCTGGTTCAAACCTGTTTTAATTTTTCTTCATGGGGTAAAAGGAGCCTGTTAGCTGTGGAGAGTTCATAATCACCAGGTGGATTTAACATTAGTTTAGCTTTTTAAATGAACGCTTAAACGGCACGCTGACTCTGGTTTTGTGGAAGTGAAGCATATCCAGATCTCAGACAGGCCATTTGGAGCTCATCCAAAACCACCTCCTCGCACGTCTGGTTGTTCATTTATGCGCAGCACTCCAGCTGCTTTCACTTTTTATTGTTCAGCCGCAGTCTGAAGGGCGTGCCATCTGTGGCACAGGTAGTACTGTCTCGTTTTAAAAGTCGTGTTTCGCAACACATGTACCATCTCACAAATGTTTGCATGTCAGTGCAATACTCGGTAGTCTGAGTTCACTGTGACGCATTTTACAGAAAGTCCACACGACATCAGAGTGTGAAAATGTGCTCGGGTCCCACCTGGACGTCTAAGAGGCTCCGGTGTGTTTTCACAGGTGCCGACAGTTTGTCAGATACCTCACCTCCATGACAGGCGGAGCATATGAGCCAAGTAGGAAGGGGTGAGGGAGGTCAGGCGTGTGGAAGCTCAGTTAGGCCATGTCCACACTCATACGCTTTCGTTTGAAAACATCTTTTTCTCTCCGATTTGGCCTTCCGTCCAAAAACGACGGTCAAGGTTTTTGGTTAAGGAAAACTGAGCTTTTTGAAAACTCTCTCCAAAGCAGAGCGTTTTCAGAAAACACTGTGTTTTCACGTCACAGAGTGGACCATGAGCCTGGAGCCTTTTCAAAAACGATGACGTATTTTAGTCATGTGTTGCAGTCATGTGACCCATTAAACTAAGATTAGGTTTAATTGGTCCCTATTAAAGATTAATATCAGTTTGTACATGCTCCAGATCGCTATTCTTTAATTCTTACTCGCTTTTTCAACTTTGTACTTTTGTGTTAATCACAGCAACAACTCCACTTCTTTGTCAGTCCATTTAAAAAAACTTGGTGCTTTTCCTCAACAGCTGGAAATGACGCAGGTCGAATCGTCTTGCGTTTCACCAATGTGCAATACAGGAACGTAGCGTTTTTGATCGTTTCAGTCTGGATGAACAACTGTTCAGAAACGCTTGAAAACGATAGTGTGGACGCAGAGCGTTTTTAGACGAAAACGCCATTTTCAAATTTATCCGGATTAGTGTAGACATAGCCTTAAACTCATCACCCTCTCACCTGCACACTTTCACTCCATTTACATGTTTGAGTTAAGGGTCTGCACCTGAGACCACGCCACAAAGGTGCAGCGCATGTTTTGCGTCTCGTGTGGAGGAAACTCTTAAATAAAACAAAAATAGGTTCTGTTAAAATTAAAAATGTCTTATTGAAAGATTAGGGAAGAGTTTACTGGTCCTAAAGGAAAGCTGAAAAGTCACCACAAAGGCGACATTTAGCGACCTCCCCTTTAGCCTTAATGATGGGTTTTCAGTTCAGTATATATCAGTAGTTTTATGTGTTTTTCAAAGGGAAGCTGCACTGCAGCAATGATTCTCTTTAACTT
This sequence comes from Neolamprologus brichardi, assembly GCF_056152115.1. Classification (NCBI taxonomy): domain Eukaryota; kingdom Metazoa; phylum Chordata; class Actinopteri; order Cichliformes; family Cichlidae; genus Neolamprologus; species Neolamprologus brichardi. The sequence goes on from NC_142108.1 coordinate 21,296,061, forward strand.
CTGATGCACCGACAGTCATTTTGTTACATGAGCAGGCTGAAATATGCCAGAAACCACTGGGGTTTTGAAAAGGTTGCTCCCACTCGGCTTTCAAAGGGTTAAAACTCAGTCGGTGACCAGCTGGTTAGGATTTGGTTGAAGGAGAAACTAGATTCAGTGCAAGCTTCAGGGACAAGATAATTTCCCACCACAAAAAATAAGTGGTGAGCTGAATGAAACTGGAATTCCTCCAATGGCGGTGTGACTTGCTGCATACTGGAAGCTCGTTTCCGTCACAGAGGCGAGGCCATCTCAAAGCTCGTAGCTTATATCACGACCCAGCCCCATAGTTAGGAAACCCTTCAGCAACCAGAAGTGTGACTCCACACAGAGTTGCTCATCAGACTGGGAGGGTGGAGAAGACAGACTGGCATGTGGCCAAAGTGATGTAACTCCACATCCTTTTCAGCTCTGTTAATGTATTGCTGTGGTGTGGGGACCCCTGAAGAAGGCCCCTGGCTTTTGTCTCTAACGCACACTGAATATTTTCAGTGCGTGCGACCTCTTCAGAGCTTGAATGCACTTCGTTTCAGATTTGGTTCAGGGACAGCTGACGCTGTGCTTTCAGGCTCTCTTCTGCCTCTCCTCGAGCTCGAGGCAGATCAATAGTTCCTCAGTCGACTGCTCTCAGTGACTGCCGGAGTTCAGGGCGTCTGTGTCATGTTTAAACACCAAATGTCACAATGGTAGCAATAAAGCACATCGATTACACCACAGCTGCTCTGTTTTGTATGCTTACATAGATTCTCACCGCAATCTTAAATTTTCTGTCTTTTATTTAATTTGACAAAGAAATTTCCTTTATCATAAAAACAGAATTGGAGTGACTTGAATCTTATTTACGACCTTGGTAAACACTTTCCTGATTAGTTTGTCTGAATAGCTGGTTTCAAGTCTCACTGACAGCATGGTGATGTTGATTCAGTAAATACTGCCTCCTCATTAGTGCTCGAAGAGGATAAATAAGGGTATGATTTTTAGAACAGGCCTATCAGTTTTCAAGCAGTGTCACGGGGAAGGTGTTTGTAAGCAGGAGGATGGAGTCACACAAGTTACCTGGACTTTGAACTGAGAGATCACGAGCTTAGCCGTCTAGATGTTAAAGTCATTTGATTGTGGTGTAGTTTGTTTTTTCTTAACCTCTGGTGATTGGAAACTCGTACACTGGCGTCAGTTTGTGAAGATTCCTACAGAGCTAATGTCACACCAACGATGCTAAATTTGGGTTGGCTGACCAAAAAAGGCGAAGGGAAAAAAATCACTACTTTGTACAACAGCGGGTTTCCTCCTCAGCTGGCAGCAGAGCAGCAAACACAGGAACACCCACCGGTTTCCTGGCGTATATTGTCTTTGTGCCTCTGCATCTCAGCTTCCACTTAATTCAGCTATGCATCGTGGCCTTTAAATAGATATGCCTGACATTCAAAGTGAAATCACTCATATTTAACTCCTAATAGTTTACGGAATAACTATTAAGCTTCGTTAGGCAGTGCAACCGCAGTGAAACCCTACAATCCTACCAGATCCGGGCTTAAAAGCGGAGGCAATGGAGCTTTTTCAGTGGTAGCTCCTAATCTTAGGAGCAACTCACCTTTTCACATATAAGCTGCCCAGGCCCTCAACACTCTTAAAAACTTATGTGGATAATAAAAGCCAGGATATGCTGCTCAGCAAGTCCCAAAAGCAAGCAAGAACAGTCTCTTATTTATTTGGTTTGTTTGGTTTTTAAGTGTATATTTATTGTGTTTAGTTGTTATTTTATAGTGTACATTTTCTTTAACTGGTAGAGAAATTTGGTCGACTGAGGTTGTTTAAAATGTGCTATAAAAATAAACTTTGACTGGACTTGAAAGTTGAACTTCTGTGTATGTGTGAATGAATACAGTTAATGCAGCCGGCTAAATGTCTGTTCCAGATGACTAATTTCTGTTTCTGCAGCATGGTTCAGGTGAAAACTGTTCATAAAGCTGGAGCTTGCAACGTTGCCGTGTTGTAACGCTTTTTCTGCAGGTTCCCGAATCTCTGCAGAGGCCGTGTTTATCCTCTGACAGGAGTTTGATTTAAGAAGCAAATCTTTACCGCCTTAGAGAGAAATCTATCCCTGAATGAACCTTAGCTGGAATCATCATTCTGAGATTGCAACAAGTCAAGTCATCTTTATTTATATAGCACATTTAAAAGACATCAAGTGTCGGCCAAAGTGCTGAACAGAGGGATAATATAATAAAAGAATTAAAATAGAAAGAAAACATTAAAAAAAAAATAAAAATAAAAAATAAAATTGTAAGACATGTAATAGCAACACCTTATATGCACACTTTTTTTTTTGCCTACCTCTTTTTGGACATTGGCCAGTGAGTTGAGAGGTGTGTTGTGTACAAAAGGCGTTGGCCCATCCAACTGCATCATGATTGGGAAAGCTGATGGATTTATGGAGTAGCTGTGACGTGATCAGTTTAAGTTGGAGAAAAACATCTAGATTATCTTACTCATGTGTTAATCCTACGTTAGCTATAACAGTTTGAGTCACTGGAGCTTCTTAGCTGTTCTTTGCCTTATACACACTGTGACACAGGGCATGCTCATTAAAACATGCTTGTTTGTACAAGAAGTAGTTCTCTGCTTCGAACTGCTATAAAGATGGGCCATGTCTGACCAAGAGGGGCATCCAAACAGTAGAAAGATGGCCTAAAGGCAATAGTTTCAGGCAGTTGAACCCAGGGGGTGTGCTGTGGCCTTGAATGAAACAAATGGCATTAGTGTGAACTGGGAATCATGCAAAGCTTATATAGAGTCTAAGCCTAACAATATGGAGTTGGAAAAAGTCACGATGGGTGTAATGGAGGTGTTGTGTGGTTATTAGCAGTTTGTGTACATTTAGTTTATCAGATTTCTGCTGAGGCTGAAACAAGGAATAACTGTGCATGGAAAAACAAATTTAGGATTTGGAAACATTGCATGGAAATCTGTGCAAAACCAGCGTGAATGCGGAACAGAAGTGCTAAACGGCACCAATTAAACAAATCACCTGGGACAAATTGTAAGGCGAGCAGAGGTAAGTATTTAGCTTTGAGCCAAATTTTTATTTTTTTTTATAGATGTCCAAAATTAAAGCTGCATAAATGACTTGCAGTGCATATAATTACCTTGAGTGGCTTTCCTGCTACTGGTTTGACTCCAATGTGAAAACTAAACACACATCTGAACAAAAGAACTGTTTGGGTAAATTCACACACTGCGCATAACATTTTATGTTTAAACTAAAATGCAGACGAGACGAGTACCTCGATGGTTGCGTGCTGTGAAAGATAATTGGCCCTGAACTTGAGCCAAGCTACATTGCTACCAGGATAACCTTGCACCAGAGCACATAAGATAGTGGTGCTTCTTTCTCTAGGTGTAGCTTTAAATATTCACAGCCTTGCCTTAAGCGAAATTTAAGTTATAAATAACGTTTCACTTTTATGGAAGCCTGAAATGTCTCTGCTTCCTGTTTTTAGTGCAGCTTTTGTGTAAATGCACAAAATCATATAATGGAAGCTGTAATGCATTGTGTTTTGGAATGGAGAAGTAGCTGTAGTCTGTTTTATGTCCCTGTCTGATCATTACTAACACTCTACAAGCTAGCATTGCTTGCATGCTCTTCTTGGCCTGTGCTTGCCCCGATTAGTGTTTCTTCATTTATTGTGTCAGAAATATGACGTCACCTGTGCTGGTAAATTTAGTTGAATAATCCTGCCTTCAACTGGTTGTTGTCCCCGTTTTCAGTGCTGTTCTACATCTGCCTCAGTGTGAGAGGAACCAGGTGAAAACAGGCCTGACGGGATCTGTAGCTTTCAGGTGTGACCTTAATCAGGCGGCGTGACCTCTTCTACATGCAGAGTTAACCTGTGGTGCCTCCAGGCCCTGTTTTCCCAAGAACAACCCCACCTTTCAGTGGGAGAATTTTTCCACTTCTCTGTTTGTATTTTCAGAATGTCAAACTTTCCTCGTTGTTCAATCGGCAGCAGCCAATCAGTCCTGCTTTTTTTTTGTTTTTTTTGCACTCTTTAGTACTCTGTGATCATTTTTGGAAGGCAGTCTTTGTTTCTCATGTCTCACAACAGATGTGAGATGGTGTGAAATCTTTATACTTTGATCTACTGTTAATCAAAATGCCCCACACTCGCAGTGAAGGGACTGAAACGGTTTATTAAAACAAAGAACTAATTGTTTCCTCCTCTTGTCCTGCTCGATGCCACGCCTAATGGACAGTATATCTCAAAGGTTAAAACTGTTCTGCAAAAGATACACTGCTGTGTCCTCTGTTGGCTCCTCTGCCATCCAGATACATTTTAGGAAATTATTGTACTCGAGCATGGCGTACTGAGGTTGACTGTTAGGTCATGGGCGGGAAGATGGAGGCACAAATGAGGAAAAATGGAAAAAATCCTGCTTTTATCCTTTACTTCACCTTGCATGACCCCCTGAATGTGACTGATCAGACATGGAACTCAATAGTTACAGTTCAGTAAACTCATAGAAGACCTCAACACACTCGTTGTATGACGTTTAGTGAATTCGGAGCTGCCACACTTGTATAAAAAGAAAATCGCCTGTATTGAAAGTGTTAGTCTTTCTGGACCTTGACACAAAGTTGGATCTGAAAGATTAAATTTCTTGTCCTGCTGTTTTTGCTCCTACCTGCGTGGAAGGACGACTGACTGGAATACTTTAGGACTCTGGGAACTGTCACAGGAAAATGTTGACTAATGTTTTGAAAGTTGGGGGGAAAACTAATCTGCCACCTGGAAAAAGTCAATTATTCTAGATCACTTTTAAAACTGCAGCTATCGATTTGCGTGTTTGCTTTTTGAGGGCTGTTATATATTATTGTGATTAAAACATGTTAGCTTTTTACACCGAAACTGAGGAGTCCAAATATACAATATTGTATATGTGTAGCCTGTACCCTTCAGTATCTTAGACAAATGTTCACTTTTTCTTTTGAGTGCGCAGCAATTACATTTACATCCAGTCAGGCTTCTGCTTTTCTAAAAATCTTCCAATGAAAGAATTTAAAACTTGACACTTCCTGGAAAAACGGGAGTCGAGACTTATTGATTCTGAGTCTTGACTTTGTACTAAATGGATTTGACACTCCTGTAACATGACTAATAATTGACAGATAAATCTATAATGAAGATGCCCATTTATTGTGCGCGTCATCTTCATATCTGCTGACGAGCGTCAGGCTGCTCTCAGCACATTTAGTGCTGCCTCCCTCGGTGAGATATTAACTAATCTGCTGGCTGGCTGCTCCTCTCTGGGAGCAGAAACCTCACCGTGCACACACTCTCACACTCTTGAGTTCACCCTTTCTCTTTTGGCCGTTTGTTGCTATGGTGATGTGTATCAACAACAGTCCACGTCCAACGGCCTCGTTGAACTCTGACAGCTGATAGATGTTTGGTTCCTGTCTGCCAGGTCTCGGTTTAAAGTTCAGGCTTTGACACAGATTTCTGGATGTTCTGTTTCTGACGTGTTGATTTCTGTTTTCATTTTTGTGTTTGTTAGTTTGCCACTCTAAACTTTTTATCAGAGCTCAAAACACAGATAAGAGAAACGGCTGTCAGTCGAGTCACTGAAGTACAAACTCTGAAACGGTTTATCTGCTCTTGTGTTGCTCCGTGCTTATTCATGCTCGTCATGTTACATGCGGTTTTTATAATCTTAGGCTGGCCTGGATCTGATCTTAATCCTGATGCCAGCAAAACTGACGAGTACATTAATGGGAGAAACGCAGCTGTGTGAAAAGATCATCTCGACAAACTCGGCTGTACATCTAAAGGACAAAGGTCACTCTTTCGTGGATGCCAGAATTCACACTTTGGACTGAGGAGACGGTTGGTTTGAAAGACGAGTGAAACGAGCCGTCTCTGTCCCCTGAATAACACCAACTCACAGCCACCTACAAATGCAGACTTGAGATCCCTTCCCAAGCATCTCAACCCCAACTCACACCTTGTGTCAGGTCACCTCAATAGTTTACGTGATAGGGTGGGATATCTACTCGTTTAACCCGAAACCTCTGGTGGTAATGACGCCCACCTTTTTCCACACTGTCTGATGTGATAACGCAGATGATCAATAATGGGTCAATGACCTTCTCTGTAGGGTTCATACCTTAGGGTAAATACATGGGACTCTGCACCTTTTTTGGTTTTAGAACTTAAGTGACTGGACTTAATTAAGTATTTTCTTTTTAAGCTCCTAAGATCACCATGACCTGAATAACTGAGAATCAGCCTTATGCTTAATGCAAAGGGTGGACATGACCACTGTGGTGTCGGCATTGGAGTTTTGGCTGCTGTAAAATTTTTATTTATTTTTAAAGTCAGAAATGACTATACCTGTACAAGAGGGTCAAGTTATCAGCTAACACTAGCAACTACTACTGAAACTAGGTTCACTAAGATGGCATGTACTGATGCCACTGGCCGATATTTCTGCTGCTTATCAGCTTTGCCATCTAAATGTTGAAAGATGGCGTGATGAGGCACTGAGACTTTATAGAAAGGCTCTAACAGAGATTTCTTAGTTTTCCTGGATTAATGAGGAAAACATGACTGCAAAAAACCAAACCAAAACAGTGCAGCAGCATTGGTACCCAACCATCCTGACTCTGATTAGTTCACAGTAATTTAAACTGTAATATCCTCATTTATCCTCCTGTCTCTGTCTGTCTCTGTCTGTCTCTGTCTGTCTCTGTCTGTCTCTGTCTGTCTCTGTCTGTCTCTGTCTGTCTCTGTCTGTCTCTGAGTTTTGGCTCACTGACAGACTTTCTTAAGGTTAATTATTCAGTGGCTCCAGAACGAAGCGCAACACTTTCATAGAAACTGAATTGGTGACATTGTTGTTGAGTCTCATCACTGTGAAGAACAGTCGGTATCGAGACAAAGACGGAGGTGTTGGGGGCTGAACGCACACACAGAGGAGTGATTGATAACACTGGCAGAAAGGCCTCAAGGTCGGGCCAGTGAGACGCATTCTTCCTACTTGTCATGGCAACCTCAGTAAACAGAGCTGGTGATTGGCCGAAGTAACCTGAGGGTGGCGGACTTGTGTGGGTGTTAATAAACAGGAAGTGTCACGTAACTTGGAGCATTAGGAGCATGCCTCATGATGTGTTCAGGTACCATGAGAAAGGTCAGAGATTGTTCTGTAAGTGAGGAAATGCAGGTGACGTTGCAGCACACAGGAATCACAACCTTACAGAACATATTTAGTCACTTTTTTTGTAGCATCCAATTAAAGAAGTATAAACAATTTATCTGAATAAATGCGCACCTCTTCTTGTCATTTCTGATCATTTAATGAACAAATGTATGTGATACTTGTATAAATCAGAAAACTGGTGTAAAATTATTACAGTATTTGATGGGAGCAGAAGACTTTCTTCAGGGTGTTCAGGAAAGAACTCTTATGAGATGTGATGGTAGAAGTTCTGTGACAGAAACCAGGTAATGCTTGTCTTTGGCTGATCGTTTCCTTCAGCGTTATCCCCTCATACACTTGGGGACAACGTTCAGTATTGAATGTTTTGGATTAGATGCATTCAATCTGTTGTGGATGAAATGGAGACCTGCCGAGTTTTCTCTAAATGCATTCATATACAGTATCGAGCTATCCTACTGTCATTCAAATGTAAGTGGGTGGATATCAGTTTGCGTCCTTGATGTGCTCTGAAGGACAAAGACCTTGCATCAGGCCTGTTGTCTCGGATACCCAATCACTCAATGGGTGATCCAAACATCTGTTCAGCGCATTCTTGCCTGAAGAATCTAGTGATGAGCTGGTCTACCTTTTGAGCCACAGCTGCCCATCGATCTTTGGTGTATACATCCACTCATTACATTTAAAATAAATAAAAGTTACAAATGATAAATTAAAACCCAACTTTTCAGTTATTAGACTATATCAGCCTAATGACCAAAGGTCTGTGCTGGTTTTAAGTTTCCACATCAGTCGTGTAAGCTGCTGATTGGATGAGGATTGCTTTCAAACATCTTCTTAGGTGACCTCACAGAAACTTGGTTTGGGCTGACTAACCAGCGTCAGTCTCCAGAACCAAGTTTCTAAAATTAAATGCTCTTTTTAAGAGAATCAGTTTCACACTCGCACTAAATTTAACAGCAGTGGATTTTTAGTTGAGCACAGCACTTAAAACATAATAATTAAGTGCAGAGTTCATGATTTGTTTTCATTTCCTTTGGAAACTGGAGCTTTTAGGATTCTCGGAGGGTTCCTGTGTCTGAGTCATTGGACGGAGGAGTGTTTAAGTTGGCCGTGTTTGCACTCACTGAAACCTCATCGCTCCACTCTTACCGAAACCTGTTTGCTCCTTCATCTGTTTCACTTCCTTGGTTTCCATCCTCCAGGAGGACAAAAAGCCATCATGGCGGTGTCATATTTATGGCTCCAGCCTTCGCTCCTCTTCGCTGCAGATGTTGCTACTGTGGCTTGACTGAACTGTGTCAGCATGTAGAGGAGCAGAAACACGGGCCGTCCAGATGAGGTTGTTTTCAAGTCCGCAGTCTCATCCTCAGCTCCTTGTTTACAGCCTCTGTAGAGATGTGTATCATCACTGAGAATAACTGCAACCAGATCAGTAATTGCAACCAGATCACAGCATGTGTCACATACAATAAGTCCAAAACTAGAAGAAGCATAACTAGATAAATCTGGATAACATCTGCAGTGTTTTATTCTTTGGTTCTTCAACCTTGAAGGATGGCATTAGAGAAATTAAGGAAGCATGACCCAAGGTGTTGGAACAAAAAGCACCTTTTTTCTCTCTCTTTTTGTAGGGAAAGACAAAACTGCTTTCATGTTTTCGTTGTCAGAGCAAGCTCGCGCTAACACACTATAAAAACCACCAGTGCGAAAAACACCAGCACATTCCCCAAGTCCTCCTCGTCATTCGGTGGGTTTAATTATACATTTCATCCTCAGAGCCTGTGAACTGAGGTTATTGTGGAGACCGGGTAACTCTGGACCATGTAAACTCTTTGCAGTGTTAGTGGTCTAGTCTAAAATTGTGAGGTTATGGTGTAAGTGGCAAACTGGAAGAAGTAACTTTCTGTGAAACGCTCAAAGTTTCTCAGAGTTGGAGCTTTATTTTTTCTATTCCTGACTTAACTGGAGGAGCTCTGCATGATTTTGCTCAAATCCTTGTGTTGGGAAAGTGGCACAACTTTAGAAAACTGTCATGATTTTATTGCATCACAGCATTTGTCTGATGCTAAAATTACTGGGAAAAGTTGTTCGGCTTTAGGCCAGCTGAAACTGTTGATCCAAAGGGGTGCAGCTTCAACTCCACCTTACGCATCTCCTCGCTGAGAAGCAATAATTTCTAAGTATAGACTGTCTGTTTACTCACTGGTGTAATCTTGGTTTGTCTGAAGAGGTAAAGGTAGTTTTTGTTAAGTCTAGAAGGTTTAAATCGTTGTGAATTATCTAAAGCTGTTAAAGAAATTTGAAGAAGTTAAAAACTGCTCTTTATATCAGAGTGAGTCATAAGAACATTTCTATAATGAGGATTTCCCCTAGTACGTAGTTCTTCTTCTTTAAAATTTTAAAACCGCTCAATGTCCATCTATTCAATTATTAGTATTGTTTTATTTATTTTTGTTACTATTGGCATGGGTTCACCAGAGTCCTGGGAGTTTGTACAGCTGCCTGTATGAAGCAATCATGTTATAAAAATTACTCATTCTCTGGGATACTGACCCAAGAAAAGGCAAAGCCTCTTGTTAAAATGTTGGTAGGGCTAAACAAAAATAACGAAAGTAAAATATCAGCAGCACACACCCTGAAAACAAAACTGTGCTAGTAAAATACTGTCCTGGTGGTGAAAATTTGAGTTAAAAATGTCGTATTAACTCAAAGTATCTAAAGGTCTGACGGGTCAACTGCACTATAGGAGTTGCACTTAAGGCTCTTGTCTAAAAATGTCAGTGTTCTCACAGGATGCTTTTCCTTTCCCCCCCGTGTCTTTGCACTAAGTAGGTTAAAGAACAAGTGTAATAATGCAACACACATAAAGTGCTGACATTTCTAAAATCCAGTGTAGCCTCACAACAACACACCAAGCTAAAATGTGCTGTCCGTGTGCCAAATGTCTCATTCAGATGTGACTGAAATCTCCTCAAACTGAGGATTTAAAAAAAAAAAAAAAAAGAAAAAAGAAAAAACTGGCCCCAGGGCGAGTTTCAGCAATCTGCGTCTGAGAACATGTGAGGCAGCGTGCTCTGATTGGACGATCCCCCGGTGCGGTTGTAGCATTTGATGTCGACCTTGAAGATGTTTAATGTATACACATAAATAAAGGGTTTGTGGTGTTTATCGTTTCGTTCCCTCCCACGCTAATGTGTGTGAGACCCAGGCCTCAGTGTGGCTGCAGAAAAGGTAACACGAGAGCGGCCGGGATATCGACTTACACGCATGCTCACCCCTTCTCTGCACACAGAAAAGTACCTTTGTTTGTTTCGGCTGTAAATGCAGCAAAATCTTGAAAGTTTTTGCACTGAGAAGCTTTAAAGAAGCACATGTCAGCTGAAATCCACCAAACACAAACATTTAAAGGTTTTACTACAGTTTCACCTGTTTTTGATTGGAGTTGTCACAGTTGAGACTTGTTACTTATTTATGCTCCTCTAATTGGGTTCTTTTAATCTTATTTAGCACTGAAGGAAATTTGTCAGCATGGAACCGAATGACAAACACTCGCTCTAAAATCAGACTTTTTAAGGATATTTGCTTTTTATTTCCCCCTAATAAGGCTATTTTGGCTCTATGGGTGGTAAGTTCACACACTTCCTCACCTGTCGAGTCCGATTCCAAAAGACTGGTGCCTTTGTGAGGAAAATAAAATGAAGCCATTGTGGGAAGCACTAAGCTGCAGTTCCTCTACTGGCCTCTTGATCTGGCTGCTTTCAGGAGTCTTCCAATGGTGACATAAAAGGTGGACGGAGCTTCTGATGATCTGAACGATGGCTGGGTACCCAGACAGAAAACGAACTCCAGGTTTTTGTGACTCCTGTGAGCTTCTGGGGCTGATCACCAACACTTTGTTCACTTATAGTAAAGAAAGATTTATAACAATACCCCAAACTCCCTTTAGCTCTGGTTAAAACCTCTTTAAGAAGGTGCCCAATGTGTTTCTTTGACTGAAACCTCTTGCATGTGCATGTGGAAATCTTTTGGTTTGTTTTGAATAGACATGATTTGAAAAAGGGATTTCAGTTTACAGGAAACTGTGCAGATAGTTTTTTATTTTGGGGTATTGTAGTGATGTGGCTACAGTAGATTAAGTGGCGCTATGTAGGAAAAACAAAAACATGGCACAGTATCTTGAACCCAATAAAGGTTTGATCGTCGTGTCCAGCTATCCTATCAGCTGACTGTTTGGGTGTTTTCAGATATCTAACGATGAAACTTGTGAACAGGAACAATGGAAACTGATTTAAATTATGTTGCGGTATCATCAGAGAGGTGAAAAATGGCCCACACTCACACAGACGCTGGACTGTCTCACAGCTGATCATGCATTTATGAAGGGGAGCTATTGTCATGTTGTCTGTGTCATTGTGAATTGGTGCGGAGCTGTTTTTGATGCAGGAAGTGTGATCTTTTGTCTGGGTGTAGTGGCAGCAGACATGACGCAGAGTTTAGCGCAGCCACTGTGTGCCAAATATTTAGTTAATGATGACTATCAGAATGACAGGAAGATGATACACTGCTGGGTCTGAAAACACAGACGCACATGCAGGCAGACGGAGTTCAGTGCGTGTTTTAGATTTAGTTTTAGGTTTAATTTGAGAGGTGTGGGGGGTTGGTTTACTGAGGATTGTTCACTGATAATCACTGCGGTGAACCTCCTGCAGCCTGGCTCAGCTGCAAATATCCCAAATGCTCCTCCTCTTACTCACTCCATTTCTTCATCTTTTAATCTTTTGCCCCTTTTCTTCTTCTTTCTCCTCCTCCTGTTTTTCTATATATATAAAAAACAACAACAATCCAGTCACTAAACAAGTCTGGTTTTAGTTATTTTCCTATCTCAGTTTTAAAGGATTTGGCTGTTTTTAGGCTGCCTTAACTTCAGAAACTGTGAATAAGTTGATCATTTCTGTAGAGTAATGTTGGGCTGGGCTTTTTTTTTTTATTTTTTATTTTTATTTTATTTTAAGACAAGAAATGGTCTCAAGTTATTTAATACATATGAGGTAATGACAGGTTTGTCCAGTGGACTTTGTTGGTGTACTCGGTAGTTAAACTGACTCATTTGTTACTGACTTTATTTTAATTGATGTTAATCGCCAGTTCTGTCACACTGTCTTTCTGTGATGAAGCTGTAATCCATCGAGGTGGAAAAAGTGCGTTCTTATATTTAGACTTGTTACATAGTCCGAACCTCCCCCTCCACAACCATCATCTGAGGGTTTTGTCAAACGCTTCAAGAAGCTTTTGAACCTGCAGCTGCTTTTGTCTTTGTGTGCGAGCTTGTGGCTGCATGTCCACTTTAACACTTTTCGAGTTTTCTCCCCTCTTCCTTTTTTTTCTCTTCTCGATCAACCTCTTCTTCCTCACCACATGGCAAGTCTGGTTGTGATGACATCATTGCCTGGGAACCAGCAGGGTGAGGTCATGCAGGGCTAAACGCTGCAGTGTGTTTGTCAGTGTGTCTTGTTTATGCATGCAGACGTCATGCCAGATGTTTGTGTGTTAATGACAGGGCAGCTCTGCGCTGGTTAGTGAGCACTCTTGTGGCTCCTCTGACCTTCAGATTTCTTCTGCTCTTTGTCCATATCATACTTGTTTGCTCTGTTGCACATCATGCTTGCGGTGTCCCACAAAGCTCAGTTTTAGGCCTGTTATTGTTTGTGGCGCACAAGCTCTTGCATTTCTCCTGCTTGGTAAACTGCCTGCAGACGCTGGACGCTATCCAGTTTTCATCATTTGGTTCATTCACTCTGCTCCCATGTTCTAGAGTCGTTCACAGGGATTCAAACTTTTAGTCTTTGATCTGTGTCTGTGCAGCTGTTTGTGCCCAACCAAAACCAGATTAAAGACTGAGAGAGAGACAGAATGACACAGACTCTGTATCCTGCTCACCGCTCATTACCCCAATCAAAGACATTAAAAGCCTCTTGCTTTCTTCTCTCTGCCTGTAATCTGGATTTTGTTGCTGGGATCACCCCCTCTGAGCTGCTGGTGCATGATTCATGTGACTCATATTAGGCGCCACTCTTATTACACCAATGCATCATGCGGTGATGTCATCAATGGGTGCCCCAGTTTGGGAGCGCCGACCTGATGTTTAGCAGTGGAAGTTGAAAACTGATTTCTAGTCATTTTAAAGCTCATTAAACCCCCACTGGAGACCTAAAAACTAATTATTATAAACATCTGCTAAAGGTTTTACTCAGCTCTGCTACTTTGTAGATATGTCTGAGGAGAAAAAGGCTTATTTTTAATGCATTTTTTTTTTTTTTTTTTTTTTTGAGAAAGTGGTTCCAACTATTTTTATTTTATTCTGCAAACAGCGCTTGATTACAATAAAACAATCAAAAATCTTTAAACGTTCATCTGTGGGATTGTCATTGATGTGGCTCCAGGATCGTGACTGCAGCTGACCACCACGATGTGGTGATTGGAGTTTGTTTGGGTTTAACTTTAGCCCCTAAAACGACTTTGTTTAGCAAAACATTTTAGTTTCCATTACAATGAGAACTTTAAGACTATTTTATGTACATTTGCACACATTTTTGTACTTGCTCAGGAACTATTATTGCAGCACTGATTTCAACCACATCTACCCCCAAACCAAACCCTGTGAATGAATGTGAACGTGTCGTCAGTTTCTCAGCGCAGAGGAATGTTATGCATCTTTGTGTCTTTGTTTGCGTGTGTCATGTTTCCTGGCAGTGTGTTGTGTGAATGATGTGTTAATAATCGATCTGACAGCAGCAGAGGCTTCCTGCTGAGTGTGTGTTTATAGTTAATTTAAACTGAAGCTCAGATGTATACTGTGTGTGTCTTTTTGTTCCTCTACCACCATCCATTGGTCCTCAGCAGGGTGGAGGGTGATTTACAGGCTGGGTAGATGGATGGGTGGGGGGTGGGCGATGGAGTTGATGATCTCACCACTCAGGAATCTGTGCAGCAGAGGTCAAACCACACACGGTAGCTCCACATCCTGTTTACCACTGCAGGTATCCTTTGTCCAGTTCCACCCAAACTTTACTTTTGCCACCAAATTTCAAATTTATTTTTCCACCTAAATTTACTTTTTTTTGTCTTTTTGCTGATGTTGCAACCTGCCATAAAAATGTTTCCTTTTAAAATCTGTGTTGAAACATATTGGATCTCTTCACTTTCAACATGGGTCCTCGCAGTGTCTGGTTGGCACAGCTCATGTTGGAGCTGCTAACATCTTAGTTGTACTTGTTTTATTTACTGCAAACCAGTCTGTGCACTTGACGGGTCAAAGGGTACCTCGACTAAAGAGGCATGCAGCTAGTTGATTTCATGATTAAATGCTACTACCCTAATTGGTAGATTACGGACATCAGTGCTTGCATCAGGGCTTAAACTGATTTTAAGGCTGTGCAGTGAACTGTAAATTGTATTCAAATCAAAATCTCTTGTAGCTTAATTTCTTGTTTTGTTTGTTTGGTTTTTTTTAGTATTTCTTGTTTAAAAACTTTTGCCCCTTGTAATAACCTCAGTCACTCCCTCACAGGCTGGGTCAGGTTTAATTCAACTAATGCTGAAAGATATTTAGAGACTTTCGGCTCTTTGGAAATACTGATTTCAACAAGTCTATTGAGGAACCCCAAACACTATATTAACAAATGTATGATTGAGTATTTGGATAATAAAGTACTCCCAACAATTTCTTCTTGGGTGTTGGCAGACATTTGCCACAAAAGCACCCCTCTGTCTTACTGAAGCACAAAGTAAAACCCAACGTAATATTTAACAGCAGTCAAAGGCATGTGGCCTCTAACCACAGCAAGAAATGTGGAAATGGTAAAATTAGTTAACAAGTTTTGTCGTGTTGTTTACTGTGGTGAATCTCAAAGCACAAGTTTGAAATGGTTTGAAGCTGGAGTTTATAATTCTGAGGCCAGTGTGTTGGTGAAAAGGAAATTGAACACCTCCACTGGTCTTCAGGCTATTTCTCTTGATTTTCTGCCGTTATCTCACCGCATGACATCGTTAAAATCGTTGCTGCTTTCGTGCATCTTCGTGCATGTTGGCACCAACTGAAGAGATTTTAGACTTCCGCCAAAGGAAGAATCAGGACTGTTGTGAAAATGTGGGCTAATAGGGTTTAATTGACTCAAACTGAAAATTTAGCTTGTCTTGAATGATCAAAAACATCAGGAAACTGCTCAGACATCCTGTAGGTCACCCTGTAAGAGCCCCAGGTTTAAAAGATTTGGTTTAAATTATATTTACAGGAATTGGCCGTTTCAGTGTTCTGTCCTTACGGTGTTGGACATCCAGGTGAATGTTTTAGGTGGGGTGTGGTTGGCTGCATGTTGGCTGAGATCAGTGTGATGATCTGCTTCAGGCATAGACTGTTCTCTACTGTTGAGCGGTAAATTATTGGGTAGGAAGCTGAACATGTGTGTCTGCAAGTCATCGTGCAAAGGAACAGCTGTTGTAAGCGGTGCAGCAGCCGTGCCTCTGAGGGCGAGATGCTTACAAAGAAAGTGAACTGCAGTGACCTCTGCTTATAACAAATTTTATTTATTTTAACAACCTCTGCGCATTTAAGTTATACAAAGCTGGATGAGCCTGGTATCACAATGTAGCTATAAGGTGACTTTTCATATGAAATGACTTGTTTTGAGTGGTCAGCTGTCCGACGTGGTGATATGACCCTTAAGTTTACCTACTATGTTCTCGTATTGTAGTGATTTTTGTAAGCGAATTATCAGAAAATGGATGCTCTGCTTCCTATGTAGACCTAAAACTGATGGTTTTATTGAAACTATCATGTGTCCTACCTCTTTGAAGCTGTGTGAATATCTCCTAAACTGAAGTCATTAAAAGAAGTTGGCTTAAAATGCTGGGGGTGGAGGTTTAATGTTTAGTTTAAGTACAACATGCAAGAACACTAAGATGTACAAGCTATCCACATTTTAATATGATCTGTTAGACGGTTAAACTCTTTGATCGGACTGTTGATTGGTTGCCATGGTGCAACGGTCGTTGTTTGACATGGTGTATCTGATTTTTGTCTAATCGTAGGACGTTTCCTCATTTTTCAGCCACCTCTCAGATGTCTGTTGTCTCAGATTTCCAGGACTGTAGCAGTCCTGGAAATCTGTGCTTGTGATCTTTGACATTCCTTAATTCACCACAGCAGATGGGCAAAGGGGAAACTCTATTAAAAGGCTTAGTGAAAATTGAATCAGTACCCCAGACAAGCTGATCTGTTACACTGGAAGAACTGTTGGGACCGTTCTTTGCCCCATTGAAGCCTCCACACAGAGCAGTAAAATGTAAAGTCTAATGGGAGAAAAGTGAAATCTCTGGATTTGAACTGTATCGGCATTTAGGTTTTCCACTCCATCAGTGAACACAGTGCCCAGTTCTTCCTGTCTATTGAATGACTTTAATCCTGGACTGTCCATTATTGAAGTTGGGACACACAGCTCCTCTTCAGTAAATGAATTGATGTTGCTGAGGCTATCCAAAGCAGCATGATGGAGTTTGTACTCGTATTGAGAGACATGAGTCTTGTTTCACCGGAAGTCAGAAATTTTATTATGCGAAATGTGAGAATGAAAGCTTAAATACTTGCTGTAATCCCAGAAGGGAGACAACTTGGTCAAGAGTATAGAGTCATTTAAATAGATCAGAACTTGTGTGGTGACAAAAAATGTAACCAAATTGACTTGGTAGTAATGGTTTTGTTTTTTGTTTTTTTGTTTTTCTCCATACCTGCATTTAATTACCTGTTATCTTGTACCCGGCACTGAGCTTTATAGGTAGAGGTGGGATAGCTTTGGTCATCACATATCACTTTGTTAGGAAACCTGAATCAGTTATGGAGAGATCTCAGGGTTTGATTGTGGCTCTCATGCGTAAACGTTTTGTTTACTTCTCCATCCTGTCTGTAACTTGGGTGTGAGATGAGGATTTTCTGGAGTTCTAGGTCAGCAAGTAGGTTGATTAGTTTAGCTTAAGCTCTCAGGGCTCATTATGCAACTTTCTGTAAGAGTCCAGGTTTGACTCACAGATAAGAAAGGCATTTAGTTCCGTTCACTTCACCTTTATGCTATCTCACACTCTTTCTCTTGCTTTCTATTTCTCTTCATGAAAAGGAAAAAATTCCACGTTTCTTTGTCTGTCCTTATGCAAACTCAAACTATCCCAGTACTTGCTTCTCCAGTCCTGTCCTTGTTGTGTTGATATTGTTTTGTCTCCATAGCAGCTGGTCAAATCAGCAGGTATGGGCAGGAAGAGCATCTTGCTGATAGGCAAAAACACTGTTTATGTGATGCAGATCCGGGCTGTATTAAATGTGAACCACTTTGTGAATGGAGCTGTGGATGGATGAATCTCAGAATAAAAGAGGTGGCGACTGCAGTGGTCTCTTATCGCTGGGGGCGCAGGAGTTGAGGCAGACCTTGTGTCAACCTTTAATGGTTACGGCATGTTAGCTGTGAACACTCACCTGACCTGCACATGGTGTAAGGGACGGTACAAGAAGGGAGATGGGTTCAATTTACTACTTAAAATATTGTTTAAGGGGTTTAAAAAAAAAAAAAGTTAATCTTAAAACTGTAGATAATCACAGAAGTGGGTTTGACTGAAGAGAAAATATTTCCCATGACTTAATGCAGTCATGCAGTTTCAGTCTTGATTGTAGATAATGTGACACCAAAGTCGGGACCTTTGCATGGGAGAGAAGGCAGTCGTTCTAGAAGAGTCTCAAATATCAGCAGCTAGCTTGAAAAAGAAACAAAACAGTTTATACGCTCCATTATATTGAAGAACTATCTAAATGAACTTGCTGGTCACTGGGACATAAACCACATGCACAGAATTACCGGTCACATCTGTTTAAAAAACAAAGTCTTAAGTTTGAATTTGGTCCAAAATAAATAATGCTGCTGTAGATTTAAATTTGGGTTTCTTTTGAGTGCAGCTTTTGTTTTCTGTCTTGGGGCCAGTTTCAAGCCTAAAAATGTCGGCTCTTTTAATAGAGTGTGATTGGTACAGATATAATAAAAAGGCCAAATGGGCTCTGATATACAGGTTTGTAGGTCAGGTCATGCAGAACTGTTTTGATCCTGCTATAATCTCTTTATCCATTGTATGAAAACCAGTGCAAAATGACTCATATTTCTTAGTTTGTGGGCTGGATGGAGTCAAATCATTGCCACAGTTAACAACTTCAGTCATTTCTTGACATGAAGAACTGGTGTTAGAAAATTTGACTTTACCTGCCCAGGTGTGCGTTTCAGTTGGCAAGCTGCGGCTGCCGGAGTATTTATGGCTTTGTTCTTTGGACCAAACCCAGAACATTACATCAGGGTTTTTAAAACGTTTCTCTTGCTGTTTTGAAATATTAGCTGAAGACTTGTAGCTGGCTGCTGGAGTAATGTCTGCTCCTCAGCGCTACCTTTGGAGTCTGTCACGAGGGAGGGAAACGAGGGCTCAGACTTGAACCGGCAGGGAACAATGCAGGAGATTATTAGAGCGGTTAAAGCAGTCTGTAACCTGCTCTCTGTGGCACTCACACGAGCTGAACTCTGGAGATGCCACAAACGGTCCTCGGGTTTATTGTCTCTGCTCCTTCCGTCATCGTTTTAACTGGCTGCTTTTTAAACCCCCCAAGCCCTCCAGTCTTTCTGCTACGCCCGACCTTTATATGAACAATGGGGGTACCATGGTGATAGCCTCGTTACCCACAAAACTGTGTCGACAAGGGCACACACACGGTGTTTAGTTCCCAGCCTGATGTTGTGAAGTGTTAGAGCAGAGGTTCAGCCAACCTACATCCTAAAAATGAGCGTGGAGTTTAATACTACAGCTAGTCCTCCAGTTTGAAATGAGGTATGAAGATTATTACAAACTGTTTATTTGGTATGGTCCAAAATACGTAGTGAGCCCATAAATTGAGCAGGAAAATGACTACAGAGGTGTAGAAGCTGGTTTTCAGTGCCCTTCTTTAGGAAAAGAAGTGTTTTTGGAACCACAGCTATTGCTATCTGTTGGCCTTGAGATGGATTCAAGGTTCCTCGTTGGCTTTTCTTTTAACTGGTTCTGACAAAAGATAAGCTGTTCCACTTCACCAGACTCATTGACAAAAGTGGTAGTTTTTATCTCACAGTACACAAGAAACTCGAACAGTTTTTGTCTGGTAGCTTTCTGTCTCATTTGCACAAATCAAACTCTATCATCTGTTGTCTCACATACAATTTTAATCTAAAGTTTAATGTTTATGTTCAGACTTTGAGTTATGTTCAGTGGATCGTTGCGTTACACATGGTCACGATTCCATATATACACAGGAAACATGCACAATTTTAAAAAGTCCCTCTGATCCAGACAGTTTGATTTCTAGTCTTTGCTCTGAATCTGATCATAAAGTAGGGATGTCATTATATGGTCATGTACACACCTCTGTACAAAACCTTCTAATTGTCAGAGACAGCCAATCAGACAAAAGCTGGCTTAGATGGCAACTTTCATAAGCTAAGGGGCTGTGCAAAAGCTCGCTGTGGGAGAGAAAAAAGGGATTGTCTTGATCTGTGACTCATACATTTCTCATGCATTGATGTAACACTTTTAGTTACTCACAAATTCTTAATGCAGAAAGTGTCACAGCTGGTGTGATTAAACAGTTAGTAAGCTGGGTGGATATGTGAGTTGGGGGTAAAGTTCACTGGCAAAGTGTTTGCAGTTGGTAGTGACACACATACTTAAAGGTGTGGCATTACAGTCTGGGTGGGGAAGAAGGGAAGAAAGGGAGAAACCAGAGATATGAAGCTGTATGTTAATAATTCATGCAGGTGGGGAGAGAGATGGACAGAGGAAAAGCAAATGTAGTTTGAACAATGAGAAACAGGAAAAGAGGGCTAAAGGACACAAAAGGGAGATAATAATTAAAAAAAAATATAGAAAGCAGGATGTCGCAACACACACAGTCAAATGTTGTCACTGGGCGAGGCGGCAGCTCTGCAAAGCTCCACCTAAACCTGAGCTGTCGCAACATGTTGGGACCACAGCTGTCCTGCTGGCGGTGGAGCGGAGCTGAAGCTTCTCGGGGTGGATCACAGGATTTCCCACACTCTGTGGTGGCGTGTTTAGCAGATATAAGCTGTGTCGCGACTGTGTCAACAGCTCGCATTAAAACGGCAACACAGGCCATTTATAAGGCGTGGATAAAATGAAACGAGTCGTTTCGCAGAGGTAGACTGCGGCCTCGTGCAGCTCTGCTTCAAAAGAGCCTGATATCAGAAGATGTTTTAATGGGATTATAAGCATTTACTCAGAACAAGTTTTTTCTGATTATCTCTGCTATTGGCTTTGTATGAGTCAAAATGATCTTTATCAATATCGGTTCATCTTCAGTCTGAAACAAAATGTTTTGGTTGTTTGTTTGTTTTTGTTTTTTCTCTCCATCTAAGCCAACATCACCTCTCAAACAGAAGAGTTGAACAGCAGCTGGATTAGATGAGCATATTAGGAATGGGGGCTCTCAGTGACATCACACAGATCCAGTACTCAAAGATAAAGTCTGAAACGGTTTCTAGAGCAGTCTAAGCCTGAGCTTTACCCTAATATGGCTTTCTTTGAGAGGCTGGAAAGTATGACGGGCAAAAGGTTTGACCTCAAACTATTAAACACTCTTTGAAGATGTTTAGTCCAGTACTTTTTAAAATATTAATTACATTTGCTTTAACTATAAATGTATACACCATTATAAACATGTCTTCTCCAACATGTTCCTTTTACTGAAATATAACCTTCATTTAAATATCACACGCTTGCTTTAACAACTTGCTGCTGTTACGAGAGACTCTGAATAAAATGATTTTTATCTGCTGTGGTCTGAACTCTGTGTGCAGCAGCTGAAGATAAACTCATGTTGCTGTGTGTGGTACCAGCTGGTACAGTAAGGTCTGGTTGATGTGAAATGTTACCCAGCAGCGCTCTGTTCAGACTGTGAGGTGAAAAGGTTTACAGCCACAGAAAGTCAGGAGCAGGTTTGTCGCTGGCTTGCATTTCAGATCTGCAGCTAAGCTCAGTGTTGCACAGTTCTGTGAAATAAATTCTGCAGCATGCCGTGTGAAATATCCAGTCGTGTGGGGCCAGAAGAGGAAAGTGGGACACGTTGTAAATATGAATGTTGGTCGTTGGAGGTTAATGACAGTAGGATCTGGATCTGGACCCAGATCAGTGTGTGATATTTGTGTGAAGATGGGGTTAAATGTGTCCCGGCTTACGATGTTAAATTATCCCTACAGAAATTCCTGGATCATGATTTGTTTCCTCTCCAGTTAATTTTAAGTCCATCCAAGTCTCACTGTGGTAACTTGTTCTTGTAATTGCATCCATAACTTTGGCACAGTTTGTTAGCAGGATTACAATCACAAAACCTCACTAAAGGGGGAAAAATGAGCCAATAAACATTTAATTAAAGGACAAACGGAGGGATGTGACGGACGGGCAAATAACTGATCTGAATCTGACCGGAGGTCTGCCTGTTTCTTTCAGACTCTAAAGCCATTGTAGATGGGAACCTGAAACTGATCCTGGGTCTGGTCTGGACTCTGATCCTACACTACTCCATCTCCATGCCAGTCTGGGAAGGCGAGGATGCAGAGGTAATGTCCAGCTCGTGGTTTGGTTTTTAAAAATCACTTGTTTTTGTGGCTGTAAATGGAAAGTTATCTTCTTCAGGAGCTTGCTAACTGCAATGTGCTTTTGTATTCAGGCAGAGTCAAAGACACCCAAGCAGCGTCTGCTGGGCTGGATCCAACACAAAGTCCCCGATCTGCCAATCACCAACTTCAGCCAGGACTGGAGGGACGGCAAAGTACTGGGAGCACTGGTGGACAGCTGTGCACCAGGTACGCCTTGTTGTTCCAGGCTGTGCAGGACTTCATTAGCAAAAATTAATTACACTGTATCGTCAGATGGCATTTTTGGGTGAAGCTGGAACTATTTGGCCCGATGACAACATGCAGTAAGCCTGTAAGAGTGGCTTTCTCACAGCATGGATGTGTTTCCTTTGGAGTTTAACCACACTGGTATTTTTAATTACCCTGTGTGTGAAATCGAAGTGAAATCCAGGCTCCATGTTTGTATGAATGAGATTCCTAAAAACTGAAAACATCAGAATTATAAACACTGTCTTTTAGATTACTTTTTAAACAAAGAATAATGTTGAGTTTTACCTTATTGTGTACAACATGTAAGTGTTGCTAATACAAGCCCAACTCTATGTAAACTACTTGTTTTATTTCTGTTGTTTGCAGGCCTGTGTCCAGACTGGGAGACCTGGGATCCAGTCAGACCAGTGGAGAATGCCACCGAAGCCATGCAGCTGGCTGATGACTGGCTGGGCATCCCGCAGGTTGGTTTCCCTCCATTGTTTGCCGTCACTGCTCTGACCTTTAAATTAACCTTTAAAGCATTTTCAGTGACATTAAAAATTCAGGTGACGTCATTTAGTGCTAGAATTTTTGCCTCCACCTCAGACACTCACTGTTACACTTTTTTTCTCTAGCTTTAGTTGGCTTTTCAAGTCAAACGCTTTGCTTGCTTTAGCAACCAAGTGTGAGGAATGCAAGAGAGGCTTTTAGTGTAAACAAGCAGATCATAATGGATGCAGTTCTTACAACGCCATGCAATTTGTGTCACGCAGCCCAATTAAGGCAGAATCTGCTGTTCTGTGAGTTGCTGTCAGAGGTCAGAGGTCAAGAACATGATCAGATTATTATTTTCCTGATTTTTACTGCAACACAGGAAGCTTTTTTTTAATTTTTCAACACAAGCTTGGCTGAGGTTGAGGCAATGCAAGCCTAGAGTTTAACAGCTGTAACGTTTCTGTAATGAAGAAACTTCACAGGAAGTGATTAGGAAAGTGTCTTCATCTTTTTGGAAGTGGGTACTTGGTGTTTTAGATGTTTGTTTGAGGATAACAAAATACTTCTCTCTGCAGCCTCATTTTTAATCTTAAGGAAAGAAAATGGTTGATGCTTGATTTGTGTTTTTCCTGTTTCACCTCCAGTCAGCTGACACTCAAACAGAAGTCTTTAGAGAGTAAACGAAAACACAAAGAAGCATGGCGTCAGAGTTCAGGTGGAAATGTGGATGTGAATGAAGTCATCACTAATGCTTCTGTGTCTGAAGCGACTGAGCCAGAATATTAGACCAAAGTAGTCTGTTTGCATTTCGATAGATGAAGTAGTTGCATATTTAATGTGAGCAAACACCATTAGACCAGCGTTTCAAATTATGATGTAAGGGGTGTAAAAGTAACCCCTGTGAACCAAAAGTTCAGGCTTCATACTTTAAACATTGGGACATTTTCCCCATAAACACTCAGAGTTGATATTTTCCATGAACTTGACTCCTCACTAAAACTGCTGAGTTTTCCTTAATCTGTTTTAAAGCTACTAGAATAGCTTTGAATCATTCAGTCCAAAATAATAATGTTGGTGCTCTTCTTCTGATTGGCTGCAGGTGTCTGCCTCTTCCTCATGACATCTTACAGATCCAAGAGTAGAAAAAAACAGCATGAAACTTGAGGTTTTGACAGAGGTTACTTCTACACACTGACATCATTACTTGAAACATTGCCCATGTTTAATTTATGCATCCACCAGTTTGTGTGTGTGTGTGTTTATTCAGCATTCACTGTGTGTACACCCCGTTTACACACACGATCCAAACAATGAGCTCCATTTTCCAGGTTAGTGACTCTTACTTCCAATGAAAGGAAATATTAATGCTTCATTATATTTTTAACAGCATGCATCAAACCTTGGTGCAGTATAGCCCCCGCACCCCCCTTCTTGTTTCCACATGACAATGCCCTCATGAACAAGGCCTGGTGCAGAAGGAAATGGCTTTCCCAGTTTGGTGTGAATGAACTTGACTCATCTGTAGAGATGCCTGAAATGAAGCCAGCTCAATAAATTTGGGTTAAAAAAGTGACATCTCCTCATGCAGCGCCAGCATTGGATCTCATTACTGCTCTGGTGCATAAATGGTTTGTAATTGGAAGGAAATGTGAAACCAACAACAGATTGTCGCCTTGTCAAAATCTCGTTCGACTATCACATGTTCGTCTATTAGCTTTTTTCCCTTGTATCTAGTTTGACTGCCTTTGTGGTTGTTGCGCAGTTTCAGATTCTGACTGATTACTTGGTAAAAGATTGTATCCTGAAGCTACCATATCATGTAGAGATGACTGCAGATTAACGTGGAAATGGCAATCTGCCAGAGTTATGTGTATCTGTTTATCTTGCGATAGGAAATATCAAAAAATGTAGTTCATTTTGTTTATTTCAGTTAAATTGCCATAATTATGAAGATGGTGCAGAGTTTCTCAGCTTTTAATGCAAGTCTTGTGTCTGAGCAGGAAAAAAAAACAAACAAATTCTGTTAGTCATCATCAGATAACCACATGTGAATGACATCCTCAAGAACTAAACAGAACAGGAGATGTTAATGTGAGATGTGTGGTGGTAGAAATAAAAACACACTCTCAGAGACTCTGCTTTCCTGTTTACCAAACCAGAGTGCTCAGGGAAAGCTGCCTTCACACTGAGAGCCAAGTTCTGACTTCTAGGGACAGTTGGGTTTATTTATTTTGGATCAGCTGTAAACGGTTTGTGCAATTGCAGGTGATCGCTCCAGAGGAAATCATCGACCCCAGTGCGGACGAACAGTCGGTGATGACCTACCTGTCCCAGTTCCCCAAAGCCAAACTGAAGCCCGGAGCTCCACTCAAACCCAAACTCAACCCCAAGAAGGCCCGCGCATACGGACCGGGTACGCGCACAAACTTGCAACACAAAATAAAGATTTTAACACTTCTGAAAACACTCGAGTTCATCTGGTTACCGATTCAGTAATTTGTTTTTCTCACTGTGTTTGAGCACTTGACACGCTGCGAGGAAACAAGCAGCTATAATCTAAACAATGGGCTGCACTCACATCTGATCCACACAAACACAAGGTGGTGAGGTCAACATTTGTTCTTTAACTTGGACTGTAAGTGAGGAGGAAATACCAGGAAATTAATAACAAGGCAACACAGACACCAACGCACCCACAGCAGCTACAGACTGACTGCTTGTGCTAGAAAAACAAAAGGACAAAAGATTTAAATATTTATGAAATAATAAAATGAATAATTATATCAGGAGCAGTCTGTGTGTGCTGCAGCAGCTGCTCCCTCACAGGATTCTTGTCTAGAATTTGAAAATTGCAGTATTCGAATGCTTTCAGCTGAGCTTTTAATCTGTTGTCAGAGATGAACTAGCGAGAGAGCATGCTAATAACGACAATTTGAAAGGGAAAAGTAAGGAGACCCGTTTGTGACAAAACGTGAAATTCAATTAAAACACAATACATCCAGATTAGTAAATTTACACCCACTCATTATGGAATCTGATGCTGGACTCTATAAATCAAACGGTGCACATAGAAGAACCCTTAATCACTCATGTCACTGTAAATCCATCCTATGTGTGTTTGTGGTTCAAATATGTGTGCAGAAGGTTTTGATTGGGATTAAATCTGCCGCATGTTGATCTCTAAAGTTCCTGAATTGACCGTCGTCCTCTGCAGGTATCGAGCCCACAGGAAACAGAGTGCTGCGACCTGCTGTCTTCACAGTGGACACATTCAGCGCGGGTCAGGGGCAGGTCACGGTCTACCTGGATCATCCAGACGGCACAAGAGAGGAGGTAAAATCCACCTCCGCATTATAGAGTAGCATCTAATGACAGGCATAAACATATTTTGCTTTATTGATATGCATTTTTGTTCTTGGACCATGCTGGGCAACCTAGAGCCAAAGTTTAGGGAGAATAAAAAATAGTGAAATTGTGTTTATAGCTGTTTAACTTCACAAACGCTAAACTCATGGACCTGTGTGTGTACTTTATGCTTTTACTTCCTTTTAATAATTGGTCCCCCTTTTAACTACCTCAAACTTGCATGACATCCACTTGCATTTGTGTTGATCAGCTGAATGCGGAGCTTAACGAGGGCAAGAAGACGTACAGCGTCACCTACATTCCTCAGGTCATGGGAGCCCACCAGGTAGGCTTTGTTTTGACTGTGAACACGTTATTATAATTGAATGAGGACAGAAGAAACCCACTTTCTGTGTATCGTGGGGCAAGTATTTATTTAAAAAAAACCAAAACCTAAAGGTTATTGTTCCTCTCAGCAGATGTTTAATTAGGAATTATAACTTGTGTAATACGCTAATTTGCTTATGTTTCAACAACAGATAAATGACCAGCAGATAAAAGCAGTGTATTAGTCAAATCTTTGGAATTAGAAAACACTGTCACCTACCTAGAAAGTGTTCATTTTCACCACGTCAAGTTTTTCTATTCTACGACTCAGACTGAGTGAAGAAGTCCAGAAAAACATGGACTTTTTTTTACTGTAGTGAAGATTTCTTGTTCGATGTATTTCTTATTAAGAAATTAACCTTTAAAAAAAAATTTATACATATTTATACAGTTGTATTCCATTTCATTGGAAAATGCAGTACCAGTAAAAATAGTTTTGTTTTTTTTTTTTTTTAAATTTGGATTTATTGGAAAAATTTATTAATGCCAGTTTTTTTTTTTATCTCATTGCTGTGTAATGAAAAGAGTTTTAAAATTACATCAGAGTTGTTTTTGATATTGTTATTGATTATTATTATTTTAATTAAAATTTTAAGCTGAATCTAGATAATTTACTTTTAAATTGTTCCAGGTCACTGTGTTGTTTGCGGGCCAAGAGATTCCCAAAAGTCCCTTTGAGGTGAATGTGGATAAAGCGCTTGGAGATGCTTCCAAAGTCACAGTGAAAGGCCCGGGAGTCGAACCTGTGGGCAACATCGCCAACAAACCAACTTACTTTGACATCTACACTGCAGGTAAGAGCAGTCGGACACAAGAAGAAAAAATCACTCTTTAAAATGTTTCTACATACAGAGGTGTTGATTTTATGGAGATCAACATTGATATTAAAAAAATCGTCACTGTAGGTGCCGGTACAGGAGACGTGACAGCCATGATCAAAGATCCTCAGGGCCGGCAGAACACTGTGGAGGTGATGATGGAGGATAAAGGCGACAGCGTGTACCGCTGCACTTACCGACCCACGCAGGGTGGACCGCACACAATCACAGTCACCTTCGGAGGCGTTGGAATCCCAAAGAGCCCCTTCAGTGTAGACGTGGGCCCCGGTGAGTACATTTTTTTTCCCATTTATCTATTGCACAGCTTAAATCCTTTAAATGAAAGAGTCATCACCTGTTTACTTGTGCCGTCTCATTCACTGGCAGCCTGCATGCCGGGAGCGTGCAGGGCGACAGGTCGAGGTCTCCAGCCGTCAGGTTTGAGGGTCAAACAGGTCGGTGATATCAAGGTGGACACCAGGAACGCTGGCAGTGGAGAACTGAAAGTGACAGTCAAAGGACCGAGTGAGTGCGGTTAATATCTTAGAAGCTTTTAAGAGAAGTGAAACAAGCTCAGACCTAATAACAAAGAACCAACTTCAGAATCGCATTGGCCCAGTTTCATACAGACACTGCAGTTTTTGTCCATCTTCTGTTTAGTGACTTCACACCATGAAGCCCCCTGGTGTGGTCAGGACTTTAATGCTTTCTCTGTTGGAGGATGAACTCTGAGTGCTGGTAGTCTGGTCTTAATCACACATAAGAACCAGATGAGATGACATGTTGTAATTTACTGTCAAGTCAAGATTGGAAGGATAGAAAACAGTATAGGAAATGTTTGAATCAGGCCTCAGTTTGTGGAGTACTGCAGTCCTCATTACGCCACATAGATCTGACTTCTTCTTTTTTTGTCTGTGACTTTAGAGACAAATAACTTCATGTTGTATTCACCGGCTCAGTTTCCATTGTATGTTTCTGGATGTTTGCTTTCCAAAATGTCACATTGCTATTTCAACTCTGATTTAAAAGCTTGTTACTCACTCGGTTTTATTTATATAGCCTCATATTACAGCACACAAGTCTGTCCCGTTCCACGATGTGCAGACATATCACATTATCTGTTTGCGTGTGGTTTTAGAGGGCGTCGAGGAGCCAGTGAAGCAGCTCTCCAGTCAGGATGGGGTGTTCTCCTTCGAGTATCACCCCAGCAGTCCTGGGAAATACATCGTCTCCATCACCTGGGGAGGTCAGCACATCCCAAAGAGGTGAGCTGTATGCTGCGTGTTTCACGGCATTACCTCAGCACATTACCTCATCTAATCTGAATGACTGGGTCTCCTGGGGCCTCAGGAGATCTCATGTTCAAGACCTCGTTTTCTTTTTGTCACCTCTCTGTGAAGCAGATTGCTTTTCTTTCTTTTTCTTCCCTCTTTCCTTGTGTGAATATTAGTAATGGTGTAGGGTTTCTGAGGAGCAAAGAACATATATCAGAAGATGTACATGAATCTGAGGGATAAAACTGAACTCTGTGTGTGGTTCAGTCTTAAAATCTAGACCTCTTCACAGGTCACAACAGGTCAGAAATTTCCCTCAGCCTTCACATCTTTGGGGCAGGGGAGTTGAGAACCCCTTTAACAGGTTTCTGTTTTGTTTCATCCGGCACTCACCATTAGCTCGCTAAACTAAGCTCAGAGGAAGAAACTCCTTTATATAAGGAATATAAACTATAGCTGATCTTGAATCTCACCAGTGTCTGTAAGTCCAGATGTGGAGAAGATGGATGAGCCGAGAGGCAAAACTCCCAGCCATAGGTAGTCCGGTGACCTCAGCCTTCACGTAATGCCTCTGTACTGCAGTGCTTTTATTCATTATTTCAGTTTAAAACTCCCAGTTTTGGAATTTTCTACTGAAGTGATGTCTGCCTGCCCTTTAATTTAAGATTGATGCTCAAAAGTATATAGATGTACATTGTTGTTGTTTTTTTGTAGTGACATCTTTGGCCCAGTAAGCATAGTCATGGTTTGTGCCATTGGTGGGCATAAGTTTCAAAAGGCTAAGAGACAAAACTGGAAAAGTGGAACATTTAAAACTGTAAATCCGCACACGCAGGTTTATTTGGAGAGCAACAGACATGAACTGCAGACTGTGTGCACACACACTGTAACTGCAGTGTTGGGTTTCAGTCCTGTGGGGCACTGTGGTTGGCTTGTTTGTTGACAGTCTTTCGGGTGATTTCAAACTGTGTAGCGGTATTTAGACGCACACACACACACACCATGCTGTTTTTATGCATATGTTGTGACATTACCAAAACGGCAGCACACTGTGATCTGATTTTTTTTTTTTTTTTTTTTTTTTTTTTTTCTTCCCTCTCCAGTCCATTTGAAGTAACAGTTGGTCAGCAGGCGGGGCCTCAGCAGATCAGGGCCTGGGGTCCAGGTTTGGAAGGAGGCATTGTGGGTAAACCTGCCACCTTTGTAGTGGAGTCCATTGGCACTGATGTGGGAGTGTTGGGTGAGTGATCACACCTGGTTCAGGTTCACCTGTATTTATCAAGCTGCTGCTGAACCAGCAGAAGACATCAAATCTTTTCATCAATCATAATTTCCTTCACTACATCCATAAACCTTCTCCCGAAGGGGGATTGGGCTTTAAAAAAAAAGGTGAAGGGGTTAAAAATCATACGCTAGATATAAAAGATGGATGTTGCCGCTTTAGTAAGGCTTGCAATTTTGAGCCTGAAATGTTACCACTAAATGTATCCAACCTGCAGTTCTTTACACCCTCACTAACTTAATCTAATCTGCTGTGTCTTCAGGTTTTGCCATCGAGGGACCTTCACAGGCCAAAATCGAGTGCGAGGACCAAAATGATGGGTCATGTGACGTTCGTTACTGGCCAACAGAACCCGGCGAGTATGCCGTCCATGTGACCTGTGATGAAGAGGACATCGAACACAGCCCCTTCATGGCCTTCATCATCCCTGATAACAACACTAGCTTCCCAGATAAGGTCAATGAGACTCTGAACAAACAAGAGCACATGTTCAGGTGTTTTTAATTGAACAATGAACACTTAAGTTGGAGGAATGTCTTTTGTTTTGCGTTTGCAGGTCCAGGCTTACGGGCCGGGGCTTGAGAAGAGCGGCTGTGTCGTCAATCAGCCTGCCGAGTTCACTGTGAACGCTGAGCATGCTGGGAAAGGACCTCTGAACATCACAGCTCAGGTCAGAAGCAGAAATCCTGCCCCAAACTTTTAGGGATATATTATTAATATTATTATTATTGTTATTTTGCAATAATGCCTACCATTATAAACAAAGATTAGCTTAATATTTGTTCACCTTTAAGTTTTTTTTTTTTTTAAATTACTGTAAGAAAGTTTCCAAACATTTAAAAATGTGTTCTGCAAACATGACTGTGGGAATAAACGTGTGGAATTCATTTTTGCATCCAGTTCCTCATAGTTTGATCATATGGTGAAGTTCATGTTGGTTTATGAGCTACATGTAGATGAACTAAATCAAAGTTTACAGGTTGCATGCAAAGTGTGTGAGTCCAGTTAAATGTGCTATGCTTAAGACATTTTTGACCATTTGCCACTCAAACTGCTTAGCCATGGGGTGACCCAGTTTTTGAAGCTGTTATTTCAATGTGGTGTTTTGAGTGTGAAACCCTGAGATCAGACCCAGGACCCAGGGAAGACTTGCTGCTTTGGGACTGCTTCGGTGTCACCCTGAAGATGGTGGTGGGAGTCTGCTTTGCCCTGCTGAATAGACTGCTAGGAAATGAATGAACAAATGGATGAAATGTGCTTTCGCTTGGTGTGGTTGTCAAGTTTGTCTGTCTGCTTAGTTTCTGGTGCTGTTGTCTGTCATGTGATTGAACTATGTTACCTATGGTTTCATAACAAATCCTTCAATTAAAGAAGCTTTAACCAGAAGAGTTCCCATTATAACAAGAGAAAACGATACCATTTAATTCATTCAAATATATTTTTTGTACCCATCTTTGTCCTGTTGATTAACTGTCTTCCTATTTGTTTGTCAGGACGCAGAGGGACTTCCTGTGGAGGTCAAGATGAGAAGCAAAGGTGATGGACTGTATAGCTGCTCCTACACACCCACCTCCTCTCTCAAGCACACCGTGGCTGTGTCCTGGGCCGGAGTCGGCATCCCCAAAAGCCCTTTCAGGGTAAGCAGCCAGAACCCCGTTACTACAGGAAATGATAATTCCCTGCCCAAATCTGAGCATCTTGCCATGGCAGAAAGCATCAAGGTTGTTCAGTCGGAGCATTTAATTAAGACAGAGAGAGTAGAAGTTGTTCAGTCAGAGCTGAAGGTAAAGAGTACAGATGAGAGCCGCAAAACGAAGAGGCCTCTGATTATCATAACTACATCTATCGAGGAGAGGTACACCTCTTAGTTTAGGTGGACAGAGGTTCGTCGTACAACAAAAAATTAAGAAAAACTTTAAATATTATGAGAATTAAACACTTCACATGAAGAAATGGTAAACTGAGGTGCATGGATAAGTCTGTAACTCAGTAGATTGCTCATCACCAGATACTTGAATGTAAATGTAATCAATATACCTTCATAAATGTGTTCGGTGGACGTGGGAGGATATCTGTAGTTTGGGTTAGTGAGTTTGTTTTCTTCGTCAAGGGAACAAACCTTTCTCTCAGCATGTATCTGTAAAGCGTCGCAATCATCAACAGATGGTTGTTAGAGGAAGGAATCAATATCCTGTGTCTGATCAAAAATTTAGAAGCTGAAGTGTTTTTGATTTTTCAATTGTTGTAGTTTACACTGTTCTAATGAACTCCATCATAGTACTGTTTTCACTGTAACAGTGTTTGTCCTTCACATTCTCACTTAAAACCACTAATCTTAAAACTTGTTATGTAGACTCTAGTAATATGATGTAACCACAAGACACTAACCAGTCTTCTGCACTGTAACCACTGTCCATGCATTTTTATTTTAAGTTTTTGGGTTTGAGTCCCACCTGAAAATCGCTCACCTGAACCTTTCTGATCCCAGTTACAAACCAGCTTTGATGTATCAGCAGTCATCAACTCCAAAATGTCAGTACTCACCATATAAACCAGCTAGATTCATGGGTCATAACCCTTAAGAATCCTAAACTGAACTTGCTCAAACTTTTTAGGCAGTGCTCACTAAATAGTCTACAATGTAATGACCCCTGTGGTGCTATATACCAATAAATATCAGTTTTGTGAGCCAAACTTTATTCTTCAGGTTATAGACAAAGCTCCAGTTTTGATTTAAAGAAAAAACAAACTCTTTACTTGTAAGTATTAATGATGTCACAGAAACGAGGGCTGCTTTTTGGCATCTCAGATTTTGATTTTGGGCATGAAGTGAGCAGCAGCCTCATGATGGCATCGCTTTCAGGACTCCATTCAGCCTTTTTAAGTACACGCACTTAAGATTTAACTACATTTCTAATGTCTGGTTATCATTTAAAAGTAGACTTCTTCAAGGGGGTGTATCCTTTTTTAAAACCCTTAATCGGATTGGATTAGCAAAATACTAATGTTTTAGTCACAAAAGTGGTTTCCTGTCGGAAAATTGAAAGATAAAAATGTTTTCTTTTCACTTTTGACAAACTAAAAATATAGGAGGGATTATGCAAAAGTAACTACACTAGCAACTCCCATCATTGGTATAAACATGTCAAAGCCTTCAGGCGTAGCTGGTTTAAAAGATTTTGACATTTTGGATTTAGCCTCAGTTTACCAGAAATTATAAGACTCAAAATAATGAACTCTAAAGAATGACAGCATTCTTTAGAGTTCACATTTATACTCCAGAGAGGTTCAGATAAGTGAATTTTTAACAGCGTGTTTGTTGTTGTTTTTCCTCCTGTTAAATGTTCAGGGAAAACCTTTTCATTCCATGTGTGTATTTAATGAGATCAACACAATCTTTCAGTGTAAAGTTGCTGACGTGTGAAAGTCATCCACATCCAACATAAATTCTGAACACAGATGCAATTGACCCATGATTTTGAGTATCAGGGCAAAACTGAGAGTGAAAAGGTTTTCTTTTTCCATTCATGTTTACTAACCAGTCTGTAAACCTTTTATTTTACTTTTTGAAATCATTGTTTGAGTTGCTGCTGTTTGTTTTGAAGCAGTTTATCGGTTCTCTCCTTCTCTTTGATACAAGTTTAGTTCCACATACATTACACACAAGTCCCATGAGAAACTGCCGCAGAGTCTGAGATTCATGAAGATCCCAGCATGAAGAGCTGGCAAAGACATTCAGCTTGTTGCACGTCTGTTATCCTGCAAAGTGTTTAGGGCTAGACTAGACTTTCAGAAGCTTTTGTAACAACCTGACTGATTTCTGTAGTGTTCACGGTGGTCCATAAATCACTTCAGCCGATGGACACCTTGTGATGTCTAAGTCACTGATTGTTCAGCAGGCTTGTTCTGAGATGCAGCGACTTGCGTGCAGGCTTCCTCGTTCTGACTGCGCCTTTCTCAAATTTCAGTGAAGATACTTTGGGTGGATAAAATGCAAACAGACGCACCCACCTCTCAGCACTGCTGGGAGCCTTCAGCAGTGACACCTTTTTAATCAAACGTGTAGGAAAAGAATCCAGCATGGGAAAGAGGTTCATGGTTCAAATCTGGCTCAGTGTAAACTGTCCACTGCTGTGCTGGTGAACTACAGACGAGGGAGTAAAGAATCTGTTTAAAAGCCAGAAACTGAAGCAGAAAGTTGATTCTTTTGTGTCAAAATGAGCTCACTTATGCAGCTTCCATACATGCATTGTATCTAAGGTGCAAAGTCCATCTCTGAATCCCTCAGGGCTCTTATTTGGGCACTTATTTTTAGAAATTCTCTCAGATGACTAAAGCAGTTTATGATTGCAGTGTTTACTGCGACATAAAGTCCACACTATGTTAGCAGCTCTTTATATGCTGTCTAATTTACCCACTAGTGAGTGGACATGGTGTCTGTCGCTCCCTAAGCTGAATGGTTTACCGCTGCCTGCTGTGTGTCAGAGCGTGTATCGTTTATCTCCCGGCTTCTTTTGTGACTAATCCTCTGGAGTAGTTGCAGAATAAATCAACCTCTACACCCTTTGACAGTCTGCTTGGGTTGGGCTTTAAAAACAAGTCTGAAAAGAGCACTCATCAGCTTAAACACAAGTTGCAGAAACTGTTTGCACTCATTGCACTGATTTCTACTTTTATTATATAGAATGAGTAGATTTCCTTTTTAAACATCTGTAGTGACTTAAAATCCTTTAAATCAGCTTTTAGAAGTTTGCAGAATTGTTTTTTTCCCTCCGTTAGCGCCTCATTTGAGATTTCTGTGCTTGCATTTTTGTTTTAAAATATTCCCAGTAAATCTGTAACTAACGTGTTTGCTGAAACCAACTTTAATTTCAGTCTGTACTAAAACAACAAAGCACTTAAACACTTTAATTGCCACAAGTGGAAGTTGATTTCAAAATAAATTAACATTTCATTTAAATGTTGTTCTGTGTTTGGTTCATTTCTTCTTAGACTTTGCTCATTCAGTTTTTCTTTCTTTCAGTCATTCACTGATTTCTTGTTTAAAGCAAAACAAAGTACAACGAAATCTAAACGCTACATGGAAATGCAGAGAAAGGGAAGAAGTGACCAAAGACAGGGCAAAACAAAAAGTCAGAATCCTGAATCGGACCCAGTAACTGTGTGTAGCTGTGATGTGGAATAATTATTGTACAGTCTTGTACTGGAAATGTTATCTAAATGGCACAAAGGACATTTAAGACTTTGTTTCTTAAAAAAAAAAAAAGTTTTTATGATGGTGGTAAAATTTTAATATCACATCAAGACACTAGAGTTTCATATGGAATCAAGTTGATCATCATGAAGTAAATTTAGTGGTATTTATTAGTTGGACTTTCCCCCTTTTTAAATGCCAGAAATTCATATTAAAGTCCCAGCAGTTAGTTTTCTGCACCTGTGAAGTTGTTAACCTGTACTTAGGCAATTTACTGTGTTTCACTTTTCATTCAGTGTCTTTTTATTATCAGTTTTTCAGTTTTATTAGAAATGTTCTTTACTGTTTTAGAGTAAAATTGCACAATTGTGTACATTGTAGATGTGATCTGCCTGTAGAGAATTCACTGTTTAATGCCACCACCCTGGTTTATTGCTACACCTTTCAGAGGCTTTTTGGAAACATTGAATCCTCCTCATCTGCTTTCCTCTTAAGTTATAGCTGTGTGAAGCCAGCATTAATACATGTGATGTTGAAATGTGTTGCAGTAAATATGCTAAGAATAAATTAAAAAGTAAAAAGCTGTGCATCTAGTTTGGAGCCTTGTGGTTCTGTATTATAGCATTCATGGTTTTCTTAATTTTTTTTTTTCTACAAAATTTAACTACCTCACATCCTTAAGGAGATTGAAATAAGTGATGTCACTTCCTGTTGGTGCCCGTAGGTGAATGTGGGTAAAGGCAGCCACCCCAACATGGTGAAGGTGTTTGGTCCCGGAGTGGAGAGGAGTGGACTGAAGGCCAACGAGCCCACACACTTCACTGTGGACTGTTCAGGAGCTGGAGATGGTAACTTGAACACACTAAGAATCATTTAGACAGGAAATCCTGACTATTTTATGACACTTCAAAAGAACTTGCTTAAAGGGGATGTGCTTTTCTTTGGCTGGGACATTAACATGTATAACCTTAAACAGTGGTGGATCCACTTGTGCTTCTGTGGTGTCACAGAGAGTAGATATGCCTGATGTGGCCATTAACCAATATAATAGCTTCTAATTTATCCCCAGAGTTGGGGGGAAAAAAGAGAGGGATTTGTAATTTTATGCTTTGTATTTGGTCAAGTTGTTTCACAAACTTTGGGGTTTGAGTGTTAGCAGTGTGCTAAACACAGATAAGCAAGGTGTGTTCTGTTTCAGTGTCAGTCCAAGCAGCACAGTTTATTAAAAGCTAAAAAAGTATCACAACCATATGGTTTTGATACCAATATGCTGGTTCAACACCAGACTTCAGATTTGGATATTCTAAAATTAATCAACCGGAAAAGATTTGAAGTAGAAAAACGACTTCCATGAACAAGTTACGCTGACTGTTCTGTGACGTTTGAGAGAGTAGCCTTCTCCTTTTTTCCTCTGATTTCATCATCAGAGGGTACCCACTCCCACATTCATTTCCATTCTGCTGCATCTTATGAACTCGCTTATCTAAACTTGCACTTCAAACAAGTCTGAGGACGACTAGTATTTGTCACTGCATTAATGAATAGAGACAAAGCACACGTCTAGGTTTGAGTGTGCATATATAATTTTAATGTGGTGGGGAGCATGTTTAGGCCGGTGCATGCGGGTGATGAAGCATGATCCTGTGTTACTACTCAGGAAGGGTCAGATGGATGAATTTCCTGTTGGGATGTTTCTGCCTTGAGATCATTGCCATGACATACCAGAGGAAAGGGGGGGTGTATTACTGTAGTATCATTCAAAGGCTACATTTATTTTAAAGTGATGCACATGTTACAAACAATGTGTGTTGTTTTTTTACTCTGCTCTGTGCCAAAAGAGCCGTTGAAATTCAATTCAGCCTGGGGGCAAAAAAGTAAACTGCTCTAAAAGAATTATTTGCAAATGCTACTAGAATTTATTTATTTTCAAATTATAGTATCGGTATGTTCAAACTGGAGAAAGTAACACTTAGATTTTTTTTTGTGTGTGTGTGTATACACATAAAAACTGCATCAGTTTTTTTTTTCTTTACTTCTAGAATTAAATTCTTAAACATTAGAGTATGTGCAGTGGGGTAATTTGAGCTTTTTCTTTGGGACAAGAGAGAATTGTGAAGGTCATCTGCTCACACTCTGTATAGAAAGAAAAAGGGTTTCTGAGGGGTTTCTCAGGAGTGGTTTCAGGTTATCAGTGGTTTCCCTTCAGGGGTGGGCAGTTTCTGTTGTCTGACATGGTTTCTTGTCCTTTTCTTATCTCTCATACTCTGAATTCCTCTGTGATAGCTCGGGTCTTGTGTTGCAGGGAGTGCCGATTGTGCTGCACAGGTGGCTTATTGTTTATATTAATGTTTTTGGCAATGCACCATCCCGGAGGTGTGAAGTGTTTCTGAGATGAGATGATTGACTGAGGAGCAGAAACGGAAGCAGGCAGCGCCACCTTGTGGCAGCCGGTGTATACACTGAAATGATCATCGACCAAGAAATGAGATTATTTAGAGTCTGAGTCATAACTGTATTATGTTCACGATATGGTTATGGTCAACTCTGTGTGTTTGTTCAGGTGATGTCGGCGTTGGGATTAAGTGTGACGCCAACATGATCAGCGACAAAGAGGCTGATGTGGATTTTGATATCATTCCCAACGCCAACGACACGTTCACAGTCAAATACATCCCTCCTGCTGCTGGAAGACTCACCATTAAAGTCCTGTTCACTGACAAGGTACAAACACACTACTGAAAGGATCGCCCTCTGGTCTGAGTGCTCGCTGTCGACAGTCTGGAGTCAGAAGTGATCACATTTAGATGAGTGCGGAATGCAGAGCATGATTTACTCAATAAACTGCAAAGTACAGATAATTTCTATCAATTGATAAAATACTAGTTTTTTCCCCTAGTATTTTAAGTCAGCTTCAAGTCAGATTTGATGAATTAATGAGTGCCAAAAAGACATCTTTCTATTTTAATGTTTTCATCATTTCTAAGTTGCTACACCCGCTCTGATTCCTACTTGTGTACCACTAGTGAAATAGCTCACTTTTTTCTACGGGAGAAGTCTGATGTTGGTAAAACACAACATAGAAAAGAGCAAGTGTCTCTTAAAATCTGTTTGATTTTTCTGCATTAAATATGACGTGCCATAAATGTGTTTACCTTTTGGGCTTTTCTTTTCGCTCCATAAGCTATGCTATAGAATATCCACTTTTAAGAAAAAAAGTGCTTACTGTGATTTTACTCTGGTTACTTCACACAGGAAGTTCCTCAGAGCCCCTTCAGTGTCAAAGTCGATCCTTCACATGATGCATCAAAGGTCAAAGCAGAAGGTCCTGGACTGGCTCGCACTGGTGAGAGAGTGGGTTTAATGGGACATTAAATTTATTAGAATAGGTCTTAAACAAAAATCTGTCATTGAGCCCAAAGGTTAGTCCTTTATATGATCTGCTATTTGTAGGTGAGACTGCACTGTGGCAGTATACAGAGAGCATTATTACAAGATAACCCCTTCTCTTATTCTGTCCAGGTGTGGAGAGCGGAAAACCGACTCATTTCACCGTGTTGACTAAAGGAGCAGGTAAAGCACCGCTGGACGTTACCTTCTCTTCTGCCGTGAAAGACTTTGACATCATCGATAACTACGACTACTCTCAGACTGTCAAGTACACACCTGCACAACAGGTACATCAGATTATTTCTAGTGCTTTTTATATTTTGGCGAAACCGAACACTTAAAGTTCGTCATGTCAGAGTGTCACAGATCTTGCAAACTGTCCAGAGTCATGATGGTAAATGAACACAGTGCTTTTAGTGTTTGTTCCAGAGTAAATGATAAGTTCCTTTGCAGGGGGAGCTGACTATCTTGGTGAAGTTTGGAGGTGACCCCATTGCCAAGAGCCCCTTCACAGTTGGAGTCGCTGCACCACTGGACCTCAGCAAAGTCACTGTGGATAACATGGATGGAAGTAAGATGACTTCCTCTTCTGTTAACTTCCTCAACTGTTTAGAAAAGTTTTCTAGCAAAGAAAGAACACAAGTTATATCTTATAAATAAATACAAGATTTTGTTTTTCTGACATGAGCAGTAAAGCATAAAAAATGACTGCTTATGCTTCTGCAAAAAAGGATATATGCAGATTTGCTGTTGGTTCTTTTATAACATGCAAGGAACTTCAGGATGGTTCCTTCCCATTTCTGGTACACGAGTCGTTTTGTTTTGTTTTTTGTTTTTCTTGTTTTTGTTTTTGCTTCCAGGGTCTAATGAGAATTGATGAGTACTTTTCATCGGAGATGAAATCAAATTTAAGGATTGTACAAATGTTTGACTGTAATTAAAGTTACAGTGACAGTCAACAGAAATTGTACAAGAGTGATCTGGATGTTGAGCTCCCGTTTATTCTATCAGTCATCAGTTTTAGTGTTTTTTTTTTTTTGGCCGAATTATTGTCTGAAGGTGAAGAAAGATGCCCAACGGATTTACTTTACCAAATAAACCATCCCAGCCTTGCCATAATGGTCTATTTGATTCACCTTTTATTGTTTATTTTATTTTATTTTCACTTGCTAAATACGGGACAGACTTGACTGGGGAAGGAAAGGGGAGAAAGAAAGAGGGAAAGAAAAACAGCGGAGAAGAGGGGCGGGGATAAAGGGCAAAAAACAAAAACCAACAAAATAAGCAGACAAAAAATGCATATATCAATCACCTGTTGAGAAAGAAAAAAGAGAAAACAAGCAGAAGAAAAAAGAAGAGCAATATAATAAACAACATCACGATGATCTATGGGAATATAACAGTAAATACTAAATATTAAACATTATTGTGCAGCACGTAAGATCGACAGCGCACAGTGTGCTTTGAGGAAGGAGCCAAAAAGGGTGTAGCTTGTGTGTGAGCACCCGTGTGTACACCTGTGAGCATGGACGCACTTGTTTTTAAAAGGTCCCTTCATGTAATGAGCTGCTAGAGGGTGTGGGGAGCCACAGCCCTGTCTTCCAGGGCATGAAGCAGGTATGGAGGAGATCAAAACTCCAGACATCCAGAGGCCACCAGAACACAAGAGACCAAGGAAGACCAACAGAGGGGCAGCCGTGCCACTGTCCCAGAAAGAGCTGAGGAGAGTCCCAGATGAGGGGTCACTCGGCAGCCGCGGAGCAGAAGCCAGGGGGGGTTGCAGTGACGTGCCCGTGAGCTCCGCCGGCAGCCAGCTGTGCCACAGTGACCGAGCCCCAGGCCGAGGGCACCCCACCCCCGAAGTGGCCCGAGCGAGCCCCAGGCTCCAGGCCCTGACAAGCAGCCACCAGGTGTGAGCCGGTGTGTACCTGGACGCCCATCCCCAGACACAAAGAACCACCAACGTACCGATGTCTGAGGGTGTCTGCCACTGGCAGGGGAAGTGATGGGGGGAGATAGGCCTCCATACCTTGGAGGACCTGAAACCATCAGTTTTAGTGTTAACAGAAAGTTTCTAGGTACTTCAGGAGGCAGCCACTTATAAGTGACTAATGTCTTTCAGGAGTGGAGGTTAACCAGGAACAGCAGTTCATGGTGGACACAAAGGGTGCTGGAGGTCAAGGTCACCTGGTGGTAGAACTGGTGAGTGTCAGAGAAACCTCATATTGACCTGTGTGAAAAATATAACTGTTAGTAAGATTCAGTCTTTTTATTAAGGTTGGATAAGGAAAATACTTTTTCCAAAAATTTTAAATTCTGGAAAATTTGATTGTTTCCTTTCTGTGTATGTGGTGTTAGCTGAGTCCCAGTCAGCAGGCAGTACCTTGTAAAGTTGAGCCTCAGCCCGGTAAAGCAGATGTCAGTTTGGTCTGTTACACCCCCACAAAGGAGGGAGTGTATGCTGTTAACGTGTCTTATGATGGACACCCCATCCCAGGAAGCCCCTTTCCTGTGGAGGCCCACCTGCCTCCAGACCCCAGCAAGGTAATATCAGTTTGTGTTCTGTACCTTGACAATTTTACTTGGTCTGTTTTAACATGTTAGACACCTGTATCATTAATAATGCGTTACGTCTTGTTTTAGGTGAAAGCCTTCGGTCCTGGTCTG
This sequence comes from Neolamprologus brichardi, assembly GCF_056152115.1. Classification (NCBI taxonomy): domain Eukaryota; kingdom Metazoa; phylum Chordata; class Actinopteri; order Cichliformes; family Cichlidae; genus Neolamprologus; species Neolamprologus brichardi. The sequence goes on from NC_142108.1 coordinate 21,337,118, forward strand.
AAGGGAGGCTTAGTGGGGAACCCGGCTGAGTTCACAATCGACACCAAAGGTGCCGGCACTGGAGGTCTGGGGCTGACAGTGGAGGGGCCGACCGAGGCCAAGATCGAATGTTCAGATAACGGCGATGGGACCTGCTCAGTCTCCTACCTGCCCACCGAGCCTGGAGACTACCTGGTTAACATCCTGTTTGAGAATGTCCACATCCCCGGATCGCCATTCAGAGCTGACATCCAGATGCCCTTTGACCCCTCCAAGGTGGTTGCCTCAGGTTCGGGCCTGAAGAGAGCCAAGGTGAGAGTCTGCAGGGGGAGTGAAATCTGGATGAGTGCAACAAATATGCTGCTACAACACTGCTTCTGAATTTCTCTGCAGCTCAGAATTTTGGCTCGTTAATCTTAAATTTGTAAAGTTAGCTGCTCTTTTATGTGGTGATCTCTGGGTTTCAGTAGGGATGCAGAACCACCTCCTCCCCACTTCACCCAGTAATATGTTCCAGTCTTTGTTGTAGCAGCATTTTCCAGTCTTAGTGGGAGTTTCCGTCATATTGCACAAAAATCTTTATAGCTTTTGACTGTATGGTGTAATTTCCTCCACTGGGTATGTTACAAGCAGCAAGAAATGTGACAAATTGACCTGCACTTGATCCATGATGGCAGCCTTTCCTGCTTTTCTTACAGCCAGTGGATTCATTCCTCTGTTTAGGGAAGGTGTGTGTGAAGTGGTGACTTCTGAAAAGTAGTGCCAGTCAAAATGTGTGACTAACTAGGGAATGAAAAAGGGTGTCCCACATGAACTGAGACACCCGGTCAGCCAATATGTATGTGGTGGACTCTGCTGCAATGCAGCCAGGAAGAAATTTTAAAGTTCCTCAGAATTTATTCACGCAATAGGCACAAGTTCAGTTTTTCATTGTTCGAAAGTTGTGCTGCTTTTTAATTTCCTTAATCTCATCCTGTCCTGTGTCTGCTTTAGTCTGACTCATCCCTTAAAATACTCTCCTGTCCTGAAAGTCATAAAGTCTGATCCATGCTACTGTCTCTTCAGGTTGGGGAAACCAGTGTTGTAAATGTGGACTGCTCTCAAGCTGGACCGGGTGAACTCAGCCTGGAGGCTGCGCTAGATTCACCCCCAAGCAGCCCTACTGGTTCAGGCCTGGGCTCAGGTAACACTGAAACTATTTAATTCAGTCATATAAAAGTTATACATGTTCAAAAGCACATTTAAAAAGCTGTATTCAAATAAAGGCAGAGCCAGCCATTATTCACGGTTTATGAAAATTGGGATGCAGAGACTTAAAAGAATACTTGATGATCAGTTATTTCAAGTGAAGAAAGTGTCCATTTCGTCCCCTTTGCTTCTTTAACATGCCTCACCAGGGGGTAAGTGTAGAGGTCACTTATTTAATATCATGAAATATGGCTGGAAAGCTGTCGTTTGGCTTTGTCAACAGACACATTAATTGGTGAGATTTTGTACGTTTAAACTCCAGGTTTTCTGTTTAAAGCAAAAAAATTTTTGGTGGTTCTCCATGTAGCACAAATTCTAATTTGATATTCCAGGTGCAAAAGCAAAGACTGAGATTGTGGATAACAAAGACGGGACCTACACGGTGACCTACATCCCTCTGACTTCTGGCATGTACACCCTGCTGCTGAAGTATGGAGGAAAGACCGTCCCTGGTTTCCCTGCTAAGGTGATGGCAGACCCTGCTGTGGACACCTCCAAAGTCAAAGTGTTTGGACCTGGAGTGGAGGGACAAGGTACAGTATATATTTAGCTTGATACAAATCCAGTTTGGGAAGAATAATTTAAATGAGTGGCGTTCAAGTTGAGCAGTACTGTTTATTTTTTCCTGTTTGGTTTATTTTGCTTTGCATTAGCCTGCACAGTTGAATATTATACAAGTTAGAAGTCATAGAAAGTGAATTATACAACTTAATAGCATTCGCTACAGTGGTTAATGAACCTAATATGATCATCCCAAGCACACGGCTGAGAGTACATAAGCTCCACCCACCTGCTTATGTTTTATTGAGGGGCAGCCAGTCACAAAACTGTTTTTAAATAGGGTGGCCTTACAGGGGGGAGGAGATAAAATGGCTTATGTCAGACTGGGTTTAATTGAGAGACTCCACTATTGTGCTGAAGTGTTAATATTCAATGCTTCTCTTCATTTTTTGTGAATTGAAGAATGTTGTGTTGAGGGACTGTGGGTATTTTATGTAGTATAGTTTTTAAATCCCTTTGTGATATCGGGGTAATTTCCAACTTGATAAAACTCCTTCATAAGTCAACAGGTAGAGGTGACTTGACAGCCTGAGTAAGTTTGGTAATGATCAAAAAAAAAACCCCTTGTGCCCAGTCAGAGTTCTGCTTAGAACACGCCTTCCTCTGTTTCCCTCCCTCCAGCTGTTTTCAGAGAAGCCACCACAGAGTTCACAGTGGATGCTCGTTCTCTGACCCGGCGAGGTGGCGACCACATAAAGGCGGTGGTCAAGAACCCGTCTGGAGCTCTGACAGACTGTGGTGTTACAGACAAGGCCGATGGCACCTACTGTGTTGAGTACACTCCTTTTGAAAATGGTAACGCATCCAGTCAGAACTGAACTGCTCAACATAAAACCTTTTTGTTGTGAAGTCAGTTTCATTTGTGTCAATCTTTATTTTAGGCGTCCACAGCGTCCAGGTTCTGTATGATGACACTCCAGTTCCCAATAGCCCATTCAGGGTTTCTGTGTCAGAGGGATGTGACCCGAGCAGGGTGGTGGCTACTGGCCCCGGGCTGGAACAAGGCCTGACTGACCAGCCCAACAACTTCAACATCTTCACCAGGTACCGCTGGGCAATAAAGTATACACGTATATCCTTATAAATAAGGAGCAATAAAGTAGATAATTGTATGAGTCAGTAAAGATTATAGTTAACTGACAGAAAACTGAAACTTCACTTTTACAAGGAATATTTAATTTGGTTATATTTTTAAATGCACCATGTGTGACGAGGCATTATGCCTTTTTGTTTCAGTCTTTTTTTTTTTTTTTTTTTAAAGCTAATACAAACAAAAGGTAAACATTTTGTCATTTGTGCACAACATTTGTGCGCAAATGACAGAATTGGCAATCAAATCATGTAAATCATCCTGTATCATCTGCAAACATTTGAACATTTTGACAGCCGTTGGTAGATAATTAAAGTACAAATAATTTGGATGTGTTGTTCCTTCAGAGGGGCAGGTATTGGTGGCCTTGGCATCACTGTGGAGGGTCCATCAGAGTCTAAAATGTCTTGCACAGACAACAAAGATGGCAGCTGCAGTGTGGAGTACATTCCCTTCACACCAGGAAACTACGACGTCAACATCACCTATGGAGGAGAACACATCCCTGGTGAGATGATCTTTTTTTTTTTTTTTTTTTTTTAATTATTATTATTATTTTGGTTCCCTTACTAGCATAATAAGCTGTAGCACAGGGGATGGTTAAACCTGTAAAGTGTGCAGGAAAAACCCTACCTTTTAAAAATGGAAAGACAAGCATTCAGAAACAGTTCAGAGTAAACCAGGTTTTGCTCTGCATCAGTGTGAAGTGTTTCAGGCATGACCAACCTGGACACAGAACACGCTGGAAAGATTATTTCTCTGAGCTAGTTTAGGGAACACCTCAGCATCCTGAAGAGTTTGAGTTTAACAACCCTTGTAGTTTATAAAACAACTTTCTTTGAATGCATTTCATCTTGAGAGCTTTAGCTTAGACTGCTGCCCTTGCAACTCAAAGTTGGATAAGGAGTGAAAGGGAGATGGATGGAGAAGGCATTTCATTTGTTTGAGGCAATTTTCAACTGCAAGTTAATCACATTTGATACTTTAATGAGTCTTTTGTGTCCGAGTTGGTTAAAATAAACAGTGGTAAGATCAGTATTTCTGGACCACAGTGGAGCTCTGTGGCATAGATAAACAGGAACTAGATCCAGATGGTTTGGGTCAGTTTTCCGAGATTTGTTGACAACAGAAAGAGAGAGAAGAATTTAATCCGACTTAATTCTGGTAATGTGAGAAGGCTCATGAAGGGAAAAAATCTGAAGAGGAATGGTTCTCATCAACATGAAAAACGGGAATAAACTAATTTAGCACAGCTTCACTAAGCTGTTTCACATGTGTTCATCTCTTAAAGATCTTTAATGTCACTTTAATAACACTTTGTTGCCTTTTCTCTCATTTGTACCTATAAACAGATGCTAATGATAAAAGGTGCAGTTAATGTTTAGTTGACATTACAAAAATGCTGTTATTGGTTGTTTGAAGACATGTTGAGGGTTTTGGCTTAATGTTTTAAAGATGTCACAGTTTTAAATTTCTTCGACTGTGGTCTGAAAAGTTCTCATGTTTCTGCGATGACTTTGTTTCTGCAGAGTCATTCAGCAGATATAGCAGCACTGTTATCTCTGTAACTTTGCATTTGTGGAGTGATTCACAGACATGTTGTCAGACAGTTATCCAGTATCTAGGAGTGCATTTTATTAGCATTTATTAAGAGGTGGCTTCACTCTGCACATCTGTCTACATGTCTGTGATGTCTCTGCTGCATGTGCTACAAACATTAAAGTGTCAAACAGCACGCTCTGCTATGAGTCTTGCTAGTTGTGTTTACACCTAATTTATTTTTCTGTACTTAGGGAGTCCATTTAAGGTCCCAGTTAAGGATGTGGTGGACTCTAGTAAGGTCAAAGTTTCTGGTCCTGGAGTGGCGTCAGGAGTCAGGGCCAATATCCCGCAATCCTTCACAGTGGACTGCAGGAAGGCCGGCGTGGCGCCCCTGGCTGTGGCAGTCACTGCTCCCAAAGGCATTGCAGAGCCTGTGGAAGTGACTGATAATGGAGACGGGACTCACACAGTGTCCTACACGCCGTCTGTGGAGGGACCGTACTCGGTGGCTGTAAAATATGCTGAGGAGGACGTCCCACACAGGTACACAGCTGTAGCAGTACAGCAACAGAAGGAGTCGGGCAACTTTTGTGAAAACGTACACATTTGATTTGTTCTGGTTTGTTTTAATTGAACTGCTAACACCTCAAATGATGAACTTGAGCTAAATTTAAGATTATATGAAAATACAGTGACCGATTAACCAGATAAAAATGCATGCAAAGCAGACCTTTTGAGTCGATTCACTCTAACAGCCAGAGGTGAACTCTGTATTACTCTATCGCTGGTAATTTTTGTCCCTTTGATATCTGCTTGCTGTTGTGGTTCATACAGTTGATCAGTCTGTACTGTCTCTGATCTTTCAGTCCCTTCAAGTTTCGGGTTCTGCCCACTCACGATGCCAGCAAAGTACGAGCCAGCGGCCCCGGGCTGACCAGCGGCGTCCCCGCCAGCTTCCCCGTTGAGTTCAATATCGACGCTAAAGATGCTGGCCAAGGCCAACTGAGCGTGCTCATCACGGTCAGTATCACACACATAAGCCTACACACACTAAAGTAGACCCCACACAGATTGTTATTCACTTCCTTCCTCTTCAGGACCAGGATGGCAAACCTAAGCAGCCCAGGATCCATGACAACGGTGATGGTACATACCGGGTATCATACGTCCCTGACCGTGCTGGCCGGTACACCATCGTTATAAAATATGGTGGCGATGACATCCCAGCATCACCTTACAGAGTCCGTGCCACAGCAACTGGTGATGCCAGCAAGTGCACCGTGAGCGGTATGTGATCGGAGTCTGACAGAAGGAATCTCATTTATTTTTAGGAGTCTGATTAATTCACAACGTGTACTTCTCCCAGGTTCAGGCGTGGGTCCCACTGTGGCCATTGGTGAGGAGCTGGGTCTGGTGGTGAATGCAAAGGGTGCTGGTAAAGGGAAAGTGAGCTGTGTGGTGGTTCAGCCCGATGGCACAGAGGTGGAGGCCGAGGTGCTGGAGAATGAAGATGGCACCTTTGACATCTTCTACACTGCGCCAGCTCCTGGGAACTACGTCATCTACGTCCGCTTTGGAGGGGAAAACATCCCACGCAGTCCCTTCAAAGTCACGGTGAGAAGAGAACGCATATTAGACAAACACTTTGAAAGCAGATGTCGCGGTCATCCAGAGTATCCAACATGTCCTTGTACACTGATTAACCTCATCTCTTAGTTTGACTGTTTGTTTTGTTTCTTTGTTTTTCCTGCTCGTTGTATTGGGCCTTTCATCGTCTTTCCTTGTGATAGTGTGGGAGGGATCATTTTGTCCACAAAGTCATGTCACAGTGGAAGTAATTTTATTTTAACTGATACATATTTCAGTCTTGACAAAAGCAGCTGTCTTTAGGCTGCACAGACAGATAAAATGTAGTCTTCACATCTGATCACATCAGAGTTCAAGAAATACCATTTAAGTGGATAAAAAAATGGGTGGGCTTTTGTGCTTACAGCCAGAGCCTGGCCAGACCATATCAGGGGTATCTGACATCATATCAGATGGTGTTTAGAGCAGTCTGATGCCTAACTTTTTGGCTGGACAATAAAGGCCGAATGCATAATGGTTCTGCTTTAGAGAAACTTGCATAACTAATTAGAAATAAATATCCTCAAAAGGTCCTCAAAAATGGAGGGCAACAAATATAGGAAATTGATGCTATTCTTATATTCCTAAAAAGTTTATTCCAGCCTGATAAGTGGGTGGAAATATGAGAACTTGATGTCATTTCTTGATGTTAAGGACAGAACACGTAAGATGTTTCTAGCCATTAATGGAAACTGCTGGTGGTGATCGCAGGTGTCTGTTTTCCACTCCAAACATAACTATGGACTTTGTGTAAAGAGACTCCCACATATATATTTACATGGAATGACTGGTTGTGTGAGATGTGTTAATCCTTACTGTCATGTCACCAGGCTACTGATGAGGTACCCATGATGAAAGGGCAGACATCTCTACAGCAACGGGCCGCTCCCCCTGGGGCTGGCTTCAAGCCATGGGTACCCCATTACACACACTTACACACTTACACATGTTTTTAAGCCCTTCAGCAGATCGTTAGTGTCCTTTGGAGACATCTGATTCCAACTTTATTCTGCAGCAGGACAATTGGCCTTAAACTGGGGTTAGAAACATTAATTGGTTCATGATTTGAATAATAATGGTAATGAGGAGGGTTACATCTTACCAGTTTGGGCATAATCACTGACTCTAGTCTTTAGTCGAGTGAGCTGCAAAAGAAATCAGATGTTTTAGAAGCTCTTTGGCAGTGCAGGTCTGTCAGTAAGCTTATAGACACAGATATTGCAATGTTCTTCAGCTCACCTGAGCGCTGTACTAAGTTAGTCAAACAGGGATCTTTCTATTATCTGGATTCCTTTAGCCTCATATTGGATCAGCGGTCACATGAAACTGGATATCCACTCACTCAGTTAACCCACACATCATGACTTTTTCTACTAAAAATGATCACCATGTTCCTTTTATGATGCAAGATAATATACAATTGTAATTATAGAGTTGATGCTGATAAATCTGTTGACAGCTGAGAGCTTTCATCCTTTGGAATAGGCTTTATTCTTAAGACCTGTCCATTTTCATGTGACCGCTTAGTCTGATCACTCTGTGTCAGGATGGCTTGAACCAGATAAGAGAGAAATCCTAGGAATGTTGAACCGGCCTTGTAGTACAGGCCCCAGGGTTGGTTAAGGCTGTGCTGCAGTGTGTGGTTTAGGTCGTCTTTTTCACTGTTTGGAGGACAGTATTTATCGAACACACTTTATATTCCCACACACCCTCTCTGTTGCGGGTGAATGGCTGCTGGTTGAACACTTAACTTCTCTCTCACTGCACTCCTTAGTGTATTCACTCAAACACTTTCTTTCCTCCATGCCATCGCGTCACAAACCACCATCTGTGTGCGAGATGCATTGCACAAAGGTGTTTTTGAGGGAGGGGGGCTGTTGTGGTGGTAACCTTTGCTCCTCTTCTTCCTTGGTGCACTCTTCATCACTGCGGCTGCATCAGAGTCACCCCATCATCACCGTCATCCACCTCTTCCTTCCTCATCCTTCCTTCATTGCACAACTCCTTTTCAGGATGCCCTTGTGTGGGCGGGGCTTGGAGGCAGCATGCTTGCATTTCAGGTTGCTAAGAACATTTCCCCCCCTCACTGACATGCTAAAGTCTGTCTTTGTGCCTGTCTTGTATTCAGGTGACGTCTGAAAGCTACCAGCCAGATGGTACGAGCGTTAACGGCAGTGGCTTCAGGCCTTTCGACATGGTGATTCCTTTCGCGTTCAGGAAGGGAGAAATCACCGGTAAGGAAGAAAGGGATGGATGGTCTCAGTGAATTTGTGCTTATTTGAGGTATTGAGAGACATAAGGTTTTATCATAACAAAAAAGCACCAGCAATTCTAGAAAAATGTTCATAAGTTATTTAAAACTTCACTGCACATGGTAAGTGATTAAACACAAGAAATGCAATTTATTCAGATCAGCAGAGGCTGAGGACACACAGCTTTCTGGGTTTCTCTGCAGTACAAAAACTGCATATTCTGCCACCTGCAGCAGTATATTAATTTTTTTTGTGTGAATCGACAGATGTGAGTAACCAGTAAATTGAAATGTGGATGAGACATTCATGGGTTAATATAATCAGTTTAGTTATTAGAAATGACACAGTCTATACAAACTAATATGTTAAAGGGAATCAGAGTTTAAGAAACTGACCAATAAATGGACGGTCTGACTCTTCCATTATAAAAATGCCTAATCAAGAAACTTCTCTTACAGGTGAGGTGTTGATGCCTTCAGGTAAATCTGCTCAGCCTCTAATCACAGACAACCTGGATGGGACGGTCACAGTGCAGTACTCTCCTACTGAGGCCGGTCTGCACGAGATGCACATCAAATACAACGGCACACACATCCCAGGTAAACGCATACACTCATGTGACATTAGCACCATGATTAGAACCCTTATAGTGGTAACTACTGAGCTTGCTGCTCACAGGGGCCTCGGTTTGTCAGGATAAATCTTGGTGGGGTGTCTGAATTGACTTCTGAAGTGGCTGGATGGGTTTACTGAGGGCTCTTGAATTTCAGTGTTATTACTACTACTGCAAACTTAGTTTGCTGTAATTAGGTTCACTGTATGTGTTGCAGAATCTCCCCTTCAGTTCTATGTGAATCACGCCAGCAGTCCCAACGTCACAGCTTACGGTCCTGGTCTGAGTTATGGTGTCGCCAACAAGTTGGCTACCTTCACAGTCTTCACAGAGGATGCCTCCGAAGGTACGGGTTTATTTTTCATTATTTCAGTCTGTTTTGACTCGGTTCAGTCTCGCTGACCAAGCCCGTCTCTCTGTCCAGGAGGTCTGGACCTGGCTATTGAGGGTCCGTCCAAAGCAGAGATCAGCTGTGTGGACAATAAAGACGGGACCTGCACTGTCAGCTACCTGCCCACGCTGCCAGGAGACTACAACATCCTGGTCAAATACAATGACGAGCACATCGCTGGCAGCCCGTTCACTGCCAGGATTACCGGTGAGGCACCAATGCACAATATTAGTACTGTAAATTGTCTAGCAGTGTAGCTTTTTAGCTCACTTGTTTAAAAAAAAGTTGAGCTTGTTTAAACAAGTGATTATTTTGCTACTGATGTAGACATGAAATCAGATTTTTTTTGAAACATTAAAGAAATGGGTTTTTACAGTTCTCGTCTCAATAATTTACCCACTGTAGTTTACACTGGGTTTGCTATATTTTATCATCTAACACTTTACCTTCTTACTTCTGTTCGTCTTTCAGAGGACAACCAGCGGCGCTCTCAGGTCAAACTGGGCTCGGCTGCAGATTTCTCTCTGGACATCAATGAGACGGACCTCAGCCTGCTCAGCGCCAGCATCAGGTCGCCCTCTGGACGTGACGAGCCCTGCTTGCTGAAGAGGATGGCCAACAACCACATCGGTAAGATCCACAAAGGCACATTTGAAACAAATGAGTACAACATTTACTGAAATTGCTCCTCTCACCTTCAACTCTTTTCTCCTCCTCACAGGTATCTCCTTCATCCCCCGGGAAGTGGGCGAGCACCAGGTCAGCATCTTGAAGAATGGTCGTCATGTCGCCAACAGTCCCATCACCATCATGGTCGTCCAGTCTGAGATTGGCGACGCCAGTCGAGTCAAAGCTCACGGTGACGGCCTCGTCCAGGGAACCACCTTCAGCAACTCGAGCTTTATAGTCGACACGCGGGAGGCAGGTCAGTGTCAGCCTGTTCTATACAATGCATTTATTTTCTAATATAAACTCAAAATTGTTCCTTTGAAGCACTAATAATGACATCAATGCCAATGATGGCGATCTGTGCGATCTGTTTCCAGGTTATGGCGGTCTGGCTCTGTCCATTGAAGGTCCCAGTAAAGTAGACATCCAAACGGAGGACATGGAGGACGGGACCTGTAGAGTCACTTACTGTCCGACCGAACCTGGAAACTACATCGTCTCAATCCGCTTCGCTGAGGAGCACGTGCCAGGTAGAGAGGAGCAAAAGTAGCTGAAAAACAGTTTGTTCAGTGTTCTAATGAAGCGTGCAACTTAACGAACGTGTGGCGTCAACAGGAAGTCCGTTCACAGTGAGGGTGACAGGTGAGGGTCGTATTCGGGAGAGCATCACCAGACGACAGAAGGCGGCGTCTGTCGCCACTGTTGGGAGTGTGTGCGACCTCAGCCTAAAGATACCAGGTACACAGACGTTTGGTGACTATGTTCATGATGTTGCATGTGTGTAACACAAACTTTAGGAAAAATAGAGCTACTCTCTGTCTGAAACTTCAGCTTTTTCCAGTTTTCCTTACTGCTGCTCTGTAGTCTCTTTGACATTTAACTTTTCTTATTTCCTGTTCTATCATTCCCTTTCTATGAGAACTTTTCACTCATCTTATTTCCTGTCTGCCTTTTATCTTTCATCAATCTTTTACTTTTTTCTCCTCTCTTGTCAATCATGTCTCTCCTTCTCCTCAGCTTCTCCTCGTTTCCTCCTCTACTGCCTTGTTCCCTTCTCCTACCCCTCAATCCTTTCCCTTCCTCTGTATGCTCTCTTCCTCATCTTTTTCCTCCAGTGAGCTGGTTCCTCCTCGTCTTGTCTCGGCAGCTCCTTTCTCACACCACCTACCGCTCCTACTGCTCTCTCTGGTGGTCTGGAAGATCCAGCGTTCCCATGACTCATTCCTCTGCTGCTACCCGGAATCAGAACCTGTCTCCTGGCTGTGTCCGGCTAGTCTCTGGCCTCTCCGGTCTGGTGCTGGCAGGGGGAGCCAGAGCAGTGAGGGGTGTTTGGGTTGTTGATGCCCCCTATTTGGGACGCAGTCCTAGGGTGGAGGGTGCGTTGTAAAACTAGCTTTAACTGCTTTATTTTTTTAAGTGGGTATGAAAGATTCCACCTCATCTTTTATCAGTTTGCTTTGATACAGAGTAATTTTTCTGCATCACGCAACAAGGAAGGAAGTGCTTGGCTGCTCCTACCTACAGCAGCACAAATATAAGATATGGGGAACTTGAGTTTAATTTTTATTTTTGTTATGATATTGATAAAGACAACTGGTTAAAGATGTATAAAAGCAACCCTTGTGACCCTCAAGGCAGGTGTTCTTGGGTAACTTGCACGGTTGCATTTGATCAGTAAGTTGTGAACTGGATGGTAAAGTTTGCACTGTGCAAGCAACCTCGCAGTCGTTCACTGTATGAAGGACCTTGTGTTGCTTCTGATTCTGTCTCTTGGAGATCGTAGCACAGTTTAATTTGAGTTAAATTTCCTTAAACCTCCCTTTTCCTTTTCTCATTTGCCATGCCTGTCCTTACGGTCACAGCAACCGGTTCTGGTATGTTTCAGCTTTAATTTGATCTGAATAACAAATAAAATGACAAACTCATGAAGGATCATGTGGTAAATCAGTCAACAAATGTAAATGTATAAATGCCTCCTTCCTCTCTTCTCAGCCATCGACATGCAGGACGTCACTGCTGAGGTCACCTCCCCCTCTGGAGCCAGTCAGCCAGCAGAGCTCGTGGCCACGGGTAACGACGCCTACTGTGTGCGCTTCGTGCCCACTGAGATGGGCGTGCACAGCGTGAGTGTCAAGTACAGGGGCGTGCACGTGCCGGGCAGCCCCTTCCAGTTCACTGTGGGGCCGCTGGGTGAGGGCGGGGCTGGCAAGGTGAGGGCCGGAGGTCCAGGACTGGAGGGAGCACTGGCAGGAGAGCCAGGTACGCACAGAACACCTGATCCAAAAGTCTGATGTCCATCAAATGTCAAAATTAAAGAAACTCATCCTGTTCCTCTGTGCCACAGGCAACACTGTTGTCAAAAAAAGTTTCACACAGTGCTGCATTGGTTTTTACACAAGTACTTTTAAAATGTGGACTGATGGAGAAGGATCTGTGCCTTGTGAATTTTCAGTTTTCTTGTATCTTTTCACCAGCTGAATTCACGATCTGGACGAGAGAGGCAGGAGCTGGTGGTCTGTCGGTTGCCGTGGAGGGACCCAGCAGGGCTGAGATCTCCTTCGATGACCGCAAGGACGGATCCTGCGGCATTTCTTACGTCGCTCAGGAGCCTGGTAGATGATTCACACACGCTCACGGTTTACCTGTTGGCTGTTTGCTGATGTGTTCGACTGAGTTTCCTTCTTCCCGCCTCCTTTTCCAGGTGATTATGAGGTTTCGGTGAAGTTTAACGACCAGCACATACCCGACAGCCCCTACCTGGTTCCTGTTGTCGCTCCAGTGAACGACGCCCGTCGCCTCTCTGTTGCGGGTCTTCAGGTGAGGCACGAGGAGACACCTCCACACCCAGCCTGCCCTGCTTGATTAAAGGGCGCTGATGAGGCACAGTTGCATAAAAATGTGACTTCATTACCAAAGCAAGGACTCGACTGGTTTGGGCTGTTAATCATTGATTTTAAATTGGATTCAAAGCGACATCTTAAACAGCCCGAGTCAGTCGATCCTCAACAGCTGCACAGATACTCAGGTTAAACTAAATGTTCTTTATGCAACTGCTCTCATGGATATGACCGCAGCCAGGCAAACGCATACAGTTTCCACTTTGACTAAAAAAAAGGTTTCAGTCCGCTTTAGGTTCACTTGGTGTCTTGAGTGGGTTTACTCATTTCAGTTTAGCTCTTATTAATTGTTTGAAAGTGTTCAGTTTTTAGTATTTAATGTAATTATAATACAGGTGTGGGTTTGTCAGGTGTAGACTTTTAGATACTACAGTATAAACATGGTAATTGGGGTTTGAATGGCAGACATCCCAGCAAAGCTTCCAGATGCTTGTTGGGTTGAAGGACTTGATCACGTAGATGATGAAGAAATTTATTTTATAAATTGAGTTTTATGTGCATTTTATCTTAAGGGTGGCCACTGTTTCACATGTTTGTACTAGATCTATTATGTAATGTAAAGTAAAAAGCTCTTGAGTGGCTGAGTTTGGGTACCTGTGGTCAGGAAGTCGTCCGTGCAGTTTTGCCTGGCTCTGGTCATCCCTCGCTTTGTCTGGTGTGGAACTGTTGGTGTTTCTCTTGTGTTTCATTTAAAGGCTTTTAACAGTACAATCATCCGTTTCTTCAGCTCCCAGGTGTCCCAGCTGGAGCAGACAGACTTCCTTGTGTCTTCTTAGAGACTGTAGTTTGTTTTTGTCTATAGCTTGAGACATTCTTCTGCTCTGAGTCTGCATTATTTATGTTTGTTCGTTTTGGCTCTTTCAGTTCAGACAGAAGATAAAGATCTCGTTCTTAATGAGAATAATAAATCACTGCTGTAAGAACAAGGAGATGGAAACGCTTTAAACCAAAAAGTAGATCAGCTTTATGACATTTTTTTTTCTCATAATAAGACTAATCTGCTGACAGTCTAACCCTTCTGAGTCTGTCTGCTGGAGTTGCACTAAGTGGAGCTCAGGTAAGAGTAGAGCAGAGGATATGCACTGAAGTTCTTTGTCTTTAGCACTCTGATTTTCAAAAAGTGTGTGTGTTTAAGATGTTTTTCCTGTTCGTCAAATATCTGTCCTGTACACTGACTTTGTGCGAAACCAACAGGAGTCTGGTCTGAAGGTGAATCACCCAGCATCCTTTGCGGTGCGTCTAAATGGAGCCAAAGGCAAGATGGATGCCAAAGTCCACAGTCCCTCTGGAGCTCTGGAGAAGTGTGTTGTCACAGAGCTGGAAAGAGGTGTGTGTGTGTGTGTGTGTGTGTGTGTGTGTGTGTGGGCCTGCCTGTCTGGGTTTTTCTGTTATTTTTTTATTTATTTTTTTTAATTGTAAAGGTGATTTCCAGAGGATTTATGGGAACTTCAGTAAGAACAATACTACACACACATACTATGAAATCGCTGCAGCTAACAGACCCTTATGTACTGTCTTCTAGACAAGTACGCTATCCGGTTCATCCCCAGGGAGAATGGCGTCCACACCATTGATGTCAAATTCAATGGCTGTCACATCCCGGGAAGTCCTTTCCAGGTCCGAGTTGGGGAACCAGGACAGACTGGAGAGCCTGGTTTGGTTTCAGCATACGGATCAGGACTGGAGAGAGGAACAACAGGTGAGTAACTGTTTTACCTGCTGCAGCCTTAAATTTTTCACTTCATAACTGCTGTGAGCCTGTTTAGAGCATAAAGTTGAGCAAAGTTCAGTATGATTTATCCACTGCTCAGTTTTCACGTATACCAGCTTGGAGTTGTTCAACAAAACATCACACTTCTTAAATCTTGCAGGTACTCAGTCAGAGTTCATCATTAACAACACTAAGGCAGGCCCCGGGTCCTTGGCTGTGACCATCGAGGGCCCGTCAAAAGTAAAGATGGACTGTCAGGAGGTTCCCGAAGGCTACAAGGTGCAGTACACTCCCATGGCACCTGGAAACTACCTGATCAGCATTAAATACGGAGGCCCAAACCACATCACTGGGAGTCCCTTCAAGGCCAAAGTCACAGGTAAAATTCTGCTCTTAGTTAAAGCTGGTTCCAAATGTTCCGTGATTCAGATTTGGATCACTTTTCAAGTTCATCCAAGCCCAAATTCTGGTTTTAAAGCAATATGAACTGCTGGATCAAAAACTGCAGACTTCACATAACCTCTCTGGCAGTGGTTCATAACAAGAAATGGCTGTTAAATTCTGTCACCAGTGTTTCATCTGCCTGCACCACATGGTAAAGTTCAACTTTTTTTTCTCCTGCCTTTCAGGTCCTCGCCTTGTGAATGTAACAAACGCCAGCGAGACATCAACCCTGACACTGGATCCGGCAATTCGGGCATCCAGCAGCTTCACGCAGAGCGCCATGCCCAGGCTGGGTGACTCTGATGCCAGCAAGGTGGTGAGCCGAGGAGCTGGCCTGAGCAAGGCCTTTGTGGGCCAGAGGAGCAACTTCACTGTCGACTGCAGCAAAGCAGGTATGGAGGAACTGCATGTAGAAGCCATCTTTTAAGAGAATAATTTAAGTATTTCCTTTCAGTGCACAGGTTAAAACTCACAAAGATGAACAGTCACATATTTAAAGATTAATTTGCTATCATACATACTTGTTCTTCTACCTCCTCCCAGGTAAGAACATGCTTCTGGTGGGTGTGCACGGCCCACAGGTCCCTTGTGATGAGGTGCTGGTCAAACACATGGGCAACCTGCAGTACAACGTCAGCTACGTGCTGAAGGAACGGGGCAACTACATCCTGGTGGTCAAGTGGGGTGAGGACCACATCCCGGGCTCCCCCTTCCACGTCGCCGTCCCCTGATGAGCCAAGAAACTTTCTGTCTCTCCTCCTGCACCATTTTGCATCCCCATTTGAGTTAAGACACATTAGCTGCACTATAAATAACTGTCCAGTGAACAAGCTGCTGAGCAACGTTTTCTCTGCTAACTTTGTTTTCAGCTCAAATCAGATGATTTTTGAGGATTTTCTGAAGCAACTCATTTACATTTTGAAATGTTTCTCCTTGATATAGAAAAATGTCAGAATTAAAGAAAACATTAGAGAAAATAAATGCACCACTGAATAGAGACTTTGAACTCTTAGACACTTTTCTGGTAGTGAATCATTGAAGCGAAATGGTAGATGTACTCTAGTTTACTAGATTGAATTGACTGAAGGTAAAAGATCTAAAATCTGTCGATTTAAAACTGCCCTGCAATTTTCAATTGGCTCATTTTGCACTTGAATTTTTATCCTAGATTCGTGAATTAACGTTTGCTGGTTTTACACAGGTAGTTCATGCACCTGCACATCAGTTGGTATTGAACTGAATATGTTAAGTTTGAAGTGAAACAAGTAGATCCGAAGCTTTTAAATACCTATGTGCAAAAATATATATGCATAACTGGAATTTCACCTTGACATGAGGTTTCCTAATAGTTTAAATGCACGATGAAGAGAATATGCTACTGGTTTAGCTGGGAACCGGGCGGTTATCACCACATCTGTGCAGAACCTTTCCTCAACAAAATTACTGAACCACTGTGATGGAAAAAAGAAAAGTGATCATCTCAAACAAACATCTCAAAAAAGGAGAGCTGGATTTGTCTTTGAGTTGTTTTTTTTTTTGTTTGTTTGTTTGTTGTCCGTGTCATTAATTTACTCCAAGACAAACTAAACTGTCAAACTGTACGCCAACTACTGATGTTTAATGTTTCTTGCGCCTAAACTAGCTGCCAGAGTCCCGCGTGTACTAAAGGTTGCCATAACGAGTCAATGATTGTTGAAGCTGCCTTCACACTACTGTTTCCTGCACTGTTCAACAGACTACTTAATTATGTGCTGGAGTTTAGATGTCCTTCTGTCTTCTCTCTTGTTTCTTCTTGTATTTTCATACGAGCAGATCTGACTCAGTTTTGATTGAAAACATTTTAAAGCAGATCTAAGATGAAAAATTAAAGGTCAGAACTTTAGTTTTTGTGTAAATCTGAAAATCTACATGAATTTAATGTTGCCTTATCACTGCTACTTTTGATACTTAAGAGATGAAAGTTGTGGGGTTCTTTTGTTTTTTGTTTGTGGGGTTTAAGGGGAAACTTCTCATTTTGTATTGGGGAATTGGTGTTTTAATGTGAAACTAAACCCTGAGATATGATGTACATTTGATAATTAAAATAAAGAACAGTTAGAATGTCAGAGTTAAGTGTTTCATTTCATTGAGGTCATGTCTCCAGCTGTCTTCCAGTTTTATTGGATTGGCACACAATGCAAGTGGAAAGCTGCATTTTATTTGGCAGGCAGGAGTTTTTACGACTGACTTTAGTGCCAAATGTTGGTGTGCCTCATTTTGTATAGCAGGATTATGGTGCTGTGATTTGTGTTGGGGAGTGACCAGAATGGGCAGGGTTAGAAATGAATAGAGGGACAAGAGAAAAATCTATTATTTACAGTGGGTTTTAAGTTAAATTTTATCGACGCACCTATTGATTCCTCATTGTAGCAAAAATTCTCTGATTGTACTCTGTCAATATCCCATAATCCACAAATCTTTCATAAACGGGATCCTCTTTCCTCAATATGATTTTTTTTTTTTTTTTTTTTTTTTTTTTTCTCCTCCCTCTTCTATTAAAAACCCATGTGCCTGTTGGAGCTAATGTTTGATGTGATAGTGGTGGGGGGGAGACCTTTAATACAAAAGGCACAAAGACCCACCCACCTTACTTGGTGGCAAAGGTAATTAACTATACACATTTCAGAAATCTTGGTTATTTCTTTATTAGGAAATAATTGAAACATGTTTCTGCCTTTATATTGTTTGACAATTTGTGTAACACATCTTATGCAGTGATTGTTGTTACTTACATAGCAACCGTAGTTCTATTGTGCCTAAGGATCGCCTCAAACTGCTAAAGCAATATTTGTGGGGAAAAAAAAACAATAAATAAATAACAGCTGTGGTAAAGGCATCATAAAAAAGTTTGAAGCAAACGCACTGCCAGGAATGTCAAGTTTTAGTTTTCAAACTTTCTCCCACATTGGATGTACTATTAACGAGCTCTGATCGACTGACAGTACCTCGCAATCACAGTTAAACATTAAATAAGTGACACATCTACCATCTAAATATTTTTCAGTTGTTGGTTAACAGTAAAACACACCTTTGTTCTGGTTAAACTGCAATCTTTATCTGGTTATCCAAACCAGAAATTTCTTCTTCCTCTGAGAAAAGCACAAGCAGTGCGAGAGAGAAGCTTCAGCTTAAAGACAGAAGACCGACACAGAGACGACGACAAGGAAAAACCGTGTTTTCAGCTTCTCTCTGAGAAAAGATGTCTTTCCAGTCCGAGGAGGATCTTTCCTGCCCCATCTGCCATGACATCTTTAGGAATCCCATTTTCCTGTCATGCAGCCACAGCTTCTGCAAGATGTGTCTGAAGAACTGGTGGGCACAGAAGATGGAACAGCAGTGCCCAGTCTGTAAGAATATATCTGAACAGAGTGAGCCACCCTGTAACTTGGTCCTAAAGAACCACGCTGAGGCCTACTTACAGGAGAGAGATCCCAGTGCTTCAGTGGAGTCTGAGGTTCTGTGCTGTCTGCACCACAACAAACTCAAACTCTTTTGTCTGGACCACCAGGAGCCAGCCTGTGTCATCTGTCGTGATTCGAGAGCACACGTCGACCACAAGTTCAAACCCATTGATGAGGCCGCGCAGGATCACAAGAAAGCGCTTCAGAAATCTCTGGAACCATTACAGGACAAACTGAAGGTCTTACAAAAAGTGCAGGAAAACTTTGATATAACACAGCAACGCATAAAATTCCAAGATCAACACATAGAGAAACAAATCAAGGAGCAGTTTAAGAAGTTTCACCAGTTTCTACACGAGGAAGAGAAGGTCAGGCTCACCGCTTTGAAGAAGGAAGAGCAAGAGAAGAGTCCGAAGATAAAGGAGAAGACTGCGGCTTTGAGCAGAGAGATGCCATCTCTTTTACAAACAATAGGAGCTGCAGAGGAAGTGCTGAGAGCTGAAGATGTCTCATTCCTGCAGAACTACAGAGCTACACTGAAAAGTGTCCAGCAGTATCCCTCAACGGATGATCCACCGCTGGTCTCAGAAGCTCTTATAGATATGGCTAAGCACCTGGGAAACCTGACTTACAACATCTGGAACAAGATGAAGGGGGTGGTTTTTTACGCTCCTGGGACTCCATACGCTGGTCATCCAGAACACTCTGTCTCCGAAGATCTGACCAGTGAGAGGCACCAGCCTCCTGACAAGCCAGAAAGGTATCCAATTTTTCCCACTAAAGGGTGTGGTGGACTCCAGTAAGGTCAATATTCCTGAGAATACTAACAAAAAATCTACTGGGTTTGGGATTTAGGAGAAAAATACAAATGATTGATAGTGTTAGGATACTATTATTACCTGCTTTGATGACTTAATTCTCACTGGCTTTAATCTGATGTGGGCCATCTGATGGTCTATGTTTTGGGCCTTTTTTTTTTAGTATTGGATGAAGTACAAAGTCCTGTCTTTTCTTCTTTGTACATTTTATTTTGAGGTTGGGTTAAAATTCACTTTCTTTTTTTATTCAGCACCTTTCAAAATTAGACACACTAAAAAGTTCAGCATCAGAATCTTTTTTTTGTATGTGATAATAAATAACTAATTTAGAGGTTGTGCTTCTGATTTGTCTATTCAACAATCAAATGAAGGCGACAGTGCAAAGGTAAAACTCCCTCTTAACAGGAAGAACCTTCCTGTACAACCAGGCTCAGAGAGGGGCAGCCATCTGGTGTGACTGGGTATGGGTAAGGGGAGGAAGACAGGACAAAAGACATGCTGTGGGAGAGAGCCAGAGATTAATAATAACCAATGATTAAATGTAGAGCGGGGTATAAACACAAGGTGAGTGAAGAAGAAACACGTAGACCTATTGGAGCGTAACTAAGGGAGGATTCAGGGTCACCTGATCACGCCCTAACCATAAGCTTTGCCAAAAACAAAGTTTTATGCCTAATCTTAAAAGTAGACAGGGTTTCTGTTTACCCAGTCCAATCCGAGAGCTGGCTCCACGGAGGAGGTGCCTGAAAGCTGAAGGGTCTGCCTCCAATTCTACTTATATTATTCTAGGAATAACAAGTAAGCCTGCGGTGTGAGAGTAAAGTACTCTAATGGGGTGATATGGTACTATCAGGTCTTTAAGGTAAGATGAACACTGATTATTTGGGACCGTGTATGTGAGGAGATGGATTTTAAATAATATTCTGGATTTAAACGGACACCAGTAAAGAAACGTCTCTTGCCAGTTGGCATAAACTGGTCAGATGGTTGTAGCTAAAATATCTGGGCCTTTTCATATCTGGTTGCTGCTGTGGTTCATACTGTTGCGCCCTGAGAATCAGAGTCTGTGCTGATTGTCTCTGATCTTTCGGTCTCTTCAGGTTTTGGATTCTGTCCACTTACGATGCCAGCAAAGTGCGAGCCAGCGGCCCTGGGCTGACTAGCAGTGTCTCTGCCACATTTCCCGCTGAGTTTAACATTGACGCTAAAGATGCTGGCCAGGGTGAACTGAGCGTGCTCGTCGTGGTCTGTATCAGACACACTTATATACATACGGTAAAACAGATATTTCACTTTAACTTCCGTTCCTTCCTCTTCAGGACCAGGGTGGTAAACATAATCAGGCCAGCATCTATGACAACGGGGACGGTACATACTGGGTATCATACGTCCCCAACCGTGATGGCTGGTACACCATCATTATAAAATATGGAGGTGATGACATCCCAGCATCACCCTACAGAGTCCATGCCACATCAGCTGGTGCTGCCAGCATGTCCGCCATGAGTGGTATGTGACCGCTCACAGTCTGACATCAAGCATCTCATCTTTTTACCAATTTGATTTATTTATAATGTGTCCTTCCCCAGGTCCTGACATGCATCCCACTTTGGCTTTTGGTGAGGAGGTGTATTTGTATCCCATTTCAGTGGCAGCACCATTGGAAGAACACAGCCCTCATTTGTCGCACATTGTTGGGTTATATGGACTGCAGCAAGATCTGCAAAGTCCACAATGGCCATGAAGCCCGCTAAAGCCAGAAGTGATTAACTGCTAAAGGGAATAGTCTGACTTTTACTTTAGAAAGACTTAAATTATTCCCATTAGCAACACAATTACACAATTAAATCAATTAGCTAATGTAGTTATGAGACTAATCATTAAAGATTATATTGCTATAAGAATGTTATTAAAAATGGGAAATGGTTGAATTAAAAAAAAAGATAATAACTTTTTATAAGGCATCTTTCAAAAGAAAGTTACAAGAGATAAAAGTAAAAGGAGATACAAATGAGTAATAAAGAGAATGAAAAATGTGTTGGACGCATCAGAACAGTCATGATTATTCTGTCTTTTGCCCATTTCGCTGCAGGAAGTTCTATGGCATCCAGTGTTTAATTTATGGATACAGTACATTGAGTTTGGAAATGGTTCTAAAATTATCCAAGGAGTTAGAGTGTAGAGAGGGTATTTTCAAAAGAGGTTTTATGAGGTTTTTAAGTATTTAGCTACAATCTGTTAATTCTGTTGTTGTACATTTTATCCTATTTGTGCTCAAGCCTCTGTAATACAAACATGTCACGCTTGCCAAATGTTTTCTTGCATCTTGTTCTTTAATCCCAAATAAAGAAAATCTCTAAAGAAATCTCCTACAAAATGATGATCTTCATCCATCCAGTGCATTTTAGAGTTTAAATTTTGATTTAGAGCAATGAATGTGTTTCCTGTGCAGTTTATGGAAAGATCAGATCATCACACTGCTTCACACTCATACACTGGTACTCTGGAAACAACTGTCTAAGGGTGATGTCTGACAGATATTCATTAGTCCATCTCCTCCCGACTTCCTCTGACAAATACTGAACTCTGTGCCACATTTTCCCAGCATGCAGATCTTTTGGGACAAATTTTCCTGGTTGAAGCGTGGGGTGGGGGGACAGAGGTAAACTGTTTGAGGTAATATGGCTCTAGGCCTCTGAAATCATGGAGGCAAGGTGGTAAGTGTATGGGTTTTTTTTTAAAATGACATAACATTAATTACCTATAAAACTGTGTTTTATAGCAATCAGTAGATCTGCAGACATATCATATGAGATCAAGGAACAAACATTCAGACAGACTGAATATTTCACCGTGAATTTACCATCTGGTACAGAACATTATTTACCCCAACAAAATTTGTCCCTTGACAAATGACTCAATATTTGTAAGTCCTCTTTGAAGGCATCGTTTTGTGCTAGTTTAATAAGCACAAGATCAGTTGTCAGTGTTCCTGTCATGGACATTTATGGGTTTTGCTGTTTGGTCTTTTTTGGCTAGTTGCTGAATTCCCTGGATGTACTGCTGTATCCCATTGTGGAAATGTTTACGTTTTTTTTCTCTTTCATTACTTTTGTTTGTGGTACTTGTTTCATGGCCTGGGGTCAGTTTACCCACTGTTTTTTGAGTTTGTTTGGACCAAAATTAATACTGTAACCATAAAAAAAATTAAACTATAAATATTTTCAAATAATATAACTAAGCAGATCCACTCAGAAAACAAACCAAAATCAAACTGAATTAATTTTTTTTTGGATGGAATTCAAATAAAAGCCCATTAGAAAATACAAAACTGTAATAACTCTGCTGAGAACAAAGTTCTTCAAATATCCACTTCCACCCAAAACCAAAAAAAGGATACAACAAAATCATGAATGTTTTCCATCCTTCGCGTGCATTTTGAAGATTAAGATTTGGGTTTGAGAACAGTGAAGTGATACTAAAAAAGGAGAACATCTCTTGTTTCATGCTGTCATACCCAGCTTTTGTGGAAATGGTTCACTAAGTGGTTAACTTGTGGAAGTGTCTTTGCTGATGAATGATTGCAATCCGACTGAGCGTGGCATGATCGGCGACATGGCCGTCTCCTGTGATTTATAAAAGACTTAGAATAGCAGGTTTAAGTTTCCCATGCCTGGTGACAGGCACCAGAATAACGCCATCAATCATTCCAGTATTTTTAACTATGTTTCACATGTTAGCGAGAACATCCGAGGGAAAATTAACATTAAATTACCAACCAATCAGCACATTAAAGATAACAGTGAAACACAAACCTCTGGTCCTGTAGTCACAGAGATGTGATTTGATGTTACTGGATGGAACAGAATAACTAACTTGAAGAAAACTAAATAAAATATCCAGCTAATTTTTTCAGGTTTAGTCACACTTAATCCAGTTTGTCAACAAAACCAACCGAGCAGGTATTGGTGCAAATGTTTATTGAGAATAGGATGTCTACATGATAACTTGTGTTATAAAACCTATTACATCATCAGTTTTCCCCTGATAAATCATCCATATTACAATGCAGGAAACCAAAACAAATACAAGCTACACTCAAATGACAACACCTGAAACTAACAGGAACTGAAATAGAAAGAAACATTCAGAAGGAAATGAAAACTAAATGCATTGTTGGGAAAACATTTCAATATAAGAGAAATAAAGAGCTGACTTGCTATAGTGTAAAGTATTTTAGTAGCCACATATTGGATAACTGAATTCAAACATAAAAACAGACAGACCGCGGTGAATTATGTTAAACCTCATACATTTAGTAGATAACATATCTGTTGACCTCTTAAAATGAAAACTGTGTTTAACTGGAGCAATCCACATAAATGCCAGATAATCTGTTACTTACACAAACACATCATTTTATACATTAAAACATTAAAGCAGAATAATTTGAGATTATCACTTCTCTTTTGTATGATTATCAAAGTGTCTCATAAACAACACAAAAGAAGGATTCATCATATTGGACTGAAATTCAATTTCAGTTGAGACTCGTTACAATCACTCGCCCCAAGGTTTTTTAGGTTGTAACAGTTGGTATCACAGAATTTAAAAGCCACCTTACATATGGTTATAAAGCTATAAAACACCGTCCTCTGAAAAGGATTTGTACCCCAAATCTATATAAACAAACTGCCCCATTAGACTAAGCTGAATCATTTCTCTACAGTTAAATAGTATTAATATGAGATAAATGTGTCATAACTGTGAAGTGTATTTATTTATTTTAAACAAGGATAGTTTTATCATGTGAGCTCTCTAACTAGTTGTCATGCAATTTGTGTGTTTATTTCCACCACTTCTGGCTTCATGGCTATAAACTACCACTCTACTTCACTGATGCGGGCAACATCTTCAGTGGGATTTTACTCAGATTACTTACGTATGGAAACATCTTCTCAGTGAAAGTGTGTGTGAAGGTGTGTATGTGTGTTTTGGTGTCAGGATCAGAGAAGGACACCTTCCCCCTGTTCCAGTCTAGCTGAACTCTGACCTTCTTGACCGCCTTTAAAAAAAGAATGATGGAAGATTCTGGCAGGGAGCGCACGGTGTATTCACCTTTACAAAACCCTAGCCTCCATAATCCAGATTGCGGCTCTCCCTTCCTTTTGACAGACTCTGCTAACACACCGACTTTCCAGTCTGTGCTGTTTCCAACTTCAACATCCCAGCTGTGAGTGCCTGAATAAAAGCCCTCGGAGGCCATAGCAATGGGGTAGACGTCAAACCTCTCTGGATTGTCTGGAAGCTGCCGTTTCTCACTGACGCTCACACCGGTCAGATCTTCAGAGATGAGGAGATTTGGCTGGGCAGAGTTTGGGTCCAGAATCACAGGAGAGTAGGAGACCATCTTATTCATCTTGTTCCAGATGTTGTAACCCAGGTTGCCCAGGTGTTTGGCCACATCTATCAGAGCTCCTGAGACCAGCTGTGGGTCATCCAGCTGGGGGTACAGCTGGACCATGTTCATTGTACCCTTGTAGTCCTGCAGAAAAGCGACGTTTTCAGCTTTCAGCTCCTCCTCTGCAGCTCTGATTGTGGCCGAAAGAGCTGCCATCTCTCTGCTCAGAGCAGCAATCTTCTCCTTCATCTGCTGACTCTTCTCTTGCTCTTCTATATTCAGAACAGCCAGCCTGGTCTTCTCTTCCTCATCTAGAAACATGCGAAACTTCTTAAACTGCTCCTTGATCTGCTTCTCTGTTTGTTGAGCCTGGGTCTTAATGTGTTGCTCTGTTATATCAAAGTTTCCCTTCGCTTTTTGTAAGACCTTCAGTTTGTCCTGTAATGGTTTTAGGGATTTCTGAAGCTCTTCCTTGTGATCCTGCGCGGCCTCATCGATGGGCCAGAACTTGTGGTCGACGTGTGTTCTCGAATCACGACAGATGACACAGGCTGGCTCCTGATGGTCCAGACAAAAGAGTTTGAGTTTCTCAAAGTGCAGACAGCACAGAACCTCAGACCCTGCCGAAGCGCTCTGATTTTTCTTTTTTAAGTAGGCCTCAGCGAGGTTCTTTAGGACCAAGTTACAGGGTGGGTCACTCTGCTCAGACCTTTTCTTACAGACTGGGCACTCCTGTTCCAGCTTCTGTGCCCAGCAGTTCTTCAAACAAGTCTTGCAGAAGCTGTGGCTGCATGACAGGAAAACAGGATCCCTAAAGATGTTATGGCAGACGGGACAGGAAAGATCCTCCTCGGACTGGAAAGACATCTTTTCTCAGAGAGAAGCTGAAAATACACCGAACAGAATTGTATAACAGGAAGGCGGCCAGGTTTACTTTCACTTTTGGTTTATGTTATAAACATATAATATTTCGTCTCCTTAGAAGGGAACAAATGAACTCTTACCTTAACTATGCTAGTTGCGCCTTGTTTTCCTTTCTCTGTTTTGATTTTAACCTTGAGATAAATTTCTCACTCAGACAACGCTTTTGTTTTTCTCAGAGGAATAACGCCCAGGCTTCTGTTTTTCTTTTTACACATAGCTGAAAGAACGTAGTCAGGTGGGCGGAGTTTTGTCAGAAAGGACAGAAAGGTGTGACTTGTTTTAAAGTGCTCCTAAACTATTCCCATTAGTGATGGGATTTCCGGCTCTTTTTAGAGATCCGGCTCTTTCGGCTCGGCTCACTAAAAAGAGCCGGCTCCTTCGGCTCCGAACCGGCTCTTCAGGTTGTTTTGTTGCTTTAATTATTTAATCATTAACAATAATATAAAATTATGCAGAAAAGGAATTACTAATGTAAAAAAAAGTGGTTTTATTTATATATGTTTATATATGGCCCCTAGAGACAAAGCACGTACAAACTCCAAAACACATTTCTAGCGTTTACTGAACTTCCAAAACAGAGCTACCCAGATCACTTAAATTACACAATTGAAAGCATGTGTGTATTGTTTGTGTATTTATAGACAAGCACTCATATTTATTCAAATGATTTTAAAAAAAAGTTCATTTACCTGTTACTACCACACACCAAATCCGGTTGTTGATACTTCCTGGCTTGTGTAGCCACTAGGTAACAAAAGCTCAACACTGCGCCCTAGAAACCTGGAGCACTTCTGTTGTCTTTTGTACGTGACTCTGAGTTTGTATGTGCTTCTGAGTTTTTACGTGTTTTGGAGTTTGTACGTGCTTCTGAGTTTTTACGTGTTTTGGAGTTTGTACGTGCTTCTGAGTTTTTACGTGTTTTGGAGTTTGTACGTGCTTTGTCTCTAAGGTCCACTATAAATATACTTTATTTATTCACTCCACATAAAATGTAATAAATAAATCATATAATACAAAAAACAACTATTTACATTTTAAACTTTTAACTATTTAAATTTTCAGCATTTTCCTTTTAAACAAATTTAACGTGAAACAACACAAAACACTGCAAACCACAACACAATTAAATATAAATTAAAATATTAAAACAAAAAGAAGATGCACATTCTCTGTCATATGAGCCTGCATGATTTCTGAATCCTTTATCATCTCCAACTGAAAATAGCGGATGATTACTATACCTTTCTAATGTGACGTTGTTGTCCCTCGCTCTCTTTCTCTCTGGCTCTGTTCCTGTGCTACTGCAAGTGTAACTAACGCCCCTCCCCCCTCTGCCCAGCGTAAAGTACAGGCCGCGCGGAGTTTAGCGGAAAAAAGGGCGAGAGAGAGGGTGAGAGAAAGAAAAAAAAAAACAAAACCTCACGGCTCCCAATAAGGAGCCGGCTCGCGTCGTTCACTTCAAAGAGTCGGCTCTAAGAGCCATTTCGTTCGTGAACGACCCATCACTAGCGGCCACGGCGGTGGGCCTGGGCTGGCAGGCACTAGATGACTGTCTGCAAGAATATGTGCAGGTTTAAGTCTGTCAACATCAGTGTTGCCAACTCCTCAGTAAGGAAAATCGCTATTGGTTGTCCTAAAAGTCGCTAGAAGTCGCTAAATGACGTCATCACCTAATTTGCATAATTGGTCATGCTAATGTAATTGTAACCTATGCTGCTGGAGAGAGAAATAACATCGTGGACGAGACATAAAGTGAGCAAAAAACGTCCTAAATGCATTTAGAATTTATTTAGAACTACAAATTAAATTTCTTTTAGCAATTATTGTTTTTTGTAATGTCTTTCACGTCTTTTTTTAGCAACTTTTTTTTAGAAAAAAAGTCGCTAGGGGGTCTGAAAACTCGCTAAATATAGCGACAAAGTCGCTAAGTTGGCATCACTGGTCAACATACACAGTTTCCCTACAACCCCCAATATCCCAAACAACATGTTTCAGCGGACGCAATGGCGTCCTGTGGGCGTTGTACCTGACAAGAGTGGAACCACCTGGTGGTCAGCCACAAGATCATTAGCAGGCACACTTCAAAACTGTAATTCCACTGAAGTCCAGCAATTAGTCTCCTCTTAGCTTTTGTTTCCTATCAATCTGCACATGGGTGCAACATTGGAAAAATAAAAAGATGAATGTTTTTTGTGTTAAACTACTGGGCTTAAGCCCGGGTTGTTTTTTCAGAAGCCCGTGGTCTTTTGGAGTGTAATTTTTTCATAGTTAGATGCCTGGCTGACAACTGTATAAAACAAAAACTACACACAATATTTGAAGCACATAGTGCACACTGTGGGAATTTACGACTGTGCATAAATCCCCCCTAATATTGGTATGATCCGAGCTCAGACACTAAGCGGGGCGGGGCAGCTGCTGCCTGCGAATGCGCTGTTAGAGAAGCGCAGCCAGGCAGACAGAGGAGAACTGAAGTTTGAGCAGGTACCAAAGCAAATCATTTGTACTGTACAAATAATGTAAACATGACGGTGTATCACGAAAGATTGATGTCAAACTGATCACTTGTCCCATATTACGTTACTTGCTCTTCAAGTGAATCAACAAATGGCGACATGAAAAGCCGAACAACAACAATGCTGTTTCTTTACAGAGTCTTAGCTTACATGTGTGTTTATTTCATATTTTCAGTTGTTACCCTCCACGGCTAAATAAATCGGTTTCAGTAATTTACTGATATACAAGAATGGACATAAGGGGCTTCTTTCAAAGAAAAAACTCTGGTAGTATTTTATATATTATGCTTTGTATGTTGTTCAGTATATTTCTATGCAAAACAAGAGGAATTTCAATACACAGCAGTATATTCACAGTTGAAACCAGATATTTACATACACTTTATGGAAAACACAAGAACATTTTAGAGAACATTTTACAATTTAGAGTAAACTTGTTTTGTTTTGGTTAAATAAATATTGAAATATCTTTTGAATTAGTTAAATGTCAGAATAAAGAGAGACATCTATTTTTTTTTTATCACTTTCATCAAATTTAGGAGTACATGTACACTAAGTTTATTGTTAATTAATAAGAAAACTCCAGACATTTCCATTCTGAGCTGAAGAAGCTTCTGATAGGTTCGTAGAGTCCATGTGAGTAAATTGGTGGCACACCTGTGGATGCATATAAGGCAAAACACAGAGCCTGTTTCTTTAACATGGGAAAATCAAGAGATGTCAACCAAAACACCTGGAAAAGAATTGTGGAGCTCCATAAATGTGGCTCAATTTTATATACAATTTGGTGCCATTTGCAATTAAGAAATACAGATAGTTTCTCTCTTTACTCTTAAAGTTAACAAATATGTTTTTATATTTATCAATCTAAAAAAATTAAACATTTAGTCTGATTTGATGTTACAATTAAAAAAGTGTTTTTATCTGAAGAGTATGTAAATATCTGGTTTCAACTGTATATTTGATGATGTTGGTGTTTGGCTTGATTGTCAGCACAAAGAGGGAGAGAGAGGAACAAAGAGGGAGAGAGAAAATGAGGACAGCACAGAGATGGAACAAGAGCAGGTGAGACACACATGTTAGTCAAATGGTTGTTTACCAAAAGTATCACCGTATCATAGGTACTCATGTTTCTCGTACCTAGTGTTTCTTTTTAGGTTTGTTATTTTTCAAATTCTATATTTATTAAGTTATGCAGGCTTGTTTGCACAACAAGGCTAAATAATTATATAAACTTTTCTCAATCTAAATAGTGTTCTTTGGTAGAATTAAAAAATAAGTGTAGTGCAGGTCTATGATGATTTTTAGTGCTACTATCATCTAGTTCTGATTCTTGTTCTGTCTTGGATAAGTCCTCAGTAGTCCTGATTTTGAACTGTTGTAGTCCTGTTTTAATTCCGGATCGGTTCTTGGTCTGGTTGAATGCATATGTGATATATTTTTTTCCTATATGAAGTCATTCTTTTTTGAACAAAACTCAAAACAGAGCCTATTAATCTTTCAGTCATTTCTACCCCCCCCCCCCCCCCCCCAAAAAAAACAAAAACAAAAACAAACAAAAAAAAAGCAAAACAATCCCACATGCATACTACCCTTTAGGGCTAAGCCCTGGGTGTTTCAAATGTCTGGCTCCGTCTCTGCTTCCCACCTGCAGTCAGTAGACCCAGTGAGGGAAATGTGTGGGGTGAATGCATCCATACAACTATTTTGTTCTTCAGTGAGTGAAATCACAAGCACAGCAAATGTAAAGCTTCAAAATAAATATTTCACAGTTAGTTTATCATTTTCAACTCTGTGTCTGTAAAGGTACTAAGTCATCCAGGTCATAGTAGTCACTCCCTAATTTATAGCCAAAGAATTCACTCATTGTGTCTTTATTGTTTCGCTAGCCTAACTTAGATCGTAGCTGACTCGCTAGCACCATGGCCTCTTCACCTGTCCCTTCTGCACTTTTCTGCTCATTGTGTCAGATGTTTAGTTACTCCTCGGCCTCCTTTAGTAGTAATGATTCTTGTAACAAATGTAGCATATTTGCAGCTCTGGAGGCCAGGATTACTGAATTGGAGACTCTGCTTCGCACCCTTCATTCACCCGTAGCTAGCCAGGCCCCTATACGCAGTGAAGCCGAAGATAGCGTAGGCCCCGCTAGCTGTTCCCCGGCAGACCCCAAGCAGCTGGGGAAAGAGGGCGGCTGGGTGACGGTGAGGAGGAAGAATAGTCTTAAACAGAAGCCCCAGGTACACCACCAACCTGTTCATGTGTCTAACTGTTTTTCCCCACTCGGCGACACACGGGTCAAACTCTGGTAATTGGTGATTCTGTTCTCAGACATGTGAAGCTAGAGACACCGGCAACCATAGTCAATTGTCTTCCAGGGGCCAGAGCAGGCGACATTGAGGGAAATTTAAAACTACTGGCTAAGGGTAAACGTAAATTCAGTAAAATCATAATTCAATTATAATTGCAGTAATGACACCCGGTTACGCCAATCGGAGGTCACTAAAATCAATATTGAATTGGTGTGCAACTTTGCCAAAACAATGTCGGACTCTGTAGTTTTCTCTGGTCCCTTCCCCAATCAGACCAGGAGTGACATGTTTAGCCGCATGTTCTCCTTAAATTGCTGGCTGTCTGAGTGGTGTCCCAGAAACGATGTGGGCTTCATAGATAATTGGCAAACCTTCTGGAGGAAACCTGGTCTTGTTAGGAGAGACGGCATCCATCCCACTTTGGATGGAGCAGCTCTCATTTCTAGAAATATGGACAAATTTATTAAACCCCCCAAAATATGACGATCCAGAGTTGAGACCAGGAAGTAGAGTTGCAGTCTTACACGCCTCTCTGCAGCTTCTCTCCTCCTGCTACCCCCCCAAAAACCCACATCAATAGAGACTGTGTCAGCTCCCAAAAAAAAAACAAAAACCAAAGACAAAAAAACAAGACAAAAAACAAACTAAAAACCAGCAACAAACAACTTAAACATAAACAATCACAAAGAAAGAAAAATACAGTATCAGCGGCAGCATCAGTGGCAGTAATTTTTCACACCAGCCTATTAATCAACCAAAGACCAAGACAGACTTCTAATTCATTTGAAAGCCTGATGCTGAGCCTTGTCCACCCCAGCTGTAAAACTCAGAAACCAGTCTTACTTGTTATCATCTATCGTCCACCTGGGCCTTACACAGAGTTTCTGTCTGATTTCTCAGACTTTTTATCTGATTTAGTGCTCAGCTCAGATAAAATAATTATTGTGGGTGACACTGCGGTAACCGCGAAACCATGCTGCCCACGAAACAACGCTACCCGTGAAAACACGCTCATACATCATACAGCATCAAAGGGAGTAGGGCCACTGTCAGTCATCTTTAAGAAAAAAGATTCTATTTGTCATGTCGATGGGAAGCTTCCCAGCCTGGAAGTTATCCAAACTTTGGAGACTTCACTAGATCTACCTGAGACCTCTGAGGTTATGCTACACGTAAAAGAGAGAGCTTATACTACAGTGAAAGCCGCAAACTGAGCAGCAATGAGACTTCCAAGAGTGAGGAAAACCCCACCGGCTGATGTGACTGTCCAACACCTACTTGAAAAAGGTGTTACCTTTGCTATGGGAACTAAGACAGGAAGGTAGCAACTGTTTGCCCCTCCTGTCATATGCCAACATGCCTCGAGCGAAGCACGAGTCAAAGTTGTATGTTGTATGTAGATTGTGAACACAAGCACTAGAAAATTGTTTTCCTCAAAAAGCATCTGTTCTCCCTTAAACCGCGCTGCCAGTCAAACCGCGCAGGCAGCACGGTGTGATGGCAGGGTGTTTGGTAAATGGTAAATGGCCTGCATTTGTATAGCGCTTTTCTAGTCCTTAAGGACCCCAAAGCGCTTTACACTACATTCAGTCATTCACACTCACATTCACACACTGGCGATGGCAAGCTACATTGTAGCCACAGCTGCCCTGGGGCGCACTGACAGAGGCGAGGCTGCCGGACACAGGCGCCACCGGGCCCTCTGACCACCACCAGTAGGCAAACATGGGGTTAGTATCTTGCCCAAGGATATTTGGCATGCAGCCAGGAGGCAGCCTGGGATCGAACCACCGACCTTCTGATTAGTGGCTGACCTGCTCTGCCACCTGAGCTACAGCCAGCTACAGTTTCTAATCTGTATGACCGATGTGACGTCATGCAACCTTCGCAGACAGCAGCACCTTGTTACGTCACGCTGAGTGGTATGACGGGTGTGACGGCAGTGTGGTGTGACCGGTGCGAAGTCACGCAGCCTTCACAGAAGGCGGCGCGGTGTTAAGTCATTCAGCCTTAGCAGACGGCAGTGCGGTGTTACGTCAGGGGTGTACCATCTCACCCTCAATGTCACAAAAACAGAAGAGATGATAGTGGACTTCTAGAAGTGTAGTAAAGCATAACCCCGAACACCATCAACGGCACTGCTGTGGAAAGATTGAACAGCTTCCGTTTCCTAGCTGTACATCTGGCGGTGGATCTGACATGGTCAGTACACACGAACAACATACCCCTTCATAGACAGTGCGGTTTCACGGGAGTGACAAACCACGCTACCGGTGACACTGCGGTAACCGCGAAACCATGCTGCCCACTGTTGCGGAAGTTTTCCACTTAAATAAAGCCTGCAGACGAGCGGTGAGCGGTAGCTAACATTCTTTAATCAAAGCACACAAAGACAACATACAACCAAGCTTGATGAAGTCCCTGCATGACCGCGGGACAGACGGTCAGCAGAGTCTCTCTGAGCCTAGCATGGCTCTCAGTTAAATACCTTCTTCAGGAACAAAAGGCAGTACACAGCTGTTTCACACCTTAAGGTTCACACTCCCTTGCAGTTTGACGGGAGTGACAAACTGCGCTACCCATGACACTGTGGTACCCGCGAAACCATGCTGCCCATTAAACCGCGCTGCCCATTAAACCGCGCTGCCCGTGAAACCGCGCTACCCGTGAAACTGCGCTACCCGTGAAACCGCGCTGCCCGTCACGCAGGCAGCACTGCATAACGGGCAGTGTGACCGGTGTTACGGCAGCGCATTTCTAATCTGTGTGACTGATGTGATGTCATATAATTTTCGCAGACGGCATCAAGGTGCGACTGGTGTGACGGGTGTAACGGCAGCGCGGTGTGAACTGGGTCACTGGTGTGAACGGTGTGAACACATGGTCAGTTCACACAAATAGCATACGCCTTCATAGACAGCACAGTGTTACGTCACGGAGCGCAGTGTGACGGGTATGACCGCAGCGCGGTGTGACGGGTGTAACCGGGGTAATGGCAGCACGGTGTCTTGGGTGTGACAGCAGCACGGTGTGACCGGTGTGACCAGTGTGACGTCATGCAGCCTTCGCAGAGGGCAGTGCGTTGTTACGTCATACAACCATCGCAGACGGCAGGTCGGTGTCAGGGGTGTATACTGCGCTCTCTCCTGTCCTCACTCTACACCTACGACTGCACGGCCACTAGTATCTACAATTTCATTGTCAAGTTTGCGGACCATACAACAATGGTGGGTCTTATCACCAAAGGTTAATCCCGGATGTGACTGGTGTGACAGCAGCGCGGTTTGACCGGTGTAATGTCATGCAGCCTTCGCAGACGGTAGCTTGGTGTTACGTCAGGGGTGGATACTGAACTCTCATGTACTCACTCTACACCTACGACTGCATAAACCTGCATTTACAATAGAATATACAAAACATATCAAACATTTTATTGTTTCATCAGAGAAAATTTTGATTTTGAATTTGATGACAGCAAAACATTTCAAAATTTGAAACAGGGGCAATGAAAAACTAGAAAAATAGACGCTGTTAATTGGAAACAGATTAGTAACATGATGGTTTAAAAGGGGCATCATAGAGAGGCAAAGATTGATTAATCTGAAAACACTACATCTTTATAAATAGTAGAACAATTTCAGAAATATGTTCCTCAGCATAAGATTGTGAAACCTTTAAAGACCTCATCATCTACAGTGTATATTATCAAAACATCCTGAGAATCTGGAGAAATCTGTGTGCAAAGGCACAAGATGAAAAATCAGTAATGCATGCCTGAGATCTTTAGGCCCTCGAGTGGCAAAACATTAAAAACAAGCATGAATCTGTCATGGAAATCAATGCATGGGCTCAGGAACACTTAAAGAAATCACTGTTTGAGAATCCAGTTCAATGTAAGTTAAAGCTCTTTCATATAAAGTAGAAACCACGTGTGAACATGCTCCAGAAAAACATGTTGTGAAGAGGAAGACCCAAACTCAGAATATCAGGAGGGTGAGCAGTTTATTTAGGCTGAAGAGTAAAATCCAAACGGGAAGTGAAAATCTTTGATTAACAGAAACCTACACTACGAAACAGGAATACTGAAGATGTCTGACGTCCTAATAATGAACAAAGGGAGACGCTGACAATAAGACAATAAGAAGGTGATCAGGAGAAGTGGAGACACGCAGCAGAACTGAATCTAACTAATGAGGCAAGGTACACAAACAGAACATAATGCATGAGGCGAGAGACCATCAAAGTAAAACAGGAAGCATAAACACAGTCGGACACTAACACTCATGAACTTGACACAGACAAAAGGTAAACAAACAGACGGCCATGACAGACTACAACAGGGGATGCTAGGAAGGACCCACAGACACTGGACTAAAATGAACAGGACACAAGAGGGAACTAATTAAGTCAAGAGATTAAGAACTAGAATCATGAATAACTAAACTAGGAAACACTGGGAAAAAAGCAATGAGATAAAAGAACTTAAACAAAAACGATTCAAGACCACAGAAGCTGGGACTACTGGGAAAAACCTAGAAAGCATGACACTGCCGTCTTCTCTGGGCCAAAGTTAGTTTATGATGGATTCAGAGAACGTGTAAAAGAGTTCGGTAGTCAGAATTACAGAGTTCACAATTTGAAGTCAGTTTTGGAAGACGTGGACACATGCTTTTCTGGACTGGAGAGGAAACGGACCATCTGACTCAGTTTATATATAGTTCATATGCTTCCATCCAGACAACGTCTTTAACAGGGAAAGCCATGATATTGTTATGGTTTAGCCCCTGCAGGTGGGGATTGGTTGATCAATGGGCTAAATATGTTTTAAGGATCAATAAAGAAAGAATGTTTTATTAGATCTTTTAATGTTGACCTTTATCCACTTGTGTAGGATGCAATGCATAAACTTTGTCTTGGCTGTTGAAGTGGGACATGCCAGAGTTCAAAAGGTTTATGCCGACAGTGCAGAAAAAAACTTCCCATAAATTCAAAATCTCCTACTTTTCCTTTTCTTTCTGTTCTTTGATCCTAAAAAAAAAAACCCAAGGTGGAAATAATCCAATAACCATCGTCTCCTACAGTTTCTATGCGTGCACGTTAATATGATGCAATTTCATTCAACAAATCTTTCTCTGAGTGTGAGCCGTTTGTGCAGAGAGTAAACAAAAGAACAATCAACTCTTGAGACGGCTTTGACCCTCTATAGCTGGAACAAGCCTCCTCACTAGATATGCATGACCAAAGATTACCCAGGAATAAGAATGTTATGGGGGCCCTATAGGGGTTAAAGCTGTGGTACACTGCTAAGGATTTTGATCATCTTGAGCAGGATCTTGAGCACTTGTGTTTATTTAAAAAAAAAAAATCATCCCATTACTGTAAATAATGATTTTCTTCTCCAGTTTCCAGTAATTTTCCTCAGATGCATTGTTCACCTATTTTTCTTCTATAGGAAAGTCTGATATCTTAATATGCTTTCTAATTTCTGCCATATAAAACTACAGTCCACTCCCAACATTCAGGCCTTGCTTGATTACAAATAAGAAGAAAACAGCACCTCAGCCTCAGACTGTAATTTAATAGAGAAATGTTCAAAGCCTGTAACTTTGCCGATTCTTTAAACAGAAACTTTCCTTCTTATAGATCAAAAGCTTCATTCTCTGTTTTTTAAAATTAGGAAATAAAAGCACAACAAGCTGCGGGAGCTGCTGTGGTTTCTGGATCAGTTCTGGGTCTGGTTGAATTGGGGTTTAGTCCGTGTGTCTTGATACAGCCCCGACTTTGTTCTGCTGCTTAATTAAAAAACTAGTTTAAGGTGTCCTGCATATGTGATATATATATTTTTCCCTATTTGAAGTCATTCTTTTTTTGAACAAAACTCAAAACAGAGCCCCCATCCCACATGCATACTATCCTTAGGGCTAAGCCCCGGGTGTATCAAATGTCTGCCTCCGCCTCTGATTGCAGCCCCAAATGTAACATTATCAGACAATATTACTTTGTACTTTGAAAGTCTGTATGGATTTATTTCACACATTTCAACTAAATGATGAATTTGGGGTTTTTACCTTAAAAGCTAAAAAGATCCTTTTTTGACATTTGAAACATTTACATCTTCAAAAACTCTGAGGCCAAATGTACAATACTGAATTGTTTACACTGAGTCAAACCTGCTTCATCAAAGGGCTTCAGTGTTCCTTTGGGTCAAATATCCACTGATTTATCCGTGTTCATATCTGTGCACTCTTTAAGTTCACTTTGTGTTTGTCTCTACCTAGTGGTCGATGAGAATTACTGCAAACTGTGTAATCCTGTGTTCTTTTTTATTCTGTTGTACTTACCTTTCTTTATCGCTGTGGCCACTTTCACTGACAGCTGCAGCCAATCCCTCTGTGCTTGACTAATTGAACTGGACCTAACTACTCTGTGCTCTTAGTGCCTTTTTAGCATTTTAATAGAATTAGCTATCAGATCATTTTCAGTGCAGAACAAAATATCATTTGTTTTATGGATTTTATGGTCCAATTTTGTTGAGATAGTATTTCTTTTTAGTTTGTTGTTTATCAGCTTTAATTAGCAGGAAAGAACTGCTTTGTGCCATTTTTGCAGTTTGCAACCAACCTAGTATTTTATAGGTTTTAGGGTTTTTTTACACTTGAAGGGAAAACATTGGTATGTGGCTATAGTGTCAGTAATCATCATCAACATCATGAATAACATCATCGTCGTCATCGAGAATGCCATTAACTGTTTCACCACCTTGATCGTGATCTCCTTCACTATCAGAGTCTGCACTGTCATGAGACACTCGTGGTAATATCTTCAATGGCAGTTCGTTCTTGGTGTAAACAAATGGAAAAAGTTTCTGAGTGAAAGTGTGTGTGAAGGTGTGAATGTTGATGTCAGGATCAGAGAATGACAGCTTCCCGCTTTTCCAGTCCAGGCAAACTCGGATCCTCTGGAGCTTTTTCGTTGGATGAAAGGAGGACGAATCTAGTGGGGAACGCATGAAATAACTACCCTTACTGAACCACACAGCCCACAATCGACACTTAAAGTCTGTTTGTCCCTTTCTTTTAGTTGATTCTTCAGCCACACCAACTAGCCAGTTTGGACTGTCTCCAACTTCAACATCCCAGCTGTGAGTCCCTGAGTCGAAACACTCTGAGCCCAGGACGATCGGATAGCCATCAAACCTCTCTGGATTGTCAGGAAGCTGCTGCCTCTCTCCAAGGCTCACACTGGTCAGATCTTCAGATATGCAGAGGTGTGATTCAGCTGTGTTTGGATCCAGGATCACAGGAGAGTAGGAGACCATTTTCTTCATCTTGTTCCAGACGTTGTAGGTCAGGTTGCCCAGGTGTTTGGCCACATCTATCAGAGCTCCTGACACCAGCTGTGGATCATCAAGTTGGGGGCACTGCTGGACTCTGATCACTGCAGCCTTGTAGTTCTGCAGGAAAGCAATGTCTCGTGCTCTCAGCTCCTCCTCTGTGGCTCTGATTGTTTCTGAGAGACTTTCTATCTCTCTGATCAGAGCTGCAATCATTTCACTCATACTCGCACTCTTCTCCTCCTCTTCCTCTCTCAGAGCAGTGATCCTGGCCTCCTCTTCCTCTTGCAGAAACTGGTGAAGCTTCTTAAACTGCTCCTTGATCTGCCTCTTTGCGTGAAAGGCCTGAACCTTAATGTGTTCTGCTGTTTGAACAAAGTTTCCTTTAACTCGTTCAAAGGCCTTCAGTTTGTCCTGTAAGGGTTTCAGTGAGATCTGGAGCTCCTTTCTGTGATCCTGCGCAGCCTCATCGATGGGTCTAAATCTGTGGTTGCTGTGAGTTTTTGAGTCTCTGCAGATGAGACACGCTGGCTCCTGATGGTCCAGACAGAAGAGTTTGAGTTTCTCCGAGTGCAGACCGCAGAGCGACTCGGACTCTGCTGAAGCACTCTGATTTGTCTCCAGTAAGAAGTTCTCACACAGGTTCTTTAACACCAAGTTACAGGGTGGGTTTTTCTTTCTAGATGCACTCTTACAAACAGGACACTGGCGTATTTCTTTCTTTCTCCACCATCTTTTCAGGCAGTTTCTACAAAAGCTGTGGCTGCACGACAGAACAACAGGGTCTCTGAATATGTCTCGACAAACGGGGCAGGACAGCTCTTCTTGGATTCCAGACGACATTTTATCTGTGACTGACGCTGTTAACAAACCACACAAACAGGAAGTTAGAAACGTACTAATCTATAGAAGGTACTTCCACATTTTTAGGGCTCTAAAAACTTACGTAAATGAGGTGAAGTAATCCCAAATCTCTTCTCCTTCTGTGGGTTTTGTCTTCTGGTGAATAATATTGAATTTTTTTTACAGAGTTTGAAGTTTCCCCTCAGTTG
This sequence comes from Neolamprologus brichardi, assembly GCF_056152115.1. NCBI lineage: Eukaryota > Metazoa > Chordata > Actinopteri > Cichliformes > Cichlidae > Neolamprologus > Neolamprologus brichardi. The sequence goes on from NC_142108.1 coordinate 21,375,934, forward strand.
AAAAAGATCTTCTGCTTCCTCTTTTTAGTAACGTAAGTCAGGAAACACGTGGAGCGCGCTCATACGTCAGAGGTGCTACATCACTTTAAATTTGTTTATAGTATTGAAGATATCAGTTAAAGAGACAGCATCATCTTCCGTGGATTACTTTAGCCTCTATCCACCAACATGAGTTCATATAATGTATCATGATCACGATGATTACTCAGTTGGTGCAGATTTGTCAGCTGCACATCCACGATATGAATCTTGTACACAGCCATGATTTGTTGGACAAAGACTTTTTTCAATCAGTATGTGATTGAAGTCCAGATTTTCGAATTTAACTCAATCAAGTTAATGAAAAAAATGTCTTTGTGTAGAAATTACATAGATTTTTATACAAAGACCCCCATTTCACAAGCTCAAAATATAATTAGACAAACCAATGCCTTGAACATGGGCTGCTTTTGAAACAGCTCTTGTTGTCAGTGACTGTCAGAAGTCTGTAACTGCTTTTCCGCAACTGCGCAATCTCTTTTACATTTCCGGCCTTCTTCTTCTTGAGTGTAACCAGTGGTTTGCGCCTTGATGTAAACCCTCCTTTACATTCATGAAGGTATTTATAGATTGTGAAGTTTGTTTTTCTTAACCATGGAAAAAATTATGTGATCATCTTCTGCAGTTGTCCTCAGGCCTTTTCATGTTGCTGTGCTTGCCAGTGCAATCATATTGAGAGTTTGAGCAAACAGCTAACAACGCACTTTCAAGACTCTTTAATTTTGTAGCATCTTCAACTTCAAAAAAAAAAACTAACTTGAGACTTGAGTCAGTGTGAAGTGGCATCATATGAGATGAGATGATGAGATGAGATAGCCTTTATTTGTCAGTTGCAGGTCTTTTGCCCACAACCGAGATGACAGACCTTGCCGGCCGTACATACAATACACAAACATCATTGGGGAGACAGGTCAGGCTAGGTAGCGAGGAAAAAAAAACATCAAAATGTGTAACACAAAAGGATAATACAGGAATGCACAGATATCAACAAACTATAGCACAATAAACACAGACAAGCAACATGGGAAAGAGTTCCAGTGTGGACATCTGATCTGGGATCGCTGCAATCTTTCGACTGCGCCTCCAGCTGACCCGATGTCCACATCAGAGGGGAGGTAAGCGTTGGAGGTGGCGTTGGATCCGGGGTAGGGAGGGTGATGCGTCGGTGAGTGTTTATCAGTATCAGTATATGTATGTGTGTGCGTGTCCATAGTTCAGCTGAGACAGTGTCCTTCGCTCTGCCAGGCTAAGTAAACAGTCTTCCAGCCAACCCAGGTGGCCTTGCATGGAATGGGAAGGAACAGACTAAACACAGTCGTTATCAGGGTGTTTTGTTCAGCTCCGACCTTGTAGCTGGCGCCGAGAGGGTATCCGCATGAAGTGATGTTATTTTTTTTACTTTAGTGCGAACAGCTCATATGAATTTCAAAGCAGTTCTACAGTCCAACACTGGTCTCTCAATCTCCCGTTGGAGAGCCGCGAGCTTCGCCATACTTGCGTTCTGTGATGTTGTCATTTCTTGTGCTCAAGGAGCCGATTTCTGAGAACTCACGACAGTGTGCCTCCCCGAGATGTCATCCAATTTTGCGCCCAGAGATGTTATTCCGGGCTAGCCCTTCCGAGATGTATCCAGTCTGCAGTCAGAGATCTTATTCTGAGTATTCACAGCAGCCGTAGCCTCTCCAAGATCCTATCCGTGCTGACTCAATGAGCCCATTTTGAGAAACTCACGCCTCTCCCATCGTTCCAATCCTGGCGGGCAGCCTTGTGGGGGTTTGAACAGCCGGTTCCACTTTCTTAATTCTTCGATAAGTCAGGGCCAAGCCAGCTCCGATCCGCCAGAACCCTGTTACCATGGTTCCGAATAGGTAGATATCTTCAGCACTCAGGCTCACCCAAGCCCAAACTTCTCGTTGAGAAAGGGGTGTCAATTGCATTTAGGGACCAGTTCATCCAATCCATAATTCCTCTTTTAGGTTTTAGAGAACAGACTGTGAGAGAATGTTCCAGGGAAAATACAAAAAAAAAAACCCCCACAAGACTAGACAAGGACATAAGCAGGGAAGATAAGGGAGAGGAGAAAAAGTGCGTCCGCCTCCTCCGAGAGCCAAAGAATTTTGTCTATAAAAGTAGAACTTTTAGGTATCTGTACTTTACCTTAGTTTTTATTTTTCTGATAACTTTCTAATTTTATCAGTGACACAAGATAAACTGCAGATTTAAATTTTACATGTAATGTCATAATTTTAATTACTTATTGGATTTTATATGTGTTATGATAAATTATGTATTTTCATTTTGTGAAATCTCCAGCAAAATAAACAAAGCTATACAAACTTGGTTTATTCAAATACTGGGTAGTTTTGTCCAAAATAAACAGGTTAGTTTGCAGTACTGTGGCGAATTCACAGTAAAGCACTGTGTTGGACTGATGCAAGGTGGTTGTGGTGCTCATGGTTTCATTTAGATTTAGGTTACATCAGGTGTAGCAATTTGCATTTAGGTTGACGATGCTTGGATTAATTAACTAAATTTCATCTCTATACCAACTGTATACTGTCTAGCATAAAGATAGTGTAAACAGTGTAAGGGATGGACATCAGTCAAGGCAGCAGGTCAGCTGATCACTGCATGTACACTAAGAAAATCTACCGAAGCTCACATTAGAATATTACTGTGAGTTGTGATTGTTTTCCGTGTGCTGAGCAACTAAACAGTTTGCTAAATCCCACTGTAACTCCCGATTGTACTAATTTTCCTGTTTAGGTGTGGAGGTGAATTCACCATCTACAATGTAAGGAACAGAAAGTTGTTATTTTTTAAAACCCTCTTTCACTTTATGTGTCCTACATAACAGATTCAAGCTTTCATGAGAATTATAATTTAGATTGGAGTAGCATTTGTGTCCTCATGTACTAATATTGTTTTATATTATATTAATACACTGCACGGTTCAGTTATCTGTTTACAAGAATGGTTAGCAGAATTGTCCTTCAAGGAAGTACTTTTTTCTTTCTTACTGCGAGTACATTTCAGAGCCTGTATTTCACTTTTACTTGAGAAAAACAGCTGCTACAGTATTTCAGCTGTTACTGGAGTATTTTTAAACACAGGTACTAAAGTAAAGGAAGTCTGTACTTTTGCCATCTGTGATAAAATGTAAGATATAATGAACTACTGTTGCAGTGAAATGACAATAATTTGTATGCATAATCATAAAGATCTGATGCGAAATTATTTGCAGATATGTATTTTTTCCAAGTTTAAAAAGACAAAAAAAAGCAAGGAAGGTCCAAAGAGCGGGACAAACACATTTTCATAAAATCTGCTGTTTAATAAAAACCATGGTACAAATGAAATGTGGATAAATTTGAAGTTTTACACAGATGAAAGTTATCGATCTACAATTTTGTGATTTAAAAATAACATCTAAAGACAACCATGTGATTTTACTGCATTAGAAAAGAGACATTCAGATGGTTGTTTTTACTCTGCTATGAAACAAAATACTAAGCCATGAATAATGAGTCTTAAGGCACTGCTGGCTCATATAGATCACAGTTCAGTATACAAGTCAAAAATACCTAATTGATGGTGACAACACCAACTCTGTCTGTAGAAATAATTAGCCAATAAATACATTAGTAAACTGACCAAATACACAACACCAAATTAAGTGTTTGCATTAAAAAAAATTTAATTTATCATCTCTTTGCAACTTTTCAGAAGCAGTCGTAAACGCACAGATGTATAGATCTTACGTTGTGCTCTGTAAACTTATGAACTTATATAGTATTTTAATTTATTGATAAAAGATGTTATCTGGATCCAGAAATCTTTGTACCATTTAAACTAGAATATTGCCCCACTAACTCTGGTTTTGTCATTTCTTGTTTAAATTTTAAGCACTTAGCAAAGAAACTCGTTTTTTTTTTTAAAGAAATGTTAGTACATATACTAATAAGAAGCACAATCTAAACGCAAAAGACCACAGCGATGGTATAAGAGGCGTCATTTTATAACCCATGAAAACAAAATCAGTGCCAATCAGTTTGCAGCTAAACAGTCACCTAAAGAAGAAACACAATTTCCTCTTTACTACTTTCAATCTGAAGTTGAATTGCATATTAGTGGCATTTCTTTTTTTACATGTTAAATGACAAGTTTAAATCAGACTGTCTGTACAGTGCATCAAACTAAAAAAAAATTCCGAGCTCTTTAAGTTGATGGTAAATGTTTTATTCCTTCTTTTGTGTTTTAGTTTATCTGCAGGTGGACTCCTCAGTGTTTGCAGACAGCCCTTTAGCCTCGACATGCATCTGTCTGAGGGAGGAAGGTTAGCGCACAGCCAATAGGAAAATATACGCAGCCTGTGCAGGGCCAATGGTTATGTGGATCTTGACGCGCTAAGAACACTCCTGTAAAATATATTCTGAATATCCTGGATAACCCCGTGAGGTCTAACCCACCCACCACTTTTCCAGACATTAATTAATCCTGATCCTAAACGAATGGAACAATTCCAAGAATAATTGCTCTGTAAAGTTTTACTTTGAGACCAGACTTCATCCTTGTCTGGGAAACAGAGCCTGTATGCTTTTTAGAATGTGTGTTGGTTTGGAGCCTCTCTTTGTACCAAGCTAATCACAATGTGCAAAACCAAAATTTACATTCAGATAGCAAGGCCTAAAAACAGTGTTTCAGGTACTTGTGATTGCCAAAGATGACCTCGGAGGGTTAAATAAAGGTAAGAAATTTATAGCTTCAACAAATATTAGTATAAAAAAAACAACAACCCCATCTTTACTGCATATAATTAGCTTTTTGATGCATGGAAAATTTCTTTTGAACAGTCAATGTGAGGAAGACATGGAAATTACTTGTCATCTATATATACATAAACTACAATCTCATTACATTAAACCTTATTTGCAGTGGAAGTAATACTGAAAAGAAAAAAAAAGGCTTTAGAAAAAAAAAAAATGTATTAACAAAAATGTACAGGTAAGCTGTTGCATCCTGATTAAGCAAATCGGACTTTGTGTGGTGAAAACATTTTAAAGTGCACTGAAGAAATCCACATGTTGGTAGATTAATGTGTAAATGACATTCACTGTTGTACTACTCCAATGCAAATAGGGCTTAAAACAGTTCTCATTCACAGTGAAGCCAAAATCTAATGTTGTCAAAGCTTCAGATTAAATGTCATCACCGACAGAAATTACAAAAATATTCTGAGTTGTTCTGTTTTTGTATAAAGTAGAAAATATTTTTATACTTTAGGATGTAAAAAGATACACAGATGGGTACAGTTACAGCTTTACATAGAAAAACGAGAGGTTGGCGGGTTCAGAAAACAGCAAAACTCAATATACAAACAATTTTGTTAGTGTTACAAAATTAAATAGGACCGTGGCAATAACAGAATAAATTATTATCTATGGAAACATGTTCATTATCCTCACTGTAGAAAAGGCTGAGGATAAGACGACACGTGTCGGTTTGGTCACATATGGTGCTGCTGGCTGATTAAAGTTTAATCAGGTGGTTACTGTAGTGAATAAGGCTCTCAGAGTGTCCAGAAACTTGAGCTGTCAGGACCACGTTACTCAAGTTTGTCCTCAGTTGGTCTTTAATAAACTCTCTGCCTCGCTCAGGTCTGTCTTTCTGCTTCTTCACGTTAGTTTGTGTCCGTCCTTGCAGACATGCAAAGGTAATGACTGGTTATTCTGCCGCAGGGTACATTAGTGCTTATACTGAATTACAATCACTAAAACAAAATAATCAAGGTAGGGTGTAAACCTGAATATGGAATTATGCTCCTGGTATCTGGCAGGTGTCCTGAAACGGGCATTTCATGTAATAAGAGCATATACAAATAAATCCAAAAATGAATATGGAGATGAAATTAATAGAATGGGTCTAATTTAAAGGAGCTATTGGAGATCATTTGCATGATTTGACCACTAGGTGGTGATTGGAAAACATTTGACTGGTTCCTCTTTTTTAACCAAATGTAAAAAAAGTTTGCAATTTATAAATAAAATTTATGTTGACGTAGTGATATCTACCTATACAATTTGATGGGGACAACACAAACAGACCCCTTGTCTGTCCTCCACTGCATCCTTTGACTCATCTCTCCATCTCGCCTACTTACAAATGCCATCTGGCTCTGGTGGAAACAGTGCAGCTGTTCTAACTGCCTCACATCTGGAGGCTTTTCTTTACCTAAGAAAATCAGATGTCTCCAAACCAGTGCGAGTGCAGTCAGAGCTCACTTGTTGCCCGTTTCATAGGCAACTAATGGGCGACAATGACCTGACCTATGGCATTTGAGTGTGGATTCCTCTAAGTGACATCACAGGTTTGTGGTGATTGGTTGGTTTTCTTCAGTTACAAAAAAAAAAAAAAAAAAAAAAAAATCCCAGGAAATCTGCTACACATCCACAAGGCAAACCTCTGGTTCTGCCCGAGTCTGTCTGTCCACACATCTGTCCATTAGTCTGTCTATGCTTAGCTCGCCTTCTCCTTTTTCTGCCTCTTCCTTCTGTCTCTTGGTGAGGTCACTCGCAATAGCCAGCGCTCCTCCTTTTAGGAACCTGACAAAGTTCTCTCCTACCAGCGGCCCCATGGCGTACATGCCTGGCCCGTTCGCAGCAATCACCCTGTTTGTAAACGGGTCCACCTCAATTGGGTTCCTCCGGCATGAGATGGGCTCCTCAGGGTTCATGCCAAGCATGCGCCCATTATTGTCTAGAAAGGAAAGATTGGGGTGGGCGCCAATCAGAACCAGAGCCTTAGAGACCTGAACCACCGTCCGCTCGCCAGCGTCTGACTCTAGAACGCACTTTTGGTCAGGTCTGAACTCAACAACCCTGTGGCGTGGGAAGCTCAGGTAACCCGGGTACCGGGGGAGAGAGGAGGAAGAAGAAGAAGGGTTGGAACGATGAAGATTCTGCGTATGGTCCTGTTGTGAATTATTGCGTTGATGCTGTTGAGTCATCATCTGGTGAACCTGGAGGACAAAGTACAGAACAGAGGTTAGGCGATTAAAATCCTAGACAACCCGATCAGCTGCCATGACGATCAGTCAGGAAATTGAGTGGCTCTGCTCTCCTCACCTTGTGGTACTCTGGGTAGAGCAGTTTAGGCAGCTGGTTGAAGATGAGCTCTGGGTCGTTGACTGAGCGTCTGAAGGCGTGGTAGACAGGGGTGTTGAGATGGCGGGTGGCAAGTACTGCGTCGGCTGCCGTAAGTCCTGCCCCCACCACTAGAACGGGGTCTGACGACTGGTCGAGCTCACCGCGAGCGATGGCTGCCTCTAGATCCCAGAATGAGTGGCACACAAAGGGCAGGGACTCGCCCTGTGCACCGAGTCTGGCCGGGATGTCATGCGTGCCCGTCGCTAACACCACATTGCGTGCTAACACGGAGAAAGGTACCTCCTCTGAAAGCGTGGAACCATCTAAAAGTAGGAGAGAAGAATCAATAGGTGAAAATCGGCTTTACTGAGAGGCTGCATTAAGTCCATATTAATATGATTTTGAGCAGTGAATCAAGCAAAACTACTTTAGTGCGGTCCTAGAATCCTAATATACAGCTGGCATTGTGCTTTAACACTTTATAACACAACAAATCTTAACAGTGATCAAGAGAGTTTCATTCACTGTACCTCCAAGCTCTTCCCCCTCTCTCCGCTGCAGTCCTGTCACTCTCCAGCTGGGCGGCGACCCCTCCTGGCTGCTAGGCTGCCTGGTCACAGAGGTGACTAAAGTCCCACAGGCAAAGTTCTGCTCCAGGGACATCTGGGAAACATAGTGCTGGTAGTAGGAGGCGATCTCTGCTGGTGTAGCACGGTCATTTCGCACATTTCTGTTGTGAAAGAAACATGACAATACATTTGAATACAGGATACAGGTTAAACACGTTTTTGTTTACAGACACAGGACATGAAGACGAGTATTAGGAAACAGAAAGAAGATATTTACTAACGAAGTTTTGATTAAAAAAAAAAAATCTGTAAATGAAAGAGTTGTTGGGGCGATATTGTAACACAAGTCTGAGTGTGGTGCACAGAAATTAAAGACCACTGTTCTGCTGCTATGGTCACAAATTGCTATTTTATGTAAATCAAGTGGGTCCAGCTGGGCTGAGTCATTTGAAAAACAAATTAAAGAGTGTGACGCATGAAGATGAATGGCTTTGTTCTTTTATTTCTCTGCTCAGCTTACTCAGAGGAGTACTGTAACTGTATTTTCTTTGTGGTAAAAAACATATTAATTTAGGCCTCCAAGTCTTAATTTCATCAATTTTTATTACATTATCAATTTATTTTCATTTATATGACCAATACATCTCCTAAAAGTCATTCTTGTTCTTAGCAGCCTCACTGCAATGACAGCTTGAGTCGAGTCCTAATAATCAGGGCTGTGGGGATTAAATCCAAGTATAAGCTAACTAAAAGAGCAGCTCCATCATTGAAACTCAAACCCCATTTAGCTTCAGGTTCTCAGCTCGTAAACATAAGCCCGGGTGGTCAAGATTTGTTATTAATAAAGGTAATCAGATGGTATTTGTCCACTGTGGAGACATCTTTTTGTACACAAGCCTCTCTGCCAGGAGCTTTATTACGGTTGAAAACTTCATGAACCCTGTTGAGTGTTTGAACAACATGTCGTATATGCTCTGTACACAAAGTGGCGGTTTTATTATGAGCAGACCTGCGTTTGTCTCTCATCCAGTCCTTCAGCTTCAGCCCGGGAAGCTCCATCCAGTTAGCCAGGCTCAGCGTCAGCATGGAGCCCTCCATTGCCTGCACACAGCACACACATTGTTAACACTTTTGTTATTCAAATCCTGTTTGCCTTCCATCGTGTGCACATCAACTTCTGTGTGTAAATAAGCAGCTGGCAAAACATTTTTTTTATGTGTTTGCTAAACATATCTACTTTACGATCAAATTCAGGCCATCTTATATAATAACGTTTTATGATGATAAGGACTAAACAGCCGACCGTTTATCCTTCTGCTTACAGAAAACAGAATGGGTTAGCCTTTAAAACCTATTCTGTAACTTACATGCCAGGCTCCTCCAGGTGGACCCTTCCCCAGCACCAGGTGGGGAATGGCACGCTCTGGCTCGTATCGCCATTCCAGCGGAGAGGTGTGGTCGAATCCAAAGTCGCTGTCTGGCAGCAACAATGAATCAAAGAGCACCGCTACGGGGTTGGACGACCGTCCTTCCAGCCCCTCGCACAGGTACTCCAAGTCCTACAAAGGGAGCATCTGTGAGGCTCTGTTCACACTGCACTAATGCAACTTCACAACTTCACAGAGAAAAGAAAGACGTTTACCTGCTCCAGCAGCGACAGGTGAGGCTGCTCTGCCAGCTTGCTGTGCAGCAGGGGATTTGGATGTGATGCCTCAGGTGACAGGTAAGGGGTGTAACCTGATAACAGGTAGGACAGGCAGATGCCTGAGGGGCCATTACCTGAAAATAAATGAGAGGTAAGATGGTGATTGGTTCTACATTCAGAAAACATGCAATTTGGTTATTACCAATTTTACCGCACAGCTGAACACAGATCAGAAAAAAAAAGAAAAAGAAAATTTGAATAACTCAATTTAACTTCCAACAGAAACATTGCAAAAAAAACAAAAACAAAAACAAAACTGTTAATGAAAGGGGGACATTAAAGTCAGTGTGCTGCATGATTCAGGGGGTTTGGATACAGCACATACAAGAGGCCAATGATTCAGCAAAACCACGTACAACAGTTGCATAGTCATGACTGAAAGTGGTTATCCCACTTTCAGTTCTCTAAGTAATCCAACTGAACCTTTTTTTTAAACACAACAGCCTTTGCTGATGCGAGGATTCACTCTGATTTTTTTTCTGTGAATCATTAATCTGGATTCATCACTGATTCATGGACAGTAAAGCTCTTCTTTTCCATTAGTGAGCTGTAATGCTGCAGGAGTGTTCACCTGAACCAACAGTAGAAAAAACCCGCAGAAGAAAACCAGTGTTTGCATTTATAACTGAAAATGAGGAAAACCGCAGTGGTTTTCTTTTAAAGTATTGCAGTCCATTTCAATGCATTGTTTGCCTCAATTTTGTGCAACATCTGCTTCCCGCTGTTGGTGAGTTCATCTCTTAAAATCTAAGCCATATTTAGCCTATAACCAATTAATACCTTGGCTAATTATTAGGCTATAAAGTGGAAGCCCAGAGTCATGCAAAAGACCATAGAAATGCAGACAAAGCAAAACTGGCACAACTCACTCTCAGAAGTATACTTCTTCTCATGCAGTTCCCCTGAGCTCCATCACAATGATCCAATTTAATGTTTGTCAGGTTTATTTCAAAGCTACTGGCTAATGTTTAGGGTGTGAACTTCATTAGTAACTGCTGTAATAACTTAATCGAGCACACACCTAAACAAAGCTAATGACTGCTCCTTTGAGGTTTGTAACAGAACAATTAAAACTGCAGTTCTTCATGTGTGTTTTCTTACCAATGATCACCACAGGCAAGATGTCTCCAGGGAGAATTTCTTTGTCATGAAGGTCCATTTCAACTGCAAAGAGGAGAAAAGACATTTTTATATAAGACTGAGAAAGTAGTTCAGTAAAGTTAATGATTGTTGAGTCCAGTCAGCATTAACAACGGTGAGTCGAGTTCATTTTCATGTGACCTGTGGCACACACATGCACACACTTCCCCTGCAGAGCCTCAGTTTGACATCGTAGCTCGAGATGGCGTAGATAGAGATACGACGCTGCCACATACACCATAAACCACACAGGAAGACAGTCTCTAGAGAGACTTCATGTGAAGACGCTAATTTCTTCCTTGTTTACTCTCTGATTTAATTTTTTTTTTTAAACCTGCAAGTTTGAAGCTGTACTTTACTATTCCTGAGTTTACAAACAAGTCAAGACATTGAGGTCAACTCAGTACATCAAGGTCGGCTGTAGAGGAACTAGATCTGTTACACACAGCAGTAGGTCAAGTGCGAGAATCAGTTTTACAACAAAAACACATCCACTATAAGTTTAGACATTAACCCAGGGTTTACCCCAGGGTGAAAAGGCATTAAATCAAATGTAATAACTCACTCACATCACAACATGCTTAAAAGCCTGAGGGCACACGACCTGTACTCACATCATATTTTACCCCCACAACATGCAGCACGCCTCTTTTCCCCTGTTAAGTTTAACTGTTGTGGATTAAATCAACAAATTTGGCCTTGGAGAGTCTTTTATTTGCTTGGAATTTTCTAAATACAAAGCACTTTAAGCACTTTCACTCATTTTAATGTGCATTAATGTGTTTGTTTTGTTTCTAACTTTTTTATTTATTAAAGAAACCAAAGGCCTCAAATGTTAAAATAAAAATCTGTTTAAAATGAAGAAACAATTCACACTTTCAACTTTTTCTTTTTTTTTCTAAAAGGAGACCTTGCTGAGGATTTTTTGCACAGTAATGTACTGAAGGACCACAAGCCAAGCACCATTTAGTCTGATTGTATTCATGACGAATGAGGCAACCTCTGGAGCTCACACGATTAAAACTGGGTAAAAAAGGAAAAATGTGAGTTTGGTGATTATAAGTTGTTTCATTAAAGCTCTGACTGGCCGTTTCAGGCGGTACAAACAAATGAATGATATCATAATTTATTTTGAGGACTTCCAGGAAAGACTATCAGCATGAGACGATGTTGATCATTTTGGCCTTGCAGGTGTGACACTGAGAAAGGCTCAAACTGAGTGTTTTGTGATCAAAGTCAGCCTGACACAAAAATGTGACCATGAAAAAACAAAAAAAGGAAATATTTGGAGGTAAAAAACAAAAATATTTGGAGTTCCATTAAATGAGAAAATCTTGTGTCCTTTAGCTGTTATCATGACCACGACAAGGAGGACAGAGCGTAGAAATGAACGACCGAGGAACTGATATTCAGGGAGGAACGTCTTACTTCGTATCGCCCCTGGGTTTACTGGGTACATGCCTCTCAGTGTGGTTTAAAATAAACATCAAGTCTGCTGGAATCTCAGTGTTTAGAAAAACTATTCCACAAGAAAAAGTGACAAATTTAACTCCCTTTTCCAACAGTCACACAATATAGGCCTATATAGTCTAAAATTAAACAAAATTAGCAGAATGAAAGAAAAAAAAAAGATGGTGGTAAGAAAAATGCTCTCCAATATCATCATCATTAGAAGGAGCTCACTGCTCATCAAGTAGCTCTAGTAAAGGTCTCACTCAAAGGCTCCCTGTTTTCTATCTTTAAGAAATATTTCAAATCTTTAATGCACTGGTGACAGGATGGAGGCCTTTTCCATTAAAATAAACAAAAAACAACAACAACAAAAAAGCACCAAACACCTAGCATGAACTGCAGTTTCAGCAGCCACAGAGGAGTGCCGCTGGTGTAACGGTGCCTTTATTTGTACCAAAACAGTGTGCAGTTACCTTTTCCCACCCCTGTGATGCAATGACCAGGAAATCCTTGCAAATATACTTATTCATCACGGAAATGGGAGCAAGTCATTTTCCACATAGAAACTCTGTTCGTCTCTAACCCAACTCATTAAAACTTAACTGAATGCCTAATAAATAAATTATGAAGGGTGGTGCAAGAGTGTAATGCATTTACCCCTTTGCAGACACTCTAGACAGATAGACAGACAACTGTAATATAGCTCATGATGTCAGCTAAGTTATGACGTTACTCATTTGCACAGACCTGCCCCTTTACATAATCTGCTAAGTCATGCTTACACGGGGGAAAAGAAAGTTACTGCAGGACATGGAGGGAAAAAGAGGATGACTCAAAGCAAAAAACACAAGGTCAAGATAAGCAAAGCAGTGAAAAGGGGAAAAAGTGAAAAAGGGCAAAGAAAAAAAAAGGATTGAATGAACCAGAATCAGCGCGAAAAAGAAAAGTAGCTGCGAATAAGATAGAGGGTTACATAATCCAGCCCAAACGGTGGCAGAGAGCCCAGTGAAGGCGGGCTGCACACACATACAGTCCATGACTAAATGAAGCCTTGTAGCTGTGTTTCCCCCTGGGATTGACCTGCGAGGATAATTAGGCTTCCTTAATTTCTTCGGCACAAAAGGCCAAAAGTGTTTTCCAGGGAAATGTGACTAATGTGCAGCACAGGCGTCATTAAACACTTTATTTTCAGTGTTTATGCTTACAAAAAAGAGGACTTTAGCTACAGCATTAAATGTACCAAATATAACAGCTATGCCAAGTTGTTATCTCAAAAAAAAAAAAAAAAAGCAAACTTAAGATAGATGAGACGGATATCGAGGTGCATCATGGGTAACGTAGTCTAAAACAGTTACAGTGAACAAGCGGACTTTTAACATATATCCAGGTTCTTCCTTTTTGCTGACGTCCTCCTCTCCTCCTGGAAGCGCAGGCTTGCCGCTACTTCCTGTTATTCTGTGTATGGTACTTCCAAATTAATATAGTTTATCAGAGTAAAGAGTTACTCTTATTTTCAAATTAAACACACTCTTTTAAATTGTAATCTAAATATAAAAAGAAAACTAAAAAGTCTGCCATGAGGTACTGTGCATGTTTGCTTAACTTCAGCACACCTGCAGTGATCTCTGGGTCATATTACAGTTATAAAAGTCTAGAAAAAACACAACTGACCAGTCATAGCAGTCATCATTCATGACCTGTGATACCTGACAGGTTTTTTTTCATTAGTCATTGTGCCAAACACCCATTTTTATATTGGATGTTTCAGACTTACATGTTATACAAGTTCATTTCGGTATTCCCATTCCAGGTGTAATAAGAGGTGGTTTGGTATCAAAGCACTGGCCAAAGCAATATTGGCCAGTGAGACATAAAGGTCCTAATTTAGACTACAAAGACTGCTTTAAGAAGCTGGAGACGTGGTGTTGTTACAAGTCAGAAGTGCTTTTAACCTAAAACAGGACCTTGGATTTACACCATGTTTTAATTATTATATTTCCCCCCAAAAGGAGGTTTCCATTCACCTTTACTGTCATCGAAATCCTTAATAAAATTAAATGTTCAACCTGTTTTGATGTTTTACTTTCAGTCCTTCTCTGAGAAGAGGCTTACTTAAAAAAAAATAATGGAGCAACTACACTTCCAGGTTGTGTATTTCCTTTACGGTAAGACTAATGTTTTGTGTAAGTCAGCTGATACTGACAAATATTCAAATACTGTAAACCAGATATGTTTTATCACTACCTCTATCTCCCTATGTCTACCTGCCAAACAGGCTTTTCAACACAGAGCGTAAGCTTATTTTAAAGCATTTTTTGTTACACTTGCAGTAAGACTCATTTACTGCAAAGGAAAGTTTGTCCCGCCACAGGTGGCGTATATAATTAACTCAGTAACCACACAGCTATAACAATGACACAGCAGTTGTGTCTCGACTTGTGTCAACTGCAGGTATGTGTGTGCAGCGTGCAGAGCCACAACAATATGGAGCCATGAAAGCCTTCATATTGTTTCAAAACTACAGGGTGCAACTTCCTGTTAAGACATGTCTTAAATCAGCTGCTCACCATTACCTAATCAAATGTTTTGCTCATGCAAAAGACTCAAATCAGCAAATCGAAACATTAACTTAAAAAGCAGAAAACCTCCCACTTATTTAAAGACATATTTTAAATAACTGATGGCCCTTTGGGGGTGAAACTGAGGCACCATTTCTGATTTTAAACAACGGTCAGGCAAAGTCGTCTTTACTTTACGTTTCTGATGAATGGTGCAAGCAAAGCAGTTACAAAAACAAGGGCAAAAAAACAAAGCGTTGGTGAGTTTCTCCTCTTTTGTGCCCCTGTGAAGCTTGAATCTCTATGACACTGGATCCGATTCTCTACTCATCAGGCTGCAAATATAGCAAAGGCTTATCTAAACTCTTATCCAACTGCTGCTGCTATTTTAATACAGGCTCTCAATCTGAGCCCCTTGATTTTATGCAACGCCCTACATGAATCTGTTTCTACCTGTTGAAAAAACTTGAGAAATGCTCCATATGGCACCTGTGCATACGCCTACCTTAAAGCTTCCAGCATCTGGCAAGCTAATCCGCCATATGCACCTACCAGACGGCTAATGAGATTTCAGTTATGTCTGCCTAGACGCCTACTGCAGTCTGCAAAGTGTAGGGAAGAACCAAATCGGTTCCTGTGCAGTATTGGAAACTAAAACACTAAACACATAAGTATTCACACTTCTTGATCCTTTTCAGACAGCTTTCTTCTGACTGGCTCCCCCTCATGGACAAAAACAATGGGTTGGTGGGATTTCTGTGTGCTGACAGCCAGTGCTGTGTGCCTGATACGATCTATCTGGTGTCATTATCATAAAATATCCAAGAGTGGGGTTCAAATGTCTACAGTCAAAATTTACTGTACATACACTGACCTGTTTGTTTGATATGTTTTATTGATTAGCATTCAAATATCTCAGTGAAGACAGAACAAAGATCTACCACAAAGCAAGAAAGCATGAGACAAGGCTAATCAAAAGGTATTGGCTGAAGCATTTGCTTATTACGCCAACCCTTTTAACAAAAGATCTTTTAGCATGCAGCTCCTGTACACAGGGCTCGAAGCAAATAATAAAACAAAGCAAAACCAAAACAAACAAACAAACAAACAAGAAAAAAACAAAAAACTTTCCACCTTAGTAAGTAACTACATCAAAGCAAAAGAATCAAGAGGTTTTTTTGTTTTTTGTTTTTGTTTTTTTTGCTCTTTTCATTCTTGATATATATATTTTTCTAATACTCTATTTTTAAACATATTTTTAAACAAGGAAAATGAACTACACCTTTTTAAATCACTGTCATAACTATTCCACAGGTTAACTCCTCTAACAGAAACACATCTCTGCTTTAGATCAAATTTAACCAGCAATATGAGAAAATCACAGTAGCAGTACCTGTATGACAGAGCATAAATTAAAGCCCTCTTTAATTTTGTCACCTGTCTGTATAAACTAAACTCTTTTCCCTGTGTTACTCAGTTTCATTCTAGGGGTTTTGGCACTGGGTGTCCCGACAACCCTCTGAACTTCCTGTCAGTTTCCTGTGAACTCTCAGGCATCACTGTTTTAGCAAAACCACCACCCACCGACTCCACCTCAAGATAAACATGCAACTGAATTCTAAAGCTGTTTCTATTGTTTCAGCACAGCAGTTATTGACATTAACTATAAAACTATGTGCAAAACCCAAAGTACCAAAACAAATCAATCACCAGCTATTGTGTTACAAAATGTAAACTTATAAAAATATACTTTTCCTATAAAAATACTGTTTATCTATGGTGTGATAATCTTTAGTATCCCTAAAATATTTTATATATTAAACTACACTTTAATGAAATATTTTCTACTTTTAATTGTACTAATATATATGTATTTATATATAGCTGTGTATAGGAAGCAAACGTGCTTTTAAAAAATTAATCTATAAACGTATCATTCTGTATTTATATATCTAAAGTTAACCACGCATGCTGTACCACGTGAATGTATATGATTCAGCATTGAAAGTACTTTTGGATGATGAAACTTTTCCAGGATTATGACGGACACTCAGATAAAGAGAACAAATACTTTTTTTCAGTAAAAATCCATTTTTTGTGCAGCATGTCTGCATGAGCGCTACAGATGTTATCTGCTCTGCACTCTTAAGGAAAACCCTAGAAACGTCTCTCCCCACGTTGCACTTGCACCCGCTCGGTCCGGTCGTGACCACCCACGCCCCTCCCCGGCCGGTCAGCTACGTGACTCACAGCTCCCAGCTCCGGCTGACAGGAGCCTGCCCTCACCATGTAACCGCTCCACGAACTCAGGACAATGACTCACGCGACAATGGATGCTCACCTAAATGAACGGATAAAGAAGAAAGATGGTGGCCTTGGGCTACTCACTGATTCGCGCCGGAGGTGAGGCTCTGTGTCCTCCGCGTGCTGTTTGAGCCTTTCAGGAGACACGAGGGTTTCACGTCTGTCTTCTGTTTCTGCTGCTTCTTCTCTTCTCTCAGTCTGTCATGTCGCGGCTCTGCCCCCTTCTTTTATATCCGCCTTCTCTTTTTTCCCTCACACGTGTTCAACGCGAGCCTCAAATTCCTGCGTCGTGCAGCGCGTTCACTCATTTAATGTAACAGTGCAGATGGTCCCTCCCCCGTCGACCTATAAGAATCACGCCTCTTTCCTAGACGCTGCCCCGGCTTTACCCCCTGAAAGCCGCCATCTTTACGCTGCTACGTCGTCAACATAAAGCGAAGCAAAAAGACGACGACAGGATGGTCTGGATTTTCTTTCGTTATTGTTAAAACAAACGCCAGTCCTCGTGTCTGTTTAACTAATAAATAAATGCACAAGAAAACAGAAAAGAAACAAAGAAAAGACATATTTCGTATTTTATTATTACAGCATAACATAGTCATTGTCTCTGTATAAATAAAAAAGAGGAAAAAAAAGCCAAATTTAGATCTGCTTCTGGATTATTATAAATTTTGACTTTTAAAAAATCTTACAGTATTTATAGTCGTTTTGCAGTGTGAATCTGCTTGTTTGAGTTTATAATTTAGAGAATCTCAGTTTAACTCCAGTTTTCACTTTTTCCGAGTTATTGGTAGCTTCTTCTATAACCTTATATAATTTTCTTAAACTAAAGCTAAAGATGTTTCCTTGATATTTTTTATTTCAGTTTCGTAAGCGTACATGATTGTTTCAGTAAGTTAATTCGTTTTTATTTTCATTTTTGTTAGTTAAATATAATATACTTTCATCTCTGTCCTGTCAGAAGCATCCTTATAATTCTTTAAACAATGGTTTCATGAAAAACTAGCATTTAAATGTCGCATACTGATGAGAAAACCTTTGTTCCCATGTTTAGCTGTTTGCAGGATCCAAATTTGATGTGGGTTCCCGTTTCACAAGACCTAACTACTGTTTTGCCTAAAATTTGAACTTCCCTGATGGTTGTTAAGAAGCTGATGACTGCAAAACCAACATGCTGAACATCACTACAAAGCGCTGAAACAGTTATATAATCCCTGAGCATTCAGATTTATTTAAATCATCAGAATCAGCTAAACTTTAATTACATAAAGATAAAGCAAATCCATGTACACATATAGAGTAAATAAAAGTAGTAAGAGACACACCTCTCACACTCTTCTGTCTAAAAAGACTATAAGCTTTCATGGCTGACTCACACTGGAGTTCCTCCAATATGGCTGCCATACGTTACACCACACTTCATTCACAGCTGGTAAAGTTTAGTCGTAGTTGTGTATTTTTGTTGTTTACGCTGCTGTTAAGGCGACGTCACGTTAATTTTTCTGCTAAGACTGTTTTATTCTGAACAAACAGATTTTATCATGTGGCGTTGAGTTTCCTGGTAATGCAAACAGAGTGGCCACTCTTCTGTTTCTTCCCCCTCTAAGAGCACCAGGTGCCCTTGAAACAGAGCACTGCATAATGACAGCTTAATAACCTGAAGGGTCTCATATCTAGCTGATGTTTCTGAGATATTTTTATTATTAGGGAGTCACATTTCCTCTATTTCTATTTATTTGATATACATTTGTAAAAAAAATAAAAATAAAAAAATAAAAATAAAAATAAATTATTCGTTCTGAGATTGTACATTTGTGGGCCACTTTTCCCTCTACATTCATATATAATATTGCTTGGAAATTAACGTTTGAGAAGACAAAGCATGATTTTATATGTTTTGTAACACATTAGAGCTAAAATTGATGGGAATTTAGATGTGTGTGTGGCTATTTCCCTTCCACGTTTTGCAGTGATTGGTATGGAATAACAGGAAGTAGCGGCAAGCCTGCGCTACCAGGAGGAGAGGAGGACGTCAGCAAAAAGGAAGAACCTGGATATAAGAAAGTATTTTTCAAAGAAACCTGTAAGTCACTTAAAGCCAAGTTCACTCATAAAATGTGTCCGTCATAATAATGTTACAGGCTATGCTAGGCTTTGGCCCACATCAGTCTAAAATTGTACGTACCCATTAATAACGTGTTTTGGAAACGAACTGCACAACATGCAGCACTATTAGTTATCTCAGTCTCCCACAGTAGCATTTCTAATTTTGATTGAAACTGTCAGAGAAAACGGCAGCCTCGAGTATGCCAGGATATTAGTTTACAGAGGCTGTTAAAATTATATGTCTAACGTTAAATGTTGGTGACACAATAATTTCATCCTAATGGTACTGACATATTCATAGGGTTAATTTTTGAGACAAAATATCATGAGGTAGTCATGATTTTGCAAATATTCCAACCAACAATGGTGATACAAGATCACAGGTGAAATTTGATGATGACTTGTTGGTTCATGATTGTATTTGAAGCACATGTGTGACTGCATGTATTTGGAATGTCTCACTGTTATTTATCAGGTGACAGAGGCAGCTCTGCCATGTTGTAGCTCGGACAGAGGTGAAGAGGCGAGGTCACAGGTGACTGACTGATGATTTGTTGCTATAGATTAACTAGTATTCATTATCATGACAGTTGTTAGGCTGCTGATGTAAATTGATTCATTAGTGTATATTTGACAAAGAATCTGAATTGACACGTCTCACTTTTTATTAGAGATGGCACGATACCACTTTTTTATGTCTGATACCGATACCGATATCATAAATTTGGATATCTGCCGATACCGATATGAATCCGATATAGTGTGTTTTTTAATCAATAAAAGTTTTTTTAATATCTTGCTGCATTTTGTATAAGTTCATACTCAAGTTTAAATAAATAGCAACACTAAAGCTATTCTGTTATACCTGTATGTAAAAAATACACTGCGCCCAAAATATTTCATAGTTCAGCAACACTGATCAATCTAATAAACTTAAACCTGCTCCATCCTCCCTATTCTGGTATTTTAAAGAGTACTTAGCAGAAATATTAAGCAACCTAACTAATAGGGTTGCAAACTCCCAGCAAAAAAAAAAGGGAACCACCCCCCACCTCATGATGCTTAATCGATGTACTCAAATTTAATTTGATGCAGGGGGGAAAATGCACAGAAATAAATTATTTTTCAAGAATAATTAAATAGATTCAACATCTTTCTTCAACAGAATTGCAGACTGCACAGATGGTACTTTCCCAAAGGAAAAAGTAGTATAGCTTACTAGGGTATATTAGACTTAACAGTTACTATACACAGTGATGGACTTCTATATATTTTACATCAGATTAAAACTTTGGGTGTAAGAGTCAGATAATTATTTATTAAAAGCTCGACATTTTAAATGAGAATAAGAAAGAAAAGTATGTCTTTGTGCCCCCTTTTCCCTGTTCATGCCCTATCGGCCCCCCTGGCTAAACTTTGCTAGATCCGCCCCTGCACAGTTACCAGCTGTCAGCTACATAGAAAAGGATCCTGGTGTAGAAAGTAATATTAAATAAATTCTAACAACAGCTGATCAAGCTTAATAGTGCGGCTGTTGTTCAGCCGCTGGTTTCCTCTTTCTGGTGCAAAGTGGGCCAAAAACAAAGAAGAGAGATGGACTCGCAACAGAAAAGCCGATCAGCTGATCATTGATCAGTTTCAGATTGAAGTAGCAGCAGGAGAGAGAGAGAGAGAGGCAGTCGCTCTATATATCGGTTGTTAAGCTTAACGCTGGAATGCTTTACAAACATTCAGAGATGAACTTACACACTTGCTTTACTTCTCTCTGGGAAAACTTCCTCAGAGATGAAATACTGGTTTGGTAGCTAGCGAAGCTACAAATACACACAGCCGCTCTATCACTTGATGCATACTGCTGCAACTGCTACGGTTATGAGGCGAGTTATGCCGTGTAGCAAGCTTTGTGAGGTGCTTTTTTGATATTTAATGGATCGGATTACATTTATTATTTCTCACCGATATCCGATCCAGTAATTTGGGTCAGTATCGGACCGATACCGTTACGTAATATCGGATCGGTCCATCTCTACTTTTTATATGGCATGAATCAATGTGTTATTTTATCAGGTGGCAATATGTCCTAGTGCAGTCAGAGGGGAAGAGCCAGGGCCAAAGCTGAGGCACATCAAGCACACAATAATAATAATTTTAATCTGAGGATAAAACGCATGTACTGAGGCTGAAAGAAGCTTCAGTGCTCTCAGAAGACTAAAAAGATGGGTAAGGTTAACAGTGACTCAAATGAGATTAAACAATGCTGCTGTATGCCATGTCCACCAGGAGAGACTGGACAGTATAGATGTAAAACCAATATGCCAGCAGTTTATCTCAGTTAACGAGAGGAGCAGGCATGTGTTTGGCTCCTTCACATAGTGGACATTGAGTTGTTGTGTGGGGCACCAGTAGTCCATGTCTGTTGCTGTAACAGTAGTTCATGTTTGGAATAAAAAATCCCAGCTCACTGATTTGATCGGGCAACAGTGTGCCTAAACTGTTGCATAATTTTGCAGAGAGATTTTTTACTTTGTGGTAATCTTAGATGAGTAGTTTTATGGACAAAACCCACCAGGTCATTCAGTGTTCCCTTAGTGCCAAAATATAACAGATGTTGGT
Organism: Neolamprologus brichardi; assembly: GCF_056152115.1. Classification (NCBI taxonomy): domain Eukaryota; kingdom Metazoa; phylum Chordata; class Actinopteri; order Cichliformes; family Cichlidae; genus Neolamprologus; species Neolamprologus brichardi. Next base: position 21,397,565 of record NC_142108.1, read on the forward strand.
GTACTATAACTGAAGTAATGTTGTTAAGTCCTTAAAGTCATATTCTTTTATTGTCATGACTGTATTTGAAGCTATTTTTATGTTTGTATGATACCTGATTTATATGAAATATGGCTGAAGTAAACTAAACTCTAAAATACTTAGTCAGTCATTTATTTAATAGTAATTTAACATTATATAATTCACATATAAAACTATGAATTGTAATTTTAAATGGTTTAAAAGCATGTAGAATAGCATATGTAGGCAAGTATATTTCTCCTTTTTTATCAAGAAGCAAAGACAAAAAGGGGAAAAAAAGAAACAGGGCAGGGTTATTTTCAACTTTAATTTATATATTTATCTTATTCTTTCCCAATTAATTTTACCCTTCATTCTAATTTGTTGTTGTACAGTTATTTAATTTTTAACTTTAATTTTTATATTTTATTTTATTCCTTCCTAGTTAAATTTACCCTTTTTATTTTCATGATTATTTCCTATTATTTCCTGTCTTTTTTTTCTTTAGGTCACGAGCAGTTGTCTAAGCATTTCACTGCATATCGTACTGTGTATGACTGTGTATGTGACAAATAAAATTTGAATTTGAATTTGAGATGTCTGTGTGTTGAGATGTGGTTTTGCATGCAATTTCCAGGAAAAGCCTTGAATAAAAAGCGTTTAATGAAGCGTTCGGTGGTTGAATCATCCGTCCCCACCAATGCCAAAACCAAATCTACGCCCTTGACGGGAATACTATACATGCGAGATTGTTCTTTTTTTAGTCAGACTGTTATGCAAGCAATGTGATGAGAGCGGACAGAAAATCTACCTGGGTGCTATTTTTAAATCTTAAATTCTGATATTGATTTTTCTTGTTTGGCTTTTACTTTCCCCACAAAGTCTTACTCAGAAGAGTGACTGTGATGGTCATCATGTTCAACGGGGTTTTAACACAAGCAGGCAAAACACACGACTTCAGCTCAGCTTCGACAGAGAAGCATCTCCAAAACACCCAGACCTCATAATCAGACAACAAGCTATACGTTTGAAGCCAGGCACAGCCATGCAAATAAGTTATTTTGCCTTCTTGGGTTTCTATTTTAAACACAAATAGGACTGTTAGTGACATGAAACCATTTATTGTGAACCCTTCCTAACAGAACAGATCACCAAGTGCTCCAAATGTTTGAGTTCAGCTATTTCATAAAAACAAAGATGGCAAACTAAGAAGAAAAAGTGTCACTAGAACAATCAGAGCAGGCCTGTGCACTTCACTTCACACGGCATAACATGTCAATACCAAATCCCTTACAGGTGATGGTAAAGGTCATAGGACACGATTAACTTAATTTTCTTCCTCATTCAGCCCACATGCTCCACGGAGGGGGGAATCCTGAAACACATCATTCCCATGAGGATAAAAATGTGTCGTCAGGACAAAGCTGATCAGCTAGAACAACTTTGTATTCATTTATATGCAACCAACAACATAAAATAAGCTGGTTTATGTTTTTCCTTCAGTATTTAATTTTATTTATTTATTTAGGACAGTGCATGTTAATGAACATAAATGTAAAAAAAATTACATGAATGTAAACATACCAGATTATAGCCAAGGGCTAATTTCCATCTGTTGTCCTTAAACATAAAAAATAGACATAATAATTCATAAAAATTCATCATTCATTCATAATAAAGACTCCATCACCAAACTTACACATACACACCATTCTGTTCCCAAATAAAATATTAAAACTATACAACTTATACATGATCACACACTTTCAATGTATGTCACTCATAGATGTACTAATCATTCCAGGAATTTTTCATTTTTATGTTGTTAATACTATACATGCGAGATTGTTGTAACTTAACATTAACTTAACATTATATAATTCACATATAAAACTATGAATTGTAATTTTAAATGGTTTAAAAGCATGTAGAATAGCATATGTAGGCAAGTATATTTCTTCTTTTTTTTTTTTTTTATCAAGAAGCAAAGATGAAAAGGAAAAAAAAGAAACAGGGCATGGTTCGGTGGTTGACTCATCCGTCCCCACCAATGCCAAAACCAAATCTACGCCCTTGGAACCACAGCATAACAGAGCTAATCACCGTAGAAGTGAATGGTTAAGGTTTTCCTTTCATTTGCCAGCTTTAAATAAAGGAAAATGTTAAAAAGTAAATTCCAATAACTGCTTTATTTTTTGATCTCACTGACTGGTCTATTTCATGCCACACAATAATATATTTGCTGGTAAAAATATACCTTTAGTTTTATGTGTTGGTGTGTGTAACATGAAACAAATGTATAAATGATTTGCTTTTTCTCTACACTAACTCACATGTCAAACTTACAATGTCTTTACTTTCTCAAAAAAATTTGCATGTGTAGGTGTAAATATAGCAGGCACAGCAACACGTATCTTGTGCACATGCCAATACACAGACTGCCACACCTTCTGCAGCACCCATGCTCAAAACAAAAATAGTGAAGGCAAATATTTTCTGCTGAGACCGAGCAGTCTGTGTCTTAACAGAGTGTAAAGATCCAAAGATGATTTATAATTTCAAAGAACAGAATTTGCTTGGTCATTATGATGTGTGTATCCACATAGCAGCATAAACATGGAGGCACAGATGAGGAAGGAATGCTACAACTGCGCCATAAGTTTATTTGAGCCAAATCTCAAAGCGAAAGCCAAGTTTCCTTTTTTTTATATGCAGCCAGTTTTGTGCAAAAGGCTGGGCTGTGTGTTACAGGTAAGCTACATGGCTTTCAACTACACCTGCAATTCTAATGTAAAATTAAATAAAAACAGAGTGTAGAAAATGGAAACACATGAAATGTCTAAATTAAGACATTTTGCCATTTAAAGAAAAAAATAATGGTTCATTATGAACCTAATGGCAGCAATTCTTTCCCAATTAAATTTACCCTTCATTCTAATTTGTTGTTGTACAGTTATTTCATTTTTAACTTTAATTTTTATATTTTATTTTATTCCTTCCTAGTTAAATTTACCCTTTTTATTTTCATGATTATTTCCTATTATTTCCTGTCTTTTTTTTCTTTAGGTCACGAGCAGTTGTCTAAGCATTTCACTGCATATCGTACTGTGTATGACTGTGTATGTGACAAATAAAATTTGAATTTGAATTTGAGATGTCTGTGTGTTGAGATGTGGTTTTGCATGTAATTTCCAGGAAAAGCCTTGAATAAAAAGCGTTTAATGAAGCGTTCGGTGGTTGAATCATCCGTCCCCACCAATGCCAAAACCAAATCTACGCCCTTGATGGGAATACTATACATGCGAGATTGTTCTTTTTTTAGTCAGACTGTTATGCAAGCAATGTGATGAGAGCGGACAGAAAATCTACCTGGGTGCTATTTTTAAATCTTAAATTCTGATATTGATTTTTCTTGTTTGGCTTTTACTTTCCCCACAAAGTCTTACTCAGAAGAGTGACTGTGATGGTCATCATGTTCAACGGGGTTTTAACACAAGCAGGCAAAACACACGACTTCAGCTCAGCTTCGACAGAGAAGCATCTCCAAAACACCCAGACCTCATAATCAGACAACAAGCTATACGTTTGAAGCCAGGCACAGCCATGCAAATAAGTTATTTTGCCTTCTTGGGTTTCTATTTTAAACACAAATAGGACTGTTAGTGACATGAAACCATTTATTGTGAACCCTTCCTAACAGAACAGATCACCAAGTGCTCCAAATGTTTGAGTTCAGCTATTTCATAAAAACAAAGATGGCAAACTAAGAAGAAAAAGTGTCACTAGAACAATCAGAGCAGGCCTGTGCACTTCACTTCACACGGCATAACATGTCAATACCAAATCCCTTACAGGTGATGGTAAAGGTCATAGGACACGATTAACTTAATTTTCTTCCTCATTCAGCCCACATGCTCCACGGAGGGGGGAATCCTGAAACACATCATTCCCATGAGGATAAAAATGTGTCGTCAGGACAAAGCTGATCAGCTAGAACAACTTTGTATTCATTTATATGCAACCAACAACATAAAATAAGCTGGTTTATGTTTTTCCTTCAGTATTTAATTTTATTTATTTATTTAGGACAGTGCATGTTAATGAACATAAATGTAAAAAAAATTACATGAATGTAAACATACCAGATTATAGCCAAGGGCTAATTTCCATCTGTTGTCCTTAAACATAAAAAATAGACATAATAATTCATAAAAATTCATCATTCATTCATAATAAAGACTCCATCACCAAACTTACACATACACACCATTCTGTTCCCAAATAAAACATTAAAACTATACAACTTATACATGATCACACACTTTCAATGTATGTCACTCATAGATGTACTAATCATTCCAGGAATTTTTCATTTTTATGTTGTTAATACTATACATGCGAGATTGTTGTAACTTAACATTAACTTAACATTATATAATTCACATATAAAACTATGAATTGTAATTTTAAATGGTTTAAAAGCATGTAGAATAGCATATGTAGGCAAGTATATTTCTTCTTTTTTTTTTTTTTTATCAAGAAGCAAAGATGAAAAGGAAAAAAAAGAAACAGGGCATGGTTCGGTGGTTGACTCATCCGTCCCCACCAATGCCAAAACCAAATCTACGCCCTTGGAACCACAGCATAACAGAGCTAATCACCGTAGAAGTGAATGGTTAAGGTTTTCCTTTCATTTGCCAGCTTTAAATAAAGGAAAATGTTAAAAAGTAAATTCCAATAACTGCTTTATTTTTTGATCTCACTGACTGGTCTATTTCATGCCACACAATAATATATTTGCTGGTAAAAATATACCTTTAGTTTTATGTGTTGGTGTGTGTAACATGAAACAAATGTATAAATGATTTGCTTTTTCTCTACACTAACTCACATGTCAAACTTACAATGTCTTTACTTTCTCAAAAAAATTTGCATGTGTAGGTGTAAATATAGCAGGCACAGCAACACGTATCTTGTGCACATGCCAATACACAGACTGCCACACCTTCTGCAGCACCCATGCTCAAAACAAAAATAGTGAAGGCAAATATTTTCTGCTGAGACCGAGCAGTCTGTGTCTTAACAGAGTGTAAAGATCCAAAGATGATTTATAATTTCAAAGAACAGAATTTGCTTGGTCATTATGATGTGTGTATCCACATAGCAGCATAAACATGGAGGCACAGATGAGGAAGGAATGCTACAACTGCGCCATAAGTTTATTTGAGCCAAATCTCAAAGCGAAAGCCAAGTTTCCTTTTTTTTATATGCAGCCAGTTTTGTGCAAAAGGCTGGGCTGTGTGTTACAGGTAAGCTACATGGCTTTCAACTACACCTGCAATTCTAATGTAAAATTAAATAAAAACAGAGTGTAGAAAATGGAAACACATGAAATGTCTAAATTAAGACATTTTGCCATTTAAAGAAAAAAATAATGGTTCATTATGAACCTAATGGCAGCAATTCTTTCCCAATTAAATTTACCCTTCATTCTAATTTGTTGTTGTACAGTTATTTCATTTTTAACTTTAATTTTTATATTTTATTTTATTCCTTCCTAGTTAAATTTACCCTTTTTATTTTCATGATTATTTCCTATTATTTCCTGTCTTTTTTTTCTTTAGGTCACGAGCAGTTGTCTAAGCATTTCACTGCATATCGTACTGTGTATGACTGTGTATGTGACAAATAAAATTTGAATTTGAATTTGAGATGTCTGTGTGTTGAGATGTGGTTTTGCATGTAATTTCCAGGAAAAGCCTTGAATAAAAAGCGTTTAATGAAGCGTTCGGTGGTTGAATCATCCGTCCCCACCAATGCCAAAACCAAATCTACGCCCTTGATGGGAATACTATACATGCGAGATTGTTCTTTTTTTAGTCAGACTGTTATGCAAGCAATGTGATGAGAGCGGACAGAAAATCTACCTGGGTGCTATTTTTAAATCTTAAATTCTGATATTGATTTTTCTTGTTTGGCTTTTACTTTCCCCACAAAGTCTTACTCAGAAGAGTGACTGTGATGGTCATCATGTTCAACGGGGTTTTAACACGAGCAGGCAAAACACACGACTTCAGCTCAGCTTCGACAGAGAAGCATCTCCAAAACACCCAGACCTCATAATCAGACAACAAGCTATACGTTTGAAGCCAGGCACAGCCATGCAAATAAGTTATTTTGCCTTCTTGGGTTTCTATTTTAAACACAAATAGGACTGTTAGTGACATGAAACCATTTATTGTGAACCCTTCCTAACAGAACAGATCACCAAGTGCTCCAAATGTTTGAGTTCAGCTATTTCATAAAAACAAAGATGGCAAACTAAGAAGAAAAAGTGTCACTAGAACAATCAGAGCAGGCCTGTGCACTTCACTTCACACGGCATAACATGTCAATACCAAATCCCTTACAGGTGATGGTAAAGGTCATAGGACACGATTAACTTAATTTTCTTCCTCATTCAGCCCACATGCTCCACGGAGGGGGGAATCCTGAAACACATCATTCCCATTAGGATAAAAATGTGTCGTCAGGACAAAGCTGATCAGCTAGAACAACTTTGTATTCATTTATATGCAACCAACAACATAAAATAAGCTGGTTTATGTTTTTCCTTCAGTATTTAATTTTATTTATTTATTTAGGACAGTGCATGTTAATGAACATAAATGTAAAAAAAATTACATGAATGTAAACATACCAGATTATAGCCAAGGGCTAATTTCCATCTGTTGTCCTTAAACATAAAAAATAGACATAATAATTCATAAAAATTCATCATTCATTCATAATAAAGACTCCATCACCAAACTTACACATACACACCATTCTGTTCCCAAATAAAACATTAAAACTATACAACTTATACATGATCACACACTTTCAATGTATGTCACTCATAGATGTACTAATCATTCCAGGAATTTTTTATTTTTATGTTGTTAATACTATACATGCGAGATTGTTGTAACTTAACATTAACTTAACATTATATAATTCACATATAAAACTATGAATTGTAATTTTAAATGGTTTAAAAGCATGTAGAATAGCATATGTAGGCAAGTATATTTCTTCTTTTTTTTTTTTTATCAAGAAGCAAAGATGAAAAGGAAAAAAAAGAAACAGGGCATGGTTCGGTGGTTGACTCATCCGTCCCCACCAATGCCAAAACCAAATCTACGCCCTTGGAACCACAGCATAACAGAGCTAATCACCTTTCATTTGCCAGTTTTAAATAAAGGACAATGTTAAAAAGTAAATTCCAATAACTGCTTTATTTTTTGATCTCACTGACTGGTCTATTTCATGCCACACAATAATATATTTGCTGGTAAAAATATACCTTTAGTTTTATGTGTTGGTGTGTGTAACATGAAACAAATGTATAAATGATTTGCTTTTTCTCTACACTAACTCACATGTCAAACTTACAATGTCTTTACTTTCTCAAAAAGATTTGCATGTGTAGGTGTAAATATAGCAGGCACAGCAACACGTATCTTGTGCACATGCCAATACACAGACTGCCACACCTTCTGCAGCACCCATGCTCAAAACAAAAATAGTGAAGGCAAATATTTTCTGCTGAGACCGAGCAGTCTGTGTCTTAACAGATTGTAAAGATCCAAAGATGATTTATAATTTCAAAGAACAGAATTTGCTTGGTCATTATGATGTGTGTATCCACATAGCAGCATAAACATGGAGGCACAGATAAGGAAGGAATGCTACAACTGCGCCATAAGTTTATTTGAGCCAAATCTCAAAGCGAAAGCCAAGTTTCCTTTTTTTTATATGCAGCCAGTTTTGTGCAAAAGGCTGGGCTGTGTGTTACAGGTAAGCTACATGGCTTTCAACTACACCTGCAATTCTAATGTAAAATTAAATAAAAACAGAGTGTAGAAAATGGAAACACATGAAATGTCTAAATTAAGACATTTTGCCATTTAAAGAAAAAAATAATGGTTCATTATGAACCTAATGGCAGCAACACGTCTCAAAAAGTTGGGCTGAAAAAGTACGTGTTGGTTTATAAAAGCAGCTGGAGGAAAATTTTGCAGCTAATTAGGTTAATTTGAAACAGGAAAACCTGGACACCATATCCTCTGGGCTAAAGAGGAGAGGGACCATCTGGCTCATGGTCAAAAGCCTGCATGGTATGGAGGTAGACCAGTGCTTATAGAACTGGCACCATCAATGCTGAAAAATGCTCCCAGTCAGATAACATCTTTCTCAGGAAAGGCTTTGCATATTTCAGCTAGACAACGTCAAACTGCACACTGCATTTATTACAACAACATGGCTTTGTAGTAGAAGAATCCAGGAGCTGAACTGAGCTGTCTGCAGACCAAACTTTTCATTAACTGAAAACATTTGGGACACAATGAAATGAAAAATATGACAACTGCTAGACTTTTGAGCACTAATGTAACAGACAAGAGGGGGACAGCATTCTTCTCCCTGAAGTCCTGTAAACAGAGTCCTCAGTTCCCAGACGGTTAGGGACTGTTGGTAAAAGAAGGTGGGATGTTACACAGTGCTATAATGGCTGTGCTACTTTTTGACCCCAACTGTTTGAGATGTGTTCAAATTCAAAATGATATCTTTCTTAAAATGATACATTTTTGTCAGTTTACACATTTGATATGCTTTCTGTGTTCTATTGTGAATAAAATACAAGTTTATGAGATTTTTGGTGGGGTTGTGCAGTGTGTCATCATGTTATCCTCAGGCTTGACTTGGCTGCAGGATAGCCCGCTTGTGCAACTGTAATCAAAAAGTATTTTGCTTAATTAAACTGAACTGTTAATAATCAGTATATTTGGTCCCTGATGGGATTTTCATTACAAAGCATGGTCTCCATTGAAATAGAATTCGAAACCCTCCCAGGAACGATACTTGCACAGTCACTGAGAAGCGTTAGACCAGTTCATTTACTTACGGTGACTTGCATTCACTGACATGTCTCATGAGAGTATTTGAATATTTTTCATTGTTCAGTTTATCTACAACACACCTGTTATTTTTGTTACCATTCATAAAAATAATTCAGGTTTCAAATAAACAGCTCTCACTGGCCGTGCCGGGAAAAGCAATGCGGTGTGAGTTTAAAGAAGCCTTTTGGTAACCGAAGCGATCCTCTGTGAGTCACTGCGTAATCCTCTCCAGGATGCCTTCTATTGTCTGTCAGCGGGCATTTGAGAGCTGACGTCACCGGGATCTGCTTTAAAGAGCAGAGATCACAGGCAGAGGATGAACAGCTCAGAGCGAGACAAAGGGGCCTGTGAAGGGTTAAAAGTACACAAAGCATTCCTCCTCTGCCGTTTTCCCAGGGACAGACAGAGACACAGCGAGGTACAGTGATGCTCAGACACCGAATGAGCTTCACACAGACCAAAGAAAACAGCAACACATGAGAAACGCAACGTAAGACTTTTTACACGGATGTGACGCTTTCTCACACACGAGATGGCCACGATGTAAGATGTCAGAGGATTCTCAGGTTCACTTTAACAGTTTCCATACATGCAATTAACCATTTTCTACTGACTGCTTCATTAAACGCTTTTTATTCAAGGCTTTTCCTGGAAATTACATGCAAAACCACATCTCAACACACAGACATAAATTAAAGTTGAAAATAACCCTGCCCTGTTTCTTTTTTTCCCCTTTTTGTCTTTGCTTCTTGATAAAAAAGGAGAAATATACTTGCCTACATATGCTATTCTACATGCTTTTAAACCATTTAAAATTACAATTCATAGTTTTATATGTGAATTATATAATGTTAAATTACTATTAAACAAATGACTGACTAAGTATTTTAGAGTTTAGTTTACTTCAGCCATATTTCATATAAATCAGGTATCATACAAACATAAAAATAGCTTCAAATACAGTCATGACAATAAAAGAATATGACTTTAAGGACTTAACAACATTACTTCAGTTATAGTCAGTGTTGGGGAGTAACGGAATACATGTACCGCCGTTACGTATTTAAAATACAAAATATGAGTAACTGTATTCCGTTACAGTTACCGTTTAAAAAGGTGGTATTTAGAATACAGTTACTTTGTTGAAATAAATGGATTACACGGCGGTACTTCCCTGTTTCCCATTTTAAAAGGTTACTTTTAAAATGTATTCCATTACAGAATACAGAATACATGCCCCAAAATGTATTCTGTAACGTATTCCGTTACGTTACTCAATGACAGTAACGTATTCTGAATACTTTGGATTACTTAATATATTATCATGCTGTTCACAACTACGTGAATGTACTATTGCTGTGATTTATTACTGTTACTGAAGGTCCGCGGCTCCGAACCGTAGTAAAGGGACCTCTGGCTAATATGGTGGGTTCGTGTTTGGCTCGTAGCTGAAAACTAGCTTTACTTTGTTGTCTGGGTCAACTTTGCTAGCGAAAGACAGAGAGAGGCGTTGAACGGCTGCTCCAACGGAACTTATTGTTTCAGAGGAAAACACGAACACGGTGTACAGTCGAGTCTTAATAGCTTACTTACAACTGGGCTCGTCAGGCACTCTTCTTGGCTGCAGTGGTTATTATTATATTTACATGCTTCCAGCTCCCGTTTTTGCTCGATGACAGCTGTACTTTTCCTTTTTCTCCCTCCCTCGCTCACAGACACATAACATGTATGGCAGTCCATTCTCCCTGCAGCACGGACTACACTGCCTATGATGCTACATTCTTTAGAGCTATACATGTAGCATTCTGCCTATTAGCTTAGCACAACAGCAACAACAAAAAGGCCGCTCTCACCCAGGAAACACGCAGAGAGAGAGTGTCACCCTGTAACCATGGCAACCGTAACGCTGCCACCTGGAACAACAGAAGGTAGCTGTCAAACAAAACCCAAACAGTCCTGACCCGCCACAATATGAAACAGGAAAGTACCGCCGTGTAATCCATTTATTTCAACAAAGTAACTGTACTCTAAATACCACCTTTTTAAACGGTACCTGTAACGGAATGCAGTTACTCATATTTTGTATTTTAAATACGTAACGGCGGTACATGTATTCCGTTACTCCCCAACACTGTTGATGTGCCTCACCTTTGGCCCTGGCTCTTCCCCTCTGACTGCACTAGGACATATTGCCACCTGATAAAATAACACATTGATTCGTGCCCAGTGTTGGTCAAGTTACTTGAAAAAAGTAATCAGTAATTAATTACTGATTACTTCCCCAAAAAAGTAATCCCGTTACTTTACTGATTACTTATTTTCAAAAGTAATTAATTACTTAGTTACTTTTTAAAAACATGATTTACAACCTGAATAGGTGATAAAGCGATAGATCTTTCAGCCCAATTCTACTTTTTCTACATAATCCATCATACAAAACGTAATCAAATGGAAAAGTCTCTTTTTAAAACTTGTTTTGTTAGTTTTAATCTTTTAACTTTATGCATGAAGCAAAATTTTAATTATATGCACCATTCTCTGACTGGAAGAAATTTGTTTAACATTTAAACCTATTTTCTGCACATTCCAGCACGTAATATATATATATATATATATATATATATATATATATATATTTTTTTTTTTATTTATTTATTTATTTATTTATTTATTTATTTATTTATTTATTTTTGTGTTTACACTCACTCTTTCAGATGCAAGTAAAACACAGCAGAAAATAAATAAAGTCAAAGACTAGCGGTCCTTTTGCTCTATTTTCACCTGTAAAGCAGGAGTAGAGTAGGCGGAGGTTTATCCTGGTGCAGGTGTGCCGCAGCGGTCAGTGGAAGGATACGGCAGTTTCTCCGTGAGTTTCTCATTACGTCGTAGCTACTCGGTGCTTGCTCGGAAGTTTAGGGGTTTTTTTCGCTGTAAAAAGAAGTTTTCTTCCCACGCACAGCGGACACTAATGTTTTTGTCACTTTTTATGGAATCAAACTCAAAATAAGGTCAGTACTTCCACGCTTTAAACGCTGCACGCTCATACTCTCTCCCGCACTCGATATATGATCCATTGTTGATCTGCACACAGCTGTTGTCACGAACGTTGCACTCGCTTACATCACTGTCATCACTGTCATGAGACATTCTCGCAAGAAAATCACGGTTTTAGTAACGCAGTAACGCAGCGTTCCTACGGGAAAGTAACGGTAATCTAATTACCGTTTTTGCAATAGTAATCCCTTACTTTACTCGTTACTTGAAAAAAGTAATCGGATTACAGTAACGCGTTACTGCCCATCTCTGTTCGTGCCATATAAAAAGTGAGACGTGTCAATTCAGATTCTTTGTCAAATATACACTAATGAATCAATTTACATCAGCAGCCTAACAACTGTCATGATAATAAATACTAGTTAATCTATAGCAACAAATCATCAGTCAGTCACCTGTGACCTCGCCTCTTCACCTCTGTCCGAGCTACAACATGGCAGAGCTGCCTCTGTCACCTGATAAATAACAGTGAGACATTCCAAATACATGCAGTCACACATGTGCTTCAAATACAATCATGAACCATCAAGTCATCATCAAATTTCACCTGTGATCTTGTATCACCATTGTTGGTTGGAATATTTGCAAAATCATGACTACCTCATGATATTTTGTCTCAAAAATTAACCCTATGAATATGTCAGTACCATTAGGATGAAATTATTGTGTCACCAACATTTAACGGTAGACATATAATTTTAACAGCCTCTGTAAACTAATATCCTGGCTTACTCGAGGCTGCCATTTTCTCTGACAGTTTCAATCAAAATTAGAAATGCTACTGTGGGAGACTGAGATAACTAATGGTGCTGCATGTTGTGCAGTTCGTTTCCAAAACACGTTATTAATGGGTACGTTCAGGGGCGATTTTAGCCCAGTTTTGGAGGTGCTTCAGCACCCCCAAAATGAATCAAAGCACCCCCAAAGATGTCTTACTTTTTTTGAAAATATTTGCTGTTTGTGGGACACACTACTAAAAGTATAAAAAGCATACAGTACTTAATTGAGATGGAACATTTTAACAACAAAAGTATAGATAACCCCTCCCCCCTCCCAAAATGGTTTGTTCCAGCTCGGCTCTCTCCTACTCGCTCTAGCGCTGTTGCTGCCAGAGCAATGGTGGTTGAGACCACCTTTTTTTAGTATTTTATTTGTTCCTGAGTAAATCGGTTTGGCTGAGATTAAAGTTATAGTTTTTACACAGCTGAATAAACGTCAAGCAGACAACTGATTATCAGAAGTGTGAGATGCTCGAGAATATACTCCGGTGTCCTGTTATATTTTAGATAACAATGAGTTTATTAAACTTCACCAAAACAATCTGCAAATTTCATTCAAATTTAATAAACTATCATCTTGTCTTTATTTTTAGTTAGCACATACCTTAAACACTTAGAGCTGTAAGCTAATGATAGTTATATGAGAGCAGATGCATGCTGGTGCAATAAGCTGTACGCTGTACATCCAATGGATGATGATCTGATTAGTCGACTAATTGCAAAAATAATCGGTGACTAGTCGACTATCAAAATAATTGTTTGTGGCAGCCCTAGTTGAAAACGTGTTTTCCGATGATGTTTGCTCTGTAGTAAAATTAGCGATATTTGACTGCCCTGTTGATCTCATTGAAATGTATAAAACTTAACATTGTCCGTAGCCTGCTGTTGTTACCACTGTCCTGTTTGAAATGTAATGAGAGAAACTGGTTATTTTGTCATATGTGCATGTGCCGATATTGAACCCAAGGTACTAACTAGCTAACTGACTAGATGCCCATTAACCTTATAACTCCTGTTGTGTGTGTGTGTGTGTGTGTACAGATTGTCAGTCCAAAGAGGGAGAGAGGAAAGAGGGGAACATGAGGACAAAGTACAAGATCAGGAAGAACCAGGTAAGAAAACAGACAGGGAGTACTAACAGGCAAAACAGGAACTGTTAAACTGGCAAAGAAAAAGAAAGACAAACAACTAATACAAACAACTCATACAATCTGGAAGTTGTGTTCTCCCTATATTAAAGTTGCTATACAGAATCTGCAAAACAAACTGGGTTGTCAGCCCTGGCACTGCATTACCATATTGAGCTTCAGTCAGAGGAAGTCACGGTTGCCAAAGACTTTATAAAGCTCAAGAGTGAGGCTGGTGCCATTCAAGATATGTTAACATTGTACAATCTTCTGGATAATCAGATCTTCCCCAAACTGAAAACTGTTATTCAGGTTGCCCTAACAAACCCAGTTAGCAGCTGTAGCTGTGAAAGGTCTTTTAGTGTCTTGAGTCAGCTCCATACCTGGCTGAGAAGGACCATGGGTCAAAGCAGACTCCAGCACCTGGCTGTGATGTCAGTTGAGAAAGAGATGCGTGAGAGACTTGACCACCAAAATGTGATAGACAGATTTACCAACCTCAAGGTGAGGCGACATAGGTTAAAAGAAAAGAAAAAATCTGCAGAGCCATAGTAGTATCTGCAGTAAAGATATTTTCATACATTGTACCAAAGGCCAAGGTGTCTCCATTTTCTGATAATATTTTGTATATTTCAAGGACTCTTCTATTTTTGGATTGTATTTTTTATGTACCTGTATTGTATTATACATACACTTTAGAAGTGAATCTCTGTCCAAAAAATGCACACAGTTTACTTTTTACTCACTATGAGCATCATTCATCATTTTCCCCCAGTAATTAAGGTTAGGATATGTATTTTTTTTTTTTATTCCAATCCATTCTTCTTTGACAGCATTTTAATAACCTTGATCAGATTTGATGGTTTTGTTACAGACTTTTCAAAAAAGTGTTTTGCTTTTCTTTCAAAAATGTGGGGATTAAATTGTGTTAAAATGTACAAAACAGTGATGTCATGTTTTGTGACGAGGACCCAGGCACAGAGAGACGTAATGAATTTAAGAAACTTATGATTTAATAAAGAAATTTGCAGACTTGCACAGAGAGGGTAAAATTATGATGACTGATAATGGAGATGAAGACAACAGACGATGAGGACAGGGAGGAACAGGGGTTTAAATGCACCAAGGAGGCAGTCAGAGAGAACTCGGGACAACTGGAGGCATTTAGGGATGCAGGGACTGACAGAGATGGGGAAGAAGTCTCATTGTGATGAGAAAAGTTTACCTTGCCTGGATGGGCAGCTCTCTGGGTGCTCAGCACCCCCAAAGCTCTGATCCTAGAATCGCCCCTGGGTACGTACAATTTTATTCTGATGTGGGCCAAAGCCTAGCATAGCCTGTAACGTTATTATGACGGACACATTTTATGAGTGAACTTGGCTTTAAATAACTTACAGGTTTCTTTGAAAAATACTTTCTTATATCCAAGTTCTTGCTTTTTGCTGCTGTCCTCCTCTCCTCCTGGCAGCGCAGGCTTGCCGCTGCTAAAACTAAACAGAGCTCCCTGAAAGGCACAGCCAATCACATTGGTCATATTTGTCACATGACGTAGGACTCCAGTAGAGAACGTAATTTAACTCTTTCTGCACCGCTGGGTGAATGAGACGCTGACAGATCGTTTTTTCTTTCTATCGGGTTAGTTTTTCTTTACTCGAAGAGATCAAATTATTGGTGGGAACAATTCAATAATCGCTGGATATTGGTGGGGACATGTCCCTTCCAACCATGCCAAATCTACGCCCTTGATTTATGAAACCAGTAAACACTTTCTTGATGGGTTTATGATTTTAAATGCTCTTTTTAAAGTCTTCCTCTAATCACTGTGAATTTTATCTTGTAAATGATGGTTTTGTTTAGAATAAAACAGATAATAAAATGTGGTATGCTTTAGGTTGTAAAAATGTCTGCCGTATGGACCAGCAGTGCTGGTTTTCCATTATAATTCACCCATCCTGCATTAAAAGGCACTTAAAAAAAAGTCACGTTTTTTTTAACCCAGACAACAACATTTATGGATTCTGTATATCTGCGTTTTTCTTTACATGGTAGAGTTTTATTCCTACTATTTATTTGTTCGCTAGCAATGATTTTCAAAACAGTTCCTGAACTTATGCAGTGATTTCAACCACATAATCACATTAGTCGTTACTGCCGAGACTGGAGATCATAGCACTCAGTGCTTGTTTTCACCACTTTGAGATTTCGCTGGATTCTCTAAATATTTTAATGATATTATGTGCTGCGGTAAAAATGACCAAATTCTTTGCAATTTTACTGTGATAAACCCAATTATTAACATTTTTGTTCATGCAGTCTTTCTCAGACTGGTGAAAAAAAAGTTAAATCAAACACTGCAGAAGTTTTGTTCTCTGAAACACACCATCTGTTGAAATGTATTATCACTAATCATGTTTCCTTCTGCTATTTTTAATTAAACATGAAATTAAAGTGAAAAAAACATATACTTTACAAAGAGAATGTATAATTTTTTTACTTCTGTAAACTGATCAGGTTTCATCTGGACATGGCCTTTGTATAATAAAAGACTGTAAAACTGGGACAGCTCGCCTGTCTGAGGCCTGGTCTGTGTGAGAAATGTTCATATTTTTTTTTAATTATATAATATTTTTGGGCATCTTTTTCTTTATTACATGGGACATGTTCAGAAAGTGGGGAAAGAGTGAGATGGAAAGAACACTGGAGAAGGACTGCAGCCTTTAGTACACAGACTGACTGCTCAGCCAGGTGAGTTGTTTTTAGGCGATCAAATTGTAGATCAAATGGCGTTACTCAGACTGCAGGCTAAACTGACTCCTGACCCTGTAAGACCCCTTTCCCCTCCCTCTCTCTTCAGTCCAGCCTCTGTCTGGTTCATACCCTCCTATTGACAGAGGAGTTTGTTGAAAATTGGATTAAACTATTATATAAATTAGCTTATGTATTAAATTTTTCTTTGTGCAGAGAGGCTGACTGATTGGTGTTGATGTAGTTCTTTGCTGTAGGGGCAGAAACAGCACTCTTTGTCCACGTGCTCGGCCACAAACCTTCTCACAAACTTAACACTGTCCATCTTCCAATGACCATCTTCCTCTTGGCTGAGGGGAACAAGTCTGATGCTTGATGTTGACATAGCAGCTACACTTCCCAGTAACTTGTGCAACACTTTGAACTATTGATATTGGTTCTTTAGAAATATTTCCAGGAGACATTTAAATCTGTGACATTTAAATTTCTCAGACTTGCATTGAGCTTCTTGAACATTTTCATTTTAGTGTGTGTAAGTTACGGAGGACCAAAATGGCCAAAATCAAAAATAAAGGAATAGGATTTAATAGGAAATAAAAAAAAGTACTTATTTTTATACTGTGTTTACGTGGATATTATTTTTTGAATCATTTATGTATTTTAAATCAGTAGTTTCAGTCCTCCATACTCGGTCAATCTACTGAAGGATCCAACCCTTTTTAGGTGTCATGAAGCTTCTGACAGCAAATGAGAGGCTTAACAAATTAAAAAGGCTGCACTTTAAGGCAAGTGTGCATATGTGTATTTTTGACTCGGTATAATCTTTCTCACACTGTGGTTGTTGTGTAATTGCTTAATTCCAGAGTAATGGACAGTTCACAGAAAATTATTAATTGCCAAGTATTGCCAAAACATTAATTTCCATGATGGCCATGTTTCAAGTGAACTTTCACCCAAAAATGCAAAGTTACTTAAGTAACATTAACACAGTTTAAAAAATATAAATACTATGATGTAGTAAATATATATAATATAATGTTTTAGTTTTAAAAGAAGATTAAAAGAGGACAGGGATCCTTTTAGATAATACCTTTCAAAGTTTAGAAGCCCTGGCAGAACACTAAACTGGCTCCACCAGCCCATCAAGTATATCAGAACTTTCAGCTTATCAATTCAAGCTGAAGCTGATAGCAGACCACAGTTATGCAGGTGGAGATGAGTTATATAATAATTATTCAGCGTTGTGCTGAATCACTTCCTGAAATGCAGTGGTTGACGTCTGCAGAAAGGGTTGCGTGATTCGCTTTAATGCTTCGGGTTTCTTAAAATGGTTGAATCCCTTTTTCTAAGAAGGTGCTTTGTGCATGTTTATGTTGTACTCAACGTCAGTTACTTGTCTGATTAATAAGCCATTTAATCAAAAAACAGGATGGACCTTTTCAAGCCCTCACACCTGTGAGTCATCTGATTTTGTTCAGTGATTTTTAAACAAGCTGAATGAAGTGACCCACAGTGGAAGTGAGTCTGATTATCAAGCTAAGCTATCACTATTTCATAAGTAGAAAAAATAACTTGTTATTCTCCTTTGTATGGGAGATGGTTTCAGTGACAAAATAATGTGCTCTTGCCTGTTTGGTGTGTTATGTGAGATTAGTATTAGAGGTAAACAGATCTAATTACAGAAAGTTACAGTAGCCTTAATGTGTGTTTTCAGTGTTAGAAGAAGTTATGAAGAACACACATAGGTTTAACTTTTTCTTTTTTCTTTTAAAGGTGTGGAGCCAGTTGGTGACTGGCCTACATTTCAGCAGGTTTGAGAATCAAACATTTTAATGTGTTTTTTAGGGACAGTTGGGGTAACTTATGTGAAATGAAAATCACTAGCCAGACTCCACAGGCTCCATGTGAGTTTAGCCATTATTGTTTGCTGCAGTGCCAAAACCACTGGCAGTGATCCTGAGTTTTTGGACCTGATCTTTTATTTTATTTTTTGGGAACTACTACTGGTTATTTGTCATTGGAAATGTTTGGGATCGCTTCAAAATTGGGATCATTGATTCAGTGGAAAAAACAGTAATAAATGACAGAAATACTGATCTATAACTGGAAGAAAGAAACCAGAAAAATAAGAGACTCTGAATATTTGTAACTTCAGAAAACTGGTCAGACTTTTACTAGAATGGCTGATGTGTAATTAAGTAACTGAAAAAATTCTGTTAGACAGATTAACTATTTCAGGTGCAAAAAAAACAAAACAAAAACTATTGTAACTTATAATTAAGTCCTAAAGGATTCTGTTACCCATGACATGCACACATAGGTCTGTGTGTACATGTTGTTGGTAGAAGGCCAGCACTATTGTTCATTTTAAATAAATATATTATCTTAAATTGTCATGCCATGAGTCCCGTTTCCTACTTCAGTATATTAAAGTTGCTCTCTGTCTTAAAAGTAATTGTACACAGAGAGCATTTGATGCACATGCATATGCAGCAATGCTGAATTAAAGTTTACAAAAGTTTCCTATAAGAATGAGTGAATAAATTTTGATGATGAGCTCCAGTTTGGGAATTGCAATTCTGTTGCATATTTTTTTTTTCAATATTTTATTTTAATTTTTTCAGCATAGAAAACCCCATCAACAAACAAATACAGCTCAGGCGCTGAGATGATAGGACAGGAAATAGCACAATAATAATAATCAATAGGGAAAGACAAAAGAAAAAAAGAAGGAAACATTATAATTAGAAACTACCAGTGTCCATAATGAATTAAATGTCATGAATATGTAATAAACAGGGAAATTGCAGTGCCATGGTGCATGCTTATACAACGTGAGCTTTCTCAAGGTGAGTACAAAACGGAGTCCAGGATTTTGAGAAAACATTTGCTGCAGGTGTTTGCAGGTATCAAACTTTTTCCAGTTGAATGACTGATAACATGTCATTGAGCCAGACAATTCTGTTGCATATTTAACAGGAAGTTTAACATGAACCTGATTTTTAAAAATGTATTTTCCCTGAAAAGCATGCCTGCTTATCTATTAGCAGCTCCGGTTTATACATCCAATGGTATGCTGGCTAACAATTAGCGGATTGTTGCGATACTGAAGATAACTTAAAAACCTGATAATTTTCATGTGACCTCTGTGTCACAGGATGCAACATCAGTACTGCACATCTTTTACTGCACACATCCCCCTGCAACTCTCCCTCGCAGCCTAAAGTTTGCAGACCTTTAATGTACATAAATGCATGCAAAGGAGTTGTTACTAAATTATCCAAAAATGTATTTTCATATGGTTGTGAACTAAAACCCCTCCCATGCAGTGCATACACAGTAATCTGACATCACAGGTAATATTTCTGTATATTTTTGTAGCTATTCCAGTCGCAGGGCATCATGAAGGAAAACCAGGGTCAACATGAGGTGCTCCAGTGTAATCCTAACCTGGTTACAGTCTATTGGCTGTGATTCAGTGGATGGAGATGCATATTTTTGTCAGCTATCTCTGTTTCAGTGAATTTAAGCAGCCTAGAGTCTCTAATGACGCTGGCCAGGTGCCTCCGTTTACAGTATGTGGAAGATAAGAGATTTATGAGATTTCACATCTCTTAATATAACCAATACTCCATCAAACAGCTTTTTAAACAAAGTGTTTGCCTTTTTGGAGACGAGATGAGAAGGTGAAAACTAATCTTACTGTGTTTCATCTAAGTAATCAAGAAAAGTTGTGAGACTTGTTGTCATCAGCACAAGCAATTTATTGTTGCGTTGAATAACTCTGTAGTCTGCCCTGTCTTTGGTCATTCTGAGTCTCTTTGTTTTTCTTTGTGAGTAAAAAAGCAATTTCCTTGGATATTTTAAACTGCTCACGTCCTAACTCAGCTGATCATTAATACTTTCTTGCTGATTTTAAACCAAATTTTCCAAACTTTCCTTTCCTCCTTTCCCTTTTTATCTTTTGCCCATTCTTGGGTTTGACCTTTCTCACAGTTCTCTGTGCTTATCTGATTAACACGTTAACATTTCAGAGTCTAAAGTGCACTTTTTTTACCCTTGTTTCTTTTGCTTGCATTACCGTAGTTTCCCCGCTCTAATAGTGTTAATCATTAAAAGGCTATTTTCTTAGATTTTTCCACTGAAGGGCCTGCTACTCATTAAAGATTTTTTCGTGAAAGCCAAGACTTCAGTTCAGTGTTCATGTGAATTTGTTTGGATTGATTGTTTCAACAATGTGTCAGCTATTGATTACAACTGCAAACTTAGATGTGAGGTTTGCATTTTTTCAATTATTTTTTGTTTTTTAAAAAGGGACAAAAGTTAAACAAAATCCATCATTTGATGAAGTCTTTATGCAACAACTTGAGGGTTTTTGTTGTCCTTATAACCCCACTAATATAGTGGAGATCCTCCTCATCCTTTCTACTTTTAAATGATTTTTTACTCTCTGCATTGAGGGCAATGACCAATGTTGCAACACTCATATCTGTTTTTATCTGTACTTAATCTGAAATACTATTATCTTTAATCTGGTTCATTTGTTTTTAGGTAGCTACTGAGTTAAAAAAACAAAAACTATCATATAGTTTTTACAGCTGTCTTTTAGCTGCTTTTTTATTTTCTCTGGTCGACCTGTCAGGCTAACACTAAGCTTTCCCACCTTTTTCAGTGGTGCAACAGGTTTTTTCCAAACACTGAAAATAGGGAGAGAGGTTTGTGAGCATCTCTGGGCTCCTCTGGGTTATGTGGTGGTTTTGAAGCTCAGTATTTTTGCAGGATTCATCTTGAAAGTTCACACAATGGTTAAAAAGAAAAAAACAAACAGTTAATGTCAGGGATTCCAGAATTGTAATAACGAGACCCTAAAACTAAGCAAGTGTACTTAGAACGGGAAATTTCTGCTCAAGCAGAATATTTTACTTGTGTCATTTCCAGAATTGTTGTCAAACTAAGGCTCACAGAGCAAACTAGTCCAATAGTCCATGCTTTCCTCAGGCCCACTTTTTTGCTCTGTAGGAGCAGGGGAAGGTCATCAGTTTTGGACTTTTTACTGTTTTTTGTGGCAGGAAGCAAGAAGAATTGATGTCAGGAAAGTGTTTGTATAAATGAATACTTTTGTCTGAGCAAGAAGTTTAAATCACCATTGTGTTTTACAGGCTGCAGCAGCAATAATTATGGACACTGGTCTGACTAAATGTGGAAAAATGCAATGGAAAAACAATTTTTCATAATCTACTTCTACCTTTTTATGCTCTAACGTGTTTCTTTAACTACTTTTCCTCGTGTAGCTCGTCTAGATCATATTGGAGGGTATTTGGAGTTCATGTGGCTCATGAACTGTCGCCTGGAGAAAAATAAGCAGGATTGCAGAATATACATAATGCAACAGAATACAGATTTGCTGCATGTCTATAAAATACAGCAAAATATTATTATTAGAGTTAATAATAAATGAACCATTACATGATAAGAAAATGCATTGGCTACCAAAACGCAGAGATCAGAAGCAGATTTACATGCAAAAAAACCCCACAAAACAGAAGGCCAGTGTAACTGAAACTGGAATTTATGAAAAAGACTGCCAACAGGAGGGTTAGAATACAGAAGACAGCAAATGAAAAAACTACTATATACTGTACACAGGAAACTGCCTGAGAACAGGTAGAACCAATGAGTGCATGGTCAAACAATCAGAAAGGAGGAAAAAGGTATTAATCTAAAGAGAATGAAAATAAAATAGAACAGAATATTGCTAAATCAAAAACACGAAAACGGAAACACTGAAAAGAGCAAAAACTATGAAACATGAAGGAGAAAACTACAATAATAAAAACAAAAACAAAACCAAAGCAGAAACCTGACATTTGCTTTGGCAGGTAAGAGTTGCTTAATGTTGGTAAAGAGCTTTAGGGTCAATGAATATTTTTCTTAGGCAAAAGAATCAAAATTGGAGCAATTAATTTAAAACATTAGATTGCAGAGCACTGAGCCAAAGTCTGAGGTAAGTTCAAATGTCCAACAGGACTAAACATGTAATGGTGATCCTGCAGGTCTTAATGAGGGGATGGATCAACACAGATTAACAAAATGAATGTTCAGGGCTCGGATTTCTCTTGTGTTTTGCTTCTTTTGAAGCTCAGGCCAGTCGGCTCTTTTATCTCCTCTCATTTTCCTTGTTGCTCCAAATCCGGTCAAAAAGCCAACAGTGTTGCTAAGGGACAGATTTATAAACACCCCTATTACTGTGAATAGATATTAACCCTATTAACCCACCCATGCACAGTATTTATGAACACAATAAATTAGTTTAAACTCAAGGACACTGATTATTTCGAGCATTTTGTTGAAACACTGGCTGGAAAGCGAGTATATACGAGAGCTGGAATCAGCATTCGTTGAGGAAATGGATTTGCACTAATGCAAGGTCTAAGCATGGCGTATGTACAAACAATAATATCCTGGGCTGGAAAAGAAAACCAAGCCAGGAGCATTCAGACTAGAAGTGGACCAAAAAACTGAAAGATAAAAACTCCTACAGCAGAAATTTCATCCCCTTTCTACAAGCCCTACATATCCACATCTACCTGGTTTATTTCATGAGTTTACCAATAAACCCGACTCTGCCATTGTTACCCTCACCTGTGTTTTTCCTGCTGTGACAAGTTAAAATATTAATTTTACTGTTGCTATTGCTACTAATTCTGATGCTGGTGCAGATGTTGTTATTTCATCTACTATGACAAAGGACTTTTCCCATAAATGTTACTTGTATTATCTTATTTCATTGTACGGTCATTTCAAAATCCTCAAAGACCCTCAGAGCTGCAGAAGCACCAGAACAGATCACATGATCACATGTGTCTACTGCCAGAGCTCAGAGTACAAACCAGCTGGGATTTCTTCCAAGTTGAGTCATTTCACTAACCGATCTTTACGTTCCCATACCTGCCAAATACCATAATACCTAAGGATGTGTGCGTGCAAGCACATGAATGGGTAATGTAGCACATAGCCCAGTGTTCAAGCAAATAAAGCTACGTGGAGAGTTAAGGCTCTTGTGAACGCAACCTGAGCATTCAAAGACCACAGTACCACTCCTCGGTACTTAAACCGATTATTAAAAAGAAATGTAGAGGAACACCCACGGACACATAAACAAATATTACCTCTGTTGTTTGACTTTGTGATTCTTTGTCAATGAGCTGCCTTCAACAGGTCAAACACACACACACGCACACACATACGTTTGCTACGTGCAGAACACACACACTAGTTCTCTAATCCCTCAGCCTGCTGAACTTGCTGACCCCGGCGCTTCAACAAAGAAGTGAAACCCTCTGTATTCACGTGTTCAACTCAGATATTTCCTTTTTGTGGATTCTGAGCTCCAAACGGTTCTTAAAAAAGCTCAAAACTCAGCTGCAAAAGGGCATGAACATAAAGCAACTACAAGCTCTTTCTCATGGGCACCTCACCTCTGCTTACACCCCTAAACTTGTTGTGCTTTTAATCCTCAGCGTTTGCAGAAGAGCAAATGAGTGAATTTTTTGCAGAACAGATCTTAGATGATTACTGTTACATTTGGTGCTGCCATCAAATTTAAAATTTTATCGGTTTAAACATTCAACATTCTTCTGTGTTTGAAAATGTGAGTTTATGAGATTTGCAAATCATTGCATTCAGTTTTTTTTTTTCACACACACTTTCACACAACAACCAATATTTTTTGGAATTGGGGTTGTATGAAAGGCGAGCTTCATTTTTCTGACTCCTGCCTGATTGTTGCTCTGGATCAGCTTTGAGTGAGGTGCGTTTGATGTGTCTCCGTTTCGATTTTTTAAAGAGCACTTCTTACAGGCATACAGTCACAAAGCACCTTACAAAAAACACATTTAGAAAAGACATTCATTATGGATACAAATAATGTTAAACACAGGAAAAAAAAACCCCATAATGAACCAGAAAACAATCTGAACAGAAGGCCTGGTTAAGCAGAAAAGCTTTCACCTGCTTTTCTAAAAGGCCCACAGAGTTAACTAAACATAGCTGTAGTGGTAAGCTGTTCCAGATTGTAGTTGCCACAGACTGATCGTCAGTCTTGTATGAGGAATAAATGATACATTTTGATCCAGCAAACAAAGACTGGAAGCAGTAGCCTGCTGTGCCTCACTTCAACAGACTGGAAATGTATTTTTTTCAGTCTGTTGTTCAAAGTTTACATATCTGATCTCCTTGCCTCCAGCAAACCTGCTGCTTTTTAGGTGTTTAAGTAGATAAAGTCCTGCAGCTACCATGTTCACCTGGCTACTACCTGGCACTATAAATACAGACTTGTGTATCACTGGAATTGCTGCCTGACTTTAGGCGTAGCCTAGATTTGTTAATCTATTGATGCATGAGAGTCATTCATCGGGATCCAAGTTGAGCATAGTCAGGATATGTATTTTCAGTTATCTGGCTAATGGGCATGGACACATCTACTGGCAGAGGGGGCAACTACAATAATAGAAACATTTGAGAAGGTTGAATACAGGCGAAGACAGTGAGCGATTTAAAAAAGCACTGTGTGGTAGATTAGTGTGAAAAGCACTGAATGAATGGTTGTGCATTAGGATCTTTGGTGACTAAGAGTGGAAAAAGTGCTGTATTCTAGCTTAGACAAGCATCAAATAGAAAAACAGAACTCAAACCAGCAAGTTTTGGACTAGGTCAGGGGTCGGCAACCTGCGGCTCCAGAGCCGCATGCGGCTCTTTAGTCCTTATACTGCGGCTCCGCGTGGTTTGGGAAAATAAATTAGTATTTAGCTGAAGTGTATTTTATTTATGTTAGTTCTTTTTAACTTGTAGTTCTAAATTGGAAGATTATTGTGATATTGAAATATAAAAATAAAATTATTATTCTATTATTTTTTCATCGCTCAAAATAAGAGTCACACTCGCGGTCGCGGAAGCCGGTGTACCCGCCGAAAAGCCGTGCATTTATCGAGACTTTCAACCCCAGGCAGGCCAATTATAGATCTTCGGATCCACATTATGTCAGCAGCTATTCTCCACCGTGAACTATGTTAAAGACAAACACCGCTCACGCCTGACAGATGACAGCTTACAGTCCTGCGTAAACTGACTTCGTACAGCCCCGATTAGCAGACGCTGTGCGCAGAGGTTCGGGACCATAAGTCTTATTGTAAACATATCACGGCACAAAACAACCTGCTGACGCCCACGTCAAGCCTGGTGGACTAGACATTGCTCTAAAGAGCATTCACCAACCACCTGTCTGCTCATAACTTAGCCCACATGTGCCTGCTAATCAGGGCGTTACACCTCATGTAGGTTTTTTAGCTTTCGATTAGAAAATATCTTTTCAGTTAATTTGAATTCAAGTCTAGTTTTTATTCTTTAAGGTGACTTAAATTGTTTTGTTTTCATTACATATTATGACTATAATAAACTTGACCCCCCCCCCCCCACTAGAATAAAACACACTAGAAAAAAAGAGGACAATGCATTAATCAAGATAAATACGCTAATTAATCATTTTTTAATAGATGCTACGTGCTGTTTGTGTTTATAGTCAAAGGTTTTCAAACTTTTCCACAGTGAACTATGCTATGAACAAGTCGTTTTGTTTTTATCTCTAAAGCAATTAAGGTCAAAGTTTTTACACTCAAACAGCAGTAAAACTTTTCCATCATGTTACTTAAGTGATAAAACACCAAAGAGAGCTTTTCTATGGAGGACCACAAGAGCCACACGCATCGAAATAAAAAATCCTGTGCTTAATTAATGAATTGTAGAATAAAATCTGCATTTGTCAATTCATTTTTTAATTCCAATTTAATAAACTGATTTTTAAAATGCTTTTTAAGTATTCATTTCAAAAAACATTTTCGAATTGCACTTTAATAAACTTCATTTCAAAAACCTTTTTTGAATTGCACTTTAATAAACTGCATTTCAAAAACCTTTTTCGAATTGCACTTTAATAAACTTCATTTCAAAAACCTTTTTTGAATTGCACTTTAATAAACTGCATTTCAAAAACCTTTTTCGAATTGCACTTTAATAAACTGCATTTCAAAAACCTTTTTCGAATTGCACTTTAATAAACTGCATTTCAAAAACCTTTTTCGAATTGCACTTTAATAAACTTCATTTCAAAAACCTTTTTCGAATTGCACTTTAATAAACTGCATTTCAAAAACCTTTTTCGAATTGCACTTTAATAAACTGCATTTCAAAAACCTTTTTCGAATTGCACTTTAATAAACTGCATTTCAAAAACCTTTTTCGAATTGCACTTTAATAAACTGCATTTCAAAAACCTTTTTCGAATTGCACTTTAATAAACTGCATTTCAAAAACCTTTTTCGAATTGCACTTTAATAAACTGCATTTCAAAATCCATTTCCCTTTCCTGTTCGCTCAGGGATTAACATGTGGATTAGCATTTGGAATAGCAGTTGGATTAACAACTTCATTTTAAAAATCCTGCTGCTATTCAAATTAGCCACACCGTGGGATGTAAGGAGCTCTCTGATTGGTTGGTCAGACACAGGCTGTCTGCCAGCCTGGATGTTTCTAGCTCATAGCTTCGCCCTGCTAAGAAGCGTGTGTGCTGGTACAAAGGCCGTTCGGCCTCGGGATTTACACTCGGCTCGACACGGATATGTGAAGAATGAAGGGACCCTGCAGCGAAACGGAGAGCCCAACCTCTGTCTGAGTGCCTGTTTACAAAGTCTGACCACCTGTGAAGGTAACGTGCTAACGTGGCTAACGCTAGCATCACCGCACGTAGCCCCGTTATTTTAAGGTCATCTTAGCTTATGAAAGTTTTACGTCGCAGCTGTACGAGCTAGCTACGTGTTTTGTAAGCTGCTGTGCTCTTCACAAATAAAGCTGGAAGCAGCTCAAACTATTAGAACCAGCACTGAGGCCTGTTACATTTATACAGTGTTAGAGCAACAGCTGCAGCCTATAGCCTTTAAACTAGCGATTAAAATGCTGACAGTAAACTCGTCAGTCCAGGTGTTACCACATTACTTTGTAATACTTGTGAGTTAAAACAACTGAGACAGGCTGATTAAAATAACAGCTTTCAGTTCTCTCATTCAGCATATCAAGACTGGAGATCACACTACTGATTTCAGCTCATTTAATATGTGAGTGCACAGATTCATTCTCAACTGGACATAAACGATGATCAAAGGTTGTATATATGATGAATTCATCAAATCCCAGCCTCTAACACAGTGCGCTGAATCTTAGCTTTGAATGTCCAGTATATTCTAATCAGTGCAATCTAAGCATTCACTGAACCTACAGTATCTACACCTGTGTGGCAAATGTGTGGTAAAGCTACAGATAATGAAATTTAATTATTAATACAATATACGTCATGAGAAACGAAAGCTGAAATTGATTCAGTTTAGTACTTTTCTCTGTATGCTCTGTGATATATACTGTAAATGATTTTCACAGAGGTCTTAAAGTACTTAAATCACTGCTGATAGTCTGGTTGTTTATATTTTCACATTTGTGTCTGTAGGGCTGTTTGATGACAATTTGGACTCCTCTGGAAGATGAGGACACACCCACACCTGTTCCATACTGCAGCCATTGATGGTGTTATGGCTCTGAGTCAGCTTTGGGCCATCAGACGCACACACTGGAAAACCAGCACCTGGACTTCATGCAGGAGAGACGGCCTCAGTGATGATGGACTCGGCATCCTCTACTTTACCTCCTAATCTCTTTCTCTTTAACACACAATTAAAATCTTAGTGAGGAAGTCTCTAACTTGTACACATTTGTACTTTTACTTGTTTTAGGAGTTATTTTTAAGAAGAGTAAAGTTATTCACAAAGTTTTTATTCTTCTGTATTTATTGTTTTGTATCATGTACCACAGTCATACTGAACTATACAGACCTGGTGAATTGGAGAAAAAAAAATCATATATGAATGAATCATTCCGCTTCAGCAGTATTTCTATTCATCTTATGAATTCCAGTCTAATGTCAATTCACTGTTTGAGTTCAGTCTTGGTCTTAAACTCCAGAGAATACCACCTGGTTCAACAATCTTTTCATCTAATTATTGGGAAAACAGTTTTCTTCTGAGAGATGCTGCTAGAGCTGAAATAGAGCCAAAGAAACAAAGTTTAGTCCCTCTGGATTTTCCATGGAAAATTGTTTTATCACTCACTCAGGTGACTTCTCCAGTGTCACGGATGAGTGATGAATGTATCTCCCACTGGAAACCATTGTGTCCAGTTAAAGTCAATCGACTTTTTTAAGGAGAGTTGTTAGATGCTGTGCTCATGAGGACAATGGGTTTTAAACTTGCAGCACAACACAAAGCTGAAATACTGGATCAACGATCAAAACAGATTGAGCAGAATTAAGTCAAAATGTAATATCCTCATATGATGACACATTACACATGATCCAGCATTGTTCTAAGAATGCAAACTTTCTTATTGAAAGTTTCCACAGCTGCCAGAAAGGGACAGATTTCTGGCTGCTCTTAATGAGTGGTCGTTGCTCGCTTGTTTTCTCTGGAATTGCTGCACGGAGGATGTAACACCCATGATAAGCGCTGAGGTGTGTGTCCTTGTCAGG
Organism: Neolamprologus brichardi; assembly: GCF_056152115.1. Lineage (NCBI taxonomy): Eukaryota > Metazoa > Chordata > Actinopteri > Cichliformes > Cichlidae > Neolamprologus > Neolamprologus brichardi. The sequence goes on from NC_142108.1 coordinate 21,426,834, forward strand.
AATCAGTAATGCTCAGCTTCCAGGTAAGGAGAAGTGGAACCAGAAGATATTCAAATGCATCTCTCCACAGCTGCTGATGAATTCTACAAAAAATAAAGTTTGTTAAAAAACATTTGTAAGTGAATCACCACTGATTTATCAATGACATCCATTTACTCAAAAATTACTGACAAGTGGATAACTAGAATATATAGTTTATAATTTCAACAATGTACTGTAAAAAATGGAACTTTATATGACAAATGTGGTGTGGTGCTTGTGGAATTTTTAACAAGGACCCTACAAAAATTTACAGTACTCATGCTGCCACACCTCTGATGGCTAGGTGTGCAGTTCCTGCTTTAAATGCATTCACTTTTAAGATTAAGAAATCTAAGTGATAAGAGGCCAGAAATGTTTGAACTTGCTTATGAACCTAAATCACTGAGGCTGTCTCTCCTGCATGAAGTCCAGGTGCTGGTTTTCCAGTGTGTGCGTCTGATGGCCCAAAGCTGACTCAGAGCCATAACACCATCAATGGCTGCAGTATGGAACAGGTGTGGGTGTGTCCTCATCTTCCAGAGGAGTCCAAATTGTCATCAAACAGCCCTACAGACACAAATGTGAAAATATAAACAACCAGACTATCAGCAGTGATTTAAGTACTTTAAGACCTCTGTGAAAATCATTTACAGTATATATCACAGAATTTAAGGCCTTTATAATCACAGAGCATACAGAGAAAAGTACTAAACTGAATCAATTTCAGCTTTCGTTTCTCATGACGTATATTGTATTAATAATTAAATTTCATTATCTGTAGCTTTACCACACATTTGCCACACAGGTGTAGATACTGTAGGTTCAGTGAATGCTTAGATTGCACTGATTAGAATATACTGGACATTCAAAGCTAAGATTCAGCGCACTGTGTTAGAGGCTGGGATTTGATGAATTCATCATATATACAACCTTTGATCATCGTTTATGTCCAGTTGAGAATGAATCTGTGCACTCACATATTAAATGAGCTGAAATCAGTAGTGTGATCTCCAGTCTTTATATGCTGAATGAGAGAACTGACAGCTGTTATTTTAATCAGCCTGTCTCAGTTGTTTTAACTCACAAGTATTACAAAGTAATGTGGTAACACCTGGACTGACGAGTTTACTGTCAGCATTTTAATCGCTAGTTTAAAGGCTATAGGCTGCAGCTGTTGCTCTAACACTGTATAAATGTAACAGGCCTCAGTGCTGGTTCTAATAGTTTGAGCTGCTTCCAGCTTTATTTGTGAAGAGCACAGCAGCTTACAAAACACGTAGCTAGCTCGTACAGCTGCGACGTAAAACTTTCATAAGCTAAGATGACCTTAAAATAACGGGGCTACGTGCGGTGATGCTAGCGTTAGCCACGTTAGCACGTTACCTTCACAGGTGGTCAGACTTTGTAAACAGGCACTCAGACAGAGGTTGGGCTCTCCGTTTCGCTGCAGGGTCCCTTCATTCTTCACATATCCGTGTCGAGCCGAGTGTAAATCCCGAGGCCGAACGGTCTTTGTACCAGCACACACGCTTCTTAGCAGGTCGAAGCTATGAGCTAGAAACATCCAGGCTGGCAGACAGCCTGTGTCTGACCAACCAATCAGAGAGCTCCTTACATCCCACGGTGTGGCTAATTTGAATAGCAGCAGGATTTTTAAAATGAAGTTGTTAATCCAACTGCTATTCCAAATGCTAATCCACATGTTAATCCCTGAGCGAACAGGAAAGGGAAATGGATTTTGAAATGCAGTTTATTAAAGTGCAATTCGAAAGGTTTTTGAAATGCAGTTTATTAAAGTGCAATTCGAAAAAGGTTTTTGAAATGCAGTTTATTAAAGTGCAATTCGAAAAAGGTTTTTGAAATGCAGTTTATTAAAGTGCAATTCGAAAAAGGTTTTTGAAATGAAGTTTATTAAAGTGCAATTCGAAAAAGGTTTTTGAAATGCAGTTTATTAAAGTGCAATTCGAAAAAGGTTTTTGAAATGAAGTTTATTAAAGTGCAATTTGAAAAAGATTTTTGAAATGAAGTTTATTAAAGTGCAATTCAAAAATGTTTTTTGAAATGAATACTTAAAAATCAGTTTATTAAATTGGAATTCAAAAATGAATTGACAAATGCAGATTTTATTCTACAATTCATTAATTAAGCACAGGATTTTTTATTTCGATGCGCGTGGCTCTTGTGGTCCTCCATACTTTTCAAGCTGTCCACACTAATGCTACATTAACATTGGCTGTGCAGAAGCAGCTGCCTATGAATCCCTAAGTGAAAATGAATTCTTTTTAAAAAAAAATTGACAGCCTACATTTTTTTGCTGATTGTAAAATCAGCAAAATATTTTTCGATAGAAACTGATCCTTTCTAAAATATTTCATTTTTGTAAGTCTGGAAGTACCAGCTTGGATTTGTGCCGTGATGTAATGACCGCTCGTCTTTTTGCAGGGTTGCTGTTTGTGTATGTGTGTGTTAAGTGATGAGATTACAGGAATTGCAGAAGACCAGGTCAGTGCTCTGCAGGGCTATTTGAATCCCTCCTTTCATGGCTTTGGCCCTGCTCCCGCTCTGCTCCACTCCTGTGACCGTCTCTGTGGTGTCAGTTTGTCTGAGATTTCATTTTAATTTGCTTTTGCACATGCAACATGTATCCACGCACAACTTAATACCATTAATACGGATTTCCAAACATCATCATTTTGTGTTTAATAAATCTTTGATGATCCTTATTCTGACCTGACCACAGAATCAATGTCTTCTATTCTAACCTCTCCACGTCCAAGGGTAGGATCAAAGCAGTGTCAAAGGATGCCAGGAGCTGAATTAAAGGCAGTTCAATTCTTTTTTATGTACATAGCACCCAATCATGACAACAGTCACCTTATATTGTAAGGAAAGTTATCATCATCATCATCATCATCATCATCATCATCATCATCATCATTATTATTATTATTATTATTATTATTATTATTATTATTATTATTATTATTATTAGTAGTAGTAGTAGTAGTAGTAGTAGTAGGGCTAGTAGTAATCTATAGCAGTAATCTGCAGTGGAAATGTCTTTGCTGGTTTCCTGTGTCTGGGTTTCCTCTGTATCTCATGCACAAGGCAAAGTGATAGGTGACCTTTTTTGGCTTTTTTGACAAGGTTGAGGGTTTTCATCATTCTTTTTATCTTCACCTGATTTTGAATGGATGGAAATGAGCCAAACAAAAGTGGAGAATGATAGGAGAGAGGCTGTAGGACTGATGTACCAAGAGGGAAAGGGACAGATCATAGTGAATTTAAAGAAAATTTGAAGAATTCAGGCAAACAGATTATTGGATAAATGCAGTGATGTAAAATTTTGAATGAGACTATTTCGACAGTGTAGGAAAACAGAGAATAGAGTAGCACGAACAGCTCAGCCATGAAAAGGAACAGAGACGAGAGAAATTTGATCTTCCTCATTGAATTTAAATACAAATTTCCCTGCAGTCTGAACCTGAAGAGTGTTTTTGCTGAAACTAATTCAAACAGTTGATGTGGCATTTAGGTAGTTTTTGGAGAAATGGGAGATTTGACTTTCAACTGATTTGAGTTTCTTTAATGTGATCCGTGCGGTTCAGAGTCTTGCTGAAATGCTGCTGGTTTCTGTCATTGCATGCTGTCACAAAGAGCAACCCTTCAAATTGTAGCATTATCGTTTAATGCACTGTTCTAAACTTTATTCATGAATACTGACAAAAATCTTCTAAATGTATTTAATGTAGGCTCAAAGTGACGACACTGAAAGCCTAAGCTCACAAACTGTGAGTAAAATGGTTTGTGCTCCTTCTTTGAGTGTGACTCGCTGAAACAAAAACGCTGCAGTTCAGAGGACAGTGCAGTGAAATCGTTTCATCAATAAAGAACAGATTGTGAGTTTTCTCTCTCTCACACAGAATGGCTGAAGTGGGTGACCTGGATACCGCTATCATGTGAGGAGGCACGTTATTGGACTTTTCCCTCCCCCTCACATTATTCGGAGCCCTTCACTGTCTCTGTTCCTCTTCGTCCTCCTCTCTGTTTATTGTTTTACTTGCATTCTCGCTCTTTCATGCTCAGTTTGATATATTTACATACTGACAGGTTTACATTTCCCCCCTCATACTGTGCTTTGGTTTTAATTTCAAAATCAAGTGAAGAAATAAATAATAACAGAGAAATAAAGAACTGAATTAATGAAAAGATATAGCAGAAAGGTGGGAGGACGAGGAGTGAGGTCGCACTATCATTAGATTATAATGACCTAAAATAGGTCAGGAAGGGTTGACACTTGTCTGAGAACTTTTGGAATTTGCCTCAGAGAGAATGTTTGATCTTATCAAGTTTAAGAAAAGACACTGTGCCAAGGATGCACTGTGTGTGGGAGTGGGCACTGCTGGAAATTTGCAAATCATTTCATTCTGCTTTCATCTAAATTTTACACAGCGTCTTATCTTGTTTGGAACTGGGGTTGCATATATGAAGCATTATGAGACGATATCATTTACATTTTTTTGTCATGCTACATGACTGAATGAGGCACCACTGAAATTCCAGCTTTAGCTTCAATTCCAGCATCAAAATTATGAGTATTCCTAATTCTGAAGATAGGAATACTCCAACCATTTTTGCCAAACTGTCAATCTGAAACGTATCCATAGGCTGTTTTACAGGCTGGTCTCTGGACTTGTGTTGTTTTTGTTTTTGTATGACAAAACAAAAACAACACGACTTGAGCCACAATCTTGAGAGCGATCGTGGCTCAAGAGTTGGGTGTTCGTCTTGTAATCGGAAGGTTGCCGGTTCGAGCCCCGGCTCAGACAGTCTCGGTCGTTGTGTCCTTGGGCAAGACACTTCACCTACCGCCTGCTGGTGATGACCAGAGGGGCCGATGGCGCAATATGGCAGCCTCGCTTCTGTCAGTCTGCCCCAGGGCAGCTGTGGCTACAACTGTAGCTTGCCTCCACCAGTGTATGAATGTGAGAGTGAATGAATAATGGAATTGTAAAGCGCTTTGAGGGGTCCCGAAAAGCGCTATATAAATGCAATCCATTATCATTATTATTAAGATCATTATTATTAAGATGGTTAGCTGGTCAGCTAAAATGTACAGACACAAATAACTGCTAATTAGTGCTAAATAACAGGTGGACAAACTGAAGCACACATTTCTGAGATGGCCAGTACTTCACAGGAAGTCATGTTATTATTCAGACAATTCTATTTAAAATGCCCCAAAATAGAACAACAGCACAAACACGGTGGTGTTCCCACTTTTCAGCATGTTCCATGAAGCCATTTCTAGAAGACAGAAGGATGTAAACTCATCATGAGGCTGCTGCTGCCTTGAGAGAAACTTGTGATGGCATAGTTTCAAGGAATAAAGTCAAGCATACAATATGTTTGCTGTTGAGAGACTTTCAGTCACGAGAACAGCACCGAGATGCTTGGATGTGAGTCTTTGGGACCTTTTTGGCATGAAGTCAGGAACAAGAAGGGAAAAGGTCAAACACTATAGACGTTCTCCTTACAAAGTGAGCATCACACTTCTTTATGCATCTCATCTTTATTTTGTGGTGTTTTTGTCATACGATTCAATTTGCTGCTGCAACACTGCAATTTCAAATTTTACTGAGATCTTTGCGTCTTAACAGATGACCCAACATGCACTGAGTTTTAAGCGCTGACTCTCTTTCCTCTAAGGAGGAATGTTTTGTTTTTGTTTGACACATTCTTCTTCCTCAGCACCTGTGTTTCCCACCATGCTCAAATGTCTTCATTTCTCTCTGGGATTCAGTTTGTTGTGCAAGAAGCAGCTAATATAGCTCCAGTCAGAGGTCTGATGAGCTCACTCCATGAATACTTTTTCTAAGCCAAAAGTCTTTGCCATGATTAAAATTTTAATCCTTTTCAGCCCAAAATATTTATTGAGCTTCAAAGAGCTTAAAGAACAAGTTTATTTTCCAAATCACCATCAACATTAATCAGTTAATAAAAATGAGTGTGTGTGTGTCCTTGTTCTAAATAAAGACCAACACCTGCTGCAGTAGATTTACAAAGAGACGCGCCAAATGTGGACACGTGAACATGCAAACTTTCCTCGTTTCCACAACACGTGACATGCTTTAGCTACAAGGATTTATTCGCAGTCGCTTTCCTTTTTAAAAGAGAAAGCTAATGCGCGCAAACGAGTTCTTCCAAACAAGACTGGGAACAAACAAACTTTGTTTGTTTTGTCCGTGAAGGTTTCATGAACAATGCTTCAGCAGTTAAAAGTCACCAGAAGCAACACTGTTAGAATAAATTCAGACCAATAAAAAAAGTTTTATTTTGAACTGTGACTCGTGCAAAGGCCAATAATAAAAATATAGAGCTGGTAATGAGCATAACAGGTTGTCTTTAAGGACTATAAGGTCATTCAGGGATAAGCGTCCCCTCCCTTGAGCACAATATGCTGTGCAGCGATAAAAAGCAGCGTAATAGCGGCCTTTCCGACTTGTTCAGCAGACCGGAGAAAGTTGAGAGCAGCGTGCTCTGTCAAGTGTTAAGCGGCTGCCCCCTACTGGTGACAGAGGGCGTTACACATTAAGCCTGAAAGTTTTGTTTCGGAAGTTTTAAAAGCTGATCTGCGACAGATGTACTTAGGCTTTTTGTGTGTATAAAATATATTTCTTCATAAAGAATTTCTATGTTTGCTGTGATGAATGATAACAAACTGAATATATTTGTATTTAGTGTTATTATTCAGACATAAGAGCCATTTAAAGACAGTTTTTCTTTCACGAGTTGTTCAGGTAAACAAAGAAAGACAGACATTCAGTATTAGCCTGTAAATCACTCTCTGCAACAGCAGTTTCTTCATATGGATGTTTAATAAACAGGGATCATCGCTCAGTTCAGCACACATCATCAGCTACATAACAGCCCGACACCAACATGACGGCACACGGGTTCAAGTACTGGAGAGGGTTAAGAGGATGTTACACTGCAGTGCATAGGTGTGGTTGTTCTCAGGCAAATATTTAGTTTTATCTAAAGAACAAAATATATTCCGTCCTGCTTTAGCTTGGAGGTGAATGCCAGTGGTGCAATCATGACCTGTGATGTGGTCCCTCTGAGGTTCAGATGGTCAACTAACTACATCCAAGGCTGACGAGTATAAGGCTGAATCAAGACGCTGAAAACTCACATGGCACTGCAACCACCTGGCCCCACATCTGATTATGTCCCATTTCTACTTCTGTTTGACGGTGTTGACAGCTACAAGTCTTGATTTTATTATTTTTGAGCTACTACTTTGTGAGAAAGCAGCATACATAGAACAAAGTACAGAAAATCTGAACTCTTGCACGGTAAGACGCATTTTGGCAGTTTTTTCTGATTTATAATTAAAGTATGATGGAAAGATAAGTACATAGGATATATGCACCACAAACGATTTGTCAATACCAGCCTTGAAGTTATCATAATTCATAAAGCTCATTGTTTATCTAACTCTGTCTTTGTGGTCCACTCTTACTGCCGTTGTAGCATTATTTTCAGCTACAGCAGGCAGCTGATTTCAGAGGAGAAAGCTCTGAAGTGTATTGACCTCCTTAGTACCAAAGACCACACAGAGACATTTAAAGACCAGCTTTTAAAAGTAGTGGAAAATTTAGCAGCAAAAGACACGAGAGAATGAACATGGGTAAGAAGCAGGAATAATAAGGCCCCATGAATGTGTCTGTATCAGCTAATCACCTAAACAATGTGCTGGAGAACTCGAGTCAGACTTACTATAGTTTTGTATCTGTAAAAGTACAGAATATCACATCAGTTAATTTTTATTCTTCAGAAGTCTACCTTTTACTTATTATTCTTTTATTTAAACCTATAATGCTAAACTATAATAACCCAGACTCAAGTTTCTTGTGGGTATTTGTTGAGAAGTCTGATTCAGCGGTTTGTTCAGTTTAGACAACAAACATCATTTTTAGTTGTTGTAATGTGGGATTCTTTTCTAAGCTGCTAAATGTGACATTCACATATACCAACAGCGCTCCTGTTTATCTGCCAGCTTGAGATCAGTAAATTTTAAATATTTAGAAGCAGTTAAAAGAAGTCCTCAGCCTCATTAGTGCAGTAAGCAGCAGAGGTAGATAATAAACCCAAATCAACACCTGCAGCCGGTTTATTAGATAAACCGAGTTCACTGCGGTTTGAAATTTGCACTCATTTGTTCAGATTATTAGTCCCAGTGCCCGATAGTGTTCCCGTACATTTACATATTCAAACTGGAGGTATCGTATCTAACCAGTTCCTCTGAGCAGCAGGTAGACAGCAGAGATGGTGATGGCAGTGGCGGTGTAGGCAAACACTGCATTATAAAGATTGGTGGTCCTGATTTGTTCTCCCAGAGTCCTCTGAGTCTCCTCCAGACTCCTCACCACTGCCTCAGACTCAGCTCTCTCTGGTCTCTCATGTAGCAGCTGACCAGCTTGTGTCTGAAGCTGTGGTTTGGTCTCCAGCAGCTTCCTCACGGTTGACACTTCACTTTCAACTTTCCCAAGCCCTCGTTCCAGTTGTCCCAGTTTTGGTGGCAGGGACTCTAAGAGGGACTCGGTCCTTTTGCTTCCTGTGTGGAGATCTTTTAAGGCTGAAACAGACGCAGAGGGCGAGTGTGGGGCTGCGCCTTCTTTGTCCTGGCGAACAGCTCTCCTCTGTGCGAAGGTTTCACTCAGAGCAACTCTGAGACTGTCAATGAGCGTTCGGAGCTCGTCCTGCTGGGAGCGATGGTTTCCAGCCTGGATTTTCAGGGCTTCCTGTAGGCTCTCTGGACCTTTCTGGGCCTCCAGCAGCAGATTCTTCAGCTCCTGCAGAGGAGAAAAGAGAACGTATATGAGATGAAATAACTGCTGTCTTGGTGAGGATCAGATAAAGGCAAGTGTTAATTACAGATGGGTGACATATTAAAGGAAAAACCTACATTAAGGAGGCTAGTCCAGTCATTTTTCTAACTTAACCTGTTTTTAAGTCCAAAATTGGCCTCATGAAGGCTCTCTTAAAGGAACATGGCAGTAGGTTTTGCATGGCAAACCTTCCAGAAACAGGAACTACAGTGCTATTGGGTATGGGTATAGTTCCTGAGAAAGTCCACCACTTACTCCGTTTCACTCGCACTTTCAACAACGCTTGTGAACTGTTCTCATTCATCTTTTTCATTTTCTTATTTTGTTGTTGGCATTTATAACAGTAAAGCTAAAAACATTAATAAAAAATATGAGACACTTTTCAAAAACAGGTACAAAGCTTCACATTGTTGTTAGTGTTTAGTAAGACCCAGAGTTTAGGGGAGGGTGTTGGAACAGTGCCAGTGCAGTTGCTTCAGTTAAAAAAAAAAAATCGGTACACTGAATGAGGTCCCCTAGTGTAGCACCCCTCTTCACCTGCAGGCGGACTCGGTTCACGTATGTTGACCCCATGACTCCAATCAGGGCTCCGAGCACCGAGCCAATGATGGACCAGTTCTTGGTGCGTTCCGCTCTCGTCCTCTCCTTCTCGTGGCTTCCTCTAACGGCCGCAGAAAATAAAGCAAACTTCTCCCTCTCTGAACCCTCTGCGTTCTCGTACGCTGTCCGAAGGCGGCGCTCCTCCTGCAGTGACAGAGAGGTGGGGTTAAATTCAATCTTCTTATCCGACATCATTAACCTCCTAGGACCTGGCGTGATATCCACTTACGAGGAAACTATCGAAACTTTGAACGAATGTCCTCATATGTGGCTCTCATTTTTCTTAGAAACCAAAATCAGGTAAAAAATAAAAATAAAAATCTGGTAATTCTTTGTTCTTTCATTCATTGGGTCCCAATACACCCAAACATCAAAGAGTAATTAAAAATGCATGCCATGGAAGAGTTCGGGTCTTAGGAGATTAATGATGTATGATTGCATAATGTGAACTGTGGTTAACTCAAAATAAAAGCACTTCCACTTCCTCTACTGACCTTAAACCAACTACAAAACCTAAACCAACAGTTGATGGACCACATGTTGTTATGGAAGTCTTGACCTCAATTAAAAATAAATTAAAGATTTGTTTTTAAATCCATGCCTACTAGTCTCCAACAAACCAGTGATACCCACAGTACGGTATTTAATTTTATTTCTTGTCACTCATGGCAGTAAAGTGAATCTCTGTGGTTTTTGGACTGTCTGTGAGATTTTGGTTTGTTTTAAACAAACCATCTGAAAAACAAATTACAACAAAAGCGACAAGAAATTTAAGACATTTAATTTTTAATGACTCAAGGACATGGGTTTTGTGTATTTTAATAGCTTCAGCTCACTTGTAGGAGTTTGTGCTCCATTGTGGCCAGTTCCAGGTAGTGTGGCTCCTCCCTTGAGACTCTGTCCAGTCGGTCTCTGGTCTCCTTCAGCCTGCCCTGCTGAGCCTCCAGGCTAGCATGAGCCTCACGAACTATCCCTCTGGCCACCATGAATGCTGCCTCAGCCTGGAAAATACAAAGATCTGTCAGAGAACTGTATAACAAGCACCTGACATTCCTTATTCATTATCCACTAAGTCATGTCGGCACAGACTAAACTTGGACGCCGTGTTTTTACTGACCTCAGTGACCTTTGTCTGAGCCTCGCGGACCTCATTCAGCCCCACAAACTCCTCGTACTTCTCCCACCAGTGGTTTACTGTGGCAGTGGCTGCTTGAGCCGACCTCTGACTCCACTGCCGCCCAAACTCACCTGCATGCTTAAAGATAAAGAGAAGAGAGAAAAAGGATGACACTGTTCAAATTTGTTTCATTGTGTTTTGAAGTTCTGTTGTTCCAGTAAGAAGAAGATCATTTTTGTACCCGTAAGACAGTCAAGGCACGCTCCTTCAGAAGCTCTGATCCCTTTTTCCTTTCAGAAGGGGAAGGCTTGTTTGGAGGTGGTGGTGGTGATGAACCAGGCTGATGGAGAGCACTGTAGGTTCGTACCTGAGTGAGTTTGCCAGGCAGTGAGTAGCGGGACAGACAGCATGAGCCATGAACCCAGAGATAGATCTGAGCCCCTCTGTACCTGACAGAGTAAAGATAACATTAACCAGTTATATTTACAATCACAAATACAGATACAATGCTCACACCAGTACCTCATTGAGCAGAGCAGCAGCAGTACAGGTTAAGAATAGTCAGAGATTGACCGTCACAGCAGCCAACACTGGAACAGGCACCTGGGAGATTAAAGGGAAAACAATTTAATTTGATTAGCTGTCAGCTTTATAAGATTTGTGGCATCTTGCATAAGGCAGTCCGCAGGGGGTGTGCTGTTGTAGAAGACAGACCATCTAGTAATATGGAGCTTCTTCAGATAACTTTTAAACCTCCCAGATATCCTGCTTAGTAGTAGTGGTTATAGGCACGCTTTCAAAGGCAATTCAGGCACAGTGAGAGCTAGTCTGCCAATAATAAGTCAAACTCGTTCCCGGTGGGTGCAGGACCTCACGAGCACTGCACTTTGTCACAGATTCGGTTCAAAAAATGTCTGGATATCCTTTTAAATATATCAAGAGTACTTTTCCACCAAGGTTACCTACTTCCTAGCTAGCTAGATGTTGCTTCATGTAGCTACCGGCTAGCTGACTTTTCACAAGTTTTAAACTGTTTTGGGACTCTGGTGATACTGTTATGTACAAAGCGATATAACAGAGTAAACATACCCGTTTTCTTCAATTATGTCAGCGGACGCATAAGACACGAATTACGTTTCTTTAGGGTAACAGCATTTTAGCATATTGATGTCAAGAATTTTCTTTGAGACAGGCAACAAGCGGTCATTCTATTTCCGGTTCAACGGGGACCTAACAGCGCGGATTAGCAAGAAGTACCAGTTGTCTTCGCAGCAAACTTTCCTTTCCTTTAAATTTTATAACAAGCTGTAACCATGTCTGGAAGAGAAGGTGGGAGATTGCTTCATTTGAGATTCGTCTGTAAAATCTGCACATCTTAAAAGATACTGACGATTTTCAGTTTAGCACGTTTATAGTGGGCTAATGCTAGCTGCCGCTAAAGATAACGTTTTCTCTGACCAATCGGCAGTTAAAATGTGCCATATTACGATTTTTTTTTCTGTTTTGGGATATACATACGGAAGATAGAAGATATTTTCAGGCCATTTTTAAATTATTGGGACCGAATGGACCATTCGGCTTATAAATATTCTCTCAGGCAACAGACAATATAAACGAAATCTTTAAAATTTTAAATATATTTCTTCTTCTTTCTTCGAATAACCCGTGGTGGTAACTAACGTTTGTATTCTCCCATTTAAGTTAAAGCAGATTTTAGGGAGTTTAGGTTAATTTTTTTCCAAGCAAACAATAAAAAAAAGTCAAGAACCCTGTGTTGACGTAATGACGTAACTTGGATCATATTCCTTCGTATATTTCATTTTTATTCACTGACTATTGTTTATTAGATATTGTAGATTTAGTTATATTTTCTATTTTATTTTCATAACAAGGTAATGAAGATTGTCTAAACTTAGTCAATTTATTTTAAAGAGAAACGTTCAGACATTGTAGTGTCTTTTACTTATACTTTTACTTTGTGGATCTGTTCTTTAAATACGTTTGCCTAGCTTAGGTTTTCATATTTTGTATCTACTTATTGTATTATTTATTAATTTACTTTTATAGTTCTAAGTTTCATTTTGCTGTCACTGTATTTATGTATCTATGTAAATTTTATTTCTCAGGAGGTAAAAAGAAACCACTGAAGGCTCCCAAGAAACAGAACAAGGACATGGATGACGTATGTATCTGGCTCTTTTCCCCCCTCACCATAGACTGTGTAAAACATTTAATATCAAGCCTCTAAATCATTTGCATCCCTTTGTAATCAAGATAACATGGATAAGAAGACATTTACATTGCATCATTGCAATATTTTATACATTTCGTTTTTGTTTATTTTTTAAAGTAAAGCTGTTTTCACAGATAATTTGATACATAAACTTTGATGTATGGATCATTTCGCTAACCCTTTCTGTTTTTTGTGATCTACTTTGTCATTTAATTCTGCTTTAGTAACCTGTATTAATGCCCATTGAAAATTAGAACTGGTGATAAAATTGTATTCCTTAACTTGTTGATAACAAAATCAAATCAAATCATGTCATTGTGTTACACAACCCAGTGCGATGTCTTCAGGTGTCAGCTGAGAATCTGATAAATGGAAATCAGATGAAATATTAATTTTTGTTATTTGACTGAAGGGAAGAAATATTCAGAGGTAAATGTCAGCTGTGGCTTGGAATGAGCTGAGCATAAGACAGAAGCGTAGAAAGATTTTAAATTGTATGTGTCTCCGTAGGATGATGTAGCCTTCAAGCAGAAGCAGAAGGAAGAACAGAAGGCCCTGGATGCGTTGAAAGCCAAAGCATCAGGAAAAGGACCTTTAAGTAAGAGCTGTGTTTATATTTTTAGTTTGTATTTGTAAAGAACTATTCACAAAAACAAGAAGTGAAGAAATGCACCAGATTTATGTACTCCCGCAACTACTGCTACACTGCTCCGTGATCAGGTGCACACAGGAGTGATAAAATGCAAAATACATACTCAAAGCACAAGTTACAAGTGGAGTAATATAATACATGAATAATACCAATAATACCTGAAAACCTCCAGCCCCAGTCCCACGCACAAAAAACAAACCAAGAAAACCCACACACTATAAAACCTTTGTATCTATATCCACCCAACATTCAATCACCAGACCATCCCACGTTTATAGAAACAGAAAAAATCCAGATCAGGTTGAATTTATTAATTTTGTTTCATAATGACAAACCTTACATATTTCCAAACATACACATCATGATGTTGCAACCCAGCTGTGGTGTTTCTATAAATGATACGTTACCAGCACACAGTGAGAGTTCAGGAATACAGTGACTTCAGCAGAGTGCTGAGCTGTCACCTTCAGGATTCAGGTGATCTGCCAGTTTCTATAGCCATTTCAGTTTTCAGGGTTCACTTTTTGCAATTTTCTTATTTCTGTCCATAGACTGCTTTCAGATGTTTGTCAACTTGGTAGCTTAACCTTGAGATCCGAATTTGGACATTTCTTACCATGGCTACAGTGAAAGCCTCAGGTTAGCCCTGGTGTTTCACTGTACAGCTTGTACTTTCTCTGCAGGTCAGGAAACTGAAACAAACCCCAAACTTGCAGCAAATTTAGTCCAAAGTAGACCTCATGTCTCTCTGATGTTTGCGTCTCCTTTAAAATTCAAATATTTTATATTTTGTTTATGCTATTTTGTTTTGATTTCAGACTTTTTATAAGCATGCATGCCTTTATGCAGTGATCTCTTCTTTTAGAAAAAATAAAGTTATTGTTTGAGAAAACCTCTAATTTTAAAGTCTTTCAGTCATCAATATATATAACTTGAAATCTCACTGGTCACAGTTGTGGCTGCAGTTTTAATTAGATGCTTTCTAAAACCCAATCTTTTTGTTTGCTTTCTCTCTCTTTCAGCTGGAGGTGGTATCAAGAAATCTGGGAAGAAGTAAAACCTGAGCTGCTGATTTTTGTTTGATCCTGTTCTCGCTTCCTTCGTCGTTTTGCTGAAAGACTACAATTTGTTTTGCTCGTTTAAAAAATAAACCGCATCAAACTCAAAACCTGCTCGGGTGCTCAACCTTTAGTGGAGTAGTACAGGGAATAAATTTAACGATGTTAGGTTTTCAAGGACAATGGCCCTCCAACTGTGATGTTTCGCTCATACATACAGATCAGCCACAAATCATTATTGTGTGGAAGCGTTGGCAGTGGATCTCTTTGGGCTCTTTCTGCCCATCGAGCCTGATTAGATTGAGGTCTGGGTATTTTTGGAGGCCAGGCCAACACCTTCATGTTTCTTAAGCAGTTTTTGCTTTGTGTATAGTTCATTGTCCTGCTAGAGGAGGCTGCTGCCATGCACCAATGTTTAGGTAGGCGATGACATCCTGTTCTAATGTTGTGGCTGATCCGCGTATATTGACCAATATCTTTAAATCTAGTTATAGAAATGAAGGCCTGCAGCTTAACATGTAGAAGGACTGTAAAACTAATGTCCACTGCATTTTGTGTCCATATGAAATTACTAACAAACACAAACCAGCCCAAGTCCATGAGTTTTGTTATCTTGTAAAGCGGGAGATGCCAATAAAGTTTTTTGTTTTTAATTAATGCTTGTTATTATTTGTTCCTTTTTTTTTTTTTTTTTTTTTGTTGTTAAATGGTAAGAAATCACTTAAAGCTCAATTATCAGGCTGTGTTTAAACTAACAGTTGTGAAGACGCTTTATTTGAAATGCCATTAAAATGTTTAATCTGTTTCTGGTTTTATTAAATTAAACAACAGCACTTTAGGACTGAAGAGACAACTGAAGTGTTGTGGTTACATACAGATTAAACAAAAAGGCACATACATGCTTGTAGCATTTTTTCCACTCATTAATACTTCTCATTTAGCAATAGAAACTGCTCTCAAAGTACGTATATAAAAGATGTTGCTTCAGTCTGAAAAGTGAAGCCAGTGCAGACATGCCTGGAGTATTCTAATAGCCAGCAGGGGGCGGCAGAAAGAGTAGTGATTGTATAGGATTATACAGGAAAGCGCTCACTGCTTTTCCTTTTTGACCTTAGTAAATACTTTAATGAGTTCATGGCCTCAATTGGTAGTTTCAAGTTTCGCTGAATACAATATGTTTATTTTGTAAATTATGTTCTCCATTAATGTGAAAAAGCTACACTACATCACTCGATTTCATGTTAAGATCTACTGCGTACTTGTGACTATGGTGAAAGTGGTAGGCAATAGTGTCACAGTGGCACAGCTTCTGTCTTTCATCTATACAGTCTTTGAAGGAGGAAGTGTGAAATGGTGCTGCGGTTTGGGGAAGGCCTCGAAGGGGACTGGCGACGGCTCTTGGGCCGGGCAGATCCCCATGTACTAACGAGAAATTAATGAAGGAAAGGAAGAGAGGGAAAATTGGGGGGGAAGGGTGGGGCATGAAAATGAGAACAGCAGGTATTGGAGAAGGGGCGCTTTTATAGCCTGAGGCCAGAGGGGGTGTAAAGGAGGAGTGGTCCCGCTCCTGAAATTCAGATGATATCTCCACTGCAAGTGTGCCATGTTAAAAGCATAGCTTCACATTCACAGTCAGCTTTTTTTTTTTAATGGGTAATACAGTATATACAATTTCATTACAGTAGAAAATTTTAAAATATAAATCTTAAAGGGGACTAAGTGACAAAAACTAAATCCCTGAATTAGAAAAAGAGTACAGCTCAACTGAGGTCGACCGACAGGGATGGCAGGTTATACTGCTGAACTCGTCCAACCCGAAAACAAAAACAAACATAAACAAACGCATCACAAACTTCACATCCTCAAACACAGAAACAACTTAGTCATCTTCCCGTCAATATCATTTTCATCCCCGTCTTCATTATCTTCATCCTCCTTGTCTTCATCCTCCTCATCTTCATCCTCATCGTCGTCGTCGTCAGCTGGTTCCGCCTTCTTGGCGGCGGGCCTGCCTAGGCCACTCTTCCAGGAGTCGCCTTTGGGTCTGTAGGCAGCAACTTCCATCTCATATTTTTCCTTCAGTTCGGCGTACTTGGCCTCATAGGGGCCCTTGTCTGTGGTACTCATCTTTTTCCACATCTCACTAAACTTCTTGGAGATGTCAGGGTTGGAGATCCCCGGGTTATCTGCCTTGATCTTTTCACGGTGTTCAGAGGTGAAGATGAAGAAAACAGAAGGTGGCCCTTTGGGCGCGTTGGGGTCCTTCTTCTTCTTCTTGCCCTTCTCGGCACCTGCAGGTGGTACATAGGACTTCATCTCCTGGTCATACCGGAGCTTGTCATTCTTGGCCATCTCTTCAAACTTTGCCTTCTCCTCAGGTGACATGGACTTCCATTTTTTTGAGCCCATTTTGGAAACCTCTGGTAATATTACTTTGGCTCCTGGGTGCTTCTTCTTGTGCTCCTCAGAGACGGCCCCCACAAAGAATTGCTAGGCGGGGTTTTTTTCTTTCGGCTTTTTGGCTGCAATTAATTTGTTCTCCGCAGGACAAGCTGTAAACATGTTTGCATGTATAAAATATTTTCTTTGAGCAGAAAGTTCATATCACACTTTGAACATGTCAGGAAAAAAACAAATTCTGCATCCAGTTGATTTTGAACTCACTCTCTGAACACAATCTGCATATATTCAGCATAAGCATATCTTTCTAACAAATGTCTTTTTACATTTTTGGGGGAGATTTAAAAAAATAAACATTTCTTAATAAGAATGAAAAACTGACTTCACAATTTTAACAGGTCTTGTAGTATTATGGTACATAAGCCTTGGATATGTATAAATATCCTGCTTACCATTTGTTTCATCTGTCTCAACTATGGACTTCAACTCAACCTCCACTGGATAATGGTCACTCACTTTCAGAGCCTGCAAAAGAAACAAAATTGTGGCGGGGCGTGGCCTGCGGTGCCGTGCAGAGGAGGCGGACGCGGAGGCGGAGGCATCCGCAATCACGCCCCGCCGATATAAATATTGTACTGGGTCGTGTGGTGGGGGTTGTGGTGATAATGTTGAGCGGGCAGCGGGAGAGCTGCAGCTCTGTGAACATTGTGAACAGCAACCGTGAGAGCCAATAAAGTATGCTGCAAAGCATGAATTTGCACCCGGGTCTTCCGTGGTTGTTTACAGTGGTGCCGAAACCCAGGACGGGAGGCACGGCAGATCCAGGAGTGGGCCAGCAGAGGGAGGAGCTGGCGCGAATGGTGGCCGAGCTGGCGGCCACGCAGCAGGAGCAGGCGGCGGTGTGGCGCCGCAGGAGGGAAGCGCTGCAGGACCAGACTGAACGCCATCTGCAGAGGATGGAGTATCTGGCAGCGCTGATCCGGTCCTGCCCAACACCACCGCCACCGGCGCTCCCCAATGGCGCTGGAGTGGAGGGGATCCGGTCTGTGCAGGCGCCCGTGCCAGCCCCCAGGATGCGACCAGCTAGCACGCAGCCTGCCACAGCGCCTGTTCCCACACCTTGCTTGGGAGCCGCTGGGGCTCGGCAGGGCCCGGTGCCCGTTCCTGCGCCTCGGAAGAAGGCGGCGGAGCTGGCGCGCGAGGAGCCGCTCCAGCCGGGAGAGACAGCACCGGAGGCGGCGCCCGAGGAGCCGCTCCAGCTGGGAGAGGCGGCGCCCGAGGCGCCGCTCCAGCCGGTGGAGGCGGCGCCCGAGGCGGCGCCCGAGGAGCTGCTCCAGCCGGTAGAGGCGGCGTCCGAGGAGCTGCTGAGGAGTTGCATTTGAGGAGGTCGGCGGGGTGAGCAGAGCGGCCTCACCTCCATCCGCAATCGCTCCAGCCGGTTGGAAACGAACAAGCCGTCTGCATTGAAGTCACTCAAGATCATAATGTTCTGCAGCACAGACATGAAATATTTGCATTTGAGTGTTTTGCTTCAACTCCTCAATATATATTTGTTTTGTTTTCCCAGTTTAGTGGTTGGATTGGTTCATACACCTTTTACTACACAACTCTGTCAAAATCTACAAATTTTCACAGAAGTATGAATTCCTGCTTTCTCTGTTGTGCAACCAACCCAAGCTACAAAGCTGTAGACACTCTCTAACTTCTCCTTACATCAGTATTCCAGTCCGTCTTAACAAACATGACGACATTGTATAGTTCATTGAGCTCCTTCACAGAGTCCTTTGGTTTGGTGTGAACTGGGATCATCACCAGGTCCTTCACAACTACAGCGAGAACACAAATACACACAGCTTACATCCATGATTCAGTAAAAGGACTAGATGTTACAGTCCCTGATAATGCATTGCTTTAAATGGAAAGACTCTTTTTTTTGTGATCAACATTTTATTGATTCAAAACGGGGTTCGGTGGGGGGGGTTGGGGGTACAGACATATACAGCACAACTGTAAACTGCAGTAGCAAAGCAAACACTAGTCACAAGTCATAGGGACAGCAAAGAAAAAACACAAAGTTAAAACCAATTATCGCCTCTTCCAGGAGATAACACTGGACAAGAAGATTTTCCAAGCTTCAACAGTCGTGGGTCGAGCTTTATTTAATTTTGCTGTGTATGTTCAAAACCAATAACACGGATAAGACATCGTCTCCAGAATGATTCCATACATATGTCAGGACTGAACCATTGCTTCGTAATAGTCTTCTTTGCGGATGTGAATCCACCGAACAACATTTTGCATTGTATTTGTTTCAAGGAGATTTCAGAGGTATCATTAAGGAGACAAAGACCAGGATTGGGAACATAAAAAACTTCCAGTACCTCAGATAACACAGAGTTCACAAAGACCCAAAAATTGGATACAACAGGACAGTCCCAAAACATGTGCAAAAACGTGCCAGGTGATGAATCATTGCAGATGTGACAGTGATACGTAGCCTGTAGTTTCATCTGGAACCTCCTATAGGGTGTAATGTATGTTCTGTGTATGGTTTTGAAATTAATTAATTGATGCGCCAGGTTCTTAGAAGTCAAACTCAGATTAGACCACACTGTATCCCAGTCTATATTAACCTGTAGTTCTCCCAGTTCCCTGACCCAAATAGATTCAATGGGCAGGGACTTTATACCATGTTCGGCTAATTTGTTGTAGATTTTGGAAACAGAGGGTCTGCCAGAGTTAGGCAAGATCCAGTCCAACATGGGATGAGAGGGAAGAGGAGAGTCCCAGGGGACACCATATGCTTTTAAAGCTGATCTGAGCTGCAGATACACAAAGTAAGAAGACGCAGGAAGAGAGAAACGTGTCCTTAAGTCCTGAAATGAGCGAAGGCCTTGGGCGTTGAATAGATCATCAAAAAGGTTTATCCCGAGTGAAAACCAAGAGGGTTGAACAAATGGTCGGCTGCCACATAGTAACTTTAAATTATGCCAGAGTGGTGAGCTTTTACAAAATTTAACTGGAGCACCTAGCCGTCTTTCTATTTTCCTCCATACCTGTATAGAGTTGGCAATAATAGGTCCAAATTTGTTGTTGTTGTAGAGCGTATTGGCAGGAACATTAGCAAACAGAAGATCTTGTAGTCTATGCGGTGCTGCCTTGGCGGATTCTATCATTTTCCACACAGTAGTAGCCTCTGGGTTGACCCACGTACTAAGCGCCCTGATTTGGAATGACCAGTAATAAAACTCGAAGTTTGGTACTGCCAGGCCACCAAACAATTTGGGCCGCTGCAATGTTGACAAACGTATCCTAGGCCTTTTGCCATTCCAAATAAATTTAGATACCGCAGAGTGTATGTCTTTAAAATAAGTTAGAGGAGGAGAGAGTGGCAACATAAAAAAAAGGAAATTAAGCCGTGGCAGTATGTTCATCTTTATTGTGCTGATTCTACCCTGAAGCGAAGTTTTTAAATTGTCCCATCTTTGAAAGTCGGATATAATCTTATTTAGCATAGTAGTAAAATTGTCCTTGATTATCTTTGGAATACTATTATGAATTGAAATGCCCAGATAAGTAAAGGTGCTTTTGATCTGAACACAACCGGGTAAGGAAATTTTCGTAGCTTTAACGTTCAAAGGCATCAAGGCAGATTTCGACCAGTTTATTTTGTAGCCAGATAGAGAGCCGAAATGGTCAAAGTTTTTAATTAATGGATGGATGGACGTCTCATAGTTGTCTATAAATGGAAAGACTCTTGAGGGATGGCTGTTATGAGGAAAGGCAGCCCAGAAACTTTACCAGCAGCACACATCGTTGTGTGCCTCAACTTTCGGTCTTTTACCCAGGCTAATCTGCCATTTTTCTTCCTTGGTTAGGTTTAGGAATTAGAGATCTGATCTAGATTATCATATTAAAATTGGGGACATATGGTCGGTAGTGGACCTTGGATTCATTGGATGTTTCGGCCGTTATCACTAAACACCCTCATCCAAGGAGGCCCTGCCAGGGTTGATCAGGCCCCGGAGTGTGTCACTGGTTTATGTTAAATTCACTAGCAGGGACCACTTCCTTGGTAACGATGGGCAATGAGAGATGAGGAAGTGTGATTAGTGTTGCGGTTTGGGGAAGGCCTTGAAGGGGACTGGCGACGGCTCTCGGGCCGGGCAGATCCCCCTGTACTAACGAGAAATAAAGGGAGGAAAGGAAGAGAGGAGAGGACAGAGAAGAGAGGAAAGAAAAAGCGGGGACAGGGTGGGGCATGAAAATGAGAACAGCGGGCATTAGAGGGGGGGGGGGGGGGGGGGGGGGGGTTATAGCCTGTGGCCAGAGGAGGCTGAAATTCAGATGCAGGGGGAAAATGCACAGAAATAAATTATTTTTCAAGAATAATTAAATAGATTCAACATCTTTCTTCAACAGAATTGCAGACTGCACAGATGGTATCTTCCCAAAGGAAAAAGTAGTATAGCTTACTAGGGTATATTAGACTTAACAGTTACTATACACAGTGATGGACTTCTATATATTTTACATCAGATTAAAACTTTGGGTGTAAGAGTCAGATAATTATTTATTAAAAGCTCGACATTTTAAATGAGAATAAGAAAGAAAAGTATGTCTTTGTGCCCCCTTTTCCCTGTTCATGCCCTATCGGCCCCCCTGGCTAAACTTTGCTAGATCCGCCCCTGCACAGTTACCAGCCGTCAGCTAGGTAGAAAAAGATCCTGGTGTAGAAAGTAATATTAAATAAATTCTAACAACAGCTTATCAAGCTTAAACATGCTGCTGTTGTTCAGCCGCTGGTTTCCGCTTTCTGGTGAGAAGTGGGCCAAAAACTAAGAAGAGAGACAGACTCGCGACAGAAAAGCCGATCAGCTGATCATTAAGCAGTTTCACGATTGAAGTAGCAGCAGGAGAGAGAGAGAGAGAGAGAGAGAGAGAGAGGCAGTCGCTCCATATATCTGTTGTTAAGCTTAACGTGGGAATGCTTTACAAACATTCAGAGATGAACTTATACACTTGCTTTACTTCTCTCTGGGAAAACTTCCTCGGAGATGAAATACTGGTTTGGTAGTGAGGCTACAAATACACACAGCCGCTCTATCACCTGGCATACTGCTGTGACGTGCTACGGTTATGAGCCGAGTTACGCCGTGTCGCAAGTTTTGTGAGGTGCTTTTTTGATATTTAATGGATCGGATTACATTTTTTATTTCTGGCCGATATCCGATCCAGTAATTTGGGTCAGTATCGGACCAATACCGATAGGTAATATCGGATTGGTCCATCTCTAGTTTATACCAAAAGAAAAACTGAATGCAGCCTTTGTCAGAATAGATTTATAAATGGAATGAACCAAAGTGAAAGAAACACCAGAGTAACAAAGTTAAAAAAGCAAAATAGTTATATAAATTGAATGAGGAAACATATATTAGGCATAGTTTAATAAATGTAGTTACAAAGACACAACAAGCACAGTAAATGTCAGGTGCAAGTATCAGTCACAGTACAGATAATTCTCTAGACTGTTGTTGAGCTGACACATCAACTACTTCTTGTATGTGTAGCTTTGTATGATTCAGTTAAAAATAATCCATATTTATTTTGTGCTAAGCCTCAGTGCTGCTCCTCTGTTCATCCCCTGTCTGAATCAAGTTATTTCAACTTCTCTTCTGATTGGCTGCACCTTGCAGGAAGGTTTGAGCATATTAGGAGTATCATCTCTGATTAATGTCATGTTGGTGGAAGGGTAGAAAGTGTTTAGGTTGTAAACATTCCTTGTACATGACCTGAAGTCTTTATTTAAAACCATATATGATGGCTTAGATCCTTTAATTCTAATGATTAAAACTCCCTACAGCTGATGGTTAAACTGAAGAAGCTGCTTCTATAAGGAGCATATCTGGCAGGAAAAGGCATCACTGGAGACTCACAACTGCTGCATGGAGTCAGTGTCACACCCACTGTGTTTTGACTTCTAGTAAACCCTTTAATGTCCTTTTACATTTGTTGGCTGGTACGTGGGTTAGGACAAAGTGTATATGAGTCACTGATAGAGTATTCAAGGTGCAGTATTGATGTAAAGCTGCAGGTATAGACTCAGCTCAACGGAGACGGGGCTTTGGAAAGCAGTGCTGTAAAGACGTAGACTGAACCTGTTAGAACAGGTTTCCTGTCTTCTCTCCTCACACTAATGTGAGGGATCTCAGTGGGGAGGATTTTGAGAAGAGCTTACTGATTTGTTAAAATACGTCAGCAGCAGCAAAGAAAAAACCTCCAAAATGTTTAATGTTGTTTAAAAAGGTCCTCAAATAAGAAAAACAAATGCAATAGAAAAGTTAAAATCAAAAGATAAATTTCGACTAAAAATAAAAATAAACAGAAAAAAATCATCTGATTTAATCAAACACTAATTTAAAAACAGGTTAAAATGTGTTCATGTATTTTGGAGTCTGAACAAGATTTTCTTTTACTTATTTCAGGTTAATCTTTCATACTTGATTTCATTAATTATTTTATGTATTTATGTCCATCCTATCAGTTTCTCCATAAAGGTGAATACACCTGTTGTATAAACTCTATCAAACATTTATATTGTCCCGTGGAGAAAAAACATGGGTTATTTGCAGAAAATATGAACTTTGTAGTGTTTCATGAAGGCCTCAGGCAAGCCGATTTGGAAAGCTGTCCAGAGTTTGTTTATTCAGCCTCACCTCTGGTGCAGGTGCCCACCTCTCAATTTTAAATACATGTAGACATTGAGGGTTCTCAGGAGGGGCCGTGCTGAGGCCAGATGTTATCTGACAGAGAGTCATTGGTACCATGCCCCTGGTATGGGGTCTTCATAACCCCATTCTCTGTGCGCCATTTGGGGCAGGGTGCGGGAGAAGGAGCTGGCCGTCTGGTTGGGGTCTGGGCCTGTTGGGCCTTCCTGCTGCTGCAGGACTAGGGGCAGTCTGCTTGTCTCCACCCCAGAGTAAATGGAATCATTTCCTGGGTCTGGGGGTGGACTGCTCCTCTGGGGGTGCCTAGAACTTGGGGTACAGAGTATTTTTGGGGAGTATGAGTGTGTGTACATTGTTTAGTTCTGTGTGCCTCCATGTTGGATGAGTATATGTCTGTGTGATGGTGGGAATGCATGATTGTGTCTGTGTGTGCCTGTTTGTCTATGTTCATGTGCCAGGTTGGGTCTTAGATTCCACCTCTCTGTGAACATGTCAGGTTCCCCCCAGGTGTGGATGCTGTTGTGGAAGTTTTTCATTAAATAAAGCCTGCAGACGAGTGGTGAGCTGTTGTTATGGAACGGCTGTGTGCAGACATAGGACCCAAGGTGCAGACACTCGAAGGTAAACTTGAACTCAAAACAGCTTTAATGTTAAACTCAAATATAACATAACTGGAAATATAAAAATAAACTTACACCGGAAGACTGACAGAACACACAGCTAGATAAACGGTAGATCGCAACACAGACACCGAGAAACACAGGGCTTAAATACACAGAGGGAGCAATCAGGGAATGGGTAACAGGAGGGAAACACAGCAGGGGCAAATCAGGCCTAACGAGACAAGGGGAAGCGAAACCAGATACATTAACATCAGACAAGGACCTTCAAAATAAAACAGGAAACATGACACAGACTGAACTAAAGACACAGACTAACACGCGCACAGCAACAGAGGGAACAGAGACGTTGGACCAGGGCAGACACAGACACTGACTGGACACGGGGATATAGCAAACAGGGGAGACAGCAACTAAGGATTACACAGAGACAAACCATAAGACATAACTCTAACGAAGAAACCAAAGAATAGAAAAGATAAATCTCCTTGAGGCTCCCAGTTAATACCTTCTTCAGGAACAAAAGGCAGTACACAGCTGTTTCACACTCCCTTGCTACCTCCCAGAGTCCTCAAAGAGACAAAAGTTTCTTCCTGTGGAGTTGTCTGCTTCCCCCAACGTCCTTACTAGACCACCACCATTTGTCTTACTGTATGAGTGTGAGACATGTTAAAATCTAGCTGCACCAAGGCATTATACAATAAAATAATGTGATTAATACATAAGTAAAAGAAATTCCTATACAATGCCTATCTTCCCCAACTACGCTCACTGCAAGTGGCTGATGCTCCCACCCGTTGGTAGTTCTCAGTGTCCGGGGCTGGGTGCTCGGGTAGATCGAACAAACTATGACAATCAAGTGGACCAGTACGGCAAAAGCAATAATGGTCCACTTGGAATGGAATCTGTTGGGAATTTTTCTTGGCCTTCAGACAATAATTCTGATTGCTATGCTTGTCCTCTTTTTGCAGCCATCATGAAAATAGCATCTTTTAACATTCAGAAGTTTGGAATAACGAAAGTGTCAGACCCTGATGTCCTCGAAATCCTGACTAAGGTAATAACCAGTATAAAAGCCCACACATACTTTCACCTTACAAAACTGTAAATGACCTGCAGGTCTGGCTCCTGCTTTCATTAAAATGTCTGATCATGTGACAAAATAGTATGCTTTGGCTTTTTGTCACGGAAAGAAGACCAAGGGCGATAACAATGTAGAAAAGTAGTCCAGCCCTCCTACCAATTATTAAGTATTTAAGTAATTAAGTATTATATAAAAACTTTCTATTAAATAGCTGAGTTGCAAAGTGGTAAAATAAGTATCAGGACTCACTGTTCAAGTAAAAATGTAATCCTATATATGCATCTGAAAATATACTGAAATACATGGAGTAAGTTGTATTTTGACTTGTGGTTTCTTGCTGTATCATTGAATCACTGGTTTTTACTTTACTTTTATTCTGGTGATGAGGTTACATTTCCAATTCTTTGCTTAAACCCATGTTTTATTATTGTTATTGTATTAGATCTGTTTCATATTTAGTCAACACGCCACTGTACAGATCAGCCGCTCTGAGTGTCTGCTGTTTAGGAACCACAATAGCAAACACACAATCAGAGTGTGTTAATTTAAACATGGATCCACTGGCCTGTTGTCCTTTCAAGTAACCACGCTCAGTGGCAGCTTGCCCTTCATTCACAGAACCACCATTACCTCTATAACCACACAATTTAAGTCACTCAGCATTTCTCTGATTGTTCCCATCTCTGTCTTTTTTTGATACCTCTTCAGCTTTATTGTTGCAACTCAGAATATTTACATAAGTATTTTTTATAAAAACATAGAAAAATGTCAGTATATATTTTACATATCTGGAAGAGCTAAATCTTAAATATCTGTAAATATTTTCTTAACTGAACAATTATCTTTAAGGTAGTAACGCATCTGATCAGTTCAGCTTTTTTTTCTCTCTGTTTCAAAGATTGTGTCTCGATATGACATCATTCTGATCCTGGAGGTGGTGGACGCCAGCGGAGAGTCCATAGAAATCTTCATGAAAGAACTCAACAAGTAAGGAAATGCTTTGTTTCCAGCATCATCACTGTTATTATCATTTAGGGTGCTCGTGTTTAAGCATGATGATGGTGGCCCAAAGAATAACAATTTTCTCATGATAACCAAAAATGATTAAGATTTTTAAGGATCATTACATTAAAGATTATTTACACAGTTACTTCTGAAGTTATTTGTGTATTATAAACACAATGGTATATTTCCTTTTTTAAATAGCACACTTATTGGCAGCATCTGTATAATAGTATTATGCAATAATATTATTATCAGGAATTCTTTCGGCTTCAATAATCATGTATTAAAGTCTGACAGCGTGACAGCTGTAATGACAACACTAAAAACTGCTGATGTTAACAATTTATGTTGTTGGTCATGTTCATCTTATTGTCAGGCAAAACATAATTTGGAAATAAAGTTTGAATAAATGTAAAAAAATCAACTTTGACCTGCTTTTTGTGTTAAATGAAAAGGTAATGTTTCACTAAAGCATTGCACATTCATCCTGAACCAATTCTTTTAACAACCAAGCCAAAAATAACCTGTTTACATTGCATGGATGGTGGTATTGCAAACATCAGAGAATCATAAGACATAACAAGATTTAATGGACCAAAATTAAAGAATTATACAAAATTTCTCTCAACTTATATCTTATATCTTATATCTTCTCAGAGTCCATGAGGGATACACTTATAAAATCAGTTTATTTAAACTTGAGTATAAACGTATACAAAATGCAGCAAGATATTAAAAAACGTTTTATTGATTAAAAAACACACTATATCGGATTCATATCGGTATCGGCAGATATCCAAATTTATGATATCGGTATCGGACATAAAAAAGTGGTATCGTGCCATCTCTAGTATAAACGTAATACTTTAAGTACACAAGGACAAGTTAGAAAACCTCTAAGTAAAAAAAAAAAAGTTAGGTATGTAAGCACAGGAAAAAAACGAGGCAGGTGTCTTGTTGCTCATCCTTTCACGACTGCCTCTGAGCAGAGTTGGTTTTGGGTGCTCAATTAGCCTGCACGCCTCCTAGATGTTTTGGGCATGTCCAAGTGGAGCAGACTGAGGACACGCTCTGCAGAATACATCAGTTGACTTGGGGAATCCTTCGAAACGCTGGAGTGTGTGGTGGGGAGAAGGAGATCTGGGGAGGCTCAGACTCAGCTAATGGTGGAAAACTAATAAACAAAATAAAGAATGAACAATTGTTCACAGGTCTGGGTGTGAATCCACACACATCAGGGTGGATATTAACTGTCAGTGTTCCCGCCCTGGCGCCACTTATTGTTTCCAAGTTGTGGTTTAACAGAGCACAAAAAAATGTTGTCTGACTGGTTTGCTTTTGTGCTCCTATTTAGACACCCGATCAGAAAAGATTGCAGCTGATAACAGCTGCAACAAAGCAAGCAACCTCAATCCTGATGATGTTTTGGTGAAAACTGGGAGAAGGTCAGGGGTTCGAATCCACTGAACGCCTACCCTGAGGCACCCCTGATCAACGTACCGTCCCTACACACTGCTCTCCAGGCGCTGCATTGGTGGCTGCCCACTGCCTCACTGTGTGAATGGGTTAAATGCATTTTTCCACCCAGCAGTGGTGGAAAAATGTTGGGGGTGTTTACCATCTTACTTCACTCATGCTGGTGTTTTTGACTTCTAGGGGAACCATCATTTGCTTTTTTTGTCTCTGTGCCTCTTAGCCAGAGGCCTAATCAGTTTCTTACAGTAATCACTGAGTAATCAGTTACATGTTGGACTGCAACATTACAGCAGTACAAGTCTTTGGTGACATTAATGCCTCTGCTACAGTCAAACATCTCTCTTATGTCTGATACTGAGATTCATGGTCACCAGAGAGTTATCTTAGTAAAACTATAATAGCATTTTATTTTAAAGGTGCACTGACGTTTAGCAGCTTACTTTTGTCCTTTATTAGACAACGAATATTGTTTTTAAATGACTTGTTTTCTCATTAGATGCAACTATATGTGAGATCTGGTTAAATAAAGAGATGTTTGAAGCGAGATGAAACTTGTTTCAGGACCGAAGACTGCACTGATGCCCCGTATAAGATAAATAGGGATTATTTTGAACTGTGAACATGCATTAAAAAAAAAAACTTATCTACCAGAGAGATAAAAAAATTATGTTCAGGGATATGAAAATAATGTTTGGTAATTCTAACCCTGAACTTGAACAAATAAGCCTCATAAGACAAGGCTAATACATCATAGGCGTGATCCAGGTCTGACATCATGTTTCATCTATTTTTTTTTTCATAACAGCTGTTATTTGGGATCTTAAACCCTAAATCCACACAATGACATAGGTTTTCTTGGTTTATCGCATATTAAATAGCTGCTTTTCTTTCTGTCCCTAGCTGTGAAATGGTGTGGGACACAACAAAAATACAAAAATAAACAATAAACATACATCCAGCGGCTTACTAGAAGCTTCAGGTTTCACTAGTTTCACTCATCTTTTAGCCTGACATTAGTAATTGTCAGTAATCTAAATTAAAAAAATAAGAATGTGAGCTCTTCTGCAGCTAAAAAGACGTTCCAGGAGAAGCAGACTAATCTAAATGACTCCACCATCATTTTCTAAATGAAAGAACCAGGTTACTTTATTGTCGATATGTAAAACCACTGTGAGGACAAACACACCGAGAAGTTGTTCCTCACCTGCAGGAGGAGAAGAATCTGCTGCTGCTGAGAGGAGGGTCGTAAACCAGACGTATTTTTCGAAAGCAAGTAAAACTTTCTTTACTTCCCAATCTAGACTTTATGTTCTTCCTTCAGCCCTAGGGGCAAATTACTCTACAGAGAGTGAACACAGACAATATGATTGGTCGAAAGCCAGCCAATAGAAGGACTAGACAGTGGGACAAAAAAAGGCTAAACAAGTTTCCCTGCCTTGTAATGATTTCCTGCTAAATATAGAAAAACACGTTCTGTGCTCTGATGTTAGAAACTATCTCTAACAACAACTTTTATTTGTATTATTTATTAAAACAAATAAAAAAGTGTGTTTTATTGAGAGAGAGAGGATATTTGTCAGGATACAGTGACACATGACACACACTGAGGAAATGGTTTACCCCACAGTGGCACCCAAATACATTAGACCTGTCTGAGGCTGGCTGAGCTTTGCACATAACTGAAAGCTGCAGCTTTCAAGTAAATGAACCAACCATTGCATCTGCAGAGGGATTTTTACAAGTCTTAGAACAAATG
Source organism: Neolamprologus brichardi (assembly GCF_056152115.1). NCBI lineage: Eukaryota > Metazoa > Chordata > Actinopteri > Cichliformes > Cichlidae > Neolamprologus > Neolamprologus brichardi. The sequence continues at coordinate 21,456,478 of NC_142108.1, forward strand.
TTCGTAACATGTCTGTTTAATTGGGAGAAAATTAAATTACTTGCTGAGCAAATCTGAATTAATATTTATGTGAGTGGTAATTTCAAAGTTTAAAACACACTATGAAATAAATCCAGAAATAAATAACTTAGGGAAATGTAACAAATATTATGTATGTATTTAAAATACTTTAATGTTGAATTAAATAAATGAAAACAGTTTTATTTCAAAACAACTTTCTTTAAAAAACTGCATTTATTACAGGTTTATTCCTTAGTTGATCTGGGTCTTCTTTCACTTCAGTCTCTTGCAAATCTTTGCATCTTGCAAATGCAAATTAATTGGCTGTGGTTACTGATAACTAACTACCTCACAGTACATTTGTGTGGTCAGTTTATCAAGACAAAGCCTACTTATAAAATTTGTACTACTTTTTATTTCTGCAATCAAGTCAATGTCTGGTACTCTGCTGAGATATTATGGGACTGTTTATCAAACAGTTTGCACCAATCATGTGTGGTTCTCCCTCTGGCTGCATGGATTTTTATTGGGTACTCTGGCTTACTTCCTTCCTCCCTAAGAAATTCATTCTAAATTAGCCATGTGAATGTGACTGTGAGTGGTTATCTGCCTCTTTGTGTTGGCCCTGTGATTACAACCAAGCCAGAGCATACCCTGCCTCTTTTCCCACAATCCTGAATTTGATAAATAAATGTAATCAAATCTATGGATTTGTATATTTGTATTTTTACTGCTCTGTGTAAGTTCACACTGAGATATTTATAATTCCTGCTGGACTCCTTTGCTTTTTTTCTTTACCTGACTTTGACATTTGTTTTTCTTGCACTTTTACCTTAATTTCCTACATCTTCGCCTCTTTCATGAGCCACAGTTTGATCCACCTCTATTTAACATTGTTCATTAAAAGCTTTCATTAAAAAACAAAAAAACAAAAACAGTTATGTATTCATAATAGCAGAAGGAGTCATTGTACTTTGGAAGCCTTTAAAAGGATTGTCATGGAAAAACAAGACGAAACATGGTAACGACAAGGTAAAGGAATCAGGTTTGAATTCGCAAGACAGAGCTCATCCTATTACTCTACCATGACATATTTGCTTACATTATGTGGCAGTCTCCAAGCAGTGTGACAGGCTCCTTTAAGTGAAACACACCAATGGGTAGGCGAAGCTCCACCTCTAACCGCAGGACAAAAAAACACAGGAAATTCATTTCTCTCAGTTATTGTTCACTGGAAGAGAGGCTCCAACTGAGAGAAAAGGGGAAATAATTCTTCACAGCAGAAGTAAACGTAACACAGCATCGTAATCCTGCATTTCAACCTGCTTTTGACTGAAGAAAAACAAGCAAAGAGAAAGTGAAGGTGAACTTCCTCCTTTCATGCTCTGTGCTGTAGCTTTTTACTTTCTCCTGAGAACGAGAAAATGGCTTATAATCCAGAGAAGGACCTGTCCTGTCCTGTCTGCCACGACATCTTTGATATTCCTGTCGTCCTGGCATGCAGCCACAGCTTCTGTAAAACCTGTGTGGAGACCTGGTGGAGAGACAAACCCATAAAAGAGTGTCCGGTTTGTAAGGAAAGACCTTTGCTGGGTGAGCCACCGGTTAGTTCAACCTTAAAGAACCTGTGTGAGGCCTTCTTACAAAAGAAAGATCAAAATGCTTCTGCATTCTCTGAAACTGTTTGCAGTCTGCACCATGAGAAACTGAGAGTCTTCTGTTTGAATCATCAGCAGCCAGCGTGCCTCGTCTGTCGAGATTCAAAAATACATCTCGGCCACAGCTTCAGACCCATTAACGAAGCTGCAGAAGATCATAGAAAGGATCTCAAGGAATCCTTGAAACCTTTACAGGAGAAACTGAAAGTGTTTGAAGAAGTTAAAGAAAAGTTTGATGAAACAGCAGAATACATTAGGGTCCAGGCCCAGCAGGCAGAGAAAGAAATTAAGGATGAGTTTAAGAAGTTGCATCAGTTTCTACAAGATGAAGAGGATGCCAGAATCACTGCTTTGAGGGAGGAAGAGAAGCAGAAGAGTCAAATGATGAAGGGGAAGATTGAAGGTCTGAGCAGAGAGATAGCAGCTCTTTCAGAAATAATCAGAGCCACGGAAGAGGAGCTGAGAGCTGAAGATGTCTCGTTCCTGCAGAACTACAAGGCTGCAGTGGAATTAATCCAGCAGTGCCCTCTGTTGGATGATCCAGAGCTGGTGTCAGAAGCTCTGATAAATGTGGCCAAACACCTGGGCAACCTGACCTACAACATCTGGAACGAGATGAAGGCGATAGTCTCCTACTTTCCTGTGATTCTGGATCCAAACACAGCTCATCCAGAGCTCATCCTATCAGAAGATCTGACTGCCGTAAGATCTGTAGAGAGGCAGCAGCTTCCTGACAATCCGGAGAGGTTTGACTGCTATTGCATTGTCCTGGGCTCTGAGGGCTTTGACTCAGGCACCCATAGCTGGGATGTTGAGGTTAGAGACTCTACAGGCTGGGTCTTGGGTGTAGCAGCAGAGTCTGTACAAAGAAAGAGTGAAATAAAATCTGGACTTTGGCGGATAATGGGGCTAACTGAAGATAAATATGCAGCATGCTCCCCATCACAACACACCTTTATTCACCCACTGAAGGAGTTCCAGCGGATCAGAGTTCATCTGAACTGGGACGAAGGAAAGCTGTCATTCTCTGATCTCGACACTGACACACACATACACACCTTCATACACACTTTCACGGAGAAGCTGTTTCCATACTTCATCAATAAGAAAGAACACCAGCTAAAAATACTTCCGCTGAAGGTTTCTGCAACAGTAAAACTGCTTAATCAATGAAAATGATGGAATTATCAAATCATTTTATTTTATTTATTCAAAGATCCTTGTACTGTTTTCTTTGTTCTTGAGTTCTGATGAAGCTAATATTGAAAGCATGCTAATGTTACTTAAACGACACATGCTTAAGATTTTGTTTGAATAGGTCAGATCATTTTGTATGGTATGTTAGGCTGGGAAAGAAAAAAAGTCTGAGTTGAATATGATGTCAATTACTATAATGGACATTTCACAATAAAATTCACATCATGTAAATGTATTTCTTTCAGTAATATTGTATCCAATGTAGGCTAATGTAAGCGACTAGCTTATTTGGATTTTGGTATGTATGCCTTCTGGTCCACTAGCATTTTAGATAGCAGCTAAATTGTGACGTGCATGTCTGGTAGCATTGGCAATTTTTAAAACAAAAAGTTGTGCTATAGCAAATGCTTTTGTTTTGTTTTTGTTGTAAAATCAAAGGATTTTTCATTATAACATTTTTTCAATATTTGTTTGTGTTGTTAGTTTTACAGTGGCTCAATATTCATTTGATACAATAAAGGGATGGCGTCTCATTTGCACCACAAAAATCTGTGTTGGCTAATACTGAATATACTGATCATGTATTAGTCTGCTGATGTTTTAAACACTTTGTGGTTCAAGTAGCTTTCAATTGTCCATCCATCCGTTTTCTTCCACTTATCCAGGTCAGAGTGGTGTTGTGGTGGGGTGTATGTCAGGCTCCACCACAACACCACTCAGCCAATGCTATACACTAAGTATGTAGCATTAGCTTATGAGTTTGCACCCTCTACGGTTCTCTGTTCTGTAATTTCCATTTATGTATTTATTCTATGGTGTGTGTTTCTTATAATCTCTCATGCATACTGTATGTCTTGACAAGTGTGTGTATGTGGTGGGGCTGATGTTACATACTTACATAAATATTGTCATGAATAGCAGTTTGAAGACAAACCAGACTTGTGGTTGTGGCAGGAACATTTCTTATATCTCATGTTATATCATTATAAGCAACACAAGCTTCTTTGCTAAAGCAATGGTAGCAAGTTTAACTGTAAATAAATATCTGTACCTGTTTTAAGGAGCTTTGTGGTGTTTTTTTAAATTAATTAATTTTTTTTTTAACAACCAATAGTTTTCCATTCATAGGCTTTTCTTTTATTCAACTTTTGAAGAATCTGTGCATTCCAGTGATAAAATATCCAAACAGAAAATCCAAGAAGGTGAAGTAAAATTCGGGCGGAAGAGATTACTTCTTATTCTTTGGACTGCTCTTTTTAGGGATCCTCACAGCAGATCATCTAATCCTGTCTCTAGCACCCTCTTCTGTCACACCACTGCTGCTGACAGTTTCAATTTCTAGTTTTTCCAATTCAATTTTTATTGACAGACTTTATGTCCATAGTCCAAAAAAAAAAAGAGAAACAAGACAAAACACAACATATAAACCTTAATAAAAAAATATTAAATATTTGTAAAAATATAAAACCATAATATACATAAAATACACAATTATAATTCAATTCAATTCAATTCAATTTTATTTATATAGCGCCAAATCACAACAAAAGTCGCCTCAAGGCGCTTCATAGATACAGAGAAAAACCCAACAATCATATGACCCCCTATGAGCAAGCACTTTGGCGACAGTGGGAAGGAAAAACTCCCTTTTAACAGGAAGAAACCTCCGGCAGAACCAGGCTCAGGGAGGGGCGGCCATCTGCTGCGACCGGTTGGGGTGAGAGAAGGAAGACAGGATAAAAGACATGCTGTGGAAGAGAGACAGAGGTTAATAACAGATATGATTCAATGCAGAGAGGTCTATTAATACATAGTGAGTGAGAAAGGTGACTGGAAAGGAAAAACTCAATGCATCATGGGAATCCCCCGGCAGCCTACGTCTATTGCAGCATAACTAAGGGAGGATTCAGGGTCACCTGGTCCAGCCCTAACTATATGCTTTAGCAAAAAGGAAAGTTTTAAGCCTAATCTTAAAAGTAGAGATAGTGTCTGTCTCCCGAATCCAAACTGGAAGCTGGTTCCACAGAAGAGGGGCCTGAAAACTGAAGGCTCTCCCTCCCATTCTACTTTTAAATACTCCAGGAACAACAAGTAGGCCTGCAGAGTGAGAGCGAAGTGCTCTAATAGGGTGATATGGTACTACAAGGTCATTAAGATAAGATAGGGCCTGATTATTTAAGACCTTGTATGTGAGGAGCAGGATTTTGAATTCAATTCTGGATTTAACAGGAAGCCAATGAAGGGAAGCCAAAACAGGAGAAATATGCTCTCTCTTTCTAGTCCCTGTCAGTACTCTTGCTGCAGCATTTTGGATTAGCTGAAGGCTTTTCAGTGAGTTTTTTGGACATCCTGATAATAATGAATTGCAGTAGTCCAGCCTGGAAGTAATAAATGCATGAACTAGTTTTTCAGCGTCACTCTGAGACAGGATATTTCTAATTTTAGAGATGTTGCGCAAATGGAAGAATGCAGTCTTACATATTTGTTTAATATGTGCGTTGAAGGACATATCCTGGTCAAAAATGACTCCAAGGTTCCTCACAGTGTTACTGGAGGCCAAGGTAATGCCATCCAGAGTAAGAATCTGGTTAGATACCATATTTCTAAGCTTTTCAGCGCCGAGTACAATAACCTCAGTTTTATCTGAATTAAGAAGCAGAAAGTTAGCGGCCATCCAGGTCTTTATGTCTTTAAGACATTCCTGCAGTTTAACTAATTGGTGTGTTTTTATCTGGCTTCATGGACAGATAGAGCTGGGTGTCATCTGCATAGCAGTGAAAATGTATGCTATGTCTTCTAATGATACTGCCTAAGGGAAGCATGTATAATGTAAACAGAATTGGTCCTAGCACTGAACCCTGTGGAACTCCATAATTAACCTCAGTGTATGAAGAGGACTCTCCATTTACATGCACAAATTGGAGTCTATTAGATAGATATGATACAAACCACTGCAGTGCAATACCTGTAATACCTACAGCATGTTCTAATCGCTCTAATAGGATATTATGGTCAACAGTATCGAATGCTGCACTAAGGTCTAGCAGGACAAGCACAGAGATGAGTCCGCTGTCAGAGGCCATAAGAAGATCATTTGTAACCTTCACTAAAGCTGTTTCTGTGCTGTGATGAACTCTGAAACCTGACTGAAACTCTTCAAATAAACCATTCCTCTGCAGATGATCTGTTAGCTGTTTGACAACTACTCTTTCAAGGATTTTTGATATGAAAGGGAGGTTGGAGATTGGCCTATAATTAGCTAAGACTGCTGGGTCTAGGGATGGCTTTTTGAGTAAAGGTTTAACTACAGCCAGCTTGAAGGCCTGTGGTACATAGCCGATTATTAGAGATAGGTTGATCATATTTAAGATCGAAGAATTAATTAATGGCAGGACTTCTTTGAGCAGTTTTGTAGGAATGGGGTCTAAAAGACACGTTGATGGTTTGGAGGAAGTAATTATTGAAGTTAACTCAGAAAGATCAATTGGAGAAAAAGAGTCTAACTTAACGTCAATGGTACTAAGAGTAGCTGTAGATAATGCTTACTTAGAAGAAATCAATAAATATACAAACACTTCAGCCAGTGCTTCCTCAGACTAGATGAGTAACTGAAACCACTCACCGCCGGATCTGTGAGTGCTAAAATTATACTGTTACTAGAGCCATCCAGTTGTTCCCTAAAATTGAACATCAGATTTCTTAAACGTGCTTTAAAAATCCAAACACTCACAGCTACAAACATCTGACTGGCACTACCACCTCTAGGTATACTACGAAGGATTCTCATTGCATCATTATATGCAACATGCAGGTGCTGCGTGTCTGTGAAGGTTCTCAGTCATCCAGGTCATCGTAGTCTAAGGAGCTTGGAAAGAAAAGCGTCTGGAATTCTTTAAGTTGCTTGAAGACGTTTCACCTCTCATCCGGGAAGCTTCTTCAGTTCTAAGGTCAAATGGCGGAGAGTCCCAGATTTAAACCCCGTGGGAATATCCCCCCAAAGAGAGACAAAAGGACCTCCTGATGATCCTCTACCTAATCACATAAGCCAAGGTGTGAAAATGGGTGTGGGTCACAATTTCGGGTGAGCTCATTGTGAAACCTATCCCCACCCTATCATGTGATTTCCTGAGGTCAGATGGCCTAGGATGTGAGTGGGCGATTTCATATCTGCTGACCTCTAATGTGAAACCTAATCTGGTCCAGAGCAACAGCACAAGTTACAGTAGTGTTCTACAATGGTAAGAAGTGAACCACCTTCATAGTACAGAAAAGGGTTAAGACTGAAGTTACCTGCGTAACAAGGAATCCTGCTTCAAAGCACAGGCCTCAGCTCATTTTCTCTTCTTTTTTTTGCAGTTATACTTCTACAACATGTTTGCAGAATTCTCTTATTATCATTTAAAAATACTTTGTCTTTCTCTTCAAATGTCCCTGAAATTGCATAAAACTATAAGTTGGTGCTACATTTCCTACCTTACCTGAATGCAGCAGAAATAAGTGCCTAACCTACTTCTATTTTAGTTGTTACCAAAAAGGGGAGGAGCTTTTTTTGTTGGTCTTGTCTAATACAGAAACTATATTTAAGGTGCTGTGCACTGACATAGTGGCTTAATGTCTGACACACATTACCTGGAAAAACGTCACCTAAGAAATACCTGGAAACGGTTGTTGCTCATCCAGTAGGGAGAAAGGGACACGCCCTGAGAGGGAGAGAACGATTATCTCATTTAGATCAGACACGACTTCCTGAGGGGGGAAAGCAACAGCAGCAAATACTGTGAGTACTGCAACTTTAAATTGCTATCCCATCTGTGATTCTAAGAAGGAAAAACGAGAGACTGGGATCTTCCGGGAACTTTCTGGAGGAGTGAGATTAGCCACGAATGACTGCTGTCGCATTGTGCTTTCTGCCTGGTGTGTTTTCAGCTTCAGTGAGATAATGGCTTTCCAGTCTGAGGAGGACCTGTCCTGTACTGTCTGCTTGGATATTTTTAAAGATCCTGTTGTCCTCCCCTGTAGCCACAGCTTCTGTAAAAGCTGTTTGCAGACATGGTGGGGTGATAAAACAGTACATGAGTGCCCTCTTTGTAAAAGGAAATCATCGAGGAGTGACCCACCTCGAAACCTGGCATTAGCAAAGGCGTGTAAGGCATTCGAAATGGAGAGAGATCAGAGGTTTTCTGTGGAGTCAGAGGCTCTCTGTTGCCTGCACTCAGAAAAATTCAAACTCTTTTGTCTGGACCATCAGCTGCCGGTGTGTCTTATCTGCAGAGACTCAAAAATGCATACCAACCACAGGTTTAGACCCATCCAAGAATTTGCACAGGAGCAAAAAAAGGGGCTCCAGAAATCCTTGAAGCCTTTACATGAGAAACTGAAAGTATTTGAACAAATTAAAGAAAAGTGTGATAAAACAGCAGAGCACATTAAGGTCCAGGCTCGCCACACAGAGAGACAGATTAAAGAGCATTTTAAGAGGATGCACCAGTTTCTACAAGAGGAAGAGGAGGCCAGGATCACTGCACTGAGGGAGGAAGAGGAGCAGAAGTTTAAGACAATACAGGAGAAGATTGAAAGTCTGATCAGAGAGATAGCAGCTCTTTCAGAAACGATTAGAGCCACGGAGGAGGAGCTGAAAGCCGAAGACGTCTCATTCCTGCAGAACTACAACGATGCAGTGAAGTTAGTCCAACAGCAGCCCCTACTGGATGATCCAGAGCTGGCCACAGGAGCTCTGATAGATGTGGCTAAACACCTGGGCAACCTGACCTTCAACATCTGGAACAAAATGAAGAAAATGGTTTCCTACTTTCCTGTGATTCTGGATCCAAACACTGCCAACCCAGAATTTATCCTCTCTGAAGATTTGACAAGTGTAAGTTACGGAGAGCGACAGAAGCTTCCCGAAAACCCAGAGAGGACTGACTATCATCGTTCTGTCCGCGGCTGGGAGGGCTTTAACTCAGGGACCCACAGCTGGGATATTGAAGTGGGAGACAACACAGCCTGGTTTGTTGGAGTGGCAGCCGAATCCATCCAGAAAAGGGAGCGGGTAAAATCAGGATTCTGGCAAATCGAGTTCTACAATGGTAAATACAGCACACGCATACTGGGAGCCCCACCGTCTGCTCTCCGAGTAAAAAAGAAGCTGCAGAGGATCAGAGTTCATCTGGACTGGAACAGAGGAAAGCTGTCATTCTTTGATCCTGATACTGGCTCACACTTACAGAGTTTCACACACTCTTGCACTGACAAGCTGTTTCCATGCATAGGTACTTTAAACGACATGCCACTGAAGATATTACCAGACAAAATTTCTGTGACAAGAGATTATCTTAGTTAAAGTTTGGTGTGTTTGATAAGCAGATGCATTGTCCTGTGCGTGGACTGACACCAAGGTAATGTGTCAAAGTATCACACACATGACCCAGAACTTCAGCAGAAAACTGCAATGAAATGAGAAGGTTAATGGTATTCTCACCACCGATAAGTGGTTTTAATGTTACTAATATTTGCATGCTGTAAAATCTGTAGACTTGACCCCCCAGAAATCTAGAAGTGGGAAATTCTGCCTGAGTTTCAATCATGTTCAAAGTACTTATTTACCTACTTAAGAAGGATAATAGCTGATTTATCCTACAGCATTAAATGAATGGGGTGTATTGCCATCAACAATTATGTCAGGTTTGTTTTGAATTAATGAGGTGTAAACCATGGTATATTGGAAAACTAGTACATCCAATAACAGTATTGAAAAGAAGAAAAACTCTGTGAAGCAAGATATGCTGGAATTCAAATGCAAGGCTAACATTGTGCTAATGTAGACATATGCACTTTTTCTTGTTTTTATAACTCAGTTCTGATCCTCTCTCTACAACTCACATTTCAGAAAAAGTAACGGTTGCTCAAGGTTTGTCATTTTCAAGTTAACATTATCAGCTCAGTTTCTCTTGTGATGTCTGGTGGCTGTAGCTCAGGAGGTAGTGCCGGTTAACTACTAGTTTCAAGGTTAGTGGTTCAATCCCTGGTTATTCCAAAATGTATGGATGCTACCCAAGAATGGGTAAATGGGGCAAGTTGTATACGGTACTTTGGGTGCTTAGCTAGAATATAAAAGTTCTATATAAGGTCCATGTTAGGGTGATAGAGACACATAGATATAAAGACATCATTTACTACAGCGCGGTTTCAACAACAGTGTTAACAATTAAGCTGAAAAGAGGCAATAATGTAGCATACTGAAGTAAAACTACTCTACTTAAAGTTAAATGTACTTTTTATTAGAATACACTTTTTAATGATGTGTGCCATACACAAGTTGTTTGTACTTGTAGAAACTATACAACATGTTAAAACACCCAGAACTCACTGTTGTCTCATCTGTGTGCCCCATACACAGCACAAATGTGTGTATCAATTATGTGACAGACCTCCTCTGTTTCTATCCAATGCCTAATTTGCTGTATTTACAGTAACACTGCTTTCATTAACATTTGAATGATAAAATGTAACATGAACTTTGACTGATCGCTGCAGAAGTCTTGGAGTCTTTTAGTTTGTTTTAATCTGATCCAAATCAGCGTATGAGTTTGTAAACTTGGAACATTTTCCTGGTGTTTGGTTTTGCAGAAAAATCCAGGTGGACAACCAACTGAATCAAAAAGTGACTGTATAAATTTTGTGGCATGTTCAGTCCGCTTATTGGCTGTGTCTGATGTGTCTGGGACAGAAGCAACGAACACAGGATTATGTAGTGTTCTGGGCCCTATTTCAGGAAACATGTTGAACAGTCTTTGAGCTGCTTCCTGGAAAGAGAGCCCATGCACGGTGGATTACATGTGATGCCTTTGTTTATTTTATTGCTAGTTGGTACAGTCTGTGCATTCTGCACATCCGAAAGAATAACATTTTAACATTGTTTGTTTTTACATACATGTTCTGAAAAATAGCTCAATATAACCAAGTCAGCTTGAAAAACTAGCATGGGTTTGGTAAATACACTTATAGAGTAAGTGCAGTGTTTCCTGCTTGTCTGGTACCATTTCATAAAATGACCACATGGAGAGGCTGTAGACTTTTTCATTTTCATTTAAAGCCTTGGTTGTCACTGAGACTTTATTGCAGTCAACAGACACTTAAATAGGTACATCTTACTGATACTTTGTTTTGTCCATATTAATTAAAAATTCGCTTTTACATATCATCTTCCGTTGTTTTCATTCAAATTCCGTTGTTTTCTTTGAAATTCTGCTGTTTGTTTTCAAATTCAGTTGTTTTCATGCAAAGTCTGTTGTTTTCATTCTAATTCAATTCTATTTCATTCAATCTCTATTGTTTTCATTCAAATTTTGCAGTTTTCATTGAAATTCTGTTTTTTTCATTAAATTTTGTTGTTGTCATTCTAATTCTGTTCTTCTCATACTACTTCTGTTGTTTTCTTCCTAATTTTGTTTTCATTCAAATTCTGCTGTTTTTTTTTTTCCAAATTCCGTTGTTTTCATTCAAATTCAGCTGTTGTCATTCTAATTCTGTTGTTTTCATTCTAATTCTGTTGTTTTCATTCAAATTCATTTGTTTTCATTCAAATTCTGCTGTTGTCATTCTAATTCTGTTGTTTTCATTCAAATTCTGCTGTTGTCATTCTAATTCTGTTGTTTTCATTCAAATTCTGCAGTTTTTTTTAAAAATTCCGTTGTTTTCATTCAAATTCATTTGTTTTCATTCAAATTCTGCTGTTGTCATTCTAATTCTGTTATTTTCATTCAAATTCTGCTGTTTTTTTTCAAATTCCGTTGTTTTCATTCAAATTCATTTGTTTTCATTCAAATTCATTTGTTTTCATTCAAATTCTACTGTTGTCATTCTAATTCTGTTGTTTTCATTCAAATTCTGCCCGCCTACTACGCTTGCAAAGGTAAAATGATTGGCTAGAATTCAAAGTGTATTACATCTCAGGGGAAAAAAGCACCGAAATGTGCGCTGCTTTTCGGTCTGGTTACTACCGTTTATGTCAGAACCGGGGCCATCGATACCGGTACCCATCCCTACTAAGCAGTGACAAAATTTTCTCATGATAGTCTTTCTGGTTTAGCAATACTGTGTGCCTGCCCTTGTCTGCTGGAAGGATGATAATGTTATTGTCTCCTCTCCTCCATGCTGATGTTGGATGCTGGGGGCTTCGCATTGTTGAGACAGGCTGAAACCTTCGTCCGTAGTTTCTCTGCTTCCACGTCTGCAATATTGTTGTTTCGAATTGCTGTTTCTGTGGCTGTGATCAGCTCCACTAGCAGGATTTGTCTCGGCATCACAGCAAAATTCAACCCTTCAGCAAGGATGTTTTTCTCTGCTTAGGTGAGCTGTCTGTCAGACAAATTCTTCACCCACTTGTCCACATTGTCGGTGTGGCATCCTCTCTCCATGGCCACTGATGACATTCTCCCTATTTTGCTGTGGTTTCCGACGTACAACAAGTAAGTCAAACTTCCTTTGTTGCCTGGTCTTAGGCTAAGTCCACACGTACCTGGGTACTTTTGAAAACGCAGATTTTTCTATGCATTTGCACCTTTCGTCCACACGTAAACGGCATTTTTGGTCACTGAAAACAGAGATTTTTTAAAAACTCCGGCTAGGGTGGATATTTTTGAAAACTCAGTTTTTGCATTTACGTGTGGACGAGAAAAACGGAGAAAACGGAGAAAATGCAGCGTCAAAGGTGTGCGCATTTTTTGACGTCACACTGTGCGCCACGTTATTGTTTTGGTGAAATGAATTTCTACAATACTATTACTGTTAATTGTACTCTCTGCAGTGTTTAAATGCTTACATATACACACACAGTTACTGTCCCTCCACACATACGACTCGGTTCTGCTTCTATGCCCCAGCTTTGTTTACTTTTTCCCACCGAGGCTTCTAGACTTCTGATTGGCCAACATTTCTGCACGGTTAGGAATATATCGCCACCTGTTGCTTTGGCATGTTCCTAGCAGCGTTTTCCTTCATTTCTGCCTTTACGTGTGGACGGGATTATTTTTTTAAAACGAAAACGGAAAATCTCCGTTTTCAAAAATACCCGTGTACGTGTGGACGTAGCCTTAGACTTCTCATGCTGTGCTAGATGAGCCTTCTTAAGGAATTCAAACACCTTTTTAAGAGTATTGTGATCTAGAAGCATTGTAAGTCTCTGTCGGAACCGCTCCTTTCGCCATCTTACAATGCTGTGATTGCAGCTATTCCCCAACTCTGTGTAAATGGTACTCATGGCCATTGATCAGTAGTCTTTGATCAATGAGCTTTGATCAGTGGTTGTTGATCAATGGTCATGAGAATTTGCATATTAATAATCAAGGACCTGACCTCCCAGCCCATTGTTCCTTCAGTGGTGCTAGTTTCAGTCATTATGCAAATGTACTGTTTATAGGATTGGGGAAACCTGCAGTCAGCTGAGACTGAAGAAGTCACTTGGATGAGTGACAAAACGTTTCTCCCACTGAAAACACCAGATGAACAGAATCAAACTTTGGGGATTTACTTACCTGGTTGATTGAGCATGCATCAACACATCTTTATCCAGCATTTTGTGCATAATTTGTGACATTCACATGTTACTCATAAACACACTTAGTATAACATCAGAATCATTCACATCATTCTTGCTTACGCCCTTTTAATGTCACACACGAGTTTCTCACCTCCCCTCAGCATTATATACCCATGCAGATAGTCTCAGTTTTATCAAGTCACAGTTTGTGTGTATAGTACAGCCATAAGCGTTAATTTTATTCTATGCACAACTCTCGTTATAAAATAAATATTATTGTAAAATTATGAGACCATCAGTAGATGTAACAACTACTATTATATATTAGGACCGCATTAAGAAAAAAAGAAAAAGAAAAAAAATAGTGCTCACTTTGAGATTAAAGTCAACTCCAAATACTATTTTAAGAAAAAAAAAAAAGTCCAAATGTTGAGATAAAAGTTTTAGTTTGAAGCCAAATAACTGCCACTTTTCAACTTTAATCTAGAAATTTTGATGTTGAAATTAAATAATCAATATATTTATTTTCTTTTTTTAAAATGTGAGTAGTATTTTTTAGTTACAAGGTTATTGTCTGTGAAGGTTCTCAGTCATCCAGGTCATGGCAGTCTAAAGCAGTCATTCTCAAACTGTGGTACGCAGGAAAGCTCCAATGTTTTTAAAGATTAAAGATTATACAATTGTAGAGGTATGCAAAGACGACACAAGAGTTCCCGAGACTCTTCTGGGAGCCGGAGTCAACCAGAAAACGTCTCCCCGAGCGTGAGTCCTCTATAAAGAGCAGCCTTTCCTTATCGCCAGCGGTCTTGGCCGCTACAGAGTGCTGGCAGGCTCGTTTCCCTGGGCCTTAAAACTGCAAAGGCAGCATGGCGCTGTCACGCTGATGGTAAACACAGGCCTTTTCCGCTGTGCTGCAACCCCAGCAACCATCGATGAGTCGCAGGCTTCAACTTCAACTTCCACACTGTGGAAACACGCTGAGGAACACAAGACAAAAATATGAGGCAGGGAACTGATATGGTAAGCAGACAATCTGGCGAAGGTTCAATGTGAGCACTGGTCATAAATACTGCTGGAGTAACTGCCAACAGGTTAGGAGTGAGGAGGGCTCCACCCAGGGGAGGAGAGCTGATGCTGTGGAAAATTACTCAGACTTACCCAGATCATGACAAGAACATTGTGGAGGGCTGCACCAATAAGCCTATAGGAGATCAAATTAATAAACTGAATGTTACAGCCCTAGCAGGGCCTCCTGAAACTGTCCTTGTGTGGGTGTGGTGTTCTCTCTGTCTCTCTCTCACTCTTCTCTCTCCCCTGGACACAGCTGCTTTTGATTAGCCTTGTTTACCACCTGGACCCAGTCAGCAATCACCTCTCTGAGGCTATATAAGCTGGGATGACCTGCAAGGGAGGTCATGACCTGCAAGGGAGAGGGGCTACATGGTTTTTTACTAGGTTTTAGAAAGACTCCTTTGAGTAGTAAGTAGATGGGCTTGTGGTCCCTGGAAGTGTCTCCCTGTGGTGAGGAGTTAAGTAAGAAGTGTGGGAAGTGCCTCTCTTATTTGTTTGGTAGTTTTTTCTTTTGTTGTTGCAACTGCTTCCTTTGTTTCTTTGGCATTATTGGTAAAACGGTGTTGCCGGCTCGTTAAGTTAACGTTATTTGTAATAAAACTACATTATTTGTAATAAAACTATATTTTTATAGAACACCTCTGTCTGGTTTTCTTTTCATTCCATTCCCGGACCCATTTGTTACTGGTCCCCACACTCACACCCGTAGACCACTTTGTGGAGATGTAACACTGAAATAGAAATCACAACACTGCTGAATTAAAGACTAAACTTTTAACATAACTGGCTTGTTTTTACATATCATACATGCTCTGAAAAATAGCTCAATATAACCAAGTCAGCTTGAAAAACTAGCATGGGTTTGGTTAAATACACTTATTTAAATAGAGTAAGTGCAGTGTTTCCTGCTTGTCTGGTGCCATTTCATAAAATGACCACATGGGGAGGCTGTAGACTTTTTCATTTTCATTTAAAGCCTTGGTTGTCACTGAGACTTTATTACAGTCAACAGACACTTAAATAGGTACATCTTACTGATACTTTGTTTTGTCCATATTAACCTGACAGCATCATGCAAATTGCTCTCGAATCTCCTGTGACATGTGACGTCAACAAGACAGTTTTACTCCTGCTCACTGAACATTTTTCTTGGACCATTCTCTGTAAATATCAGGGATGTTTGTGTGGGAAACTCCCAGCATATATGCAGTTTCTGAAATCAGCCTGCCTTAAATCACCTTTTTTTCCCCCCGCTATTCTGATGCTTGACTAGAACTTCAGAAGGTAGGCTTGACCTGTGTCAACGTGATAAAACGCTTACGTGCATTGACTTGCTGTCATGCTGTTATGTGATTGGCTGAGAAATGGAAAAAATATATATAGAAAAGGGAGTTTACACATATGGT
The DNA here is from genome assembly GCF_056152115.1 of Neolamprologus brichardi. NCBI lineage: Eukaryota > Metazoa > Chordata > Actinopteri > Cichliformes > Cichlidae > Neolamprologus > Neolamprologus brichardi. The sequence goes on from NC_142108.1 coordinate 21,472,350, forward strand.
GTTTGATTTGCACTTTTTGAATGTTATACAATTAGTTATACAATCGAGGTGTGTGTGGAAAAAAAGTTTTTTTCAAAATCCTTAAGAATAAACATTAAAAGTGTCTCTGATTATTATGGTTATTTTTGCGCCACACATCTGTTTTTTTTTTTTTTTTAAATACTTTTTTTATTGATCCAATCAGCGTTTATCTTGTTTGGGAATTTTTGTGTTTTATTCTTCATATTTTCCTTCTTTACTCAGTTACTTTTTAAACATTTTCATTTTTCCTTTCAAAATATAAGAAATGCTTTAAACAAATACTGAAGACTAATGACTTCCTTTCATTTGCATATTTGAGCACATTTTCAATTCAATTCATTTTTGTTTATAAAGCGCCAAATCACAACATCAGTCACCTCAAGGCGCTTTATATTGTAAGGTAGACCCTACAATAATACATACAGAGAAAACCCAACAATCATATGACCCCCTATGAGCAAGCACTTTGGCGACAGTGGAAAGGAAAAACTCCCTTTTAACAGGAAGAAACCTCCGGCAGAACCAGGCTCAGGGAGGGGCGGCCATCTGCTGCCGGTTGGGGTTACAGAAGGAAGACAGGGTAGAAGATATGCTGTGGAAGAGAGAAGGAGATTAATAAAAAGTACATTTGAATGCAGAGAGGTCTATTAACACATAGTGAGTGAGAAAGGTGACTGAAAAGGAAACAGTGCATCCTGTGCAGCCTATGGCTATTGCAGCATAACTAAGGGAGGATTCAGGGTCACCTGGTCCAGCCCTAACTACATACTTTAGCAAAAAGGAAAGTTTAAAGCCTAATCTTAAAAGTAGAGATAGTGTCTGTCTCCCGAATCCAAACTGGAAGCTGGATCCACAGAAGAGGGGCCTGAAAACTGAAGACTCTCCCTCCCATTCTACTTTAAATACTGTGGGAACAACAAGTAAGCCTGCAGTGCGATAGCAAAGTGCTCTAATAGGGTGATATGGTACTACAAGGTCATTAAGATAAGATCGGGCCTGATTATTTAAGACCTTGTATGTGAGGAGCAGGATTTTGAATTCTATCTATCTATCTATCTATCTATCTATCTATCTATCTATCTATCTATCTATCTATCTATCTATCTATCTATCTATCTATCTATCTATCTATCTATCTATCTATCTATCTATCTATCTATCTATCTATCTATCTATCTATCTATCTATCTATCTATCTTTGAAACTGTGATCAATAAACCACATATCATGAACACATAATGACACCGTTTATATTTAACTGAAACAGACTTGTACATCTCACAGTGCAGACAAGTCAAAAAGATCTTTGTGATGCTGAACTGAAACTATAACCTTTATTTAATCACTGTTCTTGTCGGATCATGAGTTTTACTTCCTTACTTATTTTGCACAGTGTGTGTGTGTGTGTGTGTGTGTGTGTGTGTGTGTGTGTGTGTGTGTGTGTGTGTGCATGTCAGAAAGTGTCAGAATGAACCACTGACTCATTTTTTCAGTTTAATAAGAAGTCTGTTCACCAACAGAAGGAAATCCCGTCCTTTCATTGGAGATCCAACAATCAGAAAACCCGACAGGTGAGTAAAATAACACCTCAACACACAGAAAACATGGAATATTGTTAAATATTTGTTTGTCAACAGCAGGGCAGTGTATATAATAGAAATGTTAAATAACTTAAAGATAAAGTTCACAGTGGGATCATCTCTGAACCAACTTTCAAGTCGTTGAGATTGTTAATCAAAGATAAATTAGCTACAATTAATGCGAACAAGAACAAAATCAAAAATCAATTTAAGCTGTTTGTAAAACAGATTTCCCTTAAACTAAAAACTTACATCAGCCACTAATTTTGTTATTTCTAGTAAATTAAATGTACCGAAGGATTGACACTTGATGCATTATGAACGGTTATTATTATTAACGGTTTAGTCTTAAACAATACAACAACAATGTGATGTGTCATTTTATCCTCTATTCAGTTTATTGAATTGTTTCAATTGAAATTTATGAATATATGCTTGGAAATAGCTGTTGTATAAAGTTTCTACAGGATTTGCAGAAATAAAAGTGAACATTTCTAATTTAAGTCCAAAACATAAAGTGTCTTGAGGTAGCAGAATAAATGTAGAAAAAGACAGAATGTTTATGTCTTTACTTTGTTTCTTACATAGTTTCTTATTTGTAACTCTTGACTTTGACCAGATTCATCTTTGCAATCAAATGTTAAATCCAGTGTTTTGGACCATGGGTGGTAATTATGGGCTAGCGGTCTTGGTGGGCGTGGCCATACTTCTGGAGGCTGTCCAATGTCAAGTGAACTGCAAAGGAGCAAATGGTGAACGAGGAGTGAACGGCGCGCCGGGCAGGAATGGGTTGCTTGGAATGAAGGGAGAGAAAGGAGAGCCAGGTAACACCCTGCTAAATGCACAAACATTAACCTGCTTACCGCACTTGGTTTATGTACTTATTTTATCTTAACTGTCAATACAGAAGTTGAAAAAAATAAACAACAGAAGCTGAATAAAAACAGCATAAGTTGAATAAAAACAACAGAATTAGACAAAAACACAACACGGTGAAATAGCTACTTATAACAATCATTTATCTGCATTATTATGTTATTCTTTTAGAACACATTCTACTTTCTTTCTCTCACTGTTAGTCCTCCGCTTCTTTTCAGCTCACCTCAGTGCAATTCTTCACAAGTTTCAGTTTCTGTCACTTTTGCAGCTCTTCCTTTACTTTATTGTCTCTCTACTGTTGTGTTTTTATTCAATGCCATTCTGTTTTGTGTGCTTTTGCAGTGTTTTTCTATTTACTGGTGTGCTTTGAAATTTTAGTTTACAGTTTGATGTTCCGTGTGTTACAGAACCACTACACTAAAGAGTCAGACGTGCTCCACTGATAATGAGTGATAATGTTACTCTGTAATTGCTGGATGTATAAATAAGAAACAAAGTCTTCACAGGTGCTTTTGTCACCCCTCAACTGGTATAAAACTCAAAGACTGGTGTGGAATAATTCATTTTCTATTTGTAGCTGTGATGATTCAAGGTCCAGTGGATACAGCTAGCCTACTGAGGCAGAAAGGAGAGTTGGGAAATCGAGGCACGCAAGGACCCCAGGGCCCAAAAGGTTTCCGTGGAGATTTGGGGAAAGAGGGTGAGAATGGCCCCCCAGGTCCTCCTGGCCCAGACGGCAGGTTGTCCCAAGGTAACGAAGAGATCATTTCTGACCTCGCCATATGCTAACATACTGAGTATATCTTTTAAAACACAGCAAACATAATGCTGAACTCATATTGAGTACACAATAACTTACACAATGGATAATAAAGCAGGGCAACGTGGAAATGAGAGTTTCTTTTCTTTACTGGTAAGTTTAAGCTAGCATATGTAGTTAAACAGTTATCCAGCATCTTGTGCATAATTTGTGACATTCACATGTTACTCATAAGCACACATAGTGTAACATCAGAATATCGAGTGACCACCAGCACTGAGTGTCCAGTCTCATAACATAGCCATGATTTCTACCTTATAAATTACACATTAAACGCATCATTCATACTTGTGTGTATGTGTGTGTGTGTGTGTGTGTTCTCTTAGCAAGACACACCTCTCAGCAGGAGTCCCGTTCGGCCTTCTCAGTGATCAGAACCGACCGCAATTATCCTGCCTTCAGCCAGGTTCAGTCTGATGCCCATCACACCTTTCACTCCCTCAGATGTTTCATTTCTCATATTCTTAGTCACAGATGCAATATCTGGACATGAGTCCCTCTTAATGTCACACACATGAGTTTGTCACCTCCCTTCAGCAATATTTACCCATGCAGATATTTTCAGTTTTATCAAGTCACAGTTTGTGTGTATAATACAGAGTCCTGACACAAAGTACTCTTTTAAGAAAAAAGTCCAAATGTGAAGATTACATTTTTTTGTTTGAAGCCAAACAACTGCCACTTTTTGACCTCAATCTCAAAATTTTGACTTTGAAATCAAATAATTAATATTTTTTTATTTTTTTAATGCGGCCCTAATACTGCTTCATAAACAACAGTCTCTCGTATTTCTCTTACAGTTTTTAGTTACAAGGTTATTGTTTTCCTCTTTGTGTGTGTGTGTGTGTATCAGAAAATAACCTACCAAAAAGTTGTGGTCAACACAAATGGTGATCTTGACACACGCACTGGTGTCTTCACCTGCAGAGTACAGGGTACCTATTACTTCAACTTCCACTCTGTGGCCAAGGTAACTTGCTCCTGTCTGTTCCACTGTAAAATAAATCATACATACTGTGCACATTAGTGTGGCTTATACTATCATCTTGACAGGCACATTGTGTGTTAAATGCAGTGAAAGCTTTATAAGCTTATCCATATTTCTTCCCAACATTTGTGTGTTGTGTGTTTTTAGGTCAGCATGTGCCTGAAAATAGTCTATGATGGACCAGGAGGAACCCTGGGATTCTGTGATTTTAACAGATCAAACAGGCAATCTGAGCAGGTTGGTTTCAGGTCCAGTGAGAAACATGGAGGGAAAACATTTGATCAAACAACCACACAAATATCTGTTTGTCTAAAAGAAATCATCCTCTAATAATATCCCTGTATATTGCCTTGGGGTCAAAGGAGCTTGCAAAGAAAAGCGTCTGGACTTCTTTAAGTTGCTTGAAGACGTTTCACCTCTCATCCGAGAAGCTTCTTCAGTTCTAAGGTCAAATGGTGGAGAGCCCCAGATATAAACCTAGTGGGAGTTTCCCCCCACAGAGGGACAAAAGGACCCCCGATGATCCTCTAATCGCCTGAGCCAAGGTGTGAAACTGGGTGTGGGTCCCGATCAGCCAGAGTTTCGGGTGAGTTCATTGTGAAACCTGGCCCCACCTTATCATGCGAATTCCTGAGGTCAGATGGCCCAAGATGTGAGTGGGCATTAAGGCGTCTGGGGAGGGAACTCAAAACTGGATTATAGATGGCAGACAGCCTCTGTTCAAAGATGGTCGCTCACAGTGGACATAGATGGCTTCTTTCACTCCTCTTTCAAACCATCTGTCCTCTCTGTCCAAAATGTGAACATTGGCATCCTCGAAAGAGTGACCTTTGTCCTTAAGATGCAGATGGACAGCTGAGTCTTGTCCTGTGGAGGTGGCTCTTCTGTGTTGTGCCATGCGCTACCATCCACTGTGAGCTACCATCTTTGAACAGAGGCGGTGGTTTACGACACCAACTGTCTGCCATCTATAATCCAGTTTTGAGTTCCCTCCCTAGACGCCTTAACGCCCACTCACATCCTGGGCCATGTGACCTCAGGAATTCGCATGATAAGGTGGGGCCAGGTTTCACAATGAACTCACCCGAAACTCTGGCTGATTGGGACCCACACCCAGTTTCACACCTTGGCTCAGGCGATTAGAGGATCATCGGGGGTCCTTTTGTCCCTCTGTGGGGGGAAACTCCCACTAGGTTTATATCTGGGACTCTCCACCATTTGACCTTAGAACTGAAGAAGCTTCTCGGATGAGAGGTGAAACGTCTTCAAGCAACTTAAAGAAGTCCAGACGCTTTTCTTTGCAAGCTCCTTTGACTACAATGACCTGGATGACTGAGAACCTTCACAGATATATTGCCTTGGCTTATTCTTTACACTGACTGCAGCATTTTGTCACGAAGCCTCGACTTGATCGGCTGTGTTGCCTTTCAGGTGCTGTCAGGTGGTGTGGTTTTACAGCTCACAGTTGGACAGAGGGTCTGGCTTGAGTCCTTTAGGGAAAACCAGGTACCTGCTGATACCAGGGACAACCAGGAAAAAAAGATCATCTTCAACGGCTTCCTGCTCTTCCCAAGTCCAGCATAGAGTTCAGCTGTACGCTCAGAAATTTAACTTCACAATGGAGTCTGTGCTCAAACACCAGACTGCATCACTTTGTCAGTTTAATATCTAAAAATCTCATATTTCAATTGTTGTTTTAAAAGCAGCATCACAGCATTAACATGCATTATCATCTAGAGAACACAATTTCATGTGAACATGTAAGCAGGTAATTTTGTGTCTACTCATGTCATACTCATGTAAATTTTGATTATTAGCACTGACAAAATAAAATTGAAGGCTATTATTCACTGTGATTGTGTCTGCTGATATTAAATCAATGAGAAATGTACTTTCATATAATTTGATAAATGAAATTTTATTCATCTGTAGCATCCAGTAAAGTAAAAATACAGAAGATATAAAACCTCCTCAGGATCAAGGCTGGAGAGCCCCAAAATCCTCTGGGATTCTGTTTTCATTTGCTATTGATTAATTGCAAAAGCAAAGGCATCTAAAGCACTCTGTCACAACCAGCTAAGGTGGGTTCTTAGGCCAAGCATTAGTCTTTGGGGCAATGTGCTTATATGAACTACAGATAATCTTGCAAGTCAGCTAAGGTGATCCAGACTTAAAATGCACTAAAAGTGGATGCAGCTGCTGGAAAAGCTGTAAAACATGTGAAAATACAGTTAAAAGTCCAAAATGTATGGAATAGATTTTGTGAATGGCTGCAAAGTTTGTAACGAAGAACATAAAAAAAAAATCTTTGGGGTAGCCTATTTTTTTAAAATATATTCTAACGATGGTTAAAGGTTATTTTACAGTGACAGGTTGGCTATCTCTGCACACTGTTGTTGTTTCTTTAAGGTACATGTTTGGTTGTGCTGCAGAAAAAAGGGAGTTAGTGCGTGCAGGAAGGGGAGAGGGGTCCTTGTTGTTGTTGTGACTGTCCGGGGCTGAAGAGAGTGGGTTGCACTCTCCCCGGAGTTAACAGCCCATTTGCCTGTGTTACGGAGTAAACAGACAAACTGAGATCAAAGCGTCCGGTTCTTGAGAACATATGGGAACATTACAGTATATATATCTATATATATCTATATCTATATCTATATCTATCTATCTATCTATCTATCTATATATATATATATATATATATATATATATATATATATATATATATATATATATATATATATACACACACACACATATATATACATATATGTGTATGCTGTTAATATGGCTGCTCATATTATTAAACATGGTCAATGTTTTAATAGAGGTCAATGTATGTGCAAAGCACCACATCAAATTCCCCAAAGTGAGTGGTGTGATTTGTTCTATCCAGGTGCAAGTGATGAGATGGAGTGATGCTAAAATTTTACCCCCTGAGTCTGAACTCTCTGTGTAGAGATGAAACTCCTCCTATCTCTTTCTCTCTCTCTCTTTTTCTCAACAAAAACAAAACTGAAGTAATAGTCTTTGGTGCCAAAGAAAAACGATTACAGGTCACCAGAGAACTTCAATCTATACACCTAAAAACCACAAACCAGGCGAGAAATTTGGGTGTAGTGATGGATGCAGACCTAAACTTAGAAAAACACATTAAGACAATAACAAAATCAGCTTACTATCACCTCAAGAATATTTCAAGGATAAAAGATCTGATGTCTCAACAGGACCTGGAAAAACTAGTCCATGCATTCATCTTTAGTAGGCTTGATTACTGTAACAGCATCTTTACAGGTCTACCTAAAAAATCAGTCAGACAACTACAGCTCATTCAAAACTCTGCTGCTCGGGTCCTCACTAAGACCAAAAAAGTGGACCACATCAGTCCAGCTCTGAGGTCTTTACACTGACTGCCTGTCTGTCAGAGGATAGACTTTAAAGTTCTGATGCTGGTCTATAAAGCTCTGAATGGTTTAGGACCAAAATACATCAGTGACCTCCTGACCCAGTATGAACCTTCCAGATCCCTCAGGTCATCTGGATCTGGTTTTTTATCAGTTCCCAGAGTCAGAACCAGACACGGAGAAGCTGCATTCAGCTTTTATGCTCCTTATATCTGGAACAAACTCCCAGAAAGCCTCAGATCAGCTGAAACACTCAGTTTATTTAAATCCAGCATGAAGACTCTCCTGTTCTCAGCTGCATTTGAATAAAACACCAAATCCACACTTTTAAGCTTAAATTTCAAAACTTACATTTTAACTACTGATTTTATCTACTGTTTTTTTAATCAATTTTGAATCATGCTTTTTATTTGGTTTTGTTCTTTAATGTCTCTGTAAAGCACTTTGAATCACCTTGTTGTTGAATTGTGCTATATAAATAAACTTGCCTTGCCTCTTTTTTTTTCATTTCTGCCCATGCACAAACAACTTTTACTGCCCATCACCCTTTAGCTGTCTAATTTATCAAACAGGAATATTTCAGCCCCTCCTAAGGTGGTGAGGGAAGTGAAACATGTTCTGTTGTTCGCACTTCTTCTTTTGGTAAACTTTTGTATCTCAGCAGACCTCTAACTTCTGTTTGTGTGTACATTTGGTTGAATTGCTCAAATCTGTTCTTCAGATTCTGTCATGAGTCAGAAATATTTCAGAATCTTGTACTTTCATAATCCCACTTTTTATACCAGTTTCACTGTGGTGGTTCACAAACTAATAACATTCATGATTAGGTTAACTTTGTAAAGGGTCAGTCACGCCTGATCAGGACCCCAAGAGTCAGTTTTTAGGACCATGGGTTAAAAATTTTAATTTGGCATTAACTTTGTGAGCAGTTTGAACCAAATCTCAAGTATGTATTTCTGGTGCCCAAGTATCCCGAAACTGGGTGAAAGTAAAACAATACTTTATAACGAAATAAACATCCCTTTGTATTTAGCTTGATGAGATGAGATTACAAATACTTTATTTATCATGAAATACTTTTAATATGATTTGAACCTACTGTGCGCTTACCTCTCAGTGTCATGACTTCCTTTCATAGTAAAACCTACTTCACCCCATAACCAGCAGCAGGTTCAGTTTCCTCAGAGTCTCTTCCACCATGGACCTCACCAGCAGCAGCAGCAGCAGCAGCTTTATTTAGGTTGCAGAATGTAAAGCAGAATGTGACAGACTATCACCCCGGAACTAAATAATACAAATACTTCCAAAATGTGAAGGCTGTCCTGTCTGCCATCATGCTAGCTGACCATAATGTGGACTAACACAGCTGCAGGTTTAAATACACTTCATTAGCAAGTAGCAAAATAAAAAGTAACACAGACAAAAAAATGTCAGTTTGTTTATTTTAAAAAGTAACTAAACTGATCACATTGCTTGTAATTTAAATTACACTGAAAAACAAAGAGCTTGGTCTGAGGACAAAACAGTAAGCACAACATTATGAGTAATGCAGCAGGTAGTTTTTCCAGGCAAAATGCATCACCATGGCAACCATAAACAGGGATACAAAATCAGAGCTGTTTCAAATCTAACTTAAACCTTAATCTTTTCCTAAATTGAGGTATTTTGTAATGCTTAAATTTAGCATAGTTGTTCTTATAGCCTAACCCGATCCATATTATGAATATAAAAGTCTTTATTCATCCCAGAAGTCTGAGAAACTGTGTTACAACAACCAGTTACATAAAAAGAAAAACAAAAAACGAAACAAGACAAGACATCAACAATGATACAAAATGTAGATTAAATATAATTTTAATGCAGGTATTTTTGTATTATGCAATGTGATATTTTGTGTCCCCAGAGCTAAAACACATGAGAAAGGCTTCATGCCTTATAGAATAGAATTAGAATAGAATTCAACTTTATTGTCATTGCACATGCACAGGTACAGGGCAACGAAATGCAGTTTGCATCCATCCAGAAGTGCTTTAGTGATATAGATATATTACAATATATATTAGCAATAATATAGATATGTAAGTATGTTACAGAAATGGGTCTATTATGGTATGTTATAATGTACACGGTATGAAGTATGTTATGAATATTCTATAACTATAAGTATGTACAGGCTGTAGTGAGTACAAGCTATGTACAGGCTATGAACAGGATATAAATATGAAATAAAAAAAAAACTATACAGAAATCTGAGATATACAGTTATACAGAAATGTGAACTATGCAAGTTATAAACAGTTGTAGGATTAAAAATTATCGTATGATTATTTACACAGAACTATACAGTAGTGCAGTTAAGATAAGTGAGGTATGTGGATAATTTCTACAGAGGTATATAAAGTGCTAGTGATTGTGAATGGTGGTTCAGTCCATGTTATTATTGTGTGTTTGAGGGTACGGTTGTCCATTGTGTGTGTGTGTAGGTGGTTGTGTGGGTGTGTGTATGTCCAGTCCATGAGTCCATAGGTGGCATGCCATGGCATGCAGCACAACCTTTCACCACATCCACAGTGATTCTGTGTCAGCTGATGGAGGAATCCAAACTCATTTAAACAGCAGCAACAATGACAAAATCCCACAGAAAGCAATGTAGAAGCCAATGATAATTTAAATAACAACATATTGAAAATATAAAAACTACAAAAATCTGAAACATGGGTGAGTTGAATTTGAGTCTTTGGCACATGCCAGTCTCCAAATGTTTTGACCTTTAAAGTGGAAAATATTAAGCTTGTGTATATAGAGAGGGATTAATATATATAAGACTGTAAGGGCAGAAAATCTTGATTAGCAAAATGGAAAAAATCCCCAGTAAAATTCATGTCCAGAAAAAAGAATCAATAGATTAGAGGTTGTGATTATTTTATTGAGTCTGTATGGTGTAATATTTTAGAATCGTGGAAAGGAAATTGAGTTGAAATGAGTTAAGGAAAGAAAGTGTGCGGAATATTAGTTCAGTTTGTTCAGTTTGATGATGAATAGACAATGGTGTGGTTATTTTTGTTTATTTAATTGGATTTCTTGACAATGACGACACCACCCATTTCCTTATGCATCACCAAGACCTCATCTGACAACTGCAGACAACATCTGAAATGTTCAGAAATCTTTTGGAAAGATTAAAAGAAGAAAACTGGAGCCTTTTTTTAGGTTCTGGTAACTTTGCTAACTTTCTAGTTTAGGATTTGCTTCTCTGTTCTCTCTTTCTTTCTTGTGTGTCCAGCTGTCAGTAAAACCCAGAAATGCAGAACTTCATTTGCTCAGCATAGAAAATAATCAGTGACGTAAAGTTGCTGAATCTTTGCTTTTGACTTTGGTTTCCTTGTGCGACTGTAACACGACCCCGAGCGTCTCTTCAGTTTGCGTTTAACTCATCGTGGTTGGTTTTATTCTCCCGTCTTTTCTCTCAGGTGAGGTTTCTACATTTATGATGAATTATCTGTTCAGCTACTGATTGATCTGTTTGTCACACTGAAGCGTTCATTGAAAGGGTCTCCTGTTTCCTGTTTGTTTATTATGTTTGTGTGGCCCGTGCATTAACAGAGGAATTTAAATTCAATAACTGATTTTAAAAAACTTTTCTATTTCTGACAAATAATTTTGCACTTGTTGCTATTGCAGCGCTTGTTTCTCTCCTTGATGTCGTCCTCGTTTCCTCCTCTCCTTTCATTCTTCTTTTTCTTTGCTTTCCTTTCCTAATCCATTCTCCTTATCCATGTGCCTAGAGCGATACATGACTTGTTGTAAATGACTTATTGGCCTACAATCTGTGAAAAATATGACTAACATTTTTCCCATGAACGATATTAAGCCATTTTAAGCCAGAAAGAGTACATCTATCACAAGGTAGCAGCAAAGATACTGTTACATTTTGGGTACTTATCCAGGTGAAAACGGTAACTCACATTAAAAATGTCTTTTCAAGAGAGATCTGACCAAACATAAAATCACAGTTCTTTTAAAATAGCTTAAGGAACCAAAGAGGGCTAGATTGATTATGATGTCAGTACAATAATGTGGAGCCATAAAGATACTTGCAAAATATTAATTTCTTCATTTTATATAAAACCCCTTCATAAATCCTCATCACTACAGTCTATCTACCAAAATAAGTTAAGACATTACTAATAAAAAAAATTTTTTTTTGGGGGGGGGGGGGGGACATCATTGATTTTCCTATTTTCTTTGTTTTTCTCTTCTTTTGCTCCATTATTTGTTTGCTTCTCATCTTTTTCCATCGCTTCTCCTCCCTCTCAGGATTTACCCATCATGCTCCACCATTGTTTCCTCACTATTGGAGCCATGGTTTCATTGGCAATATCCGGGCTAATCGCTATGGAGACCTGTCCAGCTACAGGGATGCCCGGAATGCCAGGCGAGTGCATTTTTGTGCACATGATTGTTGAGACTGATGTGTTTTTGTTCTCTATTAGTTTTTTGAGTTTCATTAGAACTTTCTGACCATCTTCAGGTATTCCTGGGCTTCCTGGAAGAGATGGTCGTGATGGACAAAAAGGAGAGAAAGGAGATCCAGGTATCTAGAACATAGCTGTGTAAAAGCAGGTTATGATAAGGGAAAAATCATTTTGTCACCAATGTATCCTCTACAAAAGGAGAGAACAAACAAAGCGCTGTATTTAGGTCATTCAGCCAGCGCTTCTTAGGCCTCCCACACATATATTGCTGGGTCTTATCACTCACTTAGAAGCCTTCATAACCAAAACGATTCCACTGCAACCATAGATGGCTCTGGAAGCAATCCCTGTGGCTACTGTTAGCGGCAGAGCTATGAATGCACAGATTCATACATCTGAACATTGGAATTATTGGGACTTGCACGTGATATAATCATCTGCAAAAGTCTGTCTGCTGAAACCAAAATGACTTCTGTTTAAGTTAATTCAACTAAATGTCAGATTGTAATCCCTTACGTTACTGATCACTGAGGAAAGTAATTACATTAATGTACTAATGCTTCGAACTTGTTTCTTTAGGAACAAAGTTGCAAGGTGGTCTCGGGCCTCAGAAAGGAGAGAAGGGGGAGCCTGGCCCAAAGGGGCCCCCTGGTAAAAGAGGTCAGATTGGGGAGTCTGGGAAGCCAGGTACCCCAGGAACTGCTGGACCTCCGGGAGAACCAGGAGAACAAGGGTAGGTAAACAGTTCAACAGTTTACTCAGTAAACTGTCAAAGCTGGATTACACCCTGGCCAAATGAGACAACTGCTTGCAACCTAAAGCAGGTTAAATGCTGCTCCAGCTTTATGCGTGCTACATTAATTATATGAAACAAAAAAGGCCATTCCTTGATTTAACTATATGAAATGTATAACTGCTAATGAGTTTATTTTTTTAAACCTATGTTTAATTCATTCATTCATTTTAATTAAATTTTATGTAAATAGTTCAGAATCAAAACAATAGTTGCTTCAAGGCGCTTCATATTGTTAAGTTAAGACTGTAAAATAATGTAGGAGCGAACACCCCCCCCCCCCCCCCCCCCCAAAATAAATAAATAAATAAATAAATAAAATGAGTAAGCCCTTGACAACAGTAGGAAGGAAAAACTCCCCTTTAACAGGAAGAAACCTCCAGACTCAGGGAGGGACAGCCAAATGAGGGTCGTGGCATTTGGGAGGTGAGGGAGGGAAGGAAAACAGGACAAGTGGAAAGTGTGGAAGACAGCCAGAGATTAATACTTTCCCCACGGGGATCAATAAATTATTATTATTATTATTATTATTATTATTATTATTATTATTATTATTATTATTATTATTATTATTATTATTATTATTATTATTATAAGTAATGATTAAATGCAGAGTGATGTATAAACATGATGAGAGTCAAAAGAGGTGAATGAAAAAGAAGCAGAATCATGCATCATGGGAAGGCAAGTATTGCAAAGGGAGGATTCAAGATGAGAGCATTATGTTCACTGTTAAAAACAAAACAAAAAAAACAGTCCACTGCAGTTGTTCTGCATTAATTAGCTACTTTAAAAAAAATGGCACCCTGTTCTATTAAAAAAATACTCTCTGTTGCTGCAGGGCTGTTGTAGTCCAGCAGCAGGCGGCCTTCAGTGTGGCCAGAGCGACAAACCAATACCCGGATAAAGCCAGCGTCATTAAGTTCACCGATGCAATCACCAACATCAACGATGACTACAACACAAACACAGGACACTTCAGGTGAGTCAGTTTAATGTTGAATGATTAATGTTAGGTTCAAAATTGTACAAACTCATTTGGCAGTGAAACGTGATGGCAACGATGATTCCTGCTCAAACTTTCATAATAATACATTTCATAATGATCATAGAGTTCAAGCACTCATACTATAGCAATCAGAGGCAACACTACCACACCGTCATAATTAGGATTTTGGAGGACTGCACATGAGCATGTCTGCTATTTTATTTAAATAGCACCAAATCACAAAAACTGTTGCCTCAAGGTACTTTATATTGTAAGTTAAAAACCATAAAGTAATACAGAGAAAAAACTTGCACTTGGTGACAGAGTGAAGGAAAAACTCCCTTTTAACAGGAAGAGGCCCTCAGCAAAACAAGGCTCGGGCAGGGGCAGGCATCTGCTATGACCAGTTTGGGGTGAGGGGAGGAAAACAGGACAAAAGGCAAAATGTGGAAGACAGCCAGAGATTAATAATAAGTAATGATTAAAAGCAGAGCGATGTATAAACCTGCATACATCAAAACACTACAGGGTCATGCACAGTTAATTCCAATCATCAAGCTCCATGTTCTTCTTGCTTCATGAGTAACACCAAGAGTCTTTGCATCCAGTCTTTGCATCTTTCCCATCCACTCGATTCTCCAGATTTAGCACTCTGTGACTTCCTCTTGCCAAAAATCTTAACCTCCTAAGACCCCAACTCTTCCATGGCATGCATTTTTAATTTCTCTTTGATATTTGGGGATATTGGGACCTGATGAATGTAAAAACAAAGAATTACCAGGGGAGGTTAAGGGTTTAACAACAAAGGCTTTGAGGTTAGATTAGGTCTTCTACTGATTGCTCTAGAAAGCTGTCCAAATGTGCAGAAGCAAAGGAACTGAATTGAAACAGGCGTCAAAAGTCTTGAAACTTTATGGTCTCACCTTGTAGTTGCTGAGACACACTACATTGCAAAAAAAAAAAAAAAATCACTCACCCATCCACATCACTGAACTGAGGGCAAACCACCTGTGGAAGTCCAGTCCTGAAATTTCCTTGTTACCAAATATTCCAGAGTTAACTGTGAATAACATTTTGATAACTCCGCTGTTTTGAACAAAGTAATTCTGCCCAATATGACATAAGACACTTGTAACAAATCCACTTGTATAGAATCATCTTCATCGTGTTGTTGTGTCGCATGTAGGTGTCGGGTCCCGGGAACGTACTACTTTGTGTACCATGCCTCGTTAGATGAAAAACTGTGTGTGTTGCTGAAGCGTGACAACATGCTGCTGGCATCGTTCTGCGATCATCGGCAGGCGGGGAGACAGGTACAAGCATCAGAGTGTATTAACCTCTGAAATAGATACATCCTCCATTTAATTTTTGAACTCCACTGATCCTAGGTGACTTCTGGTGGCCTGGCGGTGTACGTGTCAAAAGATCAAGAGGTTTGGTTGGAGACTAAAGACTACAGAGCGATGAGAGGGACACGAAACGGATACAGCATCTTCTCTGGCTTCTTGCTTCACTCTCACTGACCACCCCCAGGAAACAGAAAACAGCTTGACAGCTGAACGACTGAAACAACATGAAAACATTTTCTTACTGTTTCTTCACAATGATCATTTACCTTTGTAAAAGGCACAGAATGTTTATTTTTCATTTTCATTTTTATTCAACGGCCAACATGCACCATTTTATTCTCTTTCTGCTGAATCAGCTCTGAGTTCCTATCAGTTGAAAAGCTGACACTTCAAATGGAGAAGATGTTTGTGTCTGTAACTGACGGTTCTGTCTAAAATTTGAAGTTTCTCTTGTTCAGTTTCATAAAGTTGGTTTCATACTGCAGACTCAGTTGATATTAATGGGTGTGATTTTTAAATGTATTTCCAAACACAGTTTGATTTTTCTAATTTCCGTCATTATCTCGAGTTCACATTTAAGCACAGAATGTCCCATCAGCTCCGTGCCTCGCTGTCACATAGTTTAAAGAAACAAACCAAATAAAGAGCTTCAACCAAGCCTTTGTGTTGTTGTGATTCTTTGAATTAATGTCTCCATTTATTATATATTTTCCTTTTCTGTTCACTTCAAAAATGACCACACTTTCAATGATCACACACACACACACACACACACACACACACACACACACACACACACATACACACACACACACACACACACACACACACACACAGCAAAGAGAGCAAAATCAGTAAAAAAAGTCGCATTTGAACAAACTAGCAGTAGAATTGATTGTCAGAGACTACATACATCATGAGGGAGAGTACGACAAAGAATAGAGGGAGACAGACACAGGAGGGGATTAGGGCAGAGTGGACAAACCTGGGAAAACAACTGGACAGAATCTAACCGATGAGACAGAGGAAGTAAAAGTGAACGCACACGAGAAGACGTAATGACCAGGACTAAGACATAAGAAGTTGACAGAACAAACAGGGAAATCAGACCACGATGGAGACAGAACACAGGGAGACCAGAGAGACACAGGGACATGACTGGGGATACAGAAATAGATCACAAAAAGAGAACAAACTAGGATATGAACAGACTACAAACAGAGGATATGATACATGACCTGGGAAAACAACAACATACTAATATTACCAAAAAACAAACTTAAACACAAAAAACCAAATACAAAAAAACCTTAAAATACTGAGTTGGAGACCCAGGATGATGACAGGTACTATGTGATGTTCAATAATTAAACCTGTGAAATAGGTTTAGATAATTGTGGTGCATTAAGGTAACAATATCTATCCTCCACACTCTCAACTGCATGACCAGAGCAGAAAAAGGGGGTTTTCTTCGGTTGCTGAGGAAAGGAAAACAATCAGGGACTTAGTTTCCCCAGTATGAAGTGAATGAATGTGGAGGTGTTTGTTTACATGCAGCTATGAATGACTTATCGCACCATAGTTAGTGACCATGAGTGGACCCATACATTACATTGTCAAAAGCATTCACTCATCTGCCTTCACACACATATGAATGTTAGTGAAATCCCATTTTTAATCAGCTGGGTCTAATATGACGTCATCTGAGCTTTTGCACCTATAACAGCTTCAGATCTTCTGGGAAGGCTTTCCAAGTTTACAACTGTTTTTATGGAATTACTGATCATTCTTCCAGAAGTGCATTCGTGAGGTTAGACTGATGTTGGATGAGAAGGCCTGATAGTCTCCGCTCTAATTCATCCTAAAGGTGTTCAATCGGGTTAAGGTCAGGATTCAGTGTAGGCCAGTTAATTTCTTCCACACCAGACCTGCTCATCAGTGCCTTTATGGGCTTAACTATATGCACTTATGTACAGTTACATTGGAACAGGACGGGATCATCCTCAAACTGTTCCCGCAAAGCTGGGAGCATGAAATTGTCCAAAATTTAGTATGTTAATATGTATGTTGAAGCAACATGAGTTCTTTTCACTGAAGCTAAGGGGCAGAGCACTGTAGCGCCACTGGGAAAAACATGCTCACACCATAATCCCCCCCTCCACCAAATGTGGCACAATGCAGAAAAGTTCTCCTGGCAACTGCCAAACCCAGACTCGTCCATCGGATTACCAGGCGGAGAAGCGTGATTCGCCACTCCAAAAAAATACATCGTCACTGCTCTAGACTCCAGTAGAGGTGTACTTTACACCACTGCATCTGGCGTTTTGCATTACTCTTGGTGAGGTAAGACTTGGCTGGAACTGCTGGTCATGGAAACTAATTTCATGAACTTCTCTGTGCTTCAGGGAATGGAGCTAATCTGAAGGCCAACTAAAGTTTCAAGGTCTTCAGCAATGGAGTTGGTGACCTGGGCACTACATGTCTCAGCATCTGCTGACACTGCTCTGTGATTACGTCCTACCACTTCGTGGATGATTTGCTGCTGCGATCTAAAATGCAAGAAATGAAAAGAGGATATGAGAAGAGAAAACGCCAAACTAGCAAATTAACAGGAGGCCATTATTAAAAATAAACACCAGCTACATAATGTGGAGCAAATCAAATATTTTGTGGAACAGATACCAACATCCAGACTGAGGTTAGGAGTTCAGCCGCAGACTGCCTGGAAACACTGTGTTTTTCTGACAATAAAAAAGAAGTTGATAGAAAAACAGAACAAAATGTTAATTTAGAGGAAAGATTTTTTTAATCAGATGCACTCAGTGATGCTTCATCATCAATTCTTCATTTGGTGGAGACTTCTCTGACCTTATCTGAAACTGTTTCACTTCCTTAGAAGGTTTCAGAAAAAAATTACTTTCTTGGGTAAAACTGACTAAATGCAATAATCATAAAGAATCAAATGAGAATTGAACAAACAGGAAAAAGTAGATAAATTGAAATATATAACAGGCTGGAAATTACTGGTAGACTGTAAAAGGGATGGATGGATGTAATTTCCATTTTGTTTTGCTATATTTTCACTTCAAAATATTTTAATAACATTATATATTTGAGCCATTTAATTCAAAAGTTCTTTATTGATTAAATTTGGACTTAAAAACATAAAAACACAAAGACACTGATCAACTACAGCTGTCTTTGTCAGGACATTTGTCAATAAACATCATCCAAACTGAGTTATCCTGGTGGATGAGTTCTAAGAAATTTTTCCCCCACCCTGAGTTGTTATGAAGAAGGGGCCAAAATGTTTTTGTATCATGTATTTCAGCTCTAAAGTTGCCACCTCTTTAAAAATGAAAAAAATAACAATAGTTATTTCCCTATAAAAATTTATTTTTGCTTCATGGATCCAATCAGGATCCATGAAGCAGGGCTGCCCTTTGTCACCGGTTCTGTTCATAATTTTTATGGACAGGATTTCTAGGCGCAGCCAAGTGGCGGAGGGCTTTCGCTTTGGTGGCCTCAGGATCTCATCTCTGATCTTTGCGGATGATGTGGTTCTGTTGGCTTCATCGGGTGAGGGCCTCCAGCTCGCACTGGAGCGGTTCGCAGCCGAGTGTGAAGCAGCGGGAATGAGGATCAGCACCTCCAAATCTGAGGCCATGGTTCTCAGCCGGAAAAGGGTGGAGTGCCCACTCCGGGTCGGGGATGAGGTCCTGCCCCAAGTGGAGGAGTTCAAGTATCTCGGGGTCTTGTTCGCGAGTGATGGGAGAAGGGAGCCGGAGATCGACAGACGGATTGGGGCTGCGGCTGCAGGGTGGCTGGCATCTCCCTTAGCGATAGGGTGAGAAGTTCGGCTATCCGGGAGGGGCTCAGAGTAGAGCCGCTGCTGCTCCACATCGAAAGGAGCCAGCTGAGGTGGTTTGGGCATCTGACAAGGATGCCCCCTGGGCGCCTCCTGGGTGAGGTGTTCCAGGCATGTCCCACCGGGAGGAGGCCCCGGGGCAGACCCAGGACACGCTGGAGAGATTATATCTCTCGGCTGGCCTGGGAACGCCTTGGTGTTCCCCCGGATGAGCTGGAGGAGGTGGCTGGGGAGAGGGAGGTCTGGGCCTCTTTGCTTAGGCTGCTGCCCCCGCGACCCGGCCCCGGATAAAGCGGATGAAGATGGATGGATGGATGGATGGATCCAATCAGTTTCACATGGGTTGTAAAATGATATCTGATGCGATGATGTTGGTTTATATTCCCCCAAGATAAATAAATAGTCTTAAACCAGTGTTGAATAAAAAATAAAAATGAATAACCGACGTTATATTTTTAGATGTAGCATAAAAGCTTGAAGCAGAGACAGGGCCTCACAATCTTTTTTTTTAAACTGTAAAATCAGTGTAGCATTTCCAAACATGCTTTTAAGAGTATGTACAATCATATATATAGTTAAAAGGCAAATCATTTCTGGATGTTCATGATGCAAAAACAATAAATCTCTGCTCAGTTTAACACTTCAGCGCTTCCTCCTTGGTATTGTTCATAACCAATGTCAAATTAGATGTAACATTTATTTCATTCATTTTTTGTGATTATTGGGTGTTTTATTTTGAATAAGTATATTTAGAGATGCAGTGGTTGCATGCTCCCCCATTTCTGCATGGGTTCTCTCCAGGTACCCCAGCTATTCTATTCACTTTTTTTCACACACCACCAAATCACAACAACATCATCATCTCAAGGCAATTTTCATTGCAAGGTTAAGAGCCTACAGCAATAAAGAGAAAGCCCAAATAATCAGACCAGACCAGACCCAAGTCCCTACAGAGTGAAGAATTAGTGTTGTACCACAGAAAGGATTAATAGTGACACCAATAGTTTTTCTTCTTGCTCTCTTAAGTTTCACTTCCTCTTTTTTTGCCCGATTGAGCTGTGGCAGTCACAGTGAAGCACAACGAAAAGTCTTCATCTCCGCTCCCCATCAGCTTATTGCGCCGCTGCAGCGGGACACACTTTATTACCTGCAAATGGTGAGATGATTTTTACAGATACTAAAAAGCTAGCCAGACAAAACTGTACAGACTTGTATAGAAGTGTTGGGTTTCCTCACATTTATTGCTGAATGGTTGTTCATGTTGGATTCAAATCTGTGTCAATTATCTTTCACTGTGTATCTTTCACAAGTGTAGTTAAATGTTTTAGAGTTCTTGTCTTTTACAGATTTCTTTTTAAAGACTCAAATGTACTTATCCTAAACATTTTCCTGTATTTTTTGTATTTTATTGTATTATTTTTAAGGATTCAATACAATCTTTAAAAAGTTATATCTTTAGTTTGTAGCTTGTCGCTCCACTTAGATGGAAATTCTTCTGAAAGCTTTATTTTATTTTATTTTTATGTTTTGGTTTGTTTGTTTTTTTATATGAGGGTCTATTTTTTTGAAAGGTAACTCATATCTGTGTGATCAGGCCCTCCAGTGGCTGAGCTGCAGTACTGCAGTGTTGCTGTTTCTGGTTCACATCACCCCAGCTGACATGCAGTCCTGCAATGGGGGAATTCCTGGGATTCCTGGGATACCAGGCACTCATGGGCCCAACGGCAATGATGGTGCTAAAGGAGAGAAGGGAGACCCCGGTGAGTGCAGACTGCACATGAAGAGAATAAATACTCAATATTAACTGTACACTATATGGAGTGCAGGTTTTTGTTCCTATTACTAAAACATCTATTTAGTCAGAGGACTTCTTCATTTACAGATTTAAAAAAAACTTAATTGGTGCATTTGCCACGCTGGCCAAAAGATAACTGATTATCTTGTACTTCAGTTTCAATTTCCACTGATATTTTTATGCTGTGTAATAACTGTTTATTTGCATGTGTAGGTGAGGCAGATCATACCATCAGGGGTCAGAAAGGAGAACCTGGTCCAATGGGTCCTCCAGGGCGACCTGGACTGAAAGGTGACCCAGGCCAACCAGGCAGTAGGGGGTTACCAGGTCTACGCGGGCCGAAGGGAAGCCCCTTTGGCCAACAACAATCCTATTTCTCCTTGAAATCTACGACATCATCAGCAGTAGATACTCCCATCATCTTCAATGGGTCAGTGTGCTGAAAGTTTTAAATCTTCAGAATGAAAAAAGAGTGATATTTTATTTCAGAATTGCTAGGTAAATATAGAAACTACCCAAAGCTAGTGGTAAGGAAACAAAAAGGGAAAAACTGTTTGATTGGATGACAGATAAAGTGACCACTGAGCACCTGATTAACTTAGTTATTCTATTTAAAAAACACTGACTAAAATAGTGGCATATAGTAAAGTCTCCACACATAACAAGTTTTAGATTTTTGTTTAAAAACATGAACAGTAAGTAACAGATTCATCAACACTGTGTAATCTTAGTTGAACCATAGACTGTATATGAAAGATGGCAATAGCTTCCAGGTCTGAAAAATGCAGCCACTGCTTAAACTTGCATTCTTTCTACTGGCCAGCAGGGGGTGACTGGTCCAAAAAATCAGATTAATAGAAAAACGACACTCAGCTCCTTCGATTTATGACCTCATTAAACATCATCCTGAGGTGGTTATTGTTTCAAATAGTGTTTTTTAAACTTTTTCAACCCAACAAGATGTTACTCTTTTAAAATATGGTTTTAATTAGAGTAATACACACTAGAGGGGGAGCCGAACCCGAATATGGTATTCGGAAAGGCACAAATAACGTGTTTTTTACGAATATTTATTTTGAACAAATATTTTAAAAAAATATTTGTGTTCGGGAATAAGAAAAACTTTATTATATTATATTATATTATTATATATTAAAAACCTGAGTTTTCTTATGAGACCGCAGAACATGACTAGATGAGTGAGTGACATGTGAAACAGGTGACTGACACGCACTGCTCCACACAGCAACAGAGAAGGCTCAAAAAAAGAATGAACTGCTTCACGATGTTTGCTGAATTGATATTTTTGTACCTTTACTGGGTTCCAGTTTATAACTTTTGCGAAGATCGGGAGATTATGCCATTGCGCTGCATCATTGATGTCTGCAGTTGGGTGCTCTGGTGTTCCTTTGTCTTTACATAGCTCTGTTAGCTCAGTAATTTAGACAATAGGCTGTTGACAGAGTAACGTTAACGTTCGGTTAAAAAGGTTAAAACAATGCTTGTGTAGTTGTCACTCATTAACTTAGCTGAAACTCCCCACATGGATTTGGGGAACCGAATAGAAGAATGTTGCTGCTGCTGAGCCATCTGGCAATGACGTTCAATGACGTTCCTTGTTACATGTTCATTGCTGGATTTATGGGAAAACATAAACTAATATTGCATATCCATAATTATTATAATGGATATAATTAAAGAATACTTACACTATAATGTTTGTTAAAAGTGCAACGCAAAAAAACTGGATTTTTACGCATTTTTTAAAAATATTACTCGAATACAAATACAAATACTTTTCCCTCCTCAACAAATACAAGTACAGATACAAATAACGGCTGCTTTGCACATCTCTAATGCACACATTGCTATGAATAAAAAATAACCACAGCTCTTTGTTTTGTAAGAACTAGCACAACTCAAAACTTAAAAAAAAACAGAAAAACAAACTATCGTTGTTGATCTGTAAATCTCCCACAGACCAATTTTGGCTGAAGAGAATGAACCGTTTCGAGGAGAAAGACTGACAAATGATACAACGTACATCTGCACCAACAGAGGCATATATTTCTTCAGTTACCACATCTCAGGAAGGTATAAGGTGAGTATGAATAATTTATTCTTGTAAAACTACTCTGTGTTTTCTGTTTCTGCCAAGTTTGTGTTTGTCCTTCTCCTTTTTTGTGTTCCAATATTGTATAGATTAAACTGCTGTCATGTATCCTACTCAACTTTCAAGCTCAGTACTTACAACTCAAAGTATGAATATTAAAAGCCTCATAATAATTCCACCTGATAGTAAAAGGGAACAGTATCCACAATGAGAACATTGATATCAAAGTTTTACTTTTGCCTCACTATATTTAAATATCTCTTGAATTCTTACTTGAAATTAAATATTTCTACATTAACAAAAAAATACTTCATTCTGGATTTTGATTCCAAATTGGGAAATATTCAGAAAACTATAAATTAATATGCATTATCAGGGAGGGGAAACTACAACAACCCCAGTGATCAAATTTCATACATTTTGATAGGTTTGATTGTTTGATTGTAAAATTCATTGTTAGCAATGATTGTTAAACATTTTGGAAAAAGCCTGTAAAAAAGGATTTTTTTCTCCATTACTTTATTTCTGCCTGTCTTTAAGCCAATCTTTGTCTTTTATATTTTTGTATTTCCTCATTATGTTGGAAAATAAATGTAAAATACACAAATCTTTTAGAATATAAAGTTGCGATGATTTCCATGATTTCTATTATTTACAATATTGTTTGTTTTTGTATTATTTAGATTCTTACAAAAACAACTTTTGTAAAGTTTATGTTAAAATGCAGTCACACCTCTTGAAATAATTTTTATATAAGGAATGCTTGTTTACAATCTTATAATAAATAAAATTTCTGTGTGTGACTTGTGATCCTCTAGGTGTGCCTGAAGTTGGAGAAAAATGGTGTAAGTGACATGGAATTGTGTGACCAGTATAATGGGTTTCTGGTCGTCTCTGGCACGGCAGTTCTGGAGCTGGAAGTTGGCGACGTGGTCTCACTGAAGACAGTCAAGACGAACACCATCCTGACAGGCCAGGCCAGCGCCAGCACCATATTCACTGGCTTCCAGATCTTCCCAACCTCCTAAATCTGCAGTCTCCACAGTTTAATAAATTACAAACCTTCTGGGACAGTTAAAGGAACTAAATTATGTTTGTGTCTTCTTTAACAGAGCAAAGACTATCCACATTTGTAAAGGTTAGCTCTGTGTTGCAGAATTGCACTAACCACAAATCATGTTTTACTCATGCATGCATTTTTCACTGGTTTACAACATTACGGAAACACAGTAAACAATTTGCCAGTTTTACTTCACTGTGTCTGTTGTGTCTGTAGTGTCTGTGGGGGTGGGGGGGTAAATCTGGGTAAACTCCTAGATGATTAAACATGCAGCTATTTTGCTGGTAATACCTGAAATTAGTTATACCCCCCCCCCCCCCCTCCATGAGTGAAATCATAATTTAAAAACTGCAGTATGTAGATTCTGTATAGAGTCTACTTCCTCCACAAAACAACTGGTGAAAGTGATTTTGTGAAATTGATTTAATGCACTTGTGACAGGAGTTGCAGGATTACAACATTCACTGTAAGATCAAACAATGTACGTGATTAATTAACAAAAAACACACACAGCTGACCTTATGAAACACAAACGCCTCAGTTGCAAAACACTCAGAGAAGGACCTTTAGCTAGAAATTATACTGATCTATTATTCTTTTTTTCTTCTGTCATATATGCTCTTACATAATTAGAATGAAGGAACTGACCTCCCAGCCCATTGTTTATTCAGTGGGCTGGTTTCAGTCATTATGCAAATGTACTGTTTATAAGATTGGGGAAACCTGCAGTCAGCTGAGACTAAAGAAGTCACT
Organism: Neolamprologus brichardi; assembly: GCF_056152115.1. Classification (NCBI taxonomy): domain Eukaryota; kingdom Metazoa; phylum Chordata; class Actinopteri; order Cichliformes; family Cichlidae; genus Neolamprologus; species Neolamprologus brichardi. The sequence goes on from NC_142108.1 coordinate 21,497,230, forward strand.
TGGATGAGTGACAAAACGTTTCTTCCACTGAAAACGCTACGTCCAGATGAACAGAATCAACTTTTGGAGATGCTCTTACATTAAACGTGGCCAGATTGCTCTAAATGCCTGCTTGGTGTCAGGCAGTCTTCTTTATAATTTTGCTCAGCATGAGCCATAACAGATATGATCCACTAATATGGTCAGTTCATCTTAAGCTCCACACATTCTGTTTATAAGCAGCAGCAAATCAGAGGAAAGTCTCCTTGAAGCTGGAGGAGCTGGACAACTAGTTTCAGACAGATGATAAACTGAGGAGCTGTACCAAACCCCAATAAAGGTTAAAGAAGGGTTATGTTGTACTGTGAGTCATGCACTATTTGTACAGTCCAAGAGCAACTATGGAGCTCAAAATGAGCAGAAAATATAGTCTTTAAATAATTATGTTTAATTAGGAATCAATACTAGCCTGTGCTGTATAACATTTCCTCTGGTGGCTCATTGGAATACACCTAGTACTCAGGTTTCAGGTGTATAAAGGTCAGTTGCTTCTTCCGGACTCTTTCCAGGCAAGATACTCATTAAATATCCAACACTTGGTATCAGGTTATTAGACACTTAACCCTACAGCCATGCGCATCGTAAACAGACAGCATTACAGGAAGTACTGGATTTCAGGATGGATTGATGGGCTATGTGCACTTTTTATTTCCATCACCATATTTCCTGACAGGACATTTTATCTCATGATAAATATGACCACTTACTGGTGTACTCATGTATCAAAGCTTTGTTTTGTCTTTTGTTTGATAGGAAGTCAAAATCTAAGCAGTTCAACACGTACCTTCGAAAACTTCTAAAACAAACAGAAAAAAAATACACTTTTTTTTTAAGTAAATGAGTTTATAATACCAGGAAATCCCCAAATCACATTAGCCTGGGGTTATAGTTGGACATCTGTTGGCACGATTGCCTTTGAAGTGCTCTTTACCCTCATTAAAGAGCAGCCTCTGGTATGGGGTAACAGAACCTCAGCCTAGGGTGTCGGTGGCTGCTGGGCGGCTGAATACCCCGTTCTTTGCATAGAAGGTGTTCTTCACCAAGGATGACCTGGCGCTGGATGGAGTTCTGTAATCTAGCGTGTAATCACCTGTGGATAAAGGAAGATTACAATAATCTGAAGAATTACAAATTTGAGCGGAAAGCATCTACAGATCTACAAATCTGTGGTGGCAGACTGGAACTGAGCACATTCACAGTAAAACCAGAGATGTCTGAGTTAATCACAGTCATGGTGTGAATGTTGTTCAGTTAAACTAAGTCTGACACTGGCCCAGTGACCTCCACAGGCTGGACCCAGTGATGCACTGAATAACATTTAGTTAATAAAAACTCAACAATTTCTATTACTACAACTGGAAGAAATTGACCTAATGACAAAAATCCGAAAAATATGATTTTGTATGAGTAGAAGCTGATAAGGTAAGCTAGCAAAAAATGTGCAGAAAGGATTGTCACTTCAACTTTTTTTCTCTACGTTAAGGCAGAACCTTGTGTTTTTCTTTATTTTCATCATACATATATACTGTTTCAGTGGTGGATGTTCATATTAATCACGGCCAGAGTTTCAAATAATCTGTTCAGCACATGCACATGTAATCTCCCTGCATCAAAACCTCAGCTTTCAGACTGCTCTGAATACTCTAATTTACTTTTTTCCCCCTCCTCTTGGATCTGTATGATGTTTGCAAGAAAGGTGGGCCATGCCTGATATGAGGCACATACCTCTGACTGTGATCAGACTGAAAAAAAAAACAAACACCTGACATCTGCAAAACACCTGTAAATAGTTTTTTTTTTTGTTGTTGTTGTTGTTTTTTGCATTGTGTAACCTTTAAGATATTTAAATTCCAAATAGTGAATATAGTTTAATCAGTCACTGTTACAGGATCTCCTGGTATTAAAACACAGGATTACTACCGAGGTTATAGTACATTTAGTACCTAATGGTGATTTGTGATTCAACAAATTTTATCTTTCTAAAGTTTATGCATCATTTTACAGTCACCACACCACAAGATTGTGACTCCATCATACCAAGCCTCCAGCCATAATCCCAGGAGGAGAGCAGGGGAAAGTTAAACTTCTCCTCAGGTTTAATGTGTCCACGTCTGTGCAAGTACAGAGTTCTCCCTTTGCCCTGCAAAAGACACATAGATTACATAAAACATCACTTTTACAAAAATGTAGGAATATAGGGATATACTGAATAAAATTACTAAAATGATAAAATGGCAGGGTTTATTTTATTATAGCTAATTATTAGGGGTGCAACGATACACAAAATTCACGGTTCCGTTCGGTTCGATTCTTTGGTGTCACGGTTCGATATTTTTTCGATACAAAAAATGTTCATGCCTTTTTAATTTGTCATTTATTAAAATTATAAATATAGATTTTAACCCAAAAGTACAGTTTTTAAATTTAATGTTGCTGAAACAACAAAATAAAAAAAAATAAATCTATCTGATCGAGAAATCACTCATCTTTGGAAAAGAGAGTTAATTACAGAGTTTCTATACAGCTGGGTGGGTGCTATGATGTTACTGATAGTGAACTTTATTTTATTCATAAGGTTAGTTAGTAGAGTTGCCAACCATCCCGTACAAACTACGGAATCGTCCCGCATTCAGAGAAATTATTACGAGTTTCGTGTTGAGCTGAGAAGAGACGCAGTTTGTCTAGGATGGAAAAAGACACAAAGGTGGATTTATTGTGTCGTTATGCTGCACAGCTGCCTCTTCTTCTCTCATTCTCTCCCCCTCTCTCTCCTGTTGCTACTTTAATCATGAAACTGATCAATGATCAGCTGATCGGCTTTTCTCTCTTGTTTGTTTATCGCCCACTTTGCGCCAGAAAGAGGAAACTGCCGGATGTCGCGCTAAACAACAGCATCACGTTTAAGCTTGATCAGCTGTTGTTAGAATTTATTTAATATTAATTTCTAGTATCAGCTGATGTTTGCTGGAGCCACAGCTGTAAAACTTGCTGGTCATGATATCGGTTTGGTTATCTGGTGAGAGGGAAACATGAAGATGAAACCAGGAGATGTCCTTACTGAATCATCAGAGCTGAACAGGTGATGGAGAAACAGGTTTACCTTTTAGGTGACATGAATGAGTTGAAGGGAAGTTATGAACTGTTTCTGAGAGACAAATAACACCAGGATCCTTTTCTTAGTAGCTGACAGGTGGTGACTGTGCAGGGGCGGATCTAGCAAAATTTTGCCAGGGGGGCCAGGCGGGGCATTAACAGGGAAAGGGGGGCACAAAGAAATACTTTCTTATTCTCATTTAAAATGTCTGGCTGTTATTAAATAATTATCTGAAGCTTACAACCAAAGTTTTTATCTGACATAAAATGTATAGAAATCATACATATACCAACAAGACTGTACATCACTGTCACAACAGCGTTTGTTTTCATTCAAAGGCTTAATGGCTTTAATACCCGGTGGGCCGGTCTTTAGTCAAGCCCAGGCTGTTTTTTTGTCCCAGTCCAGCCCTGGGCACGACACGCAGTGAATTAATCTGAGAAGGTGCATCAAAAAATAAATGGCCGCGCCAGCGGTGCACATCGCAAATCAGCTCACATAGACACATTAGTTGTTCCTCTTCTTAATGACGGTATCTTAGCTAACAACCTAAACTACCAGATTCAACTTGTAATTGGCTAAAAATAACTTAGCCTACTGGTAAGAGGGACGTTGTTAGCTTTCCATATTCCGACACTTCAAAAGCTTCAGGAGCTTTCCGCTGAAAGCAAAAGTGATGATATTTATATTTAAATGTTTAAATGTTAATTTTATGAAAGAGAGTTTGACTGTCAAAGTGATTCTTACATGGTGAGAGGAGTCCTGATACAGGGCCTCTCTGGTGTGGGGCGAAACCGGCCTCATTAGAGGAGGCACACTGAGCTGCTGTTCACCTCCCACAGAGCACACAGGAGGAGAAGGACGACGAGGAAGAAGGTCGCTTTGCTTCTCAGTAGTCCTGGCAACAAGAGGCACAACAGCCCTGATGGAAGATAAACAGAAAGTTAATGTTTATTTTCATGCGTGTGTAATGTCATGGTCGCTGGAATCCTTCATGTTTCTGAGGTTTGGACTCTTGGTTAATATTAAATCAAGTCACGTTTATTTATGTCCCACATTTAAGGCCAACAGACGCTGACCAAAGTGCTGCACAGCAATCATCTACAATGTTGGTTAATATTAGTGTCACATTCATGCCTAGCTACCTCCAGTAGGTTTAGTCTAATTATGTGGGTCTCAGTAACATCAGATAAATCTACTTTTACCCAGACCATGAAAACAAATGATAGCTGAGCACATGTGGATACTCAAGACAGCTAAGGTTTTAAATCTTCACTCTTCCACTTTAATATAAATGAAAGGGCTCACTGAGGGTCAGCAGGTATCTTTGGCAGCTGTGGCAGCTGTGTGGGCTCTTTGCTGTTGTTCCAGGGGTTGTAGCAGGATGGGTAGAGTTTGGCATAGCGGCTCCTCCAGGTTAAACGGGTCAACATCTCCTTCTTGATCTGCTCCCTGTAAGAGTTCTGGCTCTGAGTCGTCAGAAGGTCGCGCATTTCCTGCCCGGAAAGCCAAATTTAGTGTGAGAACAGCTAACACAGACGCACAGGTTGCTTTCGACATTGTTTTTCTGAAAGATTAATAGTTAACACATAGAACTAGAAGAAGTGCCCTAACTTTGAGTTTTAAAGAGCAGAATCACAATACCAAACATCTGTAAGATGCAAATAAATCACAAATGTCACTGTGTGGACAACTTTTCATACTTACAAATAATTGTGCATTTTAATTTAATTATCTTGTGTCCATTTTTTGATCCTTCTTAAGCTGGAGCTAGCTATGAAGCTCTGAGTCCCTTTTATTTAAACAGCAGCTCCACAGAAACAGCACAACAGCCATCACAAACTGGCCATAAGAACAGTCAATGAAAAAGTCACAACAACATATCCTACCAGAGTTATAAAACAGCAGATTATATTTTTATAGTATAAACAAATGGCAAAAGATAATTGTTAGATATAATATAGTTTACCTTTTGTTCAATGCCGAGCTGTGCAGGATCAGTTTCTCACTGTGGAAGTGAGCTGTGGATCAGATAACGCTGGGGAACGCCAGGAAACACGACACTCCCTGTTTTTCAACTCCTACATACCTGTGTGTTTGCAAATAGATACCATTGTGGGCAGTAATATCAACTAATAAAATTCCTCACAAGTTTCTGACTGATAATTTTCCTTTAGCCACAAGCTAAAGTTTTGGCAAATGTTGAGCAAATGGGAGGCCCTGCCTTTCAAAATAAGTCTCACACATGCGTTTTGGCAATTGAGTTTTTCTGTTAAAAGCTTTTTGTTGTTGGAAATAGGCAAGAATAAAGAAAGACAACAGGAAAAAAAAGAATAAATCATTCCACAAGCAATCCAGTATAATTTTACTAAAGTTATTTCTGTACAATGACTTTAGTATATTAGTCATATTAAAAATAATCAGGAAGGGAAGTGCCAGATACCATGTGATGCTAATTAAATGCATTTTATTAACAGCAAATCACAATTATTATCAGCAATCACTTTCCCCCAACAGGGCGCAATAGATGGATGCACCTCCGTCTGCCTGGTTCTTCCAAAGGTTTCTTCCTGTCAAAAGAGAGTTTTGTCCTTGCCACAGCAAAATATTAGTAAAAGCTCTCCAAAACTAGAATGAGGAGTCGATTCTGATAATTGATGAGTGTTTCATTTTGTGCCATTTAAAATGAAATCCGACAAACTCATTTATTCATGGCTGTTAGGAAATCTAGAAAAATCTTGGAAAAGAAGAGAACCATAATGCAGAAACTTATAAAGTGTCTGCTGTCATGCAGTCCTCCACTCATGTTTCAGCCCCATATTCTCTTGAATGCATCAAATATGAACTCTGAAATTTGCATCATAGAATTGAGTTGAAGTAAAGCTAAAATGCATCGTTACTTTATACAGTCAACAGTGATGAAAACCCTGGTTTAAAAAAATCTGTAATATTGCTATGATTTGATAACTTGACACATCAAATATATATAAAAAAAATCACTCACAGAGTTTTTTTTAACTTTGATTGGTCAAACAGCAGTAGTGTTAGAAAGCAGTTGCTTTGCTGAATCTTGGTGGTAATCTAAATTAAATCTCTACCAGGTTTTTGGAAACAGAGTTGTAAAAGAAGGCAGCACAGTGGCTCAGTGTGGTCTCACAGGAGTCAGGCTGGGGTGCTTTTTGCAGCATCAGCTTCTTTCCGTGAAGAATTTCCATGTTCTTCCCATTCTGAGAGGTACACCTCCCACCCCTTTCCAGAAACACACTGTTCAGCTGGAAACTCTAAACTGGTGAGTCAGTTCTTAACTGGAAAATAAAATTGAATATTGAACAAGTACCTGTTTCTGCAACTTGATAACGTTTGCAGTAAATCTCATCAACCACTAGATGGAGAAGTTAAAAGTACAGTCAGTGAGTATATTTACTGGATGGTTAACAGATTTTTTTGTTTTTTGAAATTTTCGGCTCAGAAGTAAATGGCCTGTATTTATATAGCGCTTTACTAGTCCCTAAGGACCCCAAAGCGCTTTACACAACCAGTCATCCACCCATTCACACACACATTCACACACTGAATGATGATGATGATGTGTAAAATAAACACATTACAAGTCCAGGTTTCTGGGCACCCACATGTCTGCTGATCTCACCTGGACCCATGGATCCACCTCTGCCAACCCTGGAGGCCATCATCAGATCCTCCTGTGTCAGAAAAGCCAGGGCCATCACAGGTGACCCCTTATACCCCACCCACTACCTGTTTGACCCGCTGTCCTCTGATCAGCGCCTCAGGTCAATCAGGTCCCACATCTCCAGACTCACAAAAAACATCTTCCTGTGGGCCAGTCGGGCTGTTAACAAGCACTAGAGCAAATCTGAGCGTCTCTCTGCTCAGATCCCAAATCTTTGTACTTTTAAATCATTTTCCCTCCCTCAAGCCTAGCCTTCTAGAAACCAAAGAAGCTTTTTAAACTGTTTATTTATCTCCTTCGCTGCCTGCTGGGCCTTAATGTGTTGTGTTCTTTTAGCACAATTTTCTTTAACTTATTTGAGAGGATTTCAGATCCTACTGTAATGTGTTCAGGGTTTTCTGAAGCTTCTTTCTGTGATCCTGTGCAGCCTCCTTGATGGGTCTGGGAATTTGTGGTTGATGGGTGCTCTTGAATCTCAGCAGATGATACATGCTGACTCCTGATGGCCTCAGCTAGGTTCCTCAAGACCAAGTCTGACCAAGAATGTGGATCAGGTCGTTGAGGGTTTTTTTTAAAAAAATTTATAAACTGGCAACTGCCATTGTTTCTCCTCTTCCCACCAGTTCTTTAGAGACTCCCTCCTCCCCAGAATGGAAAGAGATCTTTTCTCCAAGTGAGGCTGAAAACACACAAAACTTTTAGTTGGGTATTTAAAAAATGTTGGTAATTTTCATTCAGCATACCAGTACTTCATCTATCAGCTGAAGTTGTGATTTTCTGTATTTATTTAGATGAATCTTCTCATGGTCCCCTGAAACGTTTCTCAGAAGAAGAGCTCTCAGACCTGAGTTTTATCTATTTTGTGTGGATCATCACAGCAGAGATGCATTTCATTTTAAGGTGTACATTTGGTTTATCAGAGCATGTTTGTTGGGTCAGTCTTTTCATTTCTTCAAAGTTGGCTGTTTGGTAGTCTGTGATTTATAAATAGGAGCAAATTAGAAAAAGACAGTACACTTATGCTGTGAAATTACTGCTGCTACCTTTTATTACCTTAAAAATTAGTATGTTACTGATGTAATCCAGATTTCCATTTGTATTTCTTTCTAAATACACCTTTCTGTACTTTGGCCTTGAGCCCATGTTGCTTCAAAGACTTCATCCCCGCTCCTCCAGACTGTTGCTATGAATGATGACATCATCCAAATAGGTGGCTGCATATGGAGTTTGGAGGCACTTGGTTCATGAAGCAATGGAAGGTGGTTGTAGCCCTAAATGGAAACCTAAATTTAAGTGTCATGAGCTCGTAAGTTTTTTTTCCCTAAAGGGAGTTCACACAGGAAGTGTGCAGAGATGAGGTGATCACATCACCACAGACCACAGAAAGTCAACCAATGATGGGTAAAGAAAAGTTGGGGATAGAAAGTAGGCATAACCCAAGTTTAACTTCTTTCAACTTTGAGGCAAGTGACTGAGCGACTACCATAGCTTGCCATCACCAGTGTGTGAATGTGTGTGTGAATGGGTGAATGACTGGATATGTAAAGTGCCTTGGGGTCCTTAGGGACTAGTAAAGCGCTATATAAATACAGGCCATTTACCATTTACCAATGAAAACAAAGGATACAACTGAAATACGATAGACATGTTAATATATTACAGGGTTACCTAGGCAACTGCAGTCTTCAATCAACTCTAGGACAAAGTGATGGATGATGAGCAAATCAGCTCCTGTTTGGATGTCCCTTTGGGCTCTGAAAAACCTGGGGATTAATCTGAATCCTGAGTCATTCACCTGACAAAATCCACACAGAACTGTACAGACCAAATCTTCTTAACCACAAGAACAATGAGGCTAGAAAAGAATATCGTAACAACCCATCTTGCATTTTCAGACTAGCTTTCAGTTCTTTTTTAAATTTTCTGCAAGAACTGGTAGCATGTTGATTGCACTGACACATACAGGTGAGTCTCACTCCCCCAGTCTCACAGTTTATGATTTTTGTTTCATTCGCTGTGACACCACAGAAGGTGTGTCCCACTTGGTGAGCAATTTAGAGCTATATACCCCCCCCCCCCCCCCCCGTCCTCCCTACCAGTTTTCCTAAGCCAACAAGTGTTTTTTTTCCCATGGAACCCACCAACAACTCCTGCACTGCAAACAACATAGAGTTGAGCCACTGCATTCATCATTGTGTATGAACCAGTCATAAATTTTACATGCTTTGTCTAATATCCAGCAGTTCATACTTGGGTCACTGCCTTTGCAGAGATGTCGTGTAAAGGGATTGCTTTAGGACATTCCGTTGCACAGCAAAACCAGCACAAAACATCTTTTTTTCACACTTTGGTGAGACCTCTATTTATGGCAAAGGATCTTTTGGAATTGATTATTAACTAGTTGTAATTCGGGACATATTAGCACAATACAACACAGCCCAGGTCGTTATTCTACCCTGAGTTTTATCATATCTCATTTAACCAGCCATCAAGCAAAATAATTTTCTGGTGCTTTTTCTTCGCCAACAACTGAGTGATTTCTTCTCCATGTTCAGTCTCGTGGCATTACTCTATACAGTCTATAGAGACAGCAACTGATGTCGTCATCAGGTAATACTAAAAAAAAAAAAAGACAAACTCTGGAGACTCTAACTCACCCACAAAGTCTGGATTTTATTGTTTTATTGTCATAACATTTTTCTGTTGAAGAGTGAACTGGTTTGCAGTAAAATAAATTGACCACAAGGTGGAGACAAACACAAACTGAACTTAAAGATGCAACCAGCGATGAACAGCCAGCAGTTTGTGGTTTTGTGACTGTACAGGGTGGGCCATTTATATGGATACACCGTAATAACATGGCAATGGTTGGTGGTTGGTGGCTGTGAACAAAGAGAAACTTGTAAATTATTCATGAAAGAATAAAGTTACGTTGAAACCAAGCACACCATTGTTTTTCTTGTGACATTACCAATAGGTTTGATGTACCACATGGCCCTCTTCCTATTGAAAAAACAAAAGTTGTATCCAAGATGGCCGACTTCTAAATGGCCACCATGGTCACCACCCATCTTGAGGAGTTTGCCCCCTCACATATACTAATGTGCCACAAACAGGACTTTAATATCGCCAACCATTCCCATGTTATTACGGTGTATCCATATAAATGGGCCACCCTGTAGATTAAATTTAACAATAATTTTCTTACATGACATTTGACAAAGGAAACTTTGAACCCTGTAGATTAATCGGTTTAGATTATAGGTATAAAATACACACATCAAATGAGTTTGTGTATTATGTAAAAATATGTTTCAGGCATTGCAGCGGAGAACAAACAAATGTTTCCTGCAGCATCACTTCAAGTGGTTATAATTAGAGTAAATCTGCTGCTGGTTATCCTCCTAAAGGATATTTTTTAGCTCATTAGAAAAACCCTCAGTATAACAATAGTGGTTTAGTATGTTGTAGTATTCAACCTTTCGTACCAGTCGTACAATTCAAACAGCAAAAAATCATTTGATATGAATAACTGGTTTAAAAAACGCCTTAAAATATAATGAAACACATTTATACTTCAACCTAAAATTCATTTTTGAATGTTTTTCCTTGTTTCTCTGATTATTTTACTTGAGTACAGAATCTGAACTCTTTCTCCACAACTATTTTTTTGTTCCGTGTAACTCATGTGCTACCTCTGAAAAGTCTAACTTTATTTTTTAAAAATGCACAATGATGTCAGTGTTTGCAGATGTTTGATCAAATTTCTAAGTGAACCTTCTCTCTGGTTTAAAAATAGAACAATTGCTGCTTTATTGTTGTTACATTATTCTGAGCAGATGTTTTGGTCTCCATGTAAACCACATTTGTGTTTGGTATATGGTAGTCAGTGATTAGGCACACATGCAAACACACACACACACACACTCACACACACACACACACACACACACACTTACTTACTTACTTACTTACTTTCAAACATGAGCACATACCATTGTGGCATGCTGGTAGCCATGGGAACAAGATTGGTAGGAAGGCTGGTGTAGTGGTGACTCAGCTTGTTGCCGGGTGAATCAGGAAAATACACTGAGACACACACAGATGCACGCACACACAAGCATTCGTACACACTTTGTGTTTATTATGTGCTCGTTGCCACATAATAAATATGGAGTGAATGTGAACAGCCTGCATGTTTGATAAAGTGAACTGACAGCGCATAATCGCTGGTGAGTCATTTAATGGTGGTTTCCTGTCGCTTCCAGCGGTGCTTAAAACCGGAACAGACCAACACAAAAGAACTAAATGGGACATCTGAGAAGGCTTTAGCATTTATCAACAATACCCAAGCACATATATGGACATTTTTAAATGTTCATTAATGTAAAAAAAAGCCTTCTATGAAGACCTCTTTTATGTTACAACACCTGTCTCCATTGGGAAATGGGAGCATTTTCCTTTGTTACGCAGACTACTTCAAATTTGGGTCATCTTTGAGACATGCAAAAACAGTACATGTGTACATAGTACAAAATATGCAGCACCACATCATAAACACAAGTATCAACTATAGTTTTACTATTAAAGATAAGTGATTCTGAATATTCAAAGCTCTTTAGTCTATGAGCCACATTTGCACATTAATAGCATGTTTTGTTCTATGAATTTTATCTGCCCCACATCCAAAGCTAATTTTGAATCTGGGAGGAGACTGTATTTTTAGCATTTCCTACAACTAAAGTCATACAAACTCCACACAGAATGACCCCAACGCCCTAGCCCTGGGGGCAAAGGTAACACTAAAAGAAGTCATTTTAAGAAGCCATATTAACCCTCCATTGGGCATGGGGAGCAAAATTTCATACTCACAAAAGGGAGAATGCACAAAAAAGTTCGGATGACCAAAATGCTGAAAAAGAACAACATGACATCAGAGCTTAATCTTTACTCACATCCCACACAACCCTGACTTTATTTCCTATGTGAAGTCAGCTAAGGTTTTAAGGTTTATACAGCTTTGTTCAAGTTCACTAGCCAAGCATGCATTGCTCATGAGGCCTATTTTTAGTAGGCAATAAAACAATATTTGTGTGGCTTTTCTGTTGTCTCATACTAACAACAGCAACCACATAAAAAAAACATGGCAACAAGATGCACTCAAACTTATACATAACCCTACATAAGTAAAGGTTTTGTGAGAGCTGTTTGCAATAAACTTTTGAGCTGAATAAGTGAGTTTGGATTTACAAAGGTAGGAAAAATCAATGCACTATTTACTTATATCCAGTTATAGTAACATTGCAATGCTTTTTTTTTTTGCTTTTAATGCTTTTTATGCTCATTTCAATCTCGATATTTTTTTTTTTATCATTGGACTCTTCTACAGGGGGCAGCAAGGTGGGGTAGTGGTTATCACTGTTGCCTCACAGCAAAAATGTCCTGAGAAGATGGCCTCTGTGACATCATCAAGAGCAAAGAGTAGAAAAAAAGCTCTTTGCTCTTTCAAAGATCGAGCTGGACTGGTCTGAAGTGAATTTGTAATTACCATATTTACTTGTGTGCATGATGATCTCAGTATGTGAAACTTTGTGCATAACACGAACGTCCAACATGACAATATAAAAATACTGAAAACCATAATAGGTTCCATTTATAAATATTAGCATTTATTAAATGTTGTTCTGCACTCATAAACAAAAATCCTGCCTGGCATAAATGGCAATAAGAGCCACATTTTCAGAAAGTCTCTCCTCTAAAGCATTTATGGTGCTTTCCTCTGGACTGTTCTCACTCAAAAGACCTGCGTCGAGAATGAAAAAACAGAGTTCAGTCACCTACTTTCACATCTGGCTAATTGGTCCATGCATGGCTTGGATGTGACTGTTGGGTTATTTGTTTCTTAAAGCTGCAATCTAAAAAAAAGTCTCACTCAGCTGCAGACAATAAAGAGGAAACAGCTGGACACCACTATAATTACAAGAAAACAAATGACTCCAAATGATTAATTTCAATTTTTTTAAGAATTAAAAACAGCAAGTGTGGCCTGTAAGATAACATGACCCTTGAGACGCCCTTTTCCTGTGCAGGCATTATGGTTTGAGCACACTAAACCGTTCAGAGACAAGGATTTCTGAAGCCAAATGCATCTGTGGCTCCTCACGGACAAGAGTGCTATAAATGTAATCCAACTCACACAACTCCCAAATTTTTAAATAATCATCGGGACAAATGTGGAAAAGACAGCTCAGAGGCGAAGTGTTAGAGAATAATATAAGCAAAACCTGGTAGCAAATCATCAGGTGGCCCTCACTGAACTGCAAACCAGGTGTTGGAAACTGTAACTATTTCCTCTTTTGCAATTTCACTTCATTTAATTTCATATGCAGCACCACTTCACAACAGTCGTCTTCAGGTGCTTAATACAATAAATAAAGATCTTTAAATATTTGAGAAAAACTAAAACAATCTCATAATCCACTATGAGCAAGCACTTGGTGGTAGTGGGAAGACAGAACCTTGTTTATAAACAGGAAGAGACCTCAAACAGAGACATATAAGCACATGGGAAGTGAAAAGAAGGGAGTGGAGAAAAAGTGTTGATTACATCACGGGAAGTCCCCCAGCTTGCTGAGTCTATTTCAGCATCACTAAAAGTTGGTTCAGGGTCACCTGGTTCAGTCTTAAATACAAGTTTTATCAAAAGGGAAGTTTTAAGCCTGATCTTAAAAGTAAAAAGGGTGTCTATCTTCCAAATCCAGATTCAGTGCTGATTCCACAGGATCTGCCTCCCATCCTACTTTTCAATTCTCTGGAACCACAGGTAAGCCTGCTGTCTGATGTTAAGATTATATGGTACTATGAGTTCTCTAAGATATGATGGGATCTGATTGTGAGAAAGAGGTTTTTAAATTCAATTGTGGGTTTAATAAGGAGCCAATGAAAATAAGCTTATATCAGAAAAAATATGATATCTCTTTTCTTTAGTACTCTCACTTACATGTTTTTGATCAACTGAAGGCTCTTCAGTGAGCTGTTAAGGCAGCCTGACAATAAAGAAGTACAAGAGTCCACCCTAAAAGTAACAAATGCACTTATTTTTCTGCATCATTTTAATTTAATGCTGTTTTAACAATAATGTGCAGATGATAGAAGGTATTAGGGCTCGGCCATATCATACCGTTCACGGTAACACCGGTATAATGTTAGGCAACAATAAGAAAATGAAATATCGCAATAGAATATGGGTAAAACTAGCACGCGCAATGCCTTTGTTTTCATACACACATGGCGTAAAAAGCATGGTGGCGACAGAGAATTAGAAGGGCGAAAGCAGATCGTTGATTGAAACAGATAAACCTGAATTGGTTTGTAAAAATGGTGCCAACTTCAGTGGTGTGTAACTGGTTTGGTTTTTGTATGTCAGATACACACCAAAGCCCAATTTTTGGTAGAATATCTAAGCGGCCAAAAAACCTGGGGCTGCAGGGCGTCAACGCATTAGCGCCGTCCAGCCCCACACACTGGGCGATCTGCGTTAACTCGCTAACGCGAGATTTGCAGCGTTAACGCGGTTATGGCGTTAATATCATTTTAACAAGATTAACGCTGACAGCACTAGTTTTAATACGACTTTAATAAGCTACAAAGCCGCATTGCTTGATTCATTGTCGGCGCATTACTGCTACCATTTCAGGAGTCTTGTGGAGTAATACCTACTGTGCTTCAACATAATATTACCGTATTGTGTGTGTATAACCTCTTTTTAAGTTTTGTGGATATTATACATGGTTATGCTCAGGATATGTTGGCCAATTTCCACTGGAAATGATTTTTGGTTAAACTGTCAGCAAGGAATTTGCATTTGCGCTGTTAAAATTTTATATAGCTTTGATGCACATAAAAAATAGCTGCTTGTTTAATTGAAAATATATTGATGGGTTTTTTTGCAATAATAAAGTTGTGAAGTATGTAAAGCCTGTAAAGTATTTTGCCCACGTCAATTATATCGTCAGTTGTATCTTTATCGCAAATTTTCAAATATATATTGTGATAAATATTTTTGGCCATATTGTCCTACTCTAGAAGGTATTCCTAGATATTCGTTTAATATGCAAGTTAAAGGACATACCCTGCTCCAAACTCACTCCAAGGTTCCTCACAGTGTCAGTGGAGGCCAAGGTAAAGCCTTGAGAGTAAATACCTCCTTACACAGTGCGATTCTCAGATTTTTAGAGACAACTTGCTACAAGTCAGTTTTGGCAGAAGTGATGAATAAACAGGCACACGTACGTTTTCTGCAAAGACTCCATTCGTGTTAAACTGGCTGATGACCAGTTTAGCTCTTAATGTCATCTCCCAGTAAAGTCACATAAGTCACAGCTTGTAGCTCCGCCCCGGCAGACTGCCGCGTCTTCAACACACAACAAACCTCCACTATGCACGGAGGCAGCAGCTTCAAGTGAGCCGAACGCTGCCTCGACAGGAAATTACGTGGCACTACAAATAAAAAGCCCCAACAAAGTAAACCTTTAAAAACACATTTTGACTCAGGTCTACTTATCAATGCATTTCAAATGCAACTTTTCAAGATAATTTCTTGTATATAAAATAAGGGATTGTGCAAGATGTTAAGGACAAAAATAAAGTGAGTTATTTTATTTGTTTGCTTACAAAAGAAAAATGAATTGCCGCCACTGGAACCTTGGTAAAAGTATAATGGTTTAATAAACTTCACACAGAGGCAAAATATCCATTTATCACATTTAGCCAAGAAGACTAATTTTCACTTGGAGTCCCCAGCCAGGAAAGAGGTTTATTAGAATAAAATAGCAAAAAGAAAACAAAAGAAAATTATAAAAGTTATCCCAAACAAATAAATGTTGTTGCTGTTGTTGTCAGATCATGCGACCTAATTGATTGTTCAAAAGGAAACATTTTAAGGCAATATATTCATATTTGGAGGTAATAAATTACAGGCAAGAACTGCTTGAGATGAGAGTGCTGACTTGGAAAAAAAAAATTGTTATCCATAATAATATGCAACAATTAGCGGTTAAAACAGACCACACGAGTCAATCTGTAGATGCAGTCACAAACTCCTAAAGTACTGATGGAGCAGCTCTATTTAAAATTTTACTATCTAAGAGAAGTCATCTTAAATTAAAAGTAATCTCATCTCAAATTACCAGTTCACAAACTAGTTCAGTGGGCTTCAGGTGGTTGCTGGAGTGTGGTTAGGCAATTAGTAATATGAGAAGGGATTGTATGCTATTATCCTCCATGTACAATATTTTTGTATTTCAAATGCATTTTGTTTTAAAGTCTCATTTCCACACAGGAACAGGCAGGTAATTTTAATCAAGTAAAGCTGTGCAGAGCTGAAAAACTTACCTTGCTTTAATGTATAAATTTCCTGTAAAATAAGAAACAAAAAGTGCCTTTTAGAATTTATTAAATATACTGTTTAACGTTACATGTATAGATTTCAATGGGAACTGGAAATGTCCATCTCAAAATTTTGAGCACATTTTTCCCAGCCAGTAAAAACATGAAAGAAGCAAATAAGAAAACAGCAAGCACTTTGTGAGTGAGTTTGGTACTTTTTTAATTATAACTCGCCGAAACGTGAAAACGCAAATTTCTGTCAATGACAGAAAATTTTAAACTAATAAAAAAACCAAAAAACTACAGTGACTGAAATTTTAGATTGATGGCTTTTATTGTGAAACTCTTGACGGGATGTGGGCGCTGTCACTTCGGGTACCTTGACGCGCAGTTCGCGGACGCGCTCATTCACTTCAGGTTAGGACTCCCACTGGAGTAAGGAGAGAAGGACGGGGCAGCGTCTGTCGTTAAAACTCGCAGGAGGAAAACGTCAAATCACTCGGATACACTCCTGGAAACAACGACTTTCAGAACGTTAAACCTGAGCAGCACACCAGCCGAAAGCCGCGTCGGTTTATTTTTGGGCCAACGGATTGATCCCGGACTGTGTGTGCGCGCGTGTTTTCCTTTGGATGCACATACACACACAAACACACGCGCGCGCAGTCACACAGGTTGCTAGCGGAGTTAGCCGGGTTTGCTAGCTCGCTGTGGTTAGCTGGGCTTTCCGTCCGCTGGGAGTGAACGCAGAGCGGGGTTAAAGTTTAGAAACAGTGCCCGACATTTTCCAGACAGAAGGCTGCTGGTTCAGGCATGATGTGTGGGTTTTTCGGAGGTTTGTCAAGTTGGCCGGCTGGTAGCATCGGCTGACTGAAGCCCAGCATTAGTACCTCGGATTGGACTCATGTGTGTTCCCCCCCTTCTTCCTTTTCCACTGCTGTTTTTAAACAGTTTTTTTTTTAAAAAGCGGACTTTGCCCTCGGGGTGTTGTAACTCCGCTCCCTGTATTAAATAAAAGCCTCAATTGAGTCTTCTTTTGGAGTTTCTCAACACTTTGCTGGAAGTTTTTATTTCTTTCTCTTCAAGGAGGAGGTAAAAAAAAGTTTTTGGGAAGTTGAGAAGGATTTTTCCGAGCCTGTGGAAAAAATGGATGCGGGAATAGAGAAAGAATGCAGCGCCTTGGGAGGGCTCTTCCAGCTCATCATGAACGACATGAAGGTAAAAAAAACGGACATACAAGTCATCTCATTACATGTCTCTACATCTTTTTTTTATCAAGCTGTTTTTTCCCCTTTATTTTTTACATACTTATCCCGATATATTGAACCTGTAATATCAGCCTTCAAAAGTCATATCTGCTTCATATTAAGTAACTTCATGGCAGCAGCCTGTAATATTGTAAGCCTGTTATAATATTGTATTGAAGATTTGACCCTTGCAATGCTGATTTGGCAGTTCTATTTATTCTCCGTGAGACTTACACTTTAAAAAAAATTAAATATATTTTTAAAATTATGACTGTCGTGAACTATTTGATTGGGACAGATTTGGACATAACATCTAAAAAAAATGCACAAACAAAGTGGAATTTAAAATATAGATTCTCAGGAAAGTACAGTAAGCTTGAAATTTAGGTTATTAAAGGCTTGACATGGGATTTCTGGATGTGCAGTGCTGCTGATGTTGATTAGGTAATGAATGAGCAGAGGTTAAAACTGGAAGTGGGCCATCTGAGAGGGTAAGAGAGCTGGATGGGGGTGGATTTTACCAGCTGTGCACCCTTTGATGTTTGTCAAGCACTCTGCCCTTTTGCTGCCTGTCTGTCTGAGTTCCACTGCTCTCAGATGTTCATAGTTAGCAGCTTCTCTTTTCCAATCTCATCTCTTTTTTTCCCCCCTTGGTCCAGAATAGGCAGCAAATGGCTCTGGTTCTACTGGCCTTTCATGTACTGGCACTGGCATGGGTGATTTTTACTGATCAGGTTTAGCCATTTGTTGACATTTTGGAATCTGTTAATCAGACTTTGGGAGTTTTTTAAATTTTACTTTTCACTGTGGATTTCCTTTAAACTCAGCTTATAAAAATAGATGCATAAATATGATCTGAAGTAAACTCGGCACGGCCTGCTGTGCTTGTTTGGGCTTTTAGGTCATGCCAAAATGAAGGTAATGTATGCAATGCATTTAAAACATAGGATAATCCCATTGTGCTATGTTTAAGAAAAAAAAGGTGTCCGGTCCAATTGGTGTGCCAAAATGTCTATATTTGGGCAAGGTTGGGTTGAGTACAGTGGGTCGTCTACCAATGGGAAGGTCAGCGGATTGATCCCTAGCTCTTCCTGTAGAAAGGAGTACCATTATATAAGTACCAGTCTGTTTACCAAATCACCATGATTTTTCTAACTTTTTTTAAGTGACCTTTAATTTACAAAAAAATCCATAGCTTACTGTTAAGTAAGGTAACTTTAGCAGTCTTCTAGAGCAGTTTGTTTCTCATTTACATTTTTACCATAGAATTACAGATTAAAAGATGGAACTGTATACTGGGAGGCATATTGAGCCATGTTGTTGGACCAGGAGGTGACCATGAAGGGAGTAATGGATGTATATTCAGTCCTGTTCTTGGTTTTTATAGGGATGATCTCTGTACTTTTTGAGCATGGCTGTGTACTTGAGTGCACCTGTTATTAATTATTTATTTTTAAGCCCAAATGCCCTTGTTCTTGATATATTTCTTCAATAACAACATTTTTTTTCTTTGTCAGTATTTGCTGTTATGTATTGTCAGAGGGGGTGGTAAGAAGTAATATTAATAGGTTAGCAAGGTATTCTAATGCTTAAAGTCAGAGTTTTCTGTGTCATGAAAGTTGCTCTCTCCTTACCTGGCTAAATCACCATCATAACTTCTGCTGAACATATAACCAGAGCAGGTTATGTTCAGAGTCTGGTTTGAAATCGCCTGCAAGCTCCAGGTTTTCACGGTTTCCTTTATTCATAGCACGTTTTGTGTGCAATATAGATTGTTTGTTGGGGAAATGTTAAAATGTGCAGCCTGATGAATAAAGACTGCTTTGTATTCTCACTGTGATGTGCAGGATTCAGCTGGTGATGCAAAACTGTGTACATGTTTTAATACTTCATTTTGCAGGTGCTAAAACACAGAACAAACAGCAGGAATACCAAGTCAGTTGGTCAAATTAATTAATCGTCTACTTTATTATACTATGGGACAGTAACATTTAATGTTTAAATGTGTCTGGTTAATGTACCGGAACTCTAATGCGCCACCACCTTGTTAAAAGCACATACTCAGCCATAAAATAATAATGAAAACTGAAATGTTTTACTAGAGTATTGATTTTCTCCAGTAGCTTGTCTTATTTGTAACAGCGTTGCATTTTATTGTTATACATTTTTATGTTTCTTATAGGTCATCATTATGTAGATAATATTGTGGTAGGTGGCACTCATAGGGATCATTTTGTTATATGACATGTGAGCGCGCACAGAGCCTGAAGCAGATGCTTAACAGAGAAAGTTGAAAACCACCGTTGTGTTACCTGCCATCTCCAACTGAGGGTTTTAGCTTTTGTCAAGCCTGGTAATGCAAAAGAAGGTTGTTCTTACAAGTTCACTGTATCTTAAAGATACAGTGAACTTGCTTCACTGTATCTTTATGTGTGCTCAATCATCCAGATAACTCATCCAAGTGACTTCTTCGCTACGTGCAGATGAACAGAAGCAACTTGTTGGGATTCCTTCATTGTACACTTTTCTGGTGTCCTGTTACGAAAATGACCTGCAGCAGATGATTCAGTCTCAGAAATACAGCGATATTGTGTAACAATGGATCTTCGGGTGACTCACGGAAGCTATAGCAGCCCTACTTTGAGCTGTTTTTATTTTTCTCAACATTGTAATGCACATTCTTGGACTGAATAATACACCTCTGATTGAAGCTGACCTTCATCTCTAATAGAGGGGTCATGTTGCTGTAGTGAGTGAGTGTTTGTTGTCTGTTACTGGATCTCTGTGTGATGAAGAGTCTGAGGAAAATTAGTTAAACGTTTTGCGTGTAACATGATGGAACTTGCAGACGTCCTGTGGTGAGAACAGCAAGCAGTACACATGAGTCACTTCTGCTGTCAGATAACAAGGAAGAGGAATGGTTATGATCGAGTGTATGTGCGTGCGTGTGTGGCATCATATCCTAGTTCACCAACATGGCACAGACCCAATAGGGGCACTGCTACCATCTGCCACACACACACGCACGCACACACGCACACACACACACACACACACACACACACACACACACACACACACACACACACACACACACACACACACACACACACACACACACACAGTCATGTCTAATTAAGTAGAGTCTCTCTTCAGATAAATCTCTCCTTCGGGCATCATAACATGCCTGTGAAGATCTCACACTTCTGAATTAACCAATAGGCAGGGAGGCACAGATGCTTTTAGCAGATTGTAGGTCATTTTGTGATGCACTTATCCAACTTCTTCCAGTTCTGTTACTGAGTACTGATCCAGTACCGGTGTTAATAGTCAGGATTATCCCTATGTAGATTACGCTTTTCATCAGACTGTAAGGAAGAACATGAGAATATTATTTCCTGTGTAAGAGAATAAATCAGGAACTAGCAGGACCAGGATGGATTAAAAAAAAACAAACAAAAACCATGTATTTACATTATTTACCTAATTTATTTACACTAGTGTCTATTCCGCTCTGTGTGAGAGTTTTATACTGGATGCTGTTGTCATTTAATGTTAGCAGATCTCACTTATGTGTTTAGACGAAACTTCTCTCCCTCTTCGGCACTTGTACAAATAGGACTTAAGAGCTGATTGGTGCACTAGTAGTCCTGCATTTCCTCTCCCCATTGGACGGCTAGGAAAAAAAGTGACAGTGTTTCAACTCATGGTGGCCAGGAAAAAAATTACATAATGGAAAGGAGAAACCAGTTCAGTTAATCTAGTTACAGTCTGGATTATTAAGAAGATATTAATGGTATATATAACTTCATTTTTTTGCCCATGGACTCCTCAGAAAAAGGTGATGGGTGTGTCACGACATAGCCCAGCAGAGTGAATCATAATAGCACCAACAGCCCTCTTTCCTTCCAGGCTATTGTCCACACATCTGTCCTGATGTGGTTATGCGTCGCTCCAGTGGAGTGGTTATTCTTACACTTATTCTTCTTTCTTACAGCAAAAATCTTAAACACAATTATTTTGAGAAATATTGGGTTATTAATATTAATTACTCACTGACTTTGGAGAAATTGTGGATTGATTGAACTCTTCATTGCATTTAAGTGGATTTCCTTGAAGTTTATTTATAATTTTTATGAAAACGAGAAAATAAATGAATATGAGCTTAATTAAATTTGTCTGCCAGAGCGTTAACTTGGACCTCCACAGAGTAGCAAAAGCAAAGGAAAGGGTGTCGTGAAAGTTTGAGCTAAAAAATTGCAAAGCACAAACTTGCATACAGCAATTTAATTTCTATATTTAAATACAGCTTAACTGTGCAAGGTAGTGGCATTGTCATCTGCTTTACATTTGGCCATCATCGTTTACAATTAAGAGAGTTAGAGCAAGGGCTGCAGCATTGGAAGCTTTGACTAACATGCACACCCACACAAAGGACCGGATGTTGCCTAATTTAAATGGACTATGGATTGCAGTGAAATATGTGGTTGATGTTTCACCATCATCTCAAAAATGTGTTGGATTGCGTGTTTTCCCCACATTATTACAATGCTGAATCAAGTATAATGAACTTTTAGATCCGAATGCCCCTTCAGTTCCCATTGGTAAATGAACACCGAGACGCTGCTGAGAGTTAAAGTGTTTTTCTCTCTCACCTCCAATAAAATAAACAGTGTGTATGTTCTTTAGGTGTTACAATAAAGTTGAACATTCAGACATCGATTCGAGGTCGAGCAAGTTATGGTCAGGCTAACATAAAAAAATTAGCACAGGGAAAATGGAGGATGAGGGTAATTTTTTTTTTCTGAGTAAATGTCCATGTTGAGGGTCCTTGATGGACAGTGATAATTGGCATCATAGAAAAGAAAGGAAAAAAATAGACCAAACTTTAGCCAAGAAATCATCTGAGATGATACAAGATTAGTAGTTCAAGTGTTTCCTTGTCATTTGGATTATTTGGTATCGGTAAAGTCCCGATCCTAAGGTTAATGTTCACATAGAAATTTTAGTCTGACGAAGGGGGAGTATTTTCTGAAGTGTTCTAATAGCACGAGTAAAAAAGCTGGAGAGTCAGAGAATAACTGTTGAATAGTTTTGCGAACTTGTGTCTGACAGAGCTCGGCAGAATGTTTACATCATCAGTTAACACACGGACTGTCTTAACAGCATGTGTGGAAATGCGTCCAAGAGATAAAGAGGCTCTCAGTGTTTATTCACTTAAGACTCCTTAGCGAGCAGACTTTCTGTGCTGTCTTAAATTGAGGCTCCAGTCCGCAGCTCTATAAGATAATGCAATTATCTTATAGAGCTTACAAGTGGTCAGCTGTGTTTTAATCTCAACTCATTAAGTTATTATATTCTCCTCCAACTTCCTCTTTGATGCAAAGACATGTTACCTATCAGAAGAAAATCCATGCTGCTGCAGCTTCATTAGACCTTTGAGTTCTCCTGGAGAGAGACAGACGGATTATTGATTTCTGTCTCGGCTATATCAGGAGTGGCGTTATGAGCCATCGACCTCCCACACTCATCTGTTTTTGCTCACATCTATCCCTCCATTCTGACATCCTCAGTACTTCTGTTTTCATGCTCTGACTGTATCCCCCCCGTCTTTATTGGTGACGTCCACCTGCATTTGTCACATTGCTCATATAACGTTTATGGTTCCTCATAGTTTAGTGTGTGTGGGAGCGGCTGATTTCAGGGAAGTCTAGTGTTGTTGACAAGATTATAGGCAGCCTCAGGTGAATGTGGGCGAGGACAGACACTCTTAATGAGCATGCGTTTCTTCAGAACTGGCCAAACAAACTCGCATGTAAAGGTGTGTCATCTGTGTGTGTTTATGTTTTGAGGGAAGGAGACAGAATAATTAAAATGAGAGCAAATACAGAACTGAAGGAGGGACATTAGAAATAACAGGTTGAGAAATGGATTATTAGGAAAACAGAAGACAAAGAAGAAAAAGAAAAAAGTAAATGAAAGAAGAGATGTGCCTCAGGTGATGTTTTAAAGTTGAGACAATGAACAAAGACCTGAGCCTCCTCCCTGGATAAAATGATCAAACAAAGTAAAGCTATGATGCATTCAGGTGCTTTTAAATCAGTCATTGTCATCAGTAAGCTGCCCTCTAGCGCATTAAAAAACAGTAAAATCCTGCTGAGAAAAGCTTAGTGCTCATCAGCTTACACTGTTATGATTTTTCTTCTGAGCATATGATAGATTAGTGTGCAGAGTTCATTGCAGCTCTGAACTTTTCCAGATATTACTCAATGGAGCTGTAAGGAGAAAAGTGAACAAACTGTGCACATTAAAGAGTGCTAGCTTCCTGAGTACAAGGGTAAAATGATGTTTTATTGTGCCAATGTGAGAATAAGCTAGCTAATAGAAGCTAAATGTAGTGTCAAGTTTCCTTCTTTGCCAAAAACCAGTGTATTTTTCAGGACTAAGAAATGTCTAACTGCGTGTTGAGCTGGGGAATTGATAAAATTTTAATTTCATAAACAATTTTGTCTTCCATCAATTATGAAAACTAGATAATCAGGATAAAAAACAATACTTTTTATGTTTTCTTTTAATATC
Organism: Neolamprologus brichardi; assembly: GCF_056152115.1. Classification (NCBI taxonomy): domain Eukaryota; kingdom Metazoa; phylum Chordata; class Actinopteri; order Cichliformes; family Cichlidae; genus Neolamprologus; species Neolamprologus brichardi. The sequence continues at coordinate 21,521,267 of NC_142108.1, forward strand.
CCTTTACAGTTGTGCCCTGTTCTAGTTCAGCCAAAATATCAGAAAGGTTGTCTGCAGCTGACTTTGTCTTGAGGATTACCTGTTCTAATTTTGTCAGCACATGACTGAAGTGTTGGTTGGGTGTACGCTCTTTGTTGCTGTCTTCATGGCTACCATGCAAATCCCTGTGAATCCCTGTGAGCAGTCTAGACCTCTCTTTCCCCCGTCTGTCTTTTATCTCCTTTAATTTTATCAAGAGATTTTTTTAAAGTGTAAATATACATCTAATTTAAAAGTTAAGTAAATTTTAAATTTCAGTAAGTATATGATATTGAAGTTAATAAATAACTGAACAAATGAACAACATTGAAAATATTGACTAAAAATAATAAACATACACTTTAATAAAAAGGTTTTAATGTTATTATCCAGGGCTTTTATTCATGTGGTCTACCTCTGTTCAAGCTGTCCTTTATGAGGCACTAAGATGTGTTAAACATTCTGGCCTAGCGTATTGTATTTCTTAATTACTGAACTTACAAGTGGACAGATATTAGCTGCAGTATTAAGGTATGACATTAACCTTATTTATTATCTCTTTATCAAACTTCCTGTTTTGTTTTTTTAGTTGTTTTATGTGTAAAATGGTTAAAGGCAGCAGTAAGATAATAAGTTTATAACTTTTCTATTTAAAAAAAAAAAGAAAGATTATTAGGCTCTGTGGAAGGTCACCTTAGGTCATGTAGGCTGCTGAGCTTGCAATGCACTGGTTTAAACCCTGAGTAAATTAACCTAGCCTCATTGCCTTAGCTATATTTGAACCAATAATGCTTAAGCATACAATCACCCCTGAAGGCAAATTTGAGCAGGAAAAGTCCTGTGAAGACAAACTGATCATGCCCGTCTTATTCTGTTAAACAGACTACATTTCTCAGATTTTACTGCAACCTTTCAGGTCAGGCTGATCTGTTCTAACGTGCAGAAACGCAACCTCACGAGAATCCAGCTGATGAATCAGGATACAGCAACAGACTTGACTGTGCATGGAGTTCAGCTTAAAAGAGGGTGTTGGATTTAACTTACAAACACCTGGATATCATTACATACATTACCTATGAACAGTAGTCATTACATACTTATTTGGTAGTTCTTGATGTAGAACCTTTAATTAGGTGCTGGAAATCAGTTGAAAGTTTCTTCCAAGAACTGGAAATTTTCATCATATTTGTTTTTGTAGCTCTGTAATGCTTAATGTTTTTTTTATGAGATGTGGAGAAATGGATGCCTAATCAGAAGGAGATTAAGTGGCAAGACTGAAGAGAAAGAGATACTCAAATCATATGCAAAGAAATGGTCACATGGAGATCTGCTGTCCTTTACTTCCTCTTCTCCACCCTAACGGGAACCCCTGTCAGCACTTTGGAAAACGACAACTGAAGATTAAGGAAAGAGCCAAGAAAATTACTTAACTGCTGGTTTGAGAATGTGAAGTGGTGAAATATTGAGCGTTTCAACATGAAACTACAAGGAGCCACATATTCAGAAAACATTCAAGGCATCTGTTCAGTCTGTCTACAATGCATTAATGAATTTCTGTAACTGGAGTTAAAAGAAACTGCAAGTACATCAACTAATGGGCCTAAAATAATATAGTAAAGAGTTTAAAGTACTACAATGTTTTTCCACAGTTTTATGTTCTGTTTGTTGCAGGACAGCTGCGAGCGCCTATGATATCAACCAAAGCTGACTCATAAAGTGGTAGATAACAGACTTCTTGAGCCTGGGGATTTCATCCTTCTTTTCTGTAAATCTATAATTAGCAATTTAAAAAAAGTACATTTACAATTTACTAAACAGGGCTGAATGGGGACAGCAACAATTATATTTTGATCTGCTGTGTTATCATCTGAGCAAAAGCAGCATGCTTAGGGTCTCATCTCACCAAAATTAAAGAACTCTTTAGACTCTTTATTCTCATTCTCATTAGACTTCGCCTGTGGTAAAAGAGAAGCCATACACAAAGGGGGGTTAGGTTTAGTCTATTGCATTTTGGAAAGCAGATGGTTGTCCTTATTCTGCTCTGCAGCCTTATGGGTCCTGGTTTGATGGATCTAACCAGGACATATCTAGTACTAACCTTTTCAGTTATGGAGAGGAGAGTTGGAGTATGACTGACTATGAACCAGGATATTCTTTGGGGATGAAGCAGAACACTACATTTCTACATTTCCAAAATGAGAGTGATACATTCTGCACAAAGAAACTGGCCATGGACTGTGTTGGAGAGATGGAAAAATAGAAGTGCTATATCTTGGAGTCACAGCTTACCTGATATGAAAATTCAGTGTTGAGTTAAAGTGTCTGATGCATAATGGCCACTGTTGTATAAATGAAGAGGAAGCGCGTGAATAGAGAAATATTATCTCTCATCTCTTTTAGTTCCTATTGTACTTCTAACTGTTCAGCATAATATTTTTAGCCTGGAATCAACTGACTGAGCCTGGCGGCTGTTTGTGGACCCTAAGGAGTAACCTTTTTGGCTCTTAAATGTAGCAAACTACGTGAGCAACTTTATGGTATTACAAATGTTATATGAAGAAAGTAGGGAAAGATGCAGTCCAAAGAAAAAAAACCATGAAACAGAGGAGAGAACAACAAAGTGTACGGGAGCAAACTGAAAGAAAAAATATTTGCGTGACATCCAGGAATGTATAATAAAAGAAGAGAAAGTCCCTTTTTCCCCTGCCATTTTCTTATGAAAAAGAAATTCAGATAAAAGATCAGACTGCCGAGTGTAGACCACGTAGACTTTATAGAACAAACCATTAACTCTGCGTTGACACATCTTTCCATCAACCCCCACTCCTTTTTAGTCTTCTGTCTTTTAGTCAACCAGTGTTACTCAAACATAACGTCAAACAAACTATCAATGTGCTGTTTGAACAGTCTCACCCTCTCTCCCCTTTGCTTTCTGATGCCTTCAGCACAGTTCCTTTGAGTGAGTCGACTGCCTCCGACATAATTGGCAGGCCAGTGGACAAAATGTCTAGTTTATATTTCCAAATATATATATATAAGCTAACGTAGTAATTATTAAGTTAACTTCTAAGCTTCAGCTGTGCTTTATCCCAGATGAGAAAACTTTGTGGTTATGTTCTAGTTTATTTTAAAAAATTCTTTTAGTATCGCCATACCCTTCCATTATTGAATGAAATCAAAAAACAAATCAAAAACAAACACTGATATTCCTGTGCCTTAAAAGTGTGACCAAAATAGGGTTGTGCCAGTGAATGATGGTCTTTTATTTCCAATAGCTTGCTATGAATCAGTCTTTTATTTAAAGAAAAAAAATCAAGCACATTCCATTTCTTTCTTTACAGTTTTGTGTTTTTGCTCTTCACTTAAAGCTCACTCACATCTTAGTTCGGCTCCAGTCAAGAAGACTAGGAAAGCCTGTGGCCAACAAGACAAATCGATAGAAAGTAAAACTCTAAAGGTTTATGTGGGTGGGATTATTGAAGGGTGCATTTTTCTCCAAATTACTCAGGGTCTTTCAACTTCTGTGACTGATGGCTTTGACTATCCGTCACTTGCACTGTTGTTATCATGCAGGGTCTCCCAAGGTGTGAACATCCGCTGCCCCTGGGGCTTTATAGTTTGAGCTTTTGGATTATTGCTACTGATTTTTGTATCGACAGATGGTTTGTCAGATTAGTTTTTGACATACTTGACATACTACTTTGGGAACCTGTGGTTCAGTTGATATTTATAAACGGGACAAGTTCTTTATAAAGAACACACAGAGATATAAATTGTTCTAGCAATTAAAATGTCATTTATTTAGCTGCAAACTCAGATTGAATTTTCCAGAAGGAAAAGGCTGCATACAAAAAGCAGCCAAGCAATATTGCAATCAAGAACAACTGGACTCTTCAAAATTTCCTAACTTCACCGTCTGCAAGTATTTTCGTGCCTGAAAAATGTAATTTATTGAACAGTTTGTGTTGCATAGACTGCATAAATTGCACTATTTTGACTAAAATCCTCACCCAGTGACCGTCTCAGCTACCAGGGAAAAACGTACAATCAATCCGCCAGACAGTGAAATTTGCCCCCTTTGTGATGCTGGTAACTTTTCCATCTTTAACCTGTGGGGACTGTGGTCGCTCAGCGATTTCTTATAAACATAGTGGAGTTGGTTTTTTTTTTTGTGTTTTTTTCATTTTTTTTTTTTTTGTCAGAAGTTCAATCATGTAAGAATGTGCTACAAGTGAGCATTTAGCCATTTGTATTTCTAATAAATGATACAATACGGTTTTACATTTTTAGGTTAAGAATTCCTAGAAAATGAGCATAGATACATTTTTGAAACCTGAAAAACACAAAAAGTCTTCTTTTTTGAAAAATTTCTTTTAGCTCTTTTAGTATAAAATTTTCACAAATGGGTCAGTCTAACTCAAAATGTATATCTGGGTTTTCTAGATAAGTTTAAACATGCATCCAACAGATTTTTGGAGATTTATTGAAAAATATAAAACAAACAAAAATAATGACGCTCAGAGTAAGAGCTCATTAGAACATCGTGTGCATTATCCAGTAGGTCAGTGAGATACTGAGAATGAAATGCAACCAAAAAGCCTAAAACAATGTTTTCTGTTAATGAAATGAAGGTAAAACTTAAACATCTTAGTGGTGCGTAATCGCCAGGTTTCGCTTTCAAACTGGTTTCTATGGAATTTCAGCCATCATATTGTTTTAGCAAATAACTTTTCCACGGTGTGACACTCAGTGATTTATGAGAAGGTGTGTATCAATAGACCCACACATGTCAAGAGTGGATTTTTCCACTAATAAAACTGTGGAATTAGAAGTAAAAGATGGGAAGGCTTGCATTAGGTGACCAGATGTTTTTTTTTTTTTTTTTTAAGTAGATTGATGCTTTACTCAAACAGTGATTAGTTTCCGATGATTAAGTTAACATTTAAACAGACCATTCTGCATTCTTATCCGATAATCTGCGACTTGGTGAAATTGGCAGCGAGTAATCTTCTAGGTGTACTCAAAGACACTGAGGTCATAGGTAACTGTGGGTTGTTTGGGCAGTTTGCAGCAATGCTTTGTTCGGCCCTGCTGGTGAAGCAAGACAATTGGTTGATTCAGCTTCCTATGTGAAAGATGGAAACCAAACAATGCCTGTTAATCCATTTCACTAGGGTAAACAGGGTTTTTCCCCGTACAGAACTGCCCTTTCAGGGAGTGAATATGGATGCAAGAATGATTTGTCCACATTTGAACTGATGAGTCTGTGTTACCTTACCATTTCATCAAAATGAAACTCAAATAAAAAAACTTCAATTTTTTTTTAACCTTTTAAAAATATTTTTTATTACAGCTGTCTGATTTTCCTTTGGAGGATGGTCAAAACCTCTTCCATAAAATCTCTTTAAAATTTCTTATTTTAATTTTTTTTATTTTCTTTTTTGCCTATATAAATTAATTTGCGTGCTGACTGATGGATACAAATAGAGAAGTGAGCTGTTTAGCCTTAATATCATCCTTTCATTAGGTTATGCTTGTTCACTGAAGTTCATGTAAAACCTGCTTGTTCTGGAAAATAACAGCTCCTGTCTGTCAGTAATACCCACATCTACACAAACTCTTCTCAGTTTATTTGTGTTTTCTAAAAGATGGAGCATAAAAAGCACACACACAAACTATGCAGTGAGCTGCACGCATGGCTGCACAAGTGCAAGTAAGACCTAAAGTACTTAACTGTATTTGTACAGCAGCAAAATGCAGTTACATGGACAGAAAGAAATTCAATGGGAAAAGCTACACAGCGCAGAAGAAAAGCTTGAAGATTATTTTAAGTACTCCTTGAATTATTAAGTAGACAATACATAGTAAATAAACCAAGCAATATATATATGCATATATGCTTCTGTTCTTCTTAATCTCTTGTTGTTCTAGCACTTTTGTTGTGCACTGCAGAAGTATTAGCAAGTATTAGCTATTTTCCAGACTGTTTTGGGAACGTCTCAGACTGCTTGATGCCTTGATTGTACTTTCTCAGAGAGCTGGAGACATGACGGCCAAATAGTCATTCCTGTTATTATACCCTGTTCTTATACTTCTTGGAAGTCCACCACGTGGACAGAATGCATAGTTCATGCAGTGTAACGTAAAATCTCTGTTGCCGCATCCTAGCGGCAAAAAACAAACAAAACCTCAAAAACTCACAGGTCTGTCAGACTCAAGCAGACCGTAGTGAACTTGCAAGGGCAGAAAGTGTAATTGAAACATTAACTGTTCGCATAGCTTAGGGTAGCATTATGGTTAATTTACACTTTTTGTTGAAGCATCATTTATACTTATTTATACTTATGTATGTGGTGTGTGTACATTGCTCTGCAATTTTGCCACCAAAACAATACTTGGTGCTGAGTCTGGCCTCTTCCAGTCAATTCAAATATTGGCGGTATCTTTGGAAATACATAGGAGGTAAGAAACGCAATCACAGTTATTGTGGATTTCGCTGAGGTGACATGTAGTCTAATTTTCGGGGAAGTTGGGGAATAGGGTTTCAGGAGGGTTTGGTTACAAAATAGTTTTGGCATTGAAGCATAACCTCTTTCAGTATTTCTGACATGGCTTTGTTATTTTGATAATCCCAGTGACGTTAGTATGTTGCACCAGTAATTGTGCTTTTCACTGGTATCTGAACCTCATGTTATATCTCTGTCTGGCTGATTGAATGAATGAACCAATGAACTCAGTGGTTGGCTGACTAGTTGAAAGAGTGGCTGAGTTAATCCTTGACTCTAGGAAGGTCACCAGGGCAGTATACTCACTTTCCTGAGATGTCACGCCTATCTCTCCTCTCTCGCTGCATCATTTCTTTGTGTTGGTCAGTAGAGCAAGTCAGGATTACTGTGGTAGGATTAGATGCTAATGGCAGGTGACTACACACACCGAGGTAATTCTATACCTATTAATGCTGCCCAGTTGACTAAGCAGATAGGATAACAGCCCCGTGTGTGTTTGTGTGTCTGTCTATGTATGTATGTATATGTGTTCTCTACAAGGACAGCTTAGGCTGTGTGAATAGAGTTTACTGTGTCAGTGCCAGTGGGGGTTACGTACAGTTTCCACTCTTTGGGCAGAGCTTCAAGCAGGTATAAAAGCTTTTTGATTAAAAGAAGTGAAGATGTATAGTAATTATCAGACACCAAGTCTGACACTGATTTTAAAACAACTCAGGGATTAAATTTATGTTACAACATTGGGGGAATTTCCCTTTAAATGTTTCCTTTAATCTTATTTATAGACTTTAGGGGAAGGATACTACCGATTGGAAGTACAGTATGTCCTATTCTTATCTCAGATTGTGCTTTGTCATCCTCTTTTCTGTCTTTGTTTTTTTCGTCTTCTTTTTTTTTTCTTTTTCTCTTGATCCCCTCTGTGCCATCACGTCACTACCTCAGCACTGGTTACAAGTTGAACAGCTTTTTAAAACAGTATTTACATAAACATATTATAAGCCACTTAACCAAGAAATGTTTGGACTAATGGTTCACCTTGGCGTTACCTATATAATGTTCTTGAGGATTCACATCGTAAACGTTGGCTTCAGTGGGACTTACGTTTGAACTAATCGTTCCAGAGTCAGTTGTTTTTTGCTGAGGTGTTTCCTCATTGGTTAATTTGCATTTTAACTAACTGAATAGCTTGGAGTTTGCACGTTTGAACCTGCTCCATCTGTCTGCCACTTTTCTGCTGGAACACCTGAATTATCCCAATGAGGAACAGTAAAGGATATTTCTGTTCTGTTCTTTTCTATTCTATCTGTATACATCGGCAAGAGTTTCATTCACATCTAAGGGAGATTTTTAGTCTACCTCTGCAGCAGTACATGCTAGATTTGCAGGTATGTTGATATTGTTTACAATACCCGCAATTCAGAACTGAAATTCAAGCCCTGCAACCAGGTCAATATTTTATTTAGGATTTTCTTTAAAAAAATTATAGACAAAATATTTATTTTATAAAAAAAATAGATTCTTATATAAACACAAACATTTACTAAGAGTACTTTGAGTTTTAACTATCAGAGCTTTTTTTTTCTTCTTCTACTGTAGATACCCATTGCCAGTTGACCAATCAAGAAATCTTTTGGCTAATCTGCTGACTTTGTATATGAGGGGAAACAGTCAATATTTCAGGACATCTGGTGAAATCAGGAAAGAAAATGTAAACACATAGCAAACAACAGCTACCCAGTGCTTGATTTCCTGTTCCAGATGTTGCTCATTGGTTTTGTAAGCAGATAGATAAATGTAAAAAGCTAATTAAAAGCTAAATCAGCATACAGAGGGCTATTGTTTCCATGTTATATTTCATCAAATGCAGTTCCCCTTGTTTTCCACGTAATTCATTTCAATTTGGACTAAAAGTGGACTACGAATGGAAACCAGAAAGCTTCCAAATCAAGGCTCTTTCACACAGATGGCTCATATTTCTACGCTGTGATATTCCCATGTGCTTAACAACAGCAGTGTAAAGAGTTACCATTTTGTTTAATTAAATTTGCCACTCTTGGAAAAGTTTTGGGAGCTTCAATAGGTGCATCTCTTTTGATGTTTTAGAAATGGACAATTTCTGATTTGGATTTAAACTGAAAAAAGACCCAAATGGCATTTTGGAGTAACAGTAAATACCACTACCATTTCCATTTGTATTTTCTACTAACACTCCAGAAATGTAGTAGAGTTAAAATGTAAAAATAGCTGTCCAGCCAGATGAGAGTAGACAGTTGTTTCATCGGCAGCTGTCTCGGGGAACCCGCTGGACATCATCAGTGACCCTTGTGGGTCCTGGGACCCTAATTTAGCAACCACTTCTCGAAACCTCTTAGTATCAAGCTGCAGTGGACCCTGATACTCTGGCTGTCTGCGGTCTCTTCAGCCCTGCCTGCTGCAGAACCAGTGCTGGAATATTTTGTCTGCAACCGACTGTGACATTCCTGGCAGTCACAACAAAGCCAGGCAGAATTTTAGGTTTAGCCGAGAGGTGGCAAGGGAACAAGAAGAGGCCTCCAAGAGCTGCACAGACTGAAATACAAGCAGCGGGATGTGCTTTTTATGGTACGCATTCTTGGTTTGTAGCTTGACGTTCTTGTCCAGGATGACGCTTAGTGTCTGCTCAACTTTAAAAAGGAGTCCAAGTTTAATTAGTACGGATTACCAAGATTTGTAGGCAGTATAAAAGAAAGACTAGATTTGACTTCAGCACATTGGTCATAATTTCTGCTTTGAAATTCAAGCAAATTTTAACATAATCTATGGGAAAGAAATGTCAGTTTGACCAGATAAAATTTATATGAACGCTAATAAACCTGGGTAAGCATATGTGAACCCAAAAATGATCAGAGATTTGCAGCAACACAATTCAACAACCATACAGTACAAACCATGCATATACCCAGGCACAAGAGGTTAGACCTCATGCTATTAGATGTTAGAAATTAATTTCACATCAATTTCAGTGTTTCCCACAGATTTAGTATAGTTTCTTAAATTAACTATCAAATAATATAATTTATAAGTTTCTCTTTGTTAAACCAACTGGTTACTGCTGTTATACTTTAATATAAATAAATATATCAAGTTGTTTCTCCACAGATCAACTCTGTACTGTGTTAATGCCAATGCTGATAGAGATAGGATAATTAAAGTTGACTTAATTTGAAAACGTACTCGCTTATATATGTTAGTATATATAAGTTTTCAAATTAAGTCAACTTTAATTATCCTCAGCTATATAAGCTTTTTCTTAAACCCCAGTACAAATTTACTCCAAGTTCATCCTATCACTCCTCCACCCACAAGTCAGAAATGGATTTGGAGTGTAGTCTTTCCTTTTCTCTTAATTTTCTTAATTTTCTATTCATCACAGGCTCGCTGTTAGATGTTCACCAGAGACATTCTGCCCACCACCTGCAGTATTTCATCATGCACAGCTAAATCCCTGCAGCTAGTAAACCTGTCAGCCCCATGCTGCGTGCATACTTGGCTAGCTATAAAGCGGGGGCTGGCTAACGGCTTTAGCAGTGTAGAGCTAAGAGGCTAATGTTGTTGTGTTAGGGGTTAAATCGGTATTATCCTCTCCTTGGTGGACCAGCAGAGACAGAGGACAGACAGGGTGACTGGGTTCATGAAAATAAAGAGAGAGAAAGTGGAATCGGACCTCTGTTCGAACAGGGCTTTCCTGCGTTTTAATTCAATAACCAGGACACTGCACCAGCAGCTGTTCCTTCAGATATAACCCAAGGTCAGAGCCTGCATGAACCAGCGTTACATTACATAATCATTCAGCTGCTTTTACAAAATGGAGATAAAGAAGTAGCTTTGACCCCTCAACGGTAAATGCCAACAAGATATGTTAATAATTAATTTTTTTTCCAGCTCCAAAACAATGGTCTCTGTATTTTTCTTGTTACAGAGACCTGCTGTGATACTAGTGTTAAATTTAAAAGCTGTTTTACTCACTTTGAAGAAGTGACTGAGCAATTATTCTTGTGTCTCAATCAACATCAAGTTCGACTTAAACATCACTTTCCCAACTTTGGAAGTTAAATATAAAAGGTTGAACTGAAATGATGTGAGTGGAGTTGACTGCAACATGTTATGGTAGTGCAAATGCAATAAAAGCTTCCTAATAAGTGTTAAACTAAAAGTACTGACAATGACACAGAGAGAATGAAGTCGACAGGGAGATTTTTTTTGTTTGCCACACTTTAACACAGTTTGTTATTTAAGTCACAAACAAATATACAAACTGCAAAAAAAAATTAAACTAAAAATTTTAAGAAATTATGCAAAAAGTTAAATTGTAAATAAATCACAGATATGACACACAACTATTTTAATAGCTGAATATTCTGGCTTTGTAAAAGATCCCTGAAGCAAATTCAGTTAAATTGTTTTAGTTTTAGATTTTTTTCCAGACAGAGTAGAGGGAAAATGAACACATTTCTAAAACAAATACTCGAATAAATCTGAATATGTAAATCAGTTACCAGAGCATGTTTGCAAACCTTGACAAGCTGTTGGACCTGGCTGATCGAAAGTAAGCATGGCCTTACTGCATTATACAACTCCTTTCAAAAAAGAAGTCAGTTTCTCGAGCAGTTCAGGCTGTTGAGCAAAGTACTGATTATAATATATATGTTTAAAGATGCAATTAATTAAACTAATTTGATTTGCTTGAAGTTTCACAAAAAATAGTTTTGCCTGTTATGTGGGATGTGTTTATTTGCTGCAAGTAAGCACATTTGGTGCTCCCATGATTTTTGCAAGGGGTTTGTACAAAACAAAAAAAGTAGCCATGACAAGTCTCCAAACTACTAACATTTTTCTAACTTTGGTATTTTAATATGTTGGCTTTCCAGCTAGCAGCTAGTGCACTGATGACGTCATGTGAAGTAGGTTTTGCATTGAGATCTCTGGTGTTCATGCCATCTTTTGTTTTTGTTGAGCCCTTAGGGTGTGTTAAATTGGTAAGGAGATTTAAAGCTTTAGGGATTAGGCAACTAATTGATTAATCAGTTGAATTTCTCATGTTTTCAGTGTTTGTTTGTTTGTTTTTGAGTGCAGGTTAAAACTGACATCATGAACATTATGATGGATTCAGAGTGTGAACTGCAGTTTCATGGCAAATCAGCGACATCTGCATAAGAACATTAGTTTGCTCATGTTTAGCGCCACTCGGGTGTTTCTGCTCATTAGTTGTCAGGCTCAGAATCCCCTGTCATAACACGCATCTAGAAGCAAAAAGTAACATGCCGAACAGCTGATAATTGCTTTGTTTTTTTTAAGAGAAAATCTGAAGAACTCTAAATATATGTGAATGTTAGATCCCCTAGGATTCAGTTAAGAGCTGCATTTATTGCTTAAATCTGTCATTAGTTAACTGAAAACTGGCAATTAATTATCCAGCAAAATAGAAAACAAGGTTTTTGTCAAACCTTTCACTTATATTCAGTATTTATTTTTAGATTTTCCATCTCATTTGACCTAAATGTTTTACTTTCTTTAATACCTTCATGCCCCTCCTCCCCCGCATTTGTACATTTCAGACCTCTGTTCTCTTTCTGTCATCCTGATTTTCATTTTGATTCAATCCCATATTCATTTAAGTGGAGTCCATTAATCCTCACTGGATTTAATACTGCAGCTGTAATGCTCTGCTAAAGCACTGACAACATATTTTCTGTAGCGCCTTTCTTTCTCTTAACATAGTTTGTTGGAATATGAACTCCCCTTAGGTATGTAATTTTTCACTGTTTTTGTTTCACAAAGTGTTGATGTTGAATGCTCCTGTTGGATTCAAATAGGTCAAATGTTTCAGCTTTACGTGTCTCTGTTCAGTTTTGTGTGATTTGTGTTCTGCTCATTCCAGTCCTGTGCAGACAAATGTCCGGCAGGTTTAATACTAATACCTAAATAATGCCCCTTTCTCCCTTCATTAAGGCTACAACTCCTTCAGGATTATGGCTGTGAAAGAAATATTGTTAACATCTCTTTTAGACTTAAGGAATCTTGTTGCATCCTGACTTGTGTTATAGAGGTTTAATGCCCTCATTTGTCTTCTCATTTCCCCCCGCAGGCCAGTTATCCTACATGGGAGGACTTTGTATCCAAAGGAAATAAACTGCAGTCACAGCTCAGGTAAGAGGCACATTTTAACCCCTTTTTTGTGTGTTTTTAAATCAGCAGCTCATTATTAACACGAAACATTTTCACCTGTAGAGCAGATTAACCTGTAGATGAGGTCTCCTAACTGTATCACAAATTTTTGGTCATAACCTATTGTATAAAACAGTTTCATGCAACGATACTGTTTTTAACCACTCATCAAATCATCAAAGACAAGCTGTTGAACATGTCATAAGTGTGTCACAGTGACATGTTAGTTTTAACAGTTTTGCATGTTTCTCCTCTATTTATTCTCTCGAGTGTTATATTTTTGTTGTTTAATAGTGACTTGCAAACAGTTTTTGGTGTTGGTAAGTCGGGCTGGGCGATATGGCCTAAAATCCATATCGCGGTATAATTTGAAGCATGTGCAGTAACGATATATATCGCAATATATTTTTTTCTTCCGTATTTTCTGCACTATAAAGGTGGAATTAAAATCCTTTAATTTTCTCAAAAATCGAAAGTGCGCCTTATAATCCGGTGTGCCTTATGTATGAATTCTGGTTGTCCTTACTGACCTTGAACCGATTTTATGTGTAACACGGCGCTCAAAAATCTATCAAAAATGTTTTAGTACCACTTTGGTAAACTATGAAGCCACACCGCTTGATGGATTGCTGGAGCATTATGGCTTCCATAGTCAGGAGCCTCGGTATATAATATATAATGATGTGCTACGTGATTACTTCGACACAGCTATGTTAGGATAACATTAGCACAGTGAAGCTAGAGGATGAACGCTAACTTCTTTCCACTCGATAAAAGTTAATGTGAGGGTCAAATGCAATCACATGGCAGGATGCTGTAAAGGGACCAAACTTCAGTCAGGACAACAACTGAGATAATCCATCCACAATACGAGGTTAGTTATTAATATACTGCAACAACATAGGAATAGAGCAGCTGCGAGAGAATTCAACATTCAAGCGCAGTTTTTGGCTTTCCTCAAATTCCAAAACGTGCTTCCTCTCTTCACTATTACTGTCGCCCGGCATAATTTGCAGATGATACTGCTTGCAGCTGCTGCGATGCTTTCGACCAAAACAGGCGCAGCTTGATGACTCTATCAACATGCGCTTTCGCGGTAGAGCGGTATAGGCAAAATCTCTACCGTTGGTCAAATTCATATTGTTTCTACTGTATACCGTTTCTACTTCCCACCCCTATTGGTAAGGGAAATTATTTATCTTAAAAGGGAAAAAATTGCTAAATGAACCAGAATTTTTTTAATAACTTCATAGTTTAAACATATGAAGGTCATGACCATCCCTATTTAAAATAGGAATGTGACTGTTTAATATCTTTTATCAGTCAGAAAATCTTGTTGATTATCCTGCAACTCAGCAGAAGATTGTCAGTTTCCCTGAACTATAATTGGATGGCATGTTGCCAAATACTTAGTCATGTTTTTTCAGTTCGTTTTTCCATTGAAAATATTTGCCCACGATGACAGATCAACCGCATCCTGTCTTGTGTCGTTGTGCCATCAGTTTTAGGTTGCAGATGAAACACTAACAGATTTGGGCATGCAAACGACTTCATAGGAAATGAAATGTATTGACTCATAATCTAATGCCTGTACTGGATTTGATTTGATTGTTAAATACATTATTTTAGCATATTTAAATGTCCAAGGTGATTTTTAGAGTGTAAGGTTTGTAATTTGGCTTTGATTATGAGAAATACCAAGGTTTTACTTTACAGCAAAACAACACTACCAGGCTTTTTGTGGTCCCTTGGGTTTTCATCCCGTAGAACTTCATAAATATATAATAAAATATTCTGGTCATTAGGGCTGTGCAATATGACCAAAATCTCATATCCCGATATAAGAATTCTATCGTCCCGATAACGATATAAATCACAAAAATGTAACATTTTCTGTAAATTCTGTGAATCTCGGGCAGCTCGACTTGGGGGAAGTGTTTCCAGCTGCGCGTCATGTAGCTGGAGTCGAGTGTTTTAACAGATGCATGAAACTATACATTTTTAGACATAAGTTGTAACGGCCACTGTTTTCTTTGTGAGTATTTATTACACGGCGTGCTGCGGGAAAAAGCCTGTTCTAACGTTTGAGTCTAAGGTTTCTTTTTTAGCACCTGGCGGCTTTTTTTTTTTTACTTCTCATCCGTAAATAATCTGCTCTTTCACGCGATTCAGTTTATTTTGAAAAGTCTCAACAGGATCTTGAGTTTTATTGTGAAAGGTTTATGTGGAACATAAACAAGCGGACATGCGATGGTGTTACTGTTGTTGTTGCTAACGACAATGCATAAAAACAGGCGCTTGTCCGTCTGTAGTGTGGTTATATAAAATATAAGAAAAAGAGAGAACTTTAAGAAATGAATATAGCCACTACAGTGAGCATCAAAACGATGAAAAAATATTGCCGTAAACAGTTTATTTTGCGACACCATGAAACAAACGATAGCTTAAAATGAAACGATAGACGTTTTTATATCGTCATCTGATGTATATCGTTATATCGAACAGCCTTACTGGTCATTGTTGTATTCTGTCGTTTTACATGAAAGCTGCACATGTTCTGACCCAGGCTAATTCTGTCCAGTAGCTGGCTTGGTTTAATGACAGTATAATTGCTGAATTTCCCAGTAGGCCAGTTTACTTTGATAAGCATCGCTCTGCTTGCTGTAGCCAGTCACAGTCCATTAGCCCTGCCAGTCAGCTAGCTACGCACACACAAAGCTACAGATACAGGCATAAATAAAGGGCACCCACTTTGCTCTAATGTTTAATGCTACTTAAAAGATCAGCTGTGGCTAATTTGCACACACAAAGCTTTATTTCACACATTAACTTCACAGTTATATTTATTCATACAGCCACCAATAAAGATTGTTTGTTTGTTTGTTTATTAATTTACTTTTTCTCGATACCTTCTAGCCTCATTAACACTAAAACTTCACCAGGTAGTATTTCATAGCTTGAATTATGAAAACACAAAATACAGGCATGTCATGATTTGCAAGAGGTCCAAAGGCCTCAAAATGGAACATTGTCTGATGCAGTTGAGCTGGTAAAATGCTGCAATCGTAGTCAAAAGGAGGAAGTTTTGACAACAAATAGCTTGAGGCATGCAGAAGTGTTGGACTCTTCTGCATATTGGGCACACATTTAGGATATATGTGAAAATATAAATATTCACTGGAATTCGCATAAACGTATTTCCTTGTAGTAGAGAATTGACAAAATAAAGTTTAACTTTCAGGCTGATCATTGAGGGTGATGAAACCGTTAACTCCATTTTTCCTGTCTCTTGTCATGCATGAATTGTTAAGCTTGACTAGCAGAGAAATTTTGCTGATAACAGACATAATGACATAACACTTCTTTAAAAATGAAAGATTCAAATGAATTTACAGATATAATAAATATAACAAGTCCGTTTCACTTGACACCTTTTAACAGTGATGGCTCATTGCTGCACCATTTTTAATAGCAAAAAATGTGTTTCTGCAGTTGGGCTAATTAGAGATTTCAGCTAAAAAACAAACAAACAAAACATTCAGACTCTGGTCTGTAGATCTGTAGTTTAACTTTAAAGCAGCAGTTACAAGCTGAAAAGACAAGCTGAAGCCTTCCTTGGGCTCCAGTGGGGGTTTTCAGTCTTGCTAAAGTATTTGGGACTCTGTGTTTTTCTGCAGCACCACCAGAGTGTTCATTCAGTGAGGGATTTAGATGGAGAAGATCAAATACATATTTGCACACACAGAGCTTCAAGAGTGTGTTTAATTATATTATATATTTCTTGTAGTCCGACTGTGTGTCTATGTGCTACAACACATTATTGTCAATGCTGGGACTGTTATTAGGTGTTTTTGGAAAGTTATTGAATTAAATTATTGTTAGTTACTTCTGTTCAGTTATTATATATAATTATGGACAGTGTGCACCAATTAACATGTACTCTGGTTAATGCACCAGATTTATTCCTACCTTTATAAGTCTACTGCTGGTGCATTGACAGGACAACATGCAAAATCATATGGGCACAGCAAATTGGTAAATACGATTTAAACAGTGTGGTATAATAAAATATATTTAAAGGCACTTGAGCACAGACAGTTAAGAAAACATGACTCCAGTTCATGCTGTCTTTTTTCAAGATGGTATAAAGTTGGTATGAAGATGGAATTCATTAAGTGGATCTAAGCATCATCAACTAAAATTAAACCAATCTCTGCTACACTTGATGTAACCTAACTCTGACCATGAAACCACAGCCACTGTGCACCAGTCCAATACACTGTTGTTTACTTTAAATCCATCACAGTACAGCACACTAACCTGTATCCTGCACTAACCTGCAAAATGTTTAATGCAATCTTTAAATAACAAAATTAGTCTGTCTCAGTTTGTTTTGCAGCATGTTTCACAATAGGAAAAAACATAATGTCACATATAGGACTTAGATGTTAGCTTTATATTTCCAGCTTATCAAATAACCACTGAGCAGTGCTTGTATAGCATGTACTATTATTGTAGTTATTATTATTATTATTATTATTATTATTATTATTATTATTGTTATTGTTATTGTAATTGGTTCATTAATTTGTTGAGTCATTTGACTATTTATTTTTTAATGTTTACACTTTTATTCTTCCATATTTTCTAAAAAGTTGTTGTAAATTGCATTGTCTTCAGCCTATCCTGTTTGTGAACTGCATTGTTAAGTGTGTGTGTGTGTGTGTGTGTGTGTGTGTGTGTGTGTGTGTGTGTGTGTGTGTGTGTGTGTGTGTGTGTGTGTGTGTGTGTGTGTGTGTGTGTGTGTGTGTGTGTGTGAGAGAGAGAGAAAGAACTCTTTGGTCTTAATATGAAAGAGAATTTCCACTGAGGTCAGATGCACAAACTAGAGACAGGAGTGTCATATGATCTTCTTAGTTTGGTTTTCAGAGATAATGACTGTGTGTGTGTGTGTGTGTGCGCATACATGCACTTGCGCAGCTATAGAAGCATAGACCTGACTGGTAATTGACACACATACACAGACAAAAGATCCATTGATGTAGCTGATGTGCGCCTCTCAAGGTCTCCAGTTGCACTCCTAACATTGGCCTTTGCAGGTGATTGGACTCATTTATCTTCACCAGACTGACTTTCATAATAAAAGTGTTGTTTTTTTTTTCCCCCCTAGAGTAGTGCAGAGGCTTGTTCGGGATGCATCTTCTGATTTGGTGTGTGTGTGTGTGTGTTTCTTTCAGATTTAGAAAAAGTTCTTATGGTGACACTTGTGCGTCTGATTACCTGACCTATTTATTCCCACTGTTGCAGATTTTAACAGTTTGTCCAAACCCCAAAGGTACATACTGTATGCTGTAGTCACTTTATTTATGATTCTGTATCAAATAACCCATGCCTGATACCAGTGTGCACCCTCTGAAATGGGAACCACTGATAAACACTGCTCAAGTGTGAACTCCTTTAAGATTTCGTCCTTCTCGTCACATCTAATTTGTTTGCGTTGGCGGCTTCGTGGTCCCTCAGTGAGTCTGAGCGTGACCACAGTTCCACCCTCATGCAAATGTTCATCAGAGAGTGAGAGACTTTTTTCGTTTTAAACGTTACCATCCAACAGAAGTGTGGACGCGATGCCCATTAAATTGTGAGCCTGTGTCTCTTTGAAACTTGATTGAGACCCTAATAAGCTCTGCAAGACACCTCATCAGTGCGATAGTAGAGCGTATTTACTAAAGCTAGTAAAAATCTAAAAAGGAGGTTTTTGTGTGGTATTTAACTTAATCCATCTAAAGAGTTGTTGGTTCTTTACAATGTCATGCTTGTGCTTTCAACCAGTTGATCGTCTACCTACGCATGTTGCCATGACACTGTGTGTTGGGCTTTTCTTGGAGGAGTTAATGCATTGGCGTCTTTTATTTTCTAAACCTGAACAAATGATAGCATTATGGAATGATATTATGTGTACATTCAGCACGACAGGTAACACGTGTTGTTTGTTTCAGAACGACCATCGTGGTGACCGGAGCCTTCCTGGATGCTTTTCAGAAGGTGGCAGACATGGCGACCGGAACCAGAGGTAACCACACACAGATACACACACAGTTGACACGTTACTGTCTGTGGCCCAGTCGTTATCATCTTGCTCTGTGTTTTTATGTGACTCACAGCAAATCAAGATAAATGTTTTCTCTCTTTCTTTCTCCTCACAGTGCAATCTTTCACTGTTTCTCTTTTTATTATAAATAGTAAGATCATGAGGGAGCTAATTAGCGCTTTTAACTCTCTGTGGACAGTATGTGGGTGGGATAGAATATCAAGTAAAAACCATTAACCATTGTGCTACTAAAGGATGGTATGTGGCAGGACAAGCCCCTAGCTAATTGTCAGTACATTGCTCGTTCTATCTGCCTTTCTTTGATGGCCCAGTGATTGAGTGGCAACCTGTCCAGGGTATACTTCCTCACCATAAGTCGGGCTAAGTGACAACATGGCTAATTTTGTGTGTTAAAGGACCTTCGATTGCGTTCTATCAGGCAAATGCCATAATAAAGTGCTCTAGTTCACCAGTAAAAGCTTTTTGCATATCAGGTTTAATCTAATGCTATTTGTTGTTTACTTCAACTGATGAAGATTATGCCGTTGATGTTAATAAATACTGAACAGTTAATTAAACATTTTTAACGGCTGTGATTAGTCTGTTGGACATACTCAACAAAAACTTGAACAAAAAGCAGTCACTAATTCAAATCCTACTGTAGCCTGTGGGTGCTTTTCGGTTTGCATGTCCTCAGGTAACCGTCATCTGAGAAGTCTAATAATTTTGTTGAAAATGTATAGAAGAAATGCACATTTGGCTCTGTGTCATGGTTAAGACCATGACACATTTTAATGTGGGATTCTCTGTTTAGTCTCAGCCAAGATTTTGAAATGATTTCTTATAGTTCTGGTCATTATTGGAAATATTGAATCAGGAAGTGCTAAAGAAAATATGTGTGTATAAGTGAGAGGGTTGACAGTGAATTGATTAACAGCCTTTAGGATACAATCTGTAGACAAAATGCGTAAACCGAATCATCACGTGTTTCCTTCATAGGTCACAGATAAACTGTAGTTCCTGCTACTTGAATCCAAGCAGCAAAAAAATAAATGAACGAACAAAAGGGTTGTCATTTGATCCCATTTTTGCATTCTGAATCGATCAACATCTCCAACATATATAAGGTTTACGGTTTTTCATATACTCACCCAGCTGGCATAGGCTCCAGACCTCAGCAACTCTGAATCCATTAAGATTGGGTTAATGGTTGGAATTTCTCAAATGTTGTTTTTTGCTTTTCTTTGGTTCACAGAATGGGAAATTGAATAACTTTTTAAAACATCACATGCTGTACTTAGAGGAAAAAAGCAAAGCATCATCATGATAGGATGATCCATACCATCATCCTATCATGATGGTATGGATCCAGTACCAATACCAGGGTTAGTATCATGTCTGACTTGTAGATGTTGGAGAACGGTCACTTAAACAGAAATTACAGCATCATGAATTACAGAAGATAAACTTGCCTACAGATTAGTAGAGTGGTGAAAATGTGGAAGGTTTTAGATACATTCCTCTTGACTTGCATATTCCGTTTTTCCAGTAGTGTCACACTACAGTCATTCAGTGGTAGACCCTAACATGCCAAGAGAAACTGCAGTGTGCCAAGAAGTCGGGGCTTGATTGCAAGCTAGTAAACATGGATGCTGTAGGTTTTCAATTTTTTCTTTTTGTAAGACCTTTGCAGGTGGCTTATGGCCTAGAAAATACTGCAATTCATTGATCCCCCAGTGAGCAATGTTGAAGCATAATTTTAGTTTACAAGAAGACTTCACACAGCCTGTCAGCTCATTCAAGTTTGTCTAAGAAGGCACAAAATGTTCCAGTTCAGGTTGAGAGAATTGTTAATCAGAACCTGTTTGGTACAACATCAGAAGTCTGTTCTGCCTTGTATAATCTGTATCTTGGTATTTCTGAACTTGCAACAATTATATAAATGACATAATCGGAGGGTATTCATAGTTATTTTATATATTTATATATTATATATTTTATATTCATTTTCACTACAAAGCTTTTGTTTTGTTTATTATTTCATTAAAGACTAATGAATTTAGAGTTTCTAACTGTCAGTGATGCCGCAGTGTTTGTTTGAGTCTGGAAACTGAAGAGGTGTCTGGACTCGGAAACTGCTAATGATGTATGATGTAAGAAGCAGATGGTCACCTGCTCACCAACTTAGCCGGCACCCCGAAATCACGTGCTGTTTAATGCAGCCCTAGAAGAAGGACATTACTCAGCAAAATCTATCTAGAAGAAATAGAATTTTTAAATTAAAGTTTTAAAATGTGAATCTGTAGAAATGTTTTTACTGTTTATAGCTATAATAGTTGTCTCTGGATCTGTAAGGGTCTATCACCCAGTCTGCATTTGGTGCCACATGACTGAGGGTTGGGTTGCCTTAGGGCTGTGCGATATAACAAAATATAAAAGTCTGACATGGACCAGAATACTGTACTATGCAAATTATGCCACAAACTGGTCAACACCACAGACTTAAACATGACAAACCTCTTCTGCCACCCACGTGAGAATCGCGTGAAAGTGTATAAAGAGAGTTTATGGATGAGAAGCAAATAAGAGCGGTCAGGTGCTCAAAATAAACCTTAGACTCAAATGTTAGAACAGGCTTTTCCCCGCAGCACGCCATGTAATAAATACTCACAAAGAAAATGAGAGCTATTGCAACTTATAAATATACACTTTCATGCATTGGTCAAAACACTCGACTCCAGATAAACGACGCCCAGCTGAAAACACTTAACGCAAGTCGAGTTGCCTGAGTTTCACAGAATTTACAGAAAATGCACTATTGTATGAAATAAATCGTTATCGGGATGAGAAATGTCTTCTATTGGGATATGAGATTTTGGTCATATCGCACAGCCCTAGGTTGCCTTGTTTGTAGTCAGTCAGCCTCTGTTTGGCTGCTGTGGAGATCTCCAAAGAATGTCTTTTCCTGTTGTTTCCCAATCTATATGTTGTCAGGAGGGAAGGCAGGGACCAGCTGTTGCCCTTTTAAGATGGACTTTACATCCAATACTTTGCTCTGAACTTTGTGCCAGACTCCTGTGTATCCCTCATCAAATCATCCACCTTATTTTTTTTTTTTTGCTATTTTATGTTTGTTTTTCAATTAAAATGGGCTATATTTAAATTTATATTTAAATATCTTCTAAAATGTCTTATAATTCCTAAATATAAAATAATTTGGAGCTCACCTCAAGGGCTTTAGGAATGTCACCATAAGTGTAATTAAAACAAATGGTATTTAATTCACTTGCACACAGAATACATTTTGTTCATCAAGACAATGGACATACTAAACATCCAAGTCAGACCCCCTGTTTTAACTATATTGACCATGCACCCTTTCATGCTTTTGTGCATGGTCACACCTCCCAAAGGAAAGTGTTAAATTAATGAGTAGTCATGCTAAATAAATTTAATTATAATTACTATCCAAAATAACATTAATTATACTTTGTGCCGTAATCAAACCTTGGTTCTTGTTTGGCACAGCGGTGGATGTAGGAAGGTTACC
The DNA here is from genome assembly GCF_056152115.1 of Neolamprologus brichardi. Lineage (NCBI taxonomy): Eukaryota > Metazoa > Chordata > Actinopteri > Cichliformes > Cichlidae > Neolamprologus > Neolamprologus brichardi. Next base: position 21,543,630 of record NC_142108.1, read on the forward strand.
ATCTGTTGGCACTTAGTTCAATGTGAAGCTGATATAGCGTTCACACACTGCGCGTTGATGAGACACATTCCTCTGTTGTGCGTGCGCGCGCATCTGCATAGTGTTTTGACAGCTGCCTCATCCCCCTCATTCTCTGCAGTCTCAACTCAGCTGTCCAGTGTGTGAGAGAAAAGGCAGGCAAAAGAAAAAGGAACAGCTGACTTTAAGCAGGGCCAACAGTGACCTCTCTTATGCATTTAACACACACTCCTACACATATTCACTTTTAACACTGGCAAGTCCTGGCATCTTGAAAATTCCTTTATTGTTTTCTCCTTTTCAGCCCCTTGAATTGCCTGCAGGGGACTACATATATGTCAGAACTGGTTTGGCGGGTCTATGTGTAGGCACTTTGTTTGCTTTTCCTGGTAATATTCATGATGTCATAGTTTTGTGGTATGGGAAACGGAGAAGTTGTGCATTTGAATTTTTTTTTCTTTCTACCAGGATAGACAGACAGACAGACATGAGTGATGGGTATCAGTTGGTGTCCCATGTTGCTGTTTCTCAATGTGGAAACGTGTCAGGACAACTTTCAGTGACAGCTGACTTTAATTGTTCGTTATCCACTTTCATGCTTCATAGACACTGACAGCATCCTTGTGTTGTGTCAACACCTGTAACATCAGTCGTTGAATACAGCCAGAAAAGGCATGCAAAATAAAACCACACAGGTAAACTGTTGTAATTGAAGATTTTTTTTTTTTTTTTTTTTTTTTTTTTTTTGACTGCAGGGCTCGCAAAATCGCTAGCCCGACATCCCGGGGCTAGCGATTTCTCCAGTCGGGCTACCAAAATCTATCTCTGCCCTGCCCGTCGGGCTATCTTATGCCGGGCTCACACTGTGCGATTTTGTCAGTCGCGCGATTCAGCTCCTGCTCAAACTGCACGATTGACTCGCAGGGGTTAAAAGTTCGTAGGTCACGATGCAGGGTCTCACACTATACGACCCGATGCTCTGATGCGACCCGAGTGCTCACACTGTGCGTCCATAAAATGAAGGTTATAACAGAAATTCTGTCGCTCGCTCTCCCTCTCTGTCTTTCACTCACACAGACACGCACACCACCGCCATCAACTTTGCTAAATTGCTAATGAAAAACACTGATCAGGCAGCTGTGATTGAGCAGCAATGTCTATCCAACTATTTTCACGGTTGTTGTGGTCGTGATAATTTTGTGAGGCCACATCGAAAAGGCTCGGATGAGCTTTCCAAAGTTCTACAAGTGCCTCCATCGCTTGTGTCCAGATCACACGCTGCACTGCCGTGCTGCGCCGTCTTTTTCGCTGACATTTGTGTTTGCGCGTGCGCAGTGTGAGAAACTGCGGCCACACCCTCACGACGGTCGCGAGGATTTCAAACATGTTTGAAATCCTCACGACCAAGCGATTGATGATCGGGAGCTGGTCGTGAGGTGTTAATCGCTTCTCGTTACCCCACGTATACTACACGATGCACGACGCACGACGAAGGCCAAAATCTGGCCGATCGCCAAAACGGTCGCACGACTCAAAAATCGGCTCAAAATGGGCCAAAAATCGCACAGTGTGAGCCCGGCAATAGGAAGGAAAAAGATATGTCAATGCTTTTGCATTCTTTCGGAAATGTATCTGGGTAATTATGTCATTGGCATCGGTGAGCCAGAATTTGCGCTTGTTTTTTGCTTTCACTTTGTGTGTATAGAGAGCGACAGCACTGATTGGTGAGTGATGATAATTTGCGCACCAATTCCTCTGACATCGTCTTATCAATCGTTAGCTTACTATGCAAACATGACAAGTGAAATCTCCCGCAGCAAGCTTAAACATGTGAGAGGTTGATCGCGCAGAGAATCGCTGAGCGTTACGTGAGTGCGTGTGTAAAAGCAGCAGGATATATATTTTAGTTCTGCTGAGTTAAATAAGACAGGTCAGGGTGAAGAAGTGACAGCCAAAGAAAAGCTTACCACAAAACGGAAAAGTTATGGCAAATCAGACTATAAGGCAAAAAGAAAGTGCAGCTTTATGGTTTCATGGACAAAAGAATTTCTGTGGCTGCAATATGACGAGCTAAATAACCAGGGCTGCACATAAGTGGTCCGCAGGTGCGCATTCGCTGTCAAAATAAAAAGAGCGCACAAGATAAGAAGTTGCAATGCGTGTTTGCGTACATAAGATTTTCTGGAGGAGGACAGACATTTGTTTAGAACTCTTAAAGATGTCGAAGAAGCTCCTTTAAGCAATTACTTTGGTGTTCCTCCACCTCCAAAGAAATGTCAGAAGGAGTCCGAACCACAAAAGAAGCGCGTATTCTCGGAAAAGTGGTTGCAGGAGGTGAGCTGGCTTCAAACAAATGATGAACGCACAGAGATGTGGTGCAGAATGTGCCGTGAAAATCCCACTCTAGCGGACAAAAACAGCCTTTTATATGGACGCAAACGCGCGTTGCAACTTCTTATCTGGTGCGCGTCTTTCATTTTGACAGCGAATGCGCACATGCGGACCACTTATGTGCACCCGTGTAAATAACATAATGTTCTGCCGGGTGTGTTGTTGGTTTTCCCTCGATTTCTGAGTCGACAAGCGCCTTTGTTACTGGGACCAGTAATTTTAAGAAAGGCCCCCATTAGAACCCATGAGAAATGCATTATTGCTCAGTCTGCAATATCTTTCCCAGAACCAACACCAATTGCAAATAACATACTAAAAATAAACCTGAGACATCTGTTTAGATCAGCATACTATGTTGCAAAGAGTGAACTACCACTGGCACAATTTAGCAGTCTTTGCAAACTTCAAAAAGCAAATGGCCTCGATCTTGGTTCCACTTGCCTCTTACCTGTGACTTCAGTGGAAATTTCAAATTCAGGATCTGACACAGACTGATTCATCTCCTACACAGTTCTTACAAGTTCATAGAAATTTCTGTTCAATTAGAACCAAGTATTTGAGTTGATGATTGTAATTTTTATACAATGTTGTAATTTGTGTTTTTTTGATTGTTTTGTTTCCGTTACAATATTATACTTTAATGTATAATATTGTAAAGGAAACAAAACAGGAAACAAAGCATCAATGAAAAAAATTGCTCTCTTTTTTATTCGGGCTACTTAAATTTATTTTGGGCTACCAAAAACTGAAGAGTCCCTGCCCGAAGGGCTACCAGGGATTTTGAAATTTTGCGAGCCCTGGACTGGACAGTATAGCTTTATTTAAAGTCTGCTTCCCACATATGCAACTATCAAAAAATATGAAACTGTCTCTCCCTCCAAATGTCATAAAGACACATTTATGCCATAGGATGCCATTTGATTGATGGCAGCCGATTCTCACGTGTTGATTTTTTTGTTATAGGTTCCTATTACAGGCATTGGCACACTTTAGTAAACATCCAGTTTTTAAAAAAATATTCTAATAGGTGACCTCACAAATCAGCAAAGCCAGAAAATCTTTGTCCTGTCAGACATTTCATCCTCCTTTATCTGCTTTTGTTGTTGCTTACCAAACTGAGCACTTTGGCATGATTAAAATTGAAACTGGCAGATTATTGCTAAATCCACAAAACTATGAGGCATCTTTTCTTATTGAGCTGCAGCTACTTTAGACCTTAAGGTGGTGTGTTAATATCTATTCATGCATTCATTTTCATACGCTCCAGTTTAGAGTTGTGGGGGCTGGAGCCTATTCCAGGTGTCACAGGGTGAACGTTTGGGAACGTCCTGGACAGGTTGCCAGTCTGTCACAGGGTTAATGTGTTAATGTAAGGCCCCATAATTCTCAACAAGAAGCTGGTTTAGAAAATAAGTCGGAGCTTTTAAAGCCACTTATGAACTCATTGCATTGAGCCATTGGTTTAAAGCAATCAACACCTGATCGGTTAGAGTATCCCTAAATGGAAGAGGTGATACTGTCTATGGCTGCTGACTGGCTAATGTCACCTCTTTTTTCCGATGCGTGTGTGGGGGGGATAGGGTGGGTTATCCAATTAAATCACATGTGATAAAGGCTCTCCTCTTTCTCATGGCTTTAACTGCTGCTCCATCCATTCATTTTCTGAACCAACTTTTTGCTAGAAATAAGCGATGGATCAATTATTAGTGCAAATTTAAAACATTTAGAATAACAAAATACTTTGTCAATATAGTTTCATGTTGTCTCCTTTGACTGCGCTCTTTGATCCACTCAACAAATTTGTCCACCAGCAAATACACTAATTTGTAAAATTCCATAGAGACACAAACTTAAAAAGGAACTGAGGCAACGGTAAATGAAGCCACACTTTTTGCAAGGTAAAACGACAAGGTTAAATTCAGTTGGTGTATAATGTTGCACCTTTTGTCAGAATTACCTGTGAAAGTGAGGTGAAAATGTTTTAAATATAGCGCACACAAATTGATTCTTGTATTGCTAAACTCCATGTAGCTTTACAACAACCCCATTTTCACCCATTTCAAAGAAACAGAAGCTCTGTACTGTTTCAAGTAGATATACTGACATGCAGACATGAATTGCAAGCTAAAATCCAACGCTTTCTCGCTTAATTTTGGAAAAAAATTTAGGAAAAGAAATGTCAAAAGGGGACACAGCAGTCTCAGTGAAGTTGATATTAATCTTCTGAATCCTCATTCAGGTAACACTAAAATTAGTTGGATGAAGTAGTAGTCCAAAAATAAGTTTCAGAATAACTAACCCAGAATGTACAACAGTGGCGTGAGCTGCTTTCAGAAAAGAAAGTCACAAAAACAAATGTAGACAGGGGAAATTACAGTAAAGTTGTATCTGAAGAAAGCGATGGAACGCATTGGAATTACGAGAAGTACAAGACAGTTTTTACCCCTTAGCTGTAAAATCTTGATGAGGTATTGCCATCACCCTGGCAGTGGGCAGGTAGCATGGCTCCCAAAATTTGCGAGTGCAATAACTTCAGAACGAGGCAACGTAGGATTTTGACATTGATACCTTGGGTGCATCTACTACAAATCTCAGAAGAGTTTGAATCCTGGTGACCTGGCGAGGTAAAGTTTTCTGAAAATCTTGGCGAATATGATAAATCAAGAAGGAAGTCTCCTAGGATTTTTAAATTGATGTCACACATGCATCTACTAAGAAACCAACCACCGACAGCCGCCAGTAATTTTTTTTAAAATATGAATTTAATGACCTGTAGTGATCAAAATGCTATGAAACACAATGGAGGGGAATTATTTAATATTGCTTTCTTAGAAAATGCCAAGATACATGCACTTTGTTGTCTCTGCTCGAAAATAAGATTATACTTCCACCACTATGTGTGCTGTTTAAGAATTCCTGCATTGATTTAAAGTCTTTGAGTGTCTTCCTCTTCTAATTTCTATGAGTAAAGGAATGCCAGTATTTATTAATGTTAATTTTAAAGTGTGACAATAAGAACAGCACTAGAGTTCAATGAATCTCATCACAATCAGCTGATTTTCAAAGCAGGTTCCCCTCGTCTCTTGATTCCACATGACTGGTTTCCTCAGTAACCAAGGAACTGTTGACGTCTTTAGCATCATGGGGCTTTCAAAGCGCACACACACAGTTACACACACAGAGATCACAAGACGACCTACTGAGTCCTGACTAATTCCACCAGAGGTTTCCTAAGGTCAGCTTTCTCTGCATGTTTGCTTGCTCAAGTATTGCAGAGGTAAACATGCAGTTTTCTCTATATTGACTGGTCAGCTGGTCAGTTAATCAATAACAAGCGGATCAATAGAGGGGGAAAGGTTAAATGAGCCACAGTGCATGCAGAAATTAAAAGGCCTTTGAGTCTAAACTGATCAACTATGTAAACTCATGATACATAGGGTTTTTTTCCTCTCCTGATGGCCACAATCACAGTAGGTTCGGAGGAAAAGAAAACACTGGCGGCTAGTCTTGGTGGAACAACTCAGGAGCCTAAAAAAAATGACAGGAATTAATTCACACATACACACTTACAGGCTTTTCTGAAAGGGCCACATTATGAGCAGTGAGGAGGAGAGTGAAGCTGGAAAATCTGGGTTTAGGAGAAGGACGAACAGCCCTCGCTCTGTTTCTCTGGCGTCGTCTTTGGAAAATGGAGGGAAATTATCAGTGACTGGAGTTTTGTTTTTCCTTTTTTTTTTCCACTTAAGACTGATTGTAGTCATGTAATTCTTATTTACTTACATATAGCTTGTTTTGGTGAATTATATTTCAATATTTTTAGAACTCTGTGTCTATGTCTATGGTAAAAAATCCTAAATAATAATCCTAAATTAGACAAAAATAAGATCAAAACAGTTTGATGCCAATGCTTTGAGTATTAATTTGTCTGATGTGGTTTCCCATCAAAATTTTTGAGTGTGTCCTTTAAGTATGGCTGGGCAGTTGATCAAATATTCTTTTCAGTTATTATTTATGGCTTCTGATAGTTGACACAAAGTCAGTCACAGAGACTGGTCAGTGATCCCTTGGTGATCACAGGTTACTAAGGAAAAATTGGTATTCCCCAGCCAGTTGGCGAGTAGTTGCTAAAAGTGACATAAGTTGCAAATAGGTATAAAGTACTGTACCCCTCCTCCTCCTCCTCGTGATTGTTTAGATCTCTAATAGATTGCCACAGTCGGCCACAACGCCAGTTTGTTTCCAGTTTGTTTTTCACGGTTTCATTATCACTCAACAAGCAGTTGGTGAGTGTTTGCAGACGTCAGTGTGTTCCATTAAGCTACAGGTGACCTTAGCAATCTGCTAGTGATGAAGGAGTTTTTAAAAATGTATTCATTTATTTTTATTGCAGAACCCTGTTTGTGACTGATTTCACCTAGCAACAGCGAGGAGTGTCTAGCAACTACTTGCTAACTAGTCAGGCAGTAAACATTTTTCCTCAGCAACCTATAGTTTTCAGGGGGTTGCTGATGGGCTCTAAGCTTGTGTGATTGAGGCCTAAAATAAACAACCTCTGTATACGATTACTGCTTCGTCTATGGGCATGTGAAGTTTAACTACTGGTGTTTTGCCAAAAGGATGTGGAAATCCGTGTTGGAGGTCATTAAGGATCTTCTGTAAAGTGGAAGTTACAGAACCACATTTAAGGTGGTGTTTTCAAACAATAGTGGCAGTATTAATGTTATTATGTCAGCTGATGTAATACACATTCCAGCTAATGGCTTCACACAAATCTGCTGGCACACAGATGGTAGGAATATGCCGTCTGTGTGTTGGGTTTCTGTGCCAGAAAATTCAGCAAAGAACATCACAAGTTAACAACAGAGCAGGATTTAATTTAAGAAAGAAATGCTCCTGGCAAAAATATTAGAAATGGACCTCAAATGGCATATATCAGGCCTCACAAAGACACAGCGTTGTATGATACCCATGGTCAAGCATGATTTACTGGTAACCAAATACTTCTGACCTTTTGGTGTATTTAAAAAAGACTTCAAATTCATAAATGGAATTTTTAAACTGCTTCAGATCTTTAAATCTGCATTATGTCAAATTTAGAACACAACAACATGTGAGAATCAAAAACAAACTCACTCCCACACTGAGTCTGTCTGATCTTGTCAGGTTACATTTTTCTCTGAAGTCAACTCCACGCCACACGGAGCTCTGTTAGACATGTCTGAACACAATCACAAGAACCGCCTACACTGTTCAATACCTGGTTGCACACTTTTGTTTCACTAGCCCTGTGGGTATTGTTGTTATTGATATATTGCATTTGACCTTTACGCTAAAATGATCCATGAAAGCTGATTGCCTAATCCCAACCTTTCCACAGCCTTTTCACACCATGTGTGATTCAATGGCTGAATCGCACATGGTGTGATTCATGTCTTATTAAATAAATGTTCACACCATGTGTTAGGGTTAAAGGTCTTTGATTGTTGTCTTATATGGAGGCAAAATAGTGGGAGGGTGTCATAACTGTAACTTCTAGGAAATGATGGAAGCACTGGGTTATTTGGAAAACAAAATGAAAGCTATCTACATTGTTGCTTTAAACTTTGGAGACCTGAAACTGCCAAATGGAAATGTAAAAAGAAAACAAAATAAATAAATAAATAAAAATGGGAAATATGGGAACGTCTGAACGATGCTGTGAGGAACATTACCTTAAAGTGATCCATATCTAATTGACAGAATGTTTCCACTTTAACATCTGGCTCAAGCTGTCCTTTTTTACCTATGCTACAGTAATACATTTAGGGCTGTCAACAATAACAAAAATATATAAATCAAATTTTATAAATTAATATTTCAAAAGAAATGAACACTTGAAAAATATTTAACAGTTAATAGTACCAATAAGTGCACTGTATATGCATCATGGTAGTACAGTAGTTAGCACGGTCACCTCACACCAAGACGTCTCCTGGTTCGAACCCCAGGTGAGGCATTTCTTTGTGGAGTTGGCATGTTTTCCCTGTAGCTATGTGGGCTCCCCACAAGTACTATGGCTTCTTCCCATTGCCCAAAGACATGCATGCTAGGCTGGTGGTTAATTGATCAAAGCTCTGTATACAAGTATGTATAGTTGAAGAGAGAATGATTAAACTCTTCTTTGGAAATACTTTGGATGTTGGACAGAGAATGGCAAAAATTTAGAACTTGAACTGCACTGATTGAACAGATATTGAACAATCTTTATCAATTAGCTCATGATAGAAGCGTCATTGACCGCAGCTGTTTTGATGGCTTGGTTATTACTATTTAATTTTGATGAAAAGGTAATTATTTTTCTTTATGTGAATGTACTCAACTATGACCTATTTCATTCTGTGTAGGTATGTATGACATGTTTAAAACGTGTTCAAGACATTCAAACCTGTGTGAAGTTTTTGAATGATCTGGTTTATACAGCAAGGGTTATTTGAGCTTAACTTGAACCATGACATGAAACTAAAGTTATCTAAAAGAGCCCAGAAAATCTTAGAACTGAGGGACCAGCCCAGACAGTGTTCATTTTCTGTCTACTGTAAGCTCATTAGCCATCGTTATGTCTTAGAATTTTAAATAGAGATTTAAAACGTATTTAAAGACTTTAAAAGGCCTGTTGGAACATCTGCTTTAGCTGTATTAAGGTAATTATGATATGACTGTAACATTTAAGATTTAATTGATACCTGAGCTGAGAACTGGAAGTGCAATAGGCAAATAAACACACCTTGCCCCACCCATGAAATGAACCTAAACTTCATACCTGAGAGTACATGTTTATGAATGTTACACGTGCTGTCCACCATGTTGCTGCATGTGTTGGGCTCATAATTATTTTGTTTAGTTACAGCAGAGAGGAGGTTGAAAGGAAGTAAAGGGGATAACAGAAGTCTGGAGGAGAGGGGGGCACTGAGGATGGATAAGAGAGAAAGAAAGAGGATCTATAGAAGCAGATGAAATGATGGACGATAGATTGAGTGTTAAGGAGTGAGTGTTAATGTGATAGTCAGCTCAGTTTTACTCTTAAGTGGCTCTGTGAGTGGATGAGCAGACACACCTGATCTGCCAGTGTAATTGTCCTTTTGTTTTAAGCGTGTCAGTTATGAGTCAGCTTTGCAGCCTATGTGAGCCTTCCTGCTTCCTCCCTGTGCAGGTCTCTGATTTAGATATTCAAACGACACAAAATGAGTCAGTGTGAGCTCACACAGCTCAGTCTCTTTGCTGAAAATCTGCTGTATCACTTTCATCACACTAGAGCTGAGTAAAGTGGATGTCACTAATTGTTCGATTCAATGTGTCAAAGTAGGAAAGCTGAAATCACAGAACATACCCACACAGTCACAAATCATCAGTCCTTTGCTAAAGGCCTGAAAAACATTGAAAGTACGTCCACATTTGTTTTAAAAGAGAAAGGACAATCTTGCTCCTCAACACCATTGCAAACTCCTGTCTTTCATAGGTAGAATTAATGGTTCCATAGTAGTGTCTGTTTTGTTTTTGGATATGCAGCTGATACAGACCTGCTTGAGGCCTGCTTTATATTTAAAAAAATTGCAGTCGGGTAGTATTAGTCAGTGTAAATAGAATGGGTGTGCCAAAAATGCCAGTTAAATGTCTTATCAAAAGAAAACAAAGGACCTTGAGACAACAGCTACGTACGTTCACTTGCATCATAATTAACCTAATTTTAGCCTTGATGACTTTGTGCCATTTATATCTTTTAGACTTCTTATCAACTGTTTAGCACTTCTAATCAGCTGCTGCAAATAGCTTGGAAAGGCACTTTTCAGTTCTTCAAATGAATTTATATCCAGTTTTCACTGAGTACTCCAGGTTCCAGACATACATGTTAGGTCCGGTTTATTGATGAATCCTGTTGGTCAGAATGTAAATTGTTGTATGTCTGACTCTGGGTCATATAACATATTGCCGACTTATACAGGGTATACCCAGCCTCTTGTTCTTTGAGAAATAAGATAGACCCAGGGATCTTAAGTTAATTGAATAAACAGTTAAGAAAGTAGGTGGATGGAAAAGGATGATTGACCGACCAGATCAATCTAAAAAAAACCAAAACAACTTCCACATACCTCTGGTGCTTAGGATTGTAACCAGTTTAGGAATGTAACTGCCTTTGTTTTTTTTTGTTTTTTTTAAAAATTTGAATGAATTAACAGGATTGCTTTGTCAAAAGTTGTCATTTTTGTTGCACAAAAACAAAACACAACAAAAGGAAAACGGGCTGTGGAAGTAACGGTTCTGTTTGTTTGTCTCAGACGCTAAAACATTAACAGTTTAACAGGAAGTGCTGTGTCCACAGACACACTGAGTCACACAAAGAAACCTTTATGATGAGCAGAGGACAACAGAGGACTCACTGTTGAAATGAAGAGGCATTTCTGTCCCCCCTCTAGTTCTTCTGCCTCAACATTTATGTGACCTCCGAAATGTGGAACAAATCTGAATAAAGGTCCCATACACCCATCAACCACTTTATGCCCAACTGCTCTTCATAGCAAATACCTAATCGGCTAGTCACGTGGCAGAATCTCACTGCTTTAAAGAATGTAGACATGGTCGAGACTACTGCTGGAGATCAAGTGTAGCATTGGGAAAGGTAGTTGAAACAGCATGTGTGTCTTTTTCAGAAACTGCTCATCCACAAGGAATTGAATGCGTACTCACCTTTAGGCTTCACATATCTGACATGTATATCTATCTATAGATATCGACCCATCTCTCCATAATAAAGTTACAGAAAGTCTTAAGAAACAATACAGACTGTAAAAAAACTGGGCATGTATGATAGATATCAATAGGCTCAACACAGTGCAACCTGGATGAACCTTAGATATTCATTTTAATAATACAAACATCTGCATATAAGCATCTACATTTTTGCTGTATCATTTAGATGACAGCATCACAATTTGGTGTAAACAGTAAAGAATGGTACCTGTCATGATTGTATTAACATCTCATGCTGCTGTGGTTTTTAGCCTCATGGTGGCAGCTGAGCAAGATTTAGTCATCATAGCCTTTCACAGTGTTGTTGCTGACCATGTCTGTCCCTGTATGACCACAGTGAACTCATCTCTTAATGGCGGCTTTGAACAGGATACCACAACACTCATATCATCCCAAGCTGGTTTCTTAAACATGAGTTCACCAGGGGCTATGCTGTAAATTCTGTACTAAGAAACACTTGGTACAGAAACTGGTGCTGTGTTACACTGACTTGATGTGTTACGTTCACGCGTTTTCTATAGTGTTATGAAAATGTTCTGAAGAGGTCCTAAGGTTATGTAAGCTTCTTCATTGTCTAGTCATTCTGTCATCCCTGCTGAAATACACAAATAGCTGCCAGATTTGGACAAGAGATGCCATCAAACTGCACTAATGGCAGTGCTATCCATCTTTCATACTGCGTCCTGGGTGGCCTACAAGCAAAATGTGTAACCACAGAGAGATGGACACACACTGAGAACTTTATTTCCTACTTACTTTACAAAGGAAAGGAAAGGAAGCTATAACAGCAGGAGAGCTTTGTTGTTTGTTTGTTTGTTTTTTAACCTTGAATGAATAGGCCTACTGTAATTAGTGACCATTAGGCAACTGAATTAATTTCAGCTGATCAGCTAAAATGTTACTAAATCATAAAACTTGCCTGAATTGTGTGGGTTTTTTTCCCCCTCGCTTTTTTTTTCTTTTTTAGGCCTGTAGTTCTAACTCTTTTAGTCTGGTTTTTGTGTGTAAATTGGCTCACCGTGGCGTCCCCACAGACCTCACCATTTTACTGACGAAAACAATCCCGGTGAAATAAAAAAAAAAAAAAGTCTCTCCAAACTAGGGATGTCTCAACACCAGAAATTTTGTAGTCAGTATCAATTCCACTAGAATTACATGATTCTCAATCATGACACTCAATTTGATACCAAAACAAAGTGATCATCCCACATACAAAACTCCTTTATTAAAAGCTTGTTTTAAAACATAGATGCAGTGGCAGATCTTTAATTACATTTTGTTTGAGAGGCTTTAATAGAAATGTTAGGATAGTTGTCCTGAAGATTGCTAATATTATAGTTGCATTACATTATCATAAGCATTTAATACTTGACATTGCAAACATTTAGCCTATGGAGCAGAGTTGATTTCACAGCAGCAGTGCCAGCTGTCTCAAACAAAATGATAACATGTTTTTCAGGAAAACATATATATTGGATGTCGGTCTTTTAGGTGCTTTGCTAAATTGTAAGTATTTCCTCCCTTGATCCAAAATACACGATAACATCATTTGCATATTTCCTTTTGCAAATCAGTTTCACCCCTTTGGTCATTCCCCCTGAAATGCAAATTACTTCCCTAGCCAGCTCAACCTTCCTTATCAATTTTATCAGTGTGTCGCAGCAGAGCTGTCGTGGCAGCTGCACCAATCACCATTTTCCATGTGTACTTTTTACTGTTCTTGTGGGGTATCTTTTTATTTTTCTTCAAGTAAAGTTGGACTACAACACTTGTAGCTGTACACTGCCTGTTTCATTTCTAGAAGAACTGTCACCTCAGTACATTTGGTACTATGGTAACAAAGAAAAACAAGTACCACTGCCTTTTCAGTATTTTGGCATCGATTGGTATTTATTCTGGTATTTATCCCTACTGCAAACATAGTGTTACATCAAGCCTAAATATACAATCAAACTAACAGATGCAAACACTTCTCTCTATTTCGGGTTTGGAGATTGTAATGGTTGTGTTCATATATGATGTCTCGATTCATAACATGAAAAAAATCACAGCTCTGGGCTCTCACCCACTCAGATCATTGTTCTTTAAAGTGGGAGCAAAATGGGGAATACCTTTTTATAAATTATATAAAGATAACCTCCTGATGTGCACACAAGCTCATTATCAAATGGTTATTAGTCAGTGTGTTTAAATGTGTCCTGGCAGTGTTTGCATTTGTCATGCTTTTGTGGGCATTTCAGCATGAAGCTAACATTGTAACATCATATAAACCCAAACTGGTTATTAAAGGAGGTGGTGTCTTTCTTACATAATTTATTAACAAAATGAGACGCACACCTATTATTTCAACACACATTACACCACTCGTCATAAGATTTTAATCCGATTGATTTCCAAATAGCCTTTAATGAAGCAACAACCTCACACAAACTGCTACAATGTCCAAGAGCTTCAGTTCAGCTCCTGTTTTTGTGTTTTACAGATCATGCAGGCTACGGGCAACAACTCATTTACTCATCTCAGAATTTTTTTTTCAAGACTGATATCTACTACAATTTTACTCTATTTACCATTTTTATTTTATTTAGCATTTGTATGTTTCAAGCTCTTTACTAGACTTTTTTTTAAACTTCATTTAGCTTTTTTTTATGACATCATGTTCGATTTTGTTGATAATTTTCATTGATTAGTTTTTGTCTGTTGTCATGACTGCAACTTAGTGAGCAAATTCCAATTTGAAACATAAATACACTTAATACCTCTTGTCAAAGTCCTTCTATGTCTTCACTACGTATGTTATTATAAATCTGAACAATCAGACATAAATTGCTGCTGCAAGGGTTGCCAGACACTCAAAATCATGATGTGGAAATTCTGTTTAGTTCCATGTAGAGATATCGTTTAGATCTGCCGAGCTCAGAAACCTTTAGGTTTTTGGAACCCTTACGTTGTTTTGAAGTATGTAAAGTTTAAGGTGGTGTGTTATTCAAAAACCTGACGGATATCCTGTCATCTGCTCATAATGATCTAGGTTATGATCTAGATTTCCTTCACTGGTTTTTCAACAGCAGCAGTAAAAAGCTTTAAAAAAATAAATAAAAAAGAGTCGCCACATTGATGATAGTCATCTGGGTAAAATCGCAGTGATAAGAGCTCCTTTTAAACTGACAGAGGTGTTGACTGTCTTATGTCTGGTCTTTCAGCAGCTCCTTTGATGTCTTTCACAAATATACAGTCAGCAAATACCAACAAAATCCAACCAAATCTCTCTAATAATGTGGATTACATGTCAATTTATTTAATTCTTGCTAAGAGCATGCATAGCAACAGGTGTGCGTCTTGATGAACACACAGATTTTTTGCATTACTGGCAAATCCTGGTTTTCCTTAATGATCAGCCTCTGCACAAAAATGTTTGAAAACCACAGAGCTGGACTAGCTAGTTAGCTAAGATGGGTTTTTCCTGACTCGGACAGGAAACTTAAGCGTGGGGGTGGACTCCATCCGTAACAATGATCAGTCCCAGGCAGTAAAGCCACTGACTGTGCTTCTCACACAAAGTGCTATTTCTCAGATTAAAAAATAAATTCATAAATGCTTGGGTGAAGATATCTTTACTGTTTTTATTAAAAACTGTAAAAAAATATGTTGTTCTGTGTTATTTTAATTCATTTTCCGTCAGGTCTGGTTGAAGCTTTTTGTGATTATGTGGATTTAAAAAAAAGAAAAGAATTCCTTGGTGCAGGAAACATGTCCTGAAAGGAAGATTGCTCCTCTTGTTTTTTTTGGGTTTTTTTTTTGATCAGCAGTGTTGGACCCTTAAAAAAACAACACTAACACTTGTTAGGAATCATAGATCAATAGAGCCGTGACTGATAACTCCTGTGGTTCTCTGTATCCATTTGTACAGTTAATCTCATAGAAAAAAACTATATAAGCTATATATCGTAATACCTAATACCATAATGTAATTTCTTTACATTTTATTATTAAATTTTGTGAGCGCTTTAAAATTAACTCTATTCTGATTTTTTTTTCTTTTTAAAAATAAAAGTTATTTTCTGATTGTTCCAGGTGCCACCAAGGAGATAGGCTCAGCGCTAACCAGGATGTGTATGAGACACCGGAGCATCGAGTCCAAACTTAAGCTGTTTACCACGTAAGACACTAATTCTCACCCTCCACTCACACACAGCTTTGAATATAATCTTTATGTAGGAGGGCGGTAAGGCAGGTGAAGGTTTGAATGATGGTGCGGTGACACCATTTATCAGGCAGTATGGGAATTAGGTAATTATTTCCAACAGACATATGTTAACACCAACTGTGTGTGTGTGTGTGTGTGTGAGTGTGTGGGAAAGCTGGACTTGCATGCTATCCTGATTTCACCCATTATCACTGTCACTGCAACATTACAGCTGTCCTGTCATTACTGTCTGCTGTCATTAGCAGAGGTGTCAGTCAGTGACGCATATATTGTGTCTCATGCGGATCACGGCACATGCACTCAGAAGCCACATTATTAGGTATACCTGTGCTGCCTGTCTGGAGTCCCCTACAAGTTTTGTTCTTCCATCTTCTTTCATCTATATAAATGAGAATGTTAAAGAAAACATCTTATTTAAAGGCAGCAGATATCTGCTATAACAGCTGCATTATTAAATTGTAAAGTTGTCTCTTTCCAGCCTGCTGAGGTAATGCTCAGGTTAAATTATTCTGTCCCTTACTGAGTAATAAAGTTGTGGTTTTACAGCCTTATTTAATATTTAACTCAGCGGCTTCATAGTAAAGACACAGCAGCAGCACATAATTTAGCATCAAGTGCACGCAGGCACAGATTCCCAGTTCAGTTATTTGAACCACTCATTTGAAGAAAAAGAAGTCTAGATTAAAGTTACTATTCAGATTGTTTGTTGTAAACTGCTTTTGTAGGGTGTGGCCAGTTTGTTTAAATTATGAAAAACAGTGGAACAATGGAAGCACCTAACACGTATACCAAAACACATTTGCGCTCTCATTCATTAAATATGGGGCCGTATTGTAAAAACCTTGGTGTCATTTTTGATCACTTCAGTCACAAAAAGCATGTTTTAGGGAGCTTCGGAGACTCAGTAAGGTCAGCTCAGTTTTATACAAAAAGGAAATCTAGAGATGGTCATGGATGCTTTTATTTCCTCTTTTATTTTGAAAGTTGTTATACATGTAAGTCTACATAAAGTACAGCTTATTCCTATCATTCTTATTACCATGTAATTTTAGAAT
Organism: Neolamprologus brichardi; assembly: GCF_056152115.1. Lineage (NCBI taxonomy): Eukaryota > Metazoa > Chordata > Actinopteri > Cichliformes > Cichlidae > Neolamprologus > Neolamprologus brichardi. The sequence goes on from NC_142108.1 coordinate 21,560,085, forward strand.
TGATTTTAAAATTTTAATTGATGACTTGTTGCCAGTCTTACTCAATAAAATGTGTGAACCATGAGTAAATAAAGAGTAAATCAATAAAGATTGATACAGTTTCATCACAAAGACGTTTGGTGCCGTTTCTCTCCTGATATCCACAAAACTCAAGAACAAGGTGATATGGGCGCTTCAAATTAATACCATGGGTGCATCTACTAAAAATTTTGGATCTTAGTGACTTCTGACCTCAACTGACCTCTGGTTAGAGGTTACGTTTTCTGAAAACCTTATGAATGCGCTAACCCAAGAACAAGATGATGTAGGATTTTAAAATTGATACCATAGGTGTATCTACTAGGAGGCTGAGTAGTAGAACCTACAATTGCCGGTATTTTAAAAATTGATAGAGCACTGGTCAACATGTAATTAAAGTTTTGTTTACTATTCCTTTAGTTTAGTTACTGGAAACGGATGGACAAAAGTCAATTTATAAGTATCTTGATGCATTCTCAATCATCCAGGAAATTAAATCTCCAAAAGTTGATTCTGTCCATCTGGACGTAGCGTTTTGTGGGAGAAACGTTTCGTCACTCATCCAAGTGACTTCTTCAGTCTCAGCTGACTGCAGGTTTCCCCAATCTTATAAACAGCACATTTGCATAATGACTGAAACCAGCCCACTGAAGGAACAATGGGCTGGGAGGTCAGTTCCTTAATCATAATTATGCAAATTCTCATGACCATTGATCAACAACCACTGACCAAAACCAACTGATCAAAGCCCATTGATCAATGGCCATGAGTACCATTCACAGGTAGTTGGGGAATGGCTGCAATCACAGCATTGTAAGATGGCGAAAGATGTACCCTTAGGCCCTTATTGGAACTTCACTAAAGTGCTCTTTTGATTTACAGTGTTAATTATTTTTAAAAAACTGTTTCAGCACAGTGTTTTAGAAAGTGAGTCTATATATCTCTCTTTGCCCTCAGGTCCCTCTCAGAAGGTCTCATCACACCTCTGGAGTTGAAAATGGAGGAGTGGAAAAAAGTGGCCAGTCAGCTGGATAAAGACCACGCCAAAGGTATGTCAACAGGCTAACGCGCACTCACAGACACTTAGGCAAAGACAAAAGCTTCCTCACTTTCTGCTTTTTCCTGTGGTTCAGAGTACAAGAAGGCCAGAGCAGACATCAAGAAGAAATCTTCAGACACCATCAAACTGCAGAAGAAGGTGAAGAAAGGTAAGAATCACCACCTTCATTTCACCTCCAGCAGGTTTTCAGCTGTACTCAGACAACAGAAAACAAGAAAAGGACAAAACAGTTTACAACTTACAATGTAAGTTGTAAAACATGGAGTTATTACAGCTTATTCATAGAAGGCTCCACCTTCTATATATGTAAGCCATCTTCCACAGTGAGCTAATCTCCGTAGTAAACAACATGAATGTTTTCGATCCTGCCTTCATTGTGTTAACATGAGTGTTGTCAGCTCTCTGATGGGTTATTTCATGGCCGTCCTTCTGTCATCTGTGCCCCCAAAAAAATCCAATCTTAAAACATATTTATGTATTAAAGGAACAGCTATGCACCACTTTGGTTTTAAGCATATAAAAAAATTAGCTCTTTCAAAGTTTTGACATTTTAACTCAAATACCGTCTCACCCCGCAAATATCAATAGTAAACAGTTATCCTTGCTTATTTCTTTGTACTAATTTAGAGCATCTGGAGAAATAGTGGTCTCAAAAACTCATCTATCAAATATGATACACTTAACTTTATTGGGTTAAGAAATAATCTGTAGTACTAAAACTGCACTGCTAGTTTTGCACTAGAAATTCTCATTGACCTGGCCTGTATGGCGATGGAACTTGTTGTTCCTTAAATTGTGTTCGGACTTTGGGGTAAATAATGACTTGTTGACATGGGGCTTGTTGTTGCTACCTTGCGACTGTTTGATCTTATCTGAGGGTGTATCTCCTTCGGGCTTGTTAATCTTGTTTGGTCTTGTTGGTCTTGACTTTAGAATTACGTGGATTTGTTTCTACTTACTTTGTGCTTCTTGGACTGGTGTGTTTGATTTGGGGCTTGCTGCAATTACCTTACTGTCGTAAGGTAATTGCCACTTTTAGCACAGTCAATATGAGATTAAATGTCTTCCCTACCCAAAATGAAGGGGTATAGTCAGCTATTGTGCTTATAGTAATTTTGTAATTGATTATTGTTTTAAATCTGCCAATATTTTTTCACTGAATAAATACTGTGAGAGCAGCCTCTGTACAGTGAGGCCTGAGGTCAGGCTCCAGGCTTGTCAGTTGGACTTGTGCCAGAAACCAGGCATACTGGCAGGCAGATACCTGTGCCACTCCCTCCCCTGCTATCAAAGTAACACACCCTGCAGTTGCAATTGTTGCAGCTAGCCTTGACATCCCATTACCAAACAAACTGAAAGCTTGCTAGGAAGGACTGCAGAAGGCCTTGTATACTAGAAAGAAAGAAATTAAAAAAACAAAACAAAACAGAAATGCCACAAATGCACACGCTCGCATTCATAAACACACATGCATACACGAAGATTGAAATGCAACTTCAAGGCCTCTATACAAATATCTTCTCTGTCCTGTGGCTCTACAAAATCCAATGGGCAAATGCAAAGATAGAAAAAATAGTTTGAGCACACATCACAAGTGCAGACCCGCCCAGGGTAAACAGTGATGCCTGTGAATTTAACATCCCTGAACATGTTTCTGCTACTCCTATTCCTTTTTGGTCCTTAACTCTGTTTTCTGTCTTTTTTCTGCAACATTCCCTTTATTCTGACTTCTGAGCTCAAAATGACTGACCACATTAGTTTCAGGCAGTCTAAAAGATCAGTAGAAAGTCAGAGCATTTGAAGAAAAGTTTGGGTTAATTACAGCTTGGGTCTATGGTTTCAGCTGTGCTTTCTACTTGTAATGATAACGCTGTGCTGAATATGTAAAGTTAGAGATCTCACGTATCCGCCCTGAGCTGGTGCTGTTATGCGGGGATTTTTTTTATCTAAAGCTAAAAAGCTTTAATCAAGTTGATGTTAAAAATGTAGCTTCTCTGAATGTAGGTCAGTTTGAAAGTGACAAGCATATAGACAAGGCTGGCAGTGTTTCTAATCATCCCATGTTTTACTGTAACACTGAAAGTATTATAAAGTTCTCTTTGAAATAAGCTTGTCCAATGCAGTAATTGTTTAGAGAAATGATGGACAAGGCTGCAAAACTTGAAATTGAGGTTTGAATGAACTGTACGCTCTCTATGAGAATTGCAAAGTTGTGAGAGACCATAAGTAAACAAGTAAGCAAAAGCAACTCAAAGACAGAGACTGAACCACAGCTTCACATGTTGTCACCACGTAATCACAGAGTACACACACACGCATATGAGAGCATTTTTTTCCCCCTGCACAATGCACCAAAACAGTCACCAATCAGGGCTTCACATTATAATTATCCTGCTGTACAGTGCTCTCTGTGTGTGTAGACACCATATAATAAGTAGGGACAGACTGAGAGACTAACTGCTGAGCCATTTGTTGGTACAAGGAGTCTTAAACAGAAATAAAGCCCACCGCGTTTTGTCATTTTATGGATTAGCTGTATTGAAGATGTTGTTTTTTGTTCAATCTTGTTCCCAGTGAAGCTTCGCAGTATTGGAGTTTTTCTGCACGATCATAGTCCAGACATTGATATTGTTGTATCATAGTTACACCTACATGAAACTATGTTGAGCTCCTGTATTTTTAGCAGTTTTCTTCGCTGTGCAATCATCTTTTGCCTCCTCCTCCTCCTCACAGGCTCATTTTTGTAGTCTGTTTTTGCTGATGTATGTTTGAATTAAAAGAAGACCTCATAACGGTAAACATCTGTTCCTTCACTAATCATCTCATCCCATATGATTCTCTGTGTGTGAATGTGTACAGTCTATCATTATGTGGTGCTTAACCACTTTCGGATAGGGAATCTACAACTGGTGTGCGTGCGTGCGTGCGTGCGCGTGCGTGCGTGTGTGTGTGTGTGCGTGCGTGCGTGTGTGTGTGTGTGGGAGAGAGGCAGATGGTGGGAAGAGAATTGGGGAAACATAAATAAGACATAAAGGGGATTTTAAGTGTTTTAGAAAATTGATGTCATGTCTTTAATTGTCAACACTAGTTCATAGCTTGAGTTTTACTTGTTTTCACATTTTAAAAGTTGCAGTACATGTCATCTACTACCTAAAAACATGTTTGGTTGAGTAGAGGTTAAGTTGTAGCAGTTGCAATGATTCACTGCATTACAAGTGTTTTCCTCAGTAAACAGCACTTTCAAATTGCTGTTTTTCACGGGCGTTTGTTGGCAGCGCAGAAGATGTCGAGGAAATGTCAGATATTGCCTTGAAATTTGAATTTCTGGTAATTTTCCAAGCACAAGAAGGTCACTGCCTCAGCCCCTTAGGCCTAGAGGAGGTTTTTACATGTAAATAGCCATTCTGTGAGCTATACAGATGCAAATCAGGATAGTAGAAGTTACTTCAGTTTCTAAAAGGTAGTCTCATCTTTTATTTCTGTACCATTTATTTTCCATGATGCATTGTAATCAGTGATGGTTAACTAGACTTTAATAGTTAAATTTAGAAAATTGTTATGTTATTTTATTATTGGTTCAGCACTCTGCCCTCTAACGTTTGCCTCTGCCACCTCACCAGCCTTATATTTATACATTTTATACTTGCTTTGTGTTTATGCTTTCTTTAACACGAGAAATATAAACTTAATTTATAACAAAATGTAGATACAGAAGAGGGTACATGGCAAGGAAATGAAGAGAGATTAAACAAATCTTGCGTGGTTGATAAACTTAAACATCCTTGTGTTGCTCTGTTAATAGAGGAGGAGGAAGAGGATGAGAGTGATGGGTTAAAGTCATCATCTCTATGACTCAGCTGTGTTTACTGTGTTTAAAAAAAGATGGATGATGGAAAAATTCATTAAGAGGAGGAGAAGTAGAGAGATTTGTAAAGAGAAGACAGTTGAGACAGAAAATGTGACGTGTAAACTCTGGGAAGGGAATAAAAATAAAAGATAAAAGGTGGAAAGAATAACTGATGCCATCAGACACTGGGGATGACGACGTTCATAGTGAGGAGCAGGAGGAGGAAGCAGTATTGTTGCTTTGCTCTAAAAGGCAAGAAAGAGTTAAAAAAAAATCCAGAGTGTAAGAGAATCGAGCGAAGCTTCATGGCTGAAGATGTCGAAGAAGTGAAGAGAAGTATTTGATGGTGGAAAATAGTGAGGACAAAGGAAGAATATAATAAAGACAAGAGGTTGCTAGAGCTAGAAAGCAGAGTAAGGTAAAAGGACAGCAAGAACAATGAGGTAAAAAGGAGGCGAGTTGATTTAAGAGATTAAGAGCAGGGAGGCTAAAGGACGTTAAATGTCCTCATTTGAATATCCAGACAGTTTTTGCATACAGCTTGTGCTGGTTTCAACCTGCCTTGGAGAGTGCTGCAGAAACCTTTGACATCACCTAAAACTGCCTAACCACCTGTCTCACACCAAAGACATCATCAGCATGTGACGCAGATGGTCTAGACTGTTTAATGAGTAAGCTTTTAAAAGCAGCTGAACATCAGCCTCAAAATTAGTCATTGTGCTTCAAAAATAATTTGCAGGCATCATTTGGCATTACAAGCTGTTGAAATTGAACAGTCTTCATAAAACTAAATACTTGCCCTCTATATTTTTTTTATTTTACTTTTGTGTGCACAGAAAGTCATTTTGGTTATTCCCCGCGCCCTTTTTTTTTTTTTTTTTAATAAAAAGCATGGATGTTTTTACACTAGTTAGTTCTAATTAGCTATAATAACCTTGCACTAAATAATGAGAGATGGTATCAATATATGGATATAATTAAAGAGGTCTTAATTGATCTGCTAAGCCTCCAGTACCCATGAACCAAACCTGAACCCCGGTTAATGGTTGGATTTGCTTTCTCTGAGTGAACAAATCATATTTTGGCTCAAGTCTAATTCCTTGGGTGTGTAGTTGGGTATGTTTTTTAGGAGTTTATTTCAGAGTGTTACATTTTTGGTCCATGGAAGATGTAGTGGTGGCTGGGAGGTTTTTGAATTCATACTTGAGCCGAGTTACTGTTGTCACTATGAGGAATTTTTCAGATGAACTCCACTAACAAATGATAATAGCAAAGTTTGATTAGGAGAAATCTTAAACATTAAGTTAAATAACAGTCATGTCCTTTTTTTATTTTCAATTTTCAGTTTTGTTAGATTTTTAGATTCTAAAGTCTAACAAAACTGCAAGTGACACAGAGCAAAGACATGTTAGTTTTTTAAGTTTGATGTGGAATCTGGTTAACCATATTTTAGACACAATAATTGCATTTAATACAAAGAATAATTCATTTTATAGCTGCCCACAGCTGCTTTTTCCTTTTGGGATTCTGTATTTTTTTACAATTAGTAAAGTTGTATACAGTAATACGAATATCTTCCACATCTGCATTTACCTTTTCACACTTTTGTATTTGTATTTATATTTTTGATCTTTATAGCAGCAGTTTACAGCAACAGTTACATCAATGCACTTAACATATGGGAAGATAAATACCCTACAATATTATTGAGAAAACCCCAATGGTCACATGATCTTACTTTGAATAAGTAGACACTTCAGAACCAGGCACAGTAAAGGGGGAGTGTTGTGCAACGGCTGGTTTTGGGGGTAAGAGGAAAGATAAAGAAATGGGATCATGGAGCGATGAGGCCAAAATACAAATTATAGGAAAGAGGAGACAAAAGTTAATGACATGCATTAACAGCATATAAACACACGGGCGGTGAAAAGAGTAGTAGTCTGAGCCTATAGCAGCATAACTAAGGGATGGTTCAAGGTCTCCTGATCCAACTTTATCTGTAAATTAAAAGGAAAGTTTGAAGCCTATTTTCAGAAGTAGATAGGGTGTCTGTCTCCTGAAGCCAGACTTGGACCTGGTTCCACAGGAGAGGTGTCTTGATAGCTGAAGCTCTGCAACTAGTTCTACTTTGCAAATTCTAAGAACCACAAGCCTGCACTTAGAGAGTTAAGTGCTCCAGAGATAATATGATACTATAAGATATGATCATTCATTATTTAACCTTGCATTTACTGCAACCGCTGCACCACCACTGTGCATTATATATGTATTCGGGGCCTGATTTAGTCTATTCTTTTGTGTCATTAAGTCTTATTGTTGCACAAAAATAAAAACGCACTATTCAGCCACACTGTTGCAGTTTACAAAGACAATATTCACTGCAGCGTGTGTGGAAGCAGCTCCACACACTGATAAGTGACCTCTTTCCTCATACTGTTTGACTGACAGATGATTACAGGGAAGTGCAGTCCAGAGGAAAAAGATTCCTCTCATTAACTTCTCAGGTTACATGTGTCTGACTTGAGTAGAATTAATTTAGGTTTAGCTCGGATAGATTTTGGCTTGCCTGAGGCATTTTAGTTTGTGTGTTATACATTGTTAAGCCATAAAAATCTAGAGATTGAGAAAGTTAATGTTAAAATGGCTACAGGAACAAATTCTCAAACGCATTGAGGTAAGCTGGAGCTACATTTGGAAGCATCCATGAGGTGTTTTTACATTATGTCTCCCAGCTGGTGAGAATTAGCTTTGCGTGAACTGTGTTTCACCTTTAACGGCATGAATTTGCAGGATGGAGCTTCTGAGTTCAGGTCTTTGTGTTTTTGTGGGTGTTGAGCTGGAGCCTTGTAGAAACAGCAGCCTGTGTGTGTTTCCACAGAGCCAAGAAGTCAGACTAACAGCACACACGGACACTGAGCTTCTGTTAGCAACGTGAAATTATCCTCAGTCTTCTCCATGCTCTCACACACACCTGAGGGAACAGGCTGTGTTTAGGTTGAGCTTAACGTCTGCACAGAGTCTTCAGTGTGTGTGGGTTTGTGTTTGGCTGTGGAAATTGCTTCTCACTGTTTTTCACAGGACTTACTGTCCCCGTCTCTGTTTTTCCTACTTCTCGCTGTTGAAGTTTGAAAGAGGTTTTGTTTGCACCATGTTTGCTGGAAAAATATTTCAAGCTTTATTAAAGAGCAGTTGAACAGAAATCTGGTGAACAGATAAGCCTGGGGATCAGTTTGTGGGATTTTGCAGGTGGCTGTGAGCTGTAATATGAGATGTTAGATGGCTGTAATTGTTCATTTAAAACAATCATCTGCTTGCAAGTGATGGAGTTCAGTAAGAAAATATTGCAAATAAAATGTAGTCAGTATGAAAATACTCTGTATATTATATAGCCCAGTGGCACCTATCCTAACTGATAGTGTTTGTTAACTTACCTGCATTTAGGTTCTCAAACTAAAATTCATCTAAGGCTGACAGATAAAAGTGTCAGAGACTATATAGATATAGATATTCTTTGAGCAATATCAAGTTAGAATAATATGAAGAAACTGTGTATGAAACATGAAGGCTGCTGCTTTGCAAAACATGATCCTTTGAATTCTTTAAAAACGTCTTTCACCACCTCTGGGCTTCATTTTTACATCCAGTGGTTGTTTCCACAGTTGGGTGGTCTGCAGGTCAGAACTCTGTTTGTCCTCTCTACCTGTGGGTCTGAACCGCCAGACTCAGACCAGACAACACTGTACCAAACAGTTACACCTACAGACTCTGTTATTCCTCAGTGGCACTTAATTATTCCTGAAGGGAAATCTACGAGAGACTTTCTGTACCACTAAACCTGGTAGTTAACCTCCCTCTGCTCTCAAAGAGTGTGTTGTGTTGTGCTGAAGCATGTGGAAAGTAGAGGTTAATACAAGTTTCAAGTCTGTGGAGGCAGACTTCCCACTTCAATTTCCAGTGTAGGGGGTTGCCTCATAATTTGAGGGTATTTAAAGGCTTGAGATCATTGCGTTGTAGGGATGAGCCACAGATGCTGATTGTGTTGTCACTTGTACTGAGCTTTTAATGCAGCCATACTGTGACTTCACATATCTCTAGTAGAAATCTAGACTATAGTGGAAAAGGTTTTTAAACTGACCCTTTGCCTTTAACAAAGAAATAAATAAATAATCCACCCAGGAGCTTTGGACTGACAAGACTTGCTTCTAAAATTCATTTGGTTACATCTCTGCTCTGTCACATTCTCCCCCATATCCTTTGAAATGTTTTTGTAACATTCTCCTCCTCCAGTAACATTGAATGATTCACAGTTCAGAAATAATCCTTATTGCTTTGGTGACATCAAAAATCTGTTGAATTTTGTGGAGGAGCAGTTTGCACTGACATTGACTTTCTTTGTGCTCACAGTGGCGACACATGGCGCATGTGCTATAAATGCCATAAAACATTTAAGTCATGTCTTTTACACACCATTTCAGATTGCCTGAATTGATTTTAGCTTAACTTCAGTTTCGGAATCTTTCTAGTGCAACAAATCGGTCAGATTCTTAAGGGAATCCTGAAAATTATCCTGAAGAATTTGGTCTCAAAAATGTGCTTTGCTTTTTGTTTCTCCACTTGGATGTTTGAACTTCGCAGCAGAATGACGTATGTGCCGGTTTTGACACCAGAAGGCTGTTTTTACGTTTGTCTGCTGAAGGGGGGAAAGTTTCTTTGCACTCACCTTAAATGAGTTTAGCACATGTATGTACAAGCAGGTCCAGTGTGCAGCTTACAGAAGTGTGATGTGGAAACTTGTGGGCTCCAGTGGAGAGATGCTGAGAATCTTGCGTGGAAATATCTGTTAGTTATGCAGCTTTGACCTTATACTACAGCCTGTCAGTGTGGCATGAAGACTGTTAGTTTGGAGTGGAAAAGAAAGAAATGAGGGAACGGATTTGATCACAGTTCACTGAAGAGACAGAGTCTTCTGCCAGCTGTTCTTTGACTCAAAAGTGTGTATTCAGGAGTGTTTTGGTTTTTGGGGGGGTTTTAATGGCAAAAATTACATTTTGATGATTGTCAGTGACGAGTCCATATTCATAAAAACAGCCATGAACGTGTGTGCTGCTGCAGGATACAGTTGGCACATTGTAAGCTAGCTGAAAGCTGATGCAGTATTTAAATGGATTGTTTTTTGTATGTAATCTTTATATTGGAACCTTGGAGTGCACCAGACTGATACATAAATTTGGAGAAAAGTTGATGCTTTTTGAATCGAGGATCCAGGACGTTAGGATTTCAGTCTACCAAATACTTGGCATTTAACATAATTCAGCACTTTGTGTGTCATATTTGAATTCAGTTGTTCATATATGAGCCTTTGCTCACTTTATCTCAGTTAATGTGCCCTCTTCGGGTCTAATGGCTGGCGGTGTAAAAGAATAGACTCTGTATCAAAGATTAAGACAAGATGATGCCACCCATTAGTTACCGAAGTTTTGTTGTGAAACTTTAAGCTGACTTTTTTTTTTACAGTTGCCAACTTGGTGTTTTCTAATTGAGAAACTAGGGGATACTACACACTCATAAGAGGCCAGCTGCTTTATCTTACTTTGTGACTCAAATGAGGACCATAATGTAAAAATATATATATATATAATTTGGTTTTAATAACACTCGAAACCAGCATGTAAGATCAGATTTTCACCTGGAAAGTGTTTCCTAAGTTTATAGAGCAATAGGGTAATTTTGTCATGGACTAACAAGGAGTTGCTCCCTAATGGCCATTAGAAAGGTTTCAGGGTTTAGGCATCAGCTAAGCATAATACCCAGTCTGCTTTACAGGGAGGAATAAGAGCTAAAATGACAGAACTGTAAAATATCATCTTCAAGGCAGATCACTCCTGAACTGTCTCATGGCTAGCTTTGTGAAGGCTATTATTGTCTAACAAAGACTCGAGGTTGTTGCAGTGGTGAACTGGGTTTCAGGGCTTCTCATGACTCATGTGACAAGCCTGGTATGGTTCACATGCTGGCGTAGAGTCCAGTAAACAATGTAGTAAATCAAATCAAAGAAGTCAGAGAAAGGGAAACCAATGTCCGTTTCTCTTCCTCAAACTCAAATTCCATCCCACTCTAAAGCACCTCAATTACTCAGAGCCTTTTACTGACACATTATTGAAGGAATTCTAAGCATGCATGATGCCTGTTAACCAACGACAAAACACTCAATCGTGTTCATCTGAGCTGGGAAATCCTACATTGCCTTACTAATTTTCACATTTTAAGCACTTATGTTCAGCGCACACAGAAGGATAAGGTCAGGCAGGGTGTGTGACAAACAGCTGACTACGTGTGTTTGCGTGTGTCTCTTCACTGCTTTTATGTGGTGCTGTTCTACCCTCTGGTGGTAGCATATGGGTAACACATTGTGATCCTGTGTGGTTTCCTTCACACACAGTATTGCTCATTATAAGGAAGAGATGTTGCACTAATGTTGTTTATAAGAACTGTGATACTTGCCTCCACACCATGAATACACCAAAAGCAAATATTTTTTAGATTTAGAACATTAGAACATTAGCTGGTTGTTACATTGCAGTAGAAAGTTGATCAAAAAGTTAGGGATGGATTTGTGAAAGTTTTTACCACAGATGGCGTGGTGGGAATTTTTTCACTGTTGTGTAATCAAGCATGAGGACGTTTGCATAATATCCTCATTTTTCAAAAAACAAATTAATGCCAAATCAAATTAAAATTAAACAGTGGGAAACATTGTGGTGATAATGTAATTAAGTGCAGACTCACAGCTTTCATTTGATGGGTTTTACACAAAATAAATGTATATACTGTTACAAAATTACAGATGGTTTTTAAACATAGCATTTTTCACAGGTTTAAACGTGTTTGGAAAACTAAAACGATGCCTATCATTCATTTGCACGAATATCTATGTAAAGTTTCTGTGTGGTTTCCTCCACACACAGCTGTTTGGGATTCTTTTTGAGATCTTTACTGCAGCTGCCTTCTGTTTCTGCTTGTTTGTGGTCATTTTATCCTCAGTTTTTCCTTCCTGCAGTGAAAAACATTTGTAGATGAGCTAAAGTCGAGAAGTCAATTTCTTTGCCTTAAGGATTTCTTGAGTTGCGTTTGCTGTACGTTTAGAGCCATCATCCGTCTGTATGATGGCTCTATCATGAGCCTTTTCTTCTACATACTCTTGTCCTCTCATCATTTTGCTATGAGTTAATCTTTCTTTCATCTATCCAGAGTCTTGTTCCAGGTGTGTGTGTGTGTGTGTGTGTGTGTGTGTGTGTGTGTGTGTGTGTGTGTGTGTGTGTGTGTGTGTGTGTGTGTGTGTGTGTAATACTGGTGATTTGCTTTGGCCTACAGACATTTCTGCTTTCTCCATATATTTCTATCATCTGGACCGGTCTACCATCACTTCCTCCTGTTTGTGTTTTAGGGAAGGATGAAGCTCGGGGACAATTGGACAACGCGCTGCAGGACGTCAATGTGCGTTATGCTGTGCTGGAGGAGACCGAGAAGCGAGCTGTGTGCAGAGCACTGATAGAAGAAAGAGCTCGATACTGTAGTTTTGTCAGCATGCTGAAGCCTGTGCTGGTCAGTTGTGTGTGTGTGTCTGTGTGTGAAAGAGGGATGCAGAACAAGACTTTTTCAGACTTTTCTAACCTGGAAAAGTAAAATAAAAGGAGCTTGTCTCGTAGGACCATGAGATCAACATGCTGGGTGAGGTGACACACCTGCAGACCATTCTGGAAGATCTGACAAACTTGACAGCTGAACCCAATAAACTTCCACCAGCCAGCGAGCAGGTACCTTAACCACCTTCTCCATCTTTACTTAGTGATCTTTCAGTTTTCCTCTAGCACCCTCTGTAGGCCTAATATTACCTTTTTAGTGCTATTACTCTGTTTTCCCCAGATTTGGATTCTCTGTGGTGGGAGACTCTCATCCACAAATATTTTAATTGCCAAGTGCTGTGACAAGTTGACAGTAGCTCTTGTTCTGCAACCTTGGTGAACTTAATGTTGCAGCACACAGATCAGTTTTTGCAACAGGTTATGATTTGTGGCTCTTCCGCTTACTGCAGATCAAAGCAATTCAACACATGGAGGTGGGGCTTCTCTAAAGAAGTAGCCCAGCATGACAAATCATTCAATCAGCAGGTCCTTGTCATTTAATTTAAAAAACAAACAAACAAAAAAACAAAAACAAATTTGCATTAAAAGAATACTAATATTCCTTTTTTCCCCTTGAATGAAAAAGATTAAAAGAACCTTAAATTTCAACATAAGAGTGAAGATATTGTTTTCTCTGACAGATTATAAAAAATGCTCAAGCTGCCAGAAACATTTAGGTGGCTGTTAATATGCCTGGAAGGCCCCCGCCCAAGTATATTAGCAATTTCAAGGCAGATGATGTTTTGTTTTTTTATTTTGTGTCTTATTTTCAGCAAATGTCAGAAAAAGACTACGACCAACAGTGATTGGCTCTACTGAAAGTGCTGTGTATGTATGCAAAGCATGGTTTATCTGCAGAGGCCCATCTTTGTCCAAAAAACTACACACTGTAGTTTATTTTGACCCACACTTTCATTGACTAACTTGGTTCTGGTAATACCCACTGGAGTTGCAAATGTGTATTAATCTACCACTGAATATAGTTCCAGCACTTCCTGTATTTCTTCCTGTATTTCTGAGCTTTATGCCTTCAGTAGAAACATCCCAACTTTGGAAAATAAAAGGAAAAACAACACAGCTGTCTTTTGTGTGTATTACAGGTGATCCTGGACCTTAAAGGTTCTGATTTCAGTTACACCTATCAGACACCTCCAGCTTCTCCCAGTAACACTCTCTCCAGGAAGAGCAGCATCAGCAGGTGGGTTACACACCAAAGCTGATTTTTACAACATACAGTATTTCATATCACTTCATTTCACATTCTAATAATATCAGCGTGTATTGCTGCTTTCTTTTCATTTTGATGTTTTGTCACAGTGTTTGGAACTTTACTGTGTGTACTGCACTATATTTAAAAATCACACCTTAAACTTTGTTTCTGTGCAAGTTGATGCAAGTCAAAGTTAAATCCAGGCTCAGACTACATATTTTTCCGAGTTGTGATTATCAAAGTGTCAGATTGGACAGTTACAGTCATAAAGTCGTGCCTTTTTATGAGTGATGCACATGAGAGTGTGCACGTTCTGCAGAGGTGATAACTCGAGATGTCCAGGATGAGAGTGTAAACAGACAATCACAACAAAGCGTGTTATATTACTGGCTTTCGGCTCAATTTCAAACTTTCACTGAGCTTATACCAGCAACTTCATTCCTCTTTCACTTTGTTGTGTTTTGCAGTGTTTATGGCTTTTAATTCTAAAATAAGTTCTTTATTATGTGATTTTCACATTCCAGACAGTCGCTGCTTTCTTTCTTTCTTTCTTTCTTTCTTTCTTTCTTTCTTTCTTTCTTTCTTTCTTTCTTTCTTTCTTCCTTTCTTCCTTTCTTCCTTTCTTCCTTCCTTTCTTCCTTCCTTCCTTCCTTCCTTCCTTCCTTCCTTCCTTAATTTTTGTGTCTTTGCCTCATAGCTACCAGTCAGGATCAGTGAGACATGTTCCCTCTTTGGACTCTATCAGCTGTGCTGTGGATGGACTACACATGCAGGTAACACACTTTTTACCTTGGTTACAACAATTTTATTTCTGTTGTTCTCAAAAATATTGTTAAGAATACATTTTACACTATGTGGCCAAAAGTACATGGTCATCCCTTTTCACACACTCCTGTGTCTTTTAGCTCAGTTTTCTATTTTCAGGACAGTAATGGTAAATCTTTATTATATAATTGTAGAAAGCAACTTCCTTCTAATTCAGATGAACTTTCTGCACTGCTGTGCTTGCTAACGTTAACAGAGAATCACTTCATCTTCTTGTCCAAATATTTTAACATTTGGCTAAAAAAGGTGTATATATGTAAAATGGCTGCACCAAAAATGCTGTACTGACAGTTCAAAATGCAAAATATAGCTGAGGGAACGGTGGTTATGTCCATCTTTCTTAAATAGCTTATGGCCAACGCTTCCAAAGTGCATTTAAAACCAGCCTGACAGTTGTGTGTGTGCGCTCAGCTTTAGGCCAGATCCCCCAACCTCATTGTTGGACTTTAAAACCTTTTTGGCTGAATGGGAACAAATGTGGGCAAATGTTAGCAGTAGATTAATGTCCGGAGATCACAAGTGTAGCATTTGAGGGTGTCCATATATTTCTAGCCATATACTGTACATCAGGGATATTAAGATACTCTTATTTCATTCAAACTTATATACTTTATAGTTTTAAATCAAATTTCCACAATAAATAAAGCAAATTCTGGTCAAATATTTTCAATATCTTTAAAGGTGCATTTCACTTAAATATACCATTCCTGCAATTCTGTACACTCCACATTCTTCAGGCTTCATCCACATTTTAAAATGACACTGTCAGCTTTAAGGATCTTCAAAATAAAAGCTTGTAACAGTAACAACAAAAACAAACACATGCCACTCTAACCCTTTCCTGTGTAGCGCTGCTCCTCCCCCTATCTGCTCACCGGCTGCGATGAAAGCGGTCGATCTCTCAGCGAAGGGAACTCCCCCTCTCGCCTCGGCCGTCACGGCAGCCGTGGTCGCTATGGTTACGCAGCTGGCTATGGCCACCGCCCCGCTCAGAGTCGCCGCTTTAGCCGCAGGGATTTGAAAACTGTGAGGAAAAAACTATATGACTATTACATTCCTCCCGACCACCCGAGTGCCGTCCTGTGATTTTTGACCCTTTTGTCTTCCATTGGTGTGAATCTGGTTTCAATGTCACATTGGCTCCAGCTATTTTACCTCTTTTGTTTTTTTTAATTCCATATTTTTTCATCAGCTCACACCTTCAGTTTCACCTTTAATTGTCTACGGCCTCCTCCACCCTCAGTGTCCCAGGATGGACCTCATATCTCAAATCCATTTTGTTGTAATTATAGACGTAATTCTTGATCCCATTCCATAAAAAATGTTTCTGAGCCTTCACAAGTACAGTTCTAGGGACTCTGTAATTGTGTGAGTATTTGCAGTATTTGTTTATTTATCAGTGTCTTTTCTTTTCTTTTTTTAAATTTTCTTTAAAAGTGGTTTTGTGTCAGCTTTTTTATGCTTATGTTTCAGATTTATGTGTTACAGTTAAGTACTGTACTAATATTCAATTAAAAAAAACCTACTTTACTTTTCTTGATAGCTTTTAGACTCAAAATGACACTTCTTTAGAGTTTTGTTTTTTTTTAAGGTCAAGCTCTCAGGAGCACAAAAAAGGTCTCTTCCCTGACTGCTTTCTCGAAGCCAGGAGTTTAGCTGGAAATGCTGTGGTCATTTTACCCTTAGTTGATGTTGGATTTTTGGATTAGGAATTCTAAAAAACTGCCCATAATATATTTTTGATATACGATCACCTGGACATTTAAAAGATCCATAACATCCCACTCCTTATTTTCAGTAGCGGTGAATGTAATAATTTGTTTTATTTAAAAAAGAAAAAAAAAATCAAACCCGTCCACTAATGGCTTTACACAAAGCCAAACATGACATATTTATTTTACGTTTTTCCTTGTTAACACTGTTATTTAATAAATAACACAATTGCTTCATCCCACCTCAAAAACAAGCCTTCTCCTTATCTCAAGTACCTGTTATTTGTCTTCCGCTGCTGAGACGCCCTTTCTGTTCTTGAATTTTGGTGTAATGGCCTTTTAAACTGGTGTCATTATTGCTGTCAGTGGTGTCTTGTCAGTCATCCTGTAATAAAAATGTAAGTTTATGTTTTAAATTGAGGAAATTATCTCAAAATTATGTGAGAAAGAACAAAATCATTAAGGGTTCATGTTGCTGTTGAATGAGGAACTTTTATTGATATTTTTAAAATGACAAGTAAGTATTTTCTATGTAAAATCAGCAGCCATTATGCAAGTCTGATTTATAGAAAATAGAGCTTGTTTCTTACACATCTGATTGAAACTGATGGCTGTGCTGACATAGATGTAAGTTACAAGCTTTTATTACAAATGTATATTCTGTCAATTTCTTTCCACCAGAGACTTTTATGATGGCTGAACAGAACTATACTCTCTGTAGTCTCTGCGGTTGATTTGTGATTCTACATTTGATGATTTGTACCTTTGATCCGCTTTGACTTGGTTTCTTAATGACAGGATTCAGTTGGGTCCACCAATCAGCTGGCCTCTGGGGGAACTGGAGGGGCGGAGAACGGCCTCTTGGCCCCTCCACACAATGCCTACATGCATGGAGAGCGAGCTCGCGCCATGTCTGCATCTGGAAAGGTAAAACCCACAGAAAGCATATTTGGATTCTGGTGATTGTTCTTGTAAACTCTCATCTGTATCTCTCAGTCTATATGAAACTAACTGAAACAGTATTTGTGTGCTGTCTAAAATAATTTCAAAAAACAACAAACAAACTGTGTTTGCTTGGAAAGCATACGGAAGGAATTGATGCCATCTTTATTGCGACCGGGAGGGTTTTTGTGTATTATAATGTAAACCTGTAACACTCACAACACAAATGTTAAAACAAAAACCCAAAATATTAAACATTTTAAACATCAAAGCTGTAGCAGCAAACAAACAACACTAAAGTGAAAAACGAATAAAAAGCTAAATAGAAATTAAAAGAAAAACAAAACAATACATGAATGTATTGAAACTTCTTTTTAAATAAAACAACAAAAAACCCACACACTAATAACAGCTGAGTTAAAATGAGAAAAACCACTGTGGAAATTGCTGAAATGAAATTCACGAGAACGAAATAAAAATCAAAACTAATGATAAATATTAAAGTAAAATAATACTGGACTAAACATCCCTGAAGACACGAGTTTATTTTATGTTTATATTTTTTGTTTACTGATCCAGTTAATGAACTAAGAAAAACAGTTTATTAAAACAAAACATAATAAATAAAAGTCAGAAAATGCATGCAAGTGTATTTTCAATGGTATATTATAGAGTTCAAAAACAGCAGAATTGGATCTTTAAAATAACCAAATCATCCACCAGAGGGCAGCAGGAGATCAGAGGACTAAAATGATCTGCACCCCTAATCTTATGGCGGCTCCTCTTCTCTTTTGTTTCTTTCTACTGTTATCAGTACCTTGACTGTTTTGCTTTCCTCCTTTTCTTTGTCCTCCCATGTTCTTGCTTCCTGCTTTCAGGGAGTGACAGGAAGAACCAGGAGGTGCTGTTACGGCACTCCACTGTGACAGTTTAAGTGCTTCGGGGAAAAAAGAGAAGTTCTTTGTATTTCATCTGTGTGAAATTGTCACAGTTGATGTTCTCAGCCGGGATACAGATCCTTGTGGTGAACCGGTGTTTTTGGTGCTAAACAGGCTCTAAAAGGTGGTTGGTGGTTCTTGTGCAAACATCCCGTGGTTAAACGCACAGGTGATGTTCTGAGTCTGACAGTCATGGAGTTAAAACTACAAAGATGACATTCTGGCTTCCAGCCTGGATCCCAGCCTGAGAGCAGGCTGCTTCTGTGGTTTTTCTCTAAAGCAAAAAAAATAAATAAAAAAACTCGTTCCAAATACTCAAATTACATTCATCACTAATTGACTTTATGAATTAAAAGACACCTGAAGTTATTTTACCTGGAGCCCTGAACATGCAGGCATATTGATAACCCAGCAGGAGGCAGAGGACTAGCATAGATTATTAAAAAGTCTCAAAGCTAACAAAGTTGTTACTTTGTTTAGCTTTGTTAGCTTTGTTTGTTAGCTAGGTTGATCATATGCAAAAGCTCTTTTACAGGGATTTTCCTCCATAGAGGAATTTTTGGTGTCTCAAGTTGTTTTGGCTGGAAATAATGACAACATTTACAGAATGTTAACACTTTAAAAAATTAAACGTTAAATAAAACATATTTTTATTTTATTTTTTTAATCCTGTCCTCTCTGGCAGCTTTTGCAATCATGATTATGATCTAAATGCACTGCCTTTACTATATTGTGCTTATTTACCTCGTCACAATCCCGAAGGCCGATTATGAGCCAAGAAAACCCTTTTCTGTCCTATTTCTGCTATTGAATTTTATTTTTATAGCACTTTTCAATTCAAAGTAGTTTATTATAAAAAAATAAAAGGGTTGCTAAAAATTAATGCTGAATACGTTTAAAATATTTACATAAAATAACACAAACACCCCCTGTCCTCCAACCACACTTTCAAAAGCTTGACAAAAAAGTTTTGCGGATGTCACTTTGGACAGAAGCTTTGACCGCTGGATGGTCAACAGTGAATGAGAAGCATGATCTTGCTGGAGTATATAGATCTTTCGTTAGTTGAAAAGTTGTAACCTCATCTGTCTCCTTTCACTCTTTTAGCCCTGCTTGGCCCAGGATCAGCTGGCATTGTCACTGGGTGCGCTGAATTCTGACGCCCCGAGAAGCAGCAGAGATTCTCTGCACTGTTCCAGCGGCTATAGCACCCAAACAACCACCCCGTCCTGCTCCGAGGACACTATACACACCCACAGTGAGTACATTAAAGCACAACACTTCTTTTTATTTATACTAAACACAGCTCACTGTGCTGTTGTTTTTGTCCTAGAGATAATAGAAAATCTAATTGAGCTCTTGATTAAAAGCTGTTTGAACCAACTATGTGGCCGAGACGAACAACATGTGATCCAAATACAAACGAAAGTGGCAGCAGCACCACCAACAATAAAGCAATTAGATGTTGTGTTTATTATGAAAATGGAAACCCACTCTCTCATGGAGCCATAACCTTGGTGTGAATTGCTGCTTGTCTGGCTAAATTTCTCGGATTTACCCTTTAGTGGGTGTCATTTCTGATTTCTGACAGTGAAACTGACTCTCTTGACCTGCCTGCTGTTCACTTGTTTTTTTCTGTGCTTTTCTGGTGTATCAGCTCATCTTTACTTCTTTTCCTGCTGTATTTCTTTGAGTAGTTTTGTGTTTTCTTGGTTAAACTGCCTTCCTTCTCTTCCAGCTGTAAAGAGAGATCCTCCTATCTATGGTAGGTCTCTGACTGCCTGTATATCTGCCTGCCTGTCTGTCTGCTTATGTCACGTCCAACATACCATTAAATCTACTTTTGGTTCATCTATTAAAGATCTTACATCAGCTGAAAAAGCACTGTTTATTTAAAAGAAGCAACAAACGTTGTCCTTATTTTCAAATATTAGAATCTTTTTTGCAACGATAAAATTATTAATTTTGGTGCCTGTCAGGGCACTTGTATAGCCAATTTTAATAACCTAATCATTAGTGGCTGCAGTTTCCTCCTGTTATCTCAGTTATCACGCACAAGGAAAGTAGAATCTCTCTTCTCACTTTTACAGTGTTAGTGTTACAAAACATAAGCATTTTCTAGGCTTCAGGACTGCGATTTTAAACATCAGCAAATTATTGAAGATTCACTTGTGAAGCATGGTGCCCAGGAGGCAACACTTCTCTGGATAGTCACTTCTTGCTTACCCAGCAGATCCTTTAAAATAAATAAATAGATAAATAAATAAAGCTTCTTTTCTATCAAAGTATAAAGTGATGTAAAAATTGGCTAAATCTTGTGACGCTGCTGTGAGGGCATCAGGCGGACAAGCTGACATTGTTTATTTTACCCATTAAGTTAATTAATACATTTTTGGATACAGCGTTAATCCAGGTATGGAATTTATTTATTTATATTTTTTTTTAGCTTAGTCACCCAGCTTATATGAGACTGAGGTTTCTCCCATCACACTTGCTTGCAAAGAGAAGACATTAATTACTCACATTTCATATTTCTGGTGTTGATGCTAGCAGATGAGAAGCTGTCAGATGCATTTAAATTACGTAGTCCCTTTTTTACTTAATTTTGGAACCCAAAATAAACAGAACATTAGAAACAAATTCAGCTGCTTTGTCTGTAATTTACTTCCTGTGTGTGTCTGTGTGTGTGTTTGACCTTTTCAAATTTAATGTCGTTGCCATGAATAGTCTGTTTTTAACCTTATTATTTGGAACATTATACTGGAGTTTTGCATGCGTTTTAAAAGTAATTGGGTTGCATGTTGCCCTGTTTTTGTTTGATAAGAGTTTCCACAATGATGCATCCCCTAATTGTTCATTCACAAACATGACAGTGAGTCACTGATGTGATTATGTGCTCCTGCTGTTTCTGTTGTTTGTCTGTCAGGTGAGCAGATGAGAGCCCTTTACAAAAAAAATTAAAAAAAAATGTCACTGAGATAATCCAGAGGTAATGAAAGGTCTGCCTGAAAGCAGAGCAACTAACATTTTAACATTCTCTCTCCATCTCTGCAGTCGACTATGAGTCCATCTCTCTCCACGGAGACACTGACTCTATTTCCTTACATCACCTCTCCCACGGCAACAGCCAATCAGATTTTGACAAGTCATCGACCATCCCGAGAAACTCCGACCTCAGATTCCAGTACCGGGAGTTCATCCACTCCAAGCGTCCTGCCTCTACTGTCAGCCTATTGGCTGAGTCCGACTTGAGTGGTGTGTCTAATCGCCAGATGCCGTCCCACACGGCAACCATCAGGCGCAAACCTTCATCTAAGCCGCCTTTTCGCAGAGGAACAATCAGTGGTGGGGTTCCCATCCCCATCTCCACCCCGCAGGTTCCACTCAAAGCCCTCGGTGGAACCAACGGAAGCGATGAGAACGTTTTCAAAGTGCCCTCTTCTGTAGGTTTAGGTCACAGTAAACTCTGCACCTCCACCCAGAGCCTTAGTGCTTTACCACCCTCCTCCTCCCCCTACTACCAGATTGTCACAGGCCAGATGCCCATCCCAGTGCCTGTACCCACTGTTCCTTCACTGCCATCTGAGGGAGGGAACAGTGTCAAACAGCAGCAACAGAGGCAATACCAGCAACATCAGCAATACAGTCAACCACAGCAACAGCACAACCAGCTTTTCCAGATTCAACAGTTACAGCAACAGATTCAGCAGCAACAGTTCCAGCAACAGCAACAGATTCAGCAGCAACAGTTCCAGCAATGGCAACAGATTCAGCAGCAGTTTCAACATCAGCAGCAGCTGCAGTTCCAACAGCCCCAGATTCAGCAAGCCCAGCAGCTGCAGCCTCAGCACGATCAGTATCAGCTGCAGTTGAACCAGCAGCAGAAACAGAAGCTGTTCCAGCAGCAGCAACAGCAGCACCAGGCCTACACTACTCAGGCAGGGCCCTCCGGTGTGCCCAACAACATCAACTACCAGCCCCAGGCTCCTCCACCCTCCAGCCAGGACCAAAACCCTGAGCAGGTCACCCTAGAAGAAGAAGAAGGAGATGGAGGAGGCAACAGAAACATGGTGACCCTTCTTAGAGGAGTAAAGCTCAGAAGGACCATCACCAATGATCGCTCTGCCCCTCTCCTACCCCCTCCAACCAATCACAAATGAGGCTGACCAGCAGATTTTTATTTCTCTGCTAAACTGTTAAGTTTAGTTTGGTTCTGAAGAGATATTAGAGTGTGTCAGCACAGAGAAAACTCAAACACACTTTGAAAGTGTTGACAGATTGATTTTTTCGCTGGAACTCAACATTGCTTGTTTTATTTTATAAATTTACTTGATTGCCCTTTTAAGTTTATGTTGTAAGCATTTTTGAGACTTTTCTGTTGTTGCAGCGACCGTCTTTTTGCCTTTTTTTCACGCATTTTGATTGTGGATAAAGTTTTTGTGTGACTCAGTCTTACAGAAAGAACTTTTGATTTGATTATTTTAGTTGGTACTCACTTCCTGGTCAGAAAATGTAATTAGGCAGAACAGGAAGCTGTTAGCGTCTTTGGCCTGGCTGTGTTTGATTTGCTTTCTGCCTAGTCTCCCAGGATGGCGGGGTTTATCAGTAGTTCAGTGGACTCACAGTGGTTGAACCATGATTGTGGAGTTTCGAATTTACTGACTCGGGGTCAGTGATTGTCTGGTGTATTTGATCTGAGTATTTAGTTGGTTTCTGGTCATCTCAAAGAGCCAAATGCTAACACTTGTGACTTTGCATCTGACTTTAGATTTAAATAAGGTAGAACAAGAAAGAGTTTGAGGACACAAGGACTGGGTTTGAGAGAGATATATATATATTTTTAAGTGGCACATGGTCTGAGGTCACTTGGTTGCTCTTACCTTAGATTGGAGATTTGTGCCACTCCTGGGACTCCAAATGTTTCCTCTGAACGTGAGAGTTTGTGGAACACAATGAAAAATGTTACTGTGGGGAAAAACTCTGGTTTGCTGTGTAAATAAGCATCAAATTTTTTAGAGCAAAAATCACAAATAGACAGCGGTTTGCTGGCAACTTTATGAGGCAACACTGATGTTTCAGAAGAAGTGGCTTGACAAATGTGGGTTGCATTTTTGCTAAACATAGCTGGCTATGATGAGCTGAACTGTAGAACAAAACTACCACAGGGGACTGATGGTTTGAATGTACTTCATAAGGTAAACGCTGCCGTGTTTCAAGACTTAAGTGAACCCCCTGAGACCACAGAATAAAAAGTCTTTAGATTTATTTACACAGATATTTGCATCAACAAGAATGCTTTAAGCATCATTTTTTTAAAGAGATATTGTGGACAAGATACTACATGAATACCAAGAAATATGTTTTTGGCATTTCTTGTTACTTGGTGACCAACATATACATTAATCCAAAACAACTTTAAAGTAATTGTTTGTAGTTCTCTTTATTTCCACTATTATTGGAACCCACAGAACCTATGCATCGGTTTATTCTGGTGTCTTCTGTAAATGCATGACTGAATCTGGGTGCTTTGTAGGCCATGTCGTGATAATTCATGTTATGTGGCTTTGAAGTCCACTTGATGAGTGTGCATATCCTGGTTACAATATTTTAAGGAGTCCACCTTGTTGTTGTTCCCCTGTATAGTTATAGGACATCAATGATGCTGATTTAAGCACAGCTAACATGTTGGCACGAGGAACATTGAATAATACAGTTTTATTCACCAGTAGTAAAAGTTATGCTGAAGTTATGTTTGAAGGGCATCAGGAGCAGATGTAACTTGACAATTATTTCGATTTTTAAAAACAGTTATATTATTATATAAAATGTGAGAAAACCATAAAAAATGTCTGTCGTTTTTCTAAATTACTCAGATTATATTAAACTAAGTTATTTTTTCAGCTCTAGTTACAGGTTTAAAAATTGTTTTTGAGTATCGACAAAGATCTTGTGATTTTTCCATATTGACTATTGGAAAATTCAGAAGCTACTTATAACACTATGCTTTTATCATTTAGACAAACATTTTTCAAATTAGTTTCTATAAACAAAGGATCTGCTATATTCAGTGAAGTTTAGGTTTTGCTTGAAGTTTTCAATTCAACTCCACCCACTGAAAAATCTCTGAAACATTCATTTTAACTGATTTACTGTAATCAACTTGGATAAAATGCTGCTGAGGCTCAAACTGTCGTAACTTTAAATTAAACATTTTTTCTACAGAGTTTGGTTGGACTGAAATAGCTGGTTCTATTTTTGATCTTTGTTCCAATTTGGTAAAATGTTTACCTCTGCTAATCATGACCTTCTAAATCTTATAAATCTCTTTATTTTATTTTTTATTCCCTGTTTTGTTTTTGTTTTATTTTGTTTTTTAGTTTATAGTCCTTTAAGTCACATCTCAGATGTTTTCAGTAATTAAACAGGAGTTTTGTCTTCTGATGCACTTCAGTCTAAGGCCAGGAGAAATTGGGAGCGCTGACTTCATGTGCTTGAATCAGGAAAATATAGCATCAAGTGCAGGTTAATAAAAGTTGACTAAAGAAATAATTTGTAGCTTAGCATATTATACCATGGCAGCCTCATGACTTGGGTGTTTCCTGCTAATGCAGCTGCTAAACCGATGTGTTGCTTCTAAAAGTTGTCCATCTTCTTCATTTGTGAGCTGTTAGCATGTTGGACTTGGATTGTCCTCAGTTAAAGATTTGGTGAATTTGATTGTTTAAATAATTTTTATTGGAGCAACAGCTGATTACTTTTATAATAATTTAATGTGGTAGTTCTTCTTTTGATTCATCCAACAATAATTAGGTTTATAAAAAATCAGGAAATGGCACAAAACAGCCAAATGTCCAAAATCCATAAATAATCAAATTATAATCTTAGAAATCAAAGAAAAAGTTTTTTTTTTGTGTGTGTGTGTGTGTTGGGGGGGTCTTTTTTTTTTTTTTTTTTTTAATAATTGATTAATGGATTATTAATTTTTCCACATTGTTTTAATTCTTAGCTCAAAATTTTACATTCTAATAAATATTTTCTCTGATTCTTAAAACTTAAACTTTTGGTTTAAAATTTATATAAAACATGGACGTAGCCTCTATGTTTAAGTGAATACCTGCATTCTCGCTAACAGCCGACACGGGGGACAAATGTTGTTAGAAAAAGAAGTCTGTGGACAAACAACCATACTTCTTACTTATCTGTGATCTCCCTTTCCTGATGAGTTGTTGGGCTCTGTCACTGCTTTGAATACAACGTTATTTTCATTTTAATTGTTCTTACTATTAGTCTCATAAAGCAAAGTGAGGTTTAGTTTAAGCTGTGCAGTGTTTCTGGGATTCTCAGATTGCCCCCTTGCTCGTGCCAGCAGTGGGTGATTTCAGAGGCTACATCCATCTTTTATGTACAGTCTGCGCTTATTGGACAGAAAATTATAACATGATAGCAATCATGATACTTTCTACCAAAATTATACCTGAAACTGCCGAGACGACATTAAAGCAGGAAAATTTAAGTTAATTCAACTGGTAATTTTTTTATTTTGGTTCGTAGCTCCTAATTTCTTTGGTGCGAGGAGCTCTGGGCCTCAGTATTTCTAAAGTTCTACTTTGAAGCTGCCTGTGAGAGACCTGCTGCATGCTGGGAAATGCAGTCTGCTCTGTGGTCAGCTGGTCCTGGTCAGTTCCCGGAGAGACTTTTGTGTATTTTAAGACTTCCTGCAGCTTCATTCTGATTCATCTTTAAGCCTCTCTTTTTGATTGGACCCAATGAGCCCCACAGCAGTTGTGTATGTATATATTAGTGCTTCTATTCCTGGGAGAGATCTAAGTCTATAAATCTATATAAAGATGTACGTATACGTATTCTGATTGTACCTTTATTTTGTTGATTTATTATTGATCTGATGACGTGGTTGGATCTGACGCTGCCAGTGATCGTCGCTCATCATATTTTTTTTGTAGAAAAGCTTTAAAGGAGGAAACCCAGTGAACTTCCAGGTCTTTGAGGATCTGATACCTGATTGGACATCAGACTGTTAAGCAAAAGGACTGAAAGGACATCTAGATGATATAAACCAAGAGAATGTAGACATGTTCTGTTCTTCATCTTTTGACGCTCGCTGTGGGATCAACAACAATAATAATAATAATGCTGATGCTGATTGGTTCTGGTATTTTTTTTTGTCTGTGTTCTGTTTACTGTACTCTTTGCACCTGTAACAGTATAAATTTACTGTAGGAGTGCTCTGTTTCTATAAAAAGTTCAATATGCAGAAAACTGAAGTACTGCTGACAGCTATTCATAGAGCTGCTACTCTACAAAATAAGCAGTTCTGGTAACTTTGGTCAAACACTGCAAGTAAACATTCATCTTTTGTTTTTGTCTTTATTTTTGTTGTATTGCAGCTACTTTATCATTTACAGTACCAGCCAGCACCTCCTCTAACTGAAGTGCTCTCACATGATCCTCTGGGGTGTGATTTAGGTGTGTGTGGGGCACAAATACAAAATCCTTTCCAGAGTACAGTACAAACACTCTTAACAGTGTCCTCAAAAGGGACCCTTTACGCTGTTCCTTATTTTATGCCATTTATATATTCTGTTAGTGGGGTGGATGTTAATGTTAAACATGGCCAAAGTTTCAAATAAAGAGTTCAACATTTTTACAAGTAATCACCAAGAGCCAAAATCTCAAAGTGCTTTAGTTCTTTTCTACTCTTACAACTGTATGATGTCATTATTAGCATATATCCCTACTGTGGTCATCTCAGGACAGAAGCCCCACCCACATCAGAAGATATGTATCCTAAAGGGGCCCTGTTCTGCGTATTTGTTTGCCTCACTACAGAATTCAGCATGATTTATCCTGTAATGTTCACACCGCCATGCAAAAGCAGTGGTACCTGTGCTTCTGTAGGACCAGTGTAGTGGCGGACGAGTAAAAAGCGATTACAGTTATGTTTTTATTGAATTTATTGAAAGGATTCTCAATAATCTGAATGATGGGCAGTAAAAAAAAAAAAAACATTAAAAAATGCCTTTTTGTAAAATCAGCTGATTTCATTGTGTGATAGGGAGGAGGAGAATGGTGGAGTCGTCTATAACACCTTAGGAGCGAGGATATGACCACTTATTTTTATTTTCATGGTAAAGTCCAAACTGCATCCAGGATGCAAATGGCTATATTATACTGCTGACACAACATTAGCTCTTTGCAAGCATCTGCACGGACAGCATGCTAACACAAAGGCAGCAAACAGTCCAGTGTGATGCCAAAGCTGAGTGTAAGCTGACCTGAGCCTACTGGCCTCATTTTCAGCAGGTAACAAAAGCATTGGGGCCTCAGGTCCTACCTGCACGTGGTTGGCGATGGTTTTGAAGTCTTATCGGGCTGGTTTTTGGTTTTGTGCTGAAACTTAAACACTAAAAGGAAGATCATGTGTTTGTGCTCAGTAGGACGTTTGGGTGGGGCTGCAGCTTAACTTTTATATTCCTAACTGGTTATCATCTTACACTGAATTTCAGAGCATGTTATGGACTGACACAGTAATGTAACAACACTGGCTACTGGGAGGCTGTTAGCACCCATCCTAGCTAATGCTAATAACATTCATGACCAGGCAAGATGAAGAGGAAGCATGGGCTTGCTGGCAGGTATTTTCCTCAGGTTACACCCACACAGGTGACTTTGATAAGATAAGATAACTCTTTATTGTCATTGCACAGTCATAAATAGTACAATGAAACTGGAAAACTGTCCCATGTCGGCACTATATACAACACGACACAGTAACTTAACTTGGCTGCAACTCCCCTGAAGTCTTCACCTGTAAGCATGATTACTGCATTCACAAGAGTATGTGTTGTTATTGTTGCAGTGGAAGCAGTTGAACTTGGAATTTAGGTGAAAGTTGAGGTAAAGATGGCAGCAGCTGTGACTGCAGGCTAAAGCAGTAACTCGGCTCATGTTGTCCTTTCATACAGCACTGAGTCATCTTCTAATCTTTGTCTTTTCTTTCTTCTTCTGCTCCCCCTGCTTTGTGTTGCTCAGAGTCATCTGATGCTCAGGGGCAGCAGGTGGGAGGCAAGGGACTTGAATTAAAGACACATGCATTTTTTTTTTTAATCTTTGTGAGAACAGTTGTTGGTATAATGTATTCATTAACCCCTCTAATCCCAGCCTAAACCAGACTCTATTATGAATCCTGAAACCGAGACCAAACTCGCAAAAAAGCGCTTTGAAGATTTGAAGTCAGCACAGTCCAGACCCGTTCTTCTCTTTAAGAGGTTCAAGATGATACTTGTCCACATAAGCATACAAAGCACACAAAAAGACAGGTGAGTTTGTCCACTTGTAAGGAACTTAGTCACTGTTACATAAAACCTTGAAGCTGTGACAGCGGTGAGTCACGCTGACCCAAATAGGCGAGGCAAACTCTGCTCAGTGAGTCAAAGCCCACATCACAGTGACAGTGCACAAATCTCTGTGTTACACCAGTGTTGCAGCAGATGTAGTTTTTCTCTGTACCAGCAGAGGATGCAAGAGACCAAAACAGTATAAAGCTTACCCTTTACATGCACCTCTGAGAGTAAACATGCTTAACTCTTTTTCTTTTTTTCTGTAATTTCACCTCCGATTCTTTGCGTTTCCTGCTTTATACTGTCCAACTTTGTGTTCTGAATACCACAATACTGAAAATAAACTTAAGGTATTATTTATGTTAAAATATACTCCTAATGATTAAACTACATTTTTAATAGTGAGACAGTCTGTGAACAGCACTTTAGATACTGTAAGTAAAAGTTAAAGCCATCCTGGTACCTCGTATATCCCACAGTATTTAATATATTGTATATAACATGATCCTCCCATCCCTTTTCTTCCATTTATTGAATTTCCGGTCACTGTGGGTCTGGAGTATATCCCATCAGTCACAGAGTGAAGGGCAAGGATCACCCTGGACAACTCACCAGGCTGTCTCAGGGCCAACACACAGAGACCTTCTCTCATTATGAAGTTTTGAGCTGAGGTTTTTCGCTATTTTGTGATTTGATCAGACAGAGAATGTGAGGAACACTGCAAGCTCATATCGCACAAGCGATATGTCGATCACAAACTGTTTTATATTCCTTTATTACCCCTCAGCCGCAAAAGGCTGATTATGCGTCATCGTCATCCTGGCGGGGAGGTGACGTGGACGCCCAAGTTTGCGAATGCGATAACTCAAGAACGAAATGACGTACAAGTTCCAAATTGTTACCATAGCTATATCTACTGAAAATCTTGAATGTGTTCGAATCTTAGTGACCTCAGTCTTAAGATCAAGGTCATAGGTCAAGTTTTCTGAAAATCTTGTGAATGCGATGTAGGAATTTCAAATTGATACCATGGGTACATCTATTAGTAGGCTGAGGGGTAACACTGGCTGCTCTCAGTATTTTTATGAATCCCAGTGGAAATTCACTAAATCAAAATTCACAAAAAAAACCAAAACATTTTATTAAAAAACAAACAAACTGAAAATAGCACCTCAACCTGTCAGAAAAAGTGTTAATGCCCCCTGCTGGCCATTACATTTCTGAGCTCAATTAGTCCATACTAAAAACAGATTTATCTCTATCCTGTTAATACTGCCATCTCATCAGGGGTTTTCAGCTTTTGCTAGCATGCTCTTTTTTTTTTTTTTTTATTCAGTAAGTTGATGCTAATCGTCCCCGCTGGATGAAAGCATCATTATCTTCAAGAGGTTCCCCCTCTTTGTGAGAGAGAGAGAGGATTGAGGCTCGTGGATCGTGCCGAGTTGTTTGTTCCTTTGTGTGTTCTTGTTCATGGTTTTGAAATAAAAAGTGTATTCATTAGGCTGAAATAACATTTTATGTGAATGTCCTGATGAGTCATGGTAAATGGATGATGGTGAGATCAACTCTGTGAACATTCACTCAGAGCCGGTGACTCATCCAGAGTGAAATGAGCTACAGCCTCCCCTGCGCTGTAGCACAGACACTAAAGTCCTTTTATCCTCTTCCAACAACACTCAGCTGGGTTCCTGCTGTGGATGTACAGAAAACCTGAAAGATCTCCACATATCTTTTTCCTGCTACTTGTTCTGCACCTTTTTTTCATCCGATTTTTCCGAATGAAGCCCAGCTGATACTGTATAGTTTAGAAAGTGTCTTAAAGAGATGCTTTAAAAAAAACCTAATAAAACATCTCTAATCACTTTAATAAAAACACTTGTGCACCTGCATATACAGAATTATCCACTAACACAGTGTATGATATTCTAGTGCATCCCATCCTGCTGATACTTTCCGGATGTTAAATGTAGGCAGCTGATCTCAGAACAAAAACCCAGCAAGGTGTTTAATCTGCAGCTCTGTAGATTAAACACTTTGCTGATAACAAAAGTCACCGGTCATATAGGTCGGAGCCGACAGAATGGCTTCAAGAACTCATGAAACTACTCGTTACTCACAAAATGTATAACCTTGATATGACAGCCGGAACGGAACATAAATACGAGAGTGCAGTGAACACAAACCTGAAGATCATAGACTGCATATAAAAGATAGACATAAAACCACAGTGAGAACAACATTAAAAGCTGATGCTAACAAGCTCAATTAGCAACCAGCATTTGTAAACTGTATCAGTGCAACACATACACAGATCTGCTACCTTAAGAAAGGCTTCAACAACACCAAGACAAATGGGGAGGTGAGATGAATTGACACAGGTAAACCTTAGTAGACAGGTATATGGTATAGCTGCACACAGTGGCACACCTGTCCATCAAAGCAAGCACATGTCCTTAAGCCTTAATAAAAACCAAAAAAAGATGAGTCATTAAAAACAGTCCCCGCACATACAGCTGATAATAATGGAAACATAGCTGCAAGGAGTAGAAAGTGAACATTTCGGTTCTAAAGTTGAGTTCTTAGGGACTGACTTACTTTGGGAGCCACCCTTTTCTTTTCTTTTCTTTTTAGCATTTTTTGTGGGTCCAGACAGCTTCATGGTTTATTACCTCAAGTTTTGCATCCACTGCAGGAAGACCTTTCTTCATCATTTGATTTTGATAAAATTTCACACGATGTGGACAAGCACATTGGGGGGGAAAACAATAAACAATAAATGCAATAAAAAAAAGCTGGATCTGAATTTAAAATCTGAATTCTGAATATTTAGTCTGTTTTCCTGTTAATGTTTGGCTTAACTGAGATTATGACAATCATCCAATTGATAATAGGGAAAAACAATTTTATAAAGCATAATAAAAATCAGTGATTACTTTTCTGATTCGATAAATTCATGTGTCTCACAGAGACGAGGATCAACAAGGTCCTTGAAATACTTTAATAAAGAAGCAAACAGTTGGGCTTTGTGATGCTTACAAAAAAAATTGATGCTGAAGCTAAACCTCTAAGTTTAAAGTCCACCGAGGAAGAAACAGAAATTAAGGAAATAAAACATATACCAAAGACAAAAATGGTTGATGGAGCTGTTATTAAAAATATTACAGATACAAAAACGTTTGCTCTGTGTGTCAGAATAAAGTTGAAAGCAGATATTCAGTCCTCTGACTTCCAGCATGATGTCTGAAGGTAATCATCATTCTGGAGGATCGTTAAAAATGAATTTACAATTGTCTGATTGCCCACGCCATTTATATAGGATTACTAATGACATTTTCAAGGAATTCATTTAAATGGAACAAACCAGATGTCGCAGCCGAGCTCATTCTTTGTTACAGTGTTTAAAAACATTTCTTGTTCCTGGTGTTTTCATTAATAACACTTTTTGTCACTGAATGTTACTAATGATGTTTATTAACATTAAAATGTGATTAATATACATTAATGTTTTCATTAATATGTCGATTTTTCCTTTTGATCCTTTCAGGTCCTTTTCCTGAGATGACTCTATGTGACTGACCAGGATTTGCTTCAGTTCTGATCCTTGAAATTAAAATCTCTCATTTGCATCGTGATTTATTGTTTGTCCCCAGTTCTGCGTCATTGTGATATCACTGAGGGAAATAATGACCAGATTGGTGGTGCATGGATAGGAAGTAACACTGTGCTATTTTTAGCTGCTTACCTCAGAATGATGATAATGCGCTGTCATGGGCAGATCGAGTCCTATTGTTCGTGTGTGATCGCATAGACTCGTCCCTATCAGAGATGGGCGCTAGAAGCAGTTTGTGAGGATGCAGGGTGAGTCCACTGCGGAAAGCATTGTGACTGGACAGGAAAGTTCAAAGACCTCAGGCTTGCTTTGGTAACGACCAGTGCAGTGCATTCGGGGGGTTATTTTGGCACACTGGGTTCCCTGAGCATAGAAAAAATTCAATGCCCCTTGTGGAAGTTGTGACTCACCATTAATCATGTGCTTCATCACATGAGTCAAGGTGTTAAAAAAAGGTGTGGGTCATTTTCAGCAGAGGTTTTGGGTGAAACCATCATGTGAGAAATGTATTACAAAAAGTACCCAAAGTTTAATGTGGATCCTTTTTTTATCATTATCATCATTATTGTTACTATTAATGATTAAAAAAACAAAATCATCGCGGTAAATGGGCTGTCAGCTGACAGAAAAAGTTTGATATCCACTGTCTTAGTCTGTAATAAAGGTGGCTGTGCAGATTAATGTAAACTGTGTATGGAAACATATTATTAAGGCTGGAATAGCGGTAGTGCAGGTCACCTACTGATTGGAAGGTTGGTGGTTTGATCCCTGGCTGCTCCAGCCTGTGTGCCAAATATCCTTGAGCAAGATACTAACTCCAAGTTTCTCTCTGATGTGTAAATGTTTGATAGAAACCACTTAAGCCTAAAAAAACGCTATATAATAACTTTATGGCAGGTCACTCGGCGCTTTAGACATCAGCTTGCAAAGTTTCATATTGTTTATGTTTCCGAAAAGGTTTAAGTGCTTTGCCTAGATTATGTTTATGTTTATTCTGAACAGTGCAGACTGCTGGAGCTTAGTCACACATACACTGTGACACACAGCATACTTTTGTACTCTGTTGTACTTTTCAGACGCCCACGGGTTGTTTGCTTTTGTTTGATGTACCTGTTAGAGTCAGGTTTTGTGATGTTGCTCGGCAGGTGTTCAGCGGATGTAAGACGGCTGATGTCAGTATGTCCATGTGCGCGACAATCGCTTTTAAGTTCAGCGCAGTTTGGGAGTGTAACGTTAAAATTTAACACTGTTTATACGAAACTGTCCCTACAGTGTCTAACTCAACCGCTGTCACTGCTGCTTCACTAGAAAAAGCTATCATGATTCTTTATCATCAGCGGTGGCAGCAAAGTCAGGATGAGTCACATTAAAGGCTTACTGATAACATGAAAATCAAACACTGTGTGCTCAAACTGCCAGTTATCTGAAACTAAACAGCGGCAAGACAAAGAAAAAACTTGGCCTTTAAAATCCCACAGATAACGCAGGGATGATGAGGAAAAAGGAAGAAGAGAGAACTTTAAACCCTTTTAAAGAGAAATGATTTCCAGACTTTCCCTCAGTTTGCCAGATGTATGTATTTGAGAAACACGCACCGGAGCAACCCAGGCTCTGCCTCAGGTTTTGAATATTTGATCTAACTTTTTGTAAATGAATTACTTTTCATTTTTCAAGAGTGATAAAAAATCTACAATAAAAGTAATTCAGTGTTACTATAGGAACCAGCCAACTGAACTCTGAGTCTCAAAAGCAGATGTGAAACCTTTGAGGCAACACTAATATAATTTATGTTTGACATTATTACTTGAAATTTTTTTTTTTTAAAAAAGCAAACCTCCTAGACTTCGGCATGCTTATTTACATGTGTATGCTTTACAAAGAATGTTCATCTTAAACATGGCCCAAGATGAAACATTGAGGTTCACTGTGTCGTGATTTTAGCAAGAACAAGTGGATCCAAACGCAGACGCAGAGACACCAAGCAAGTTTCCAAGTATTTATTACAATGACTGGAGTTAGACTGGATGCCAAAGGGACTCACACCAGGGGCAGAGGTGGAGAGCAGGTAGGCAGGTACATTCTTCTAGAGGTGACTTGATTTTCCAGAGGGACCAAACTTTTTCCTACAACTCAAGCTGTAACGATGTGGTGGATGGAACAGCTGAGTGGCTGAACCGGTTGTGTCAAATAGTCGGAGGATGAGAACAGGAGCTTGTGGAAAGACATGCCTCATGGACATATTTTCCCTCATAATTCTCTGAAATTAGATAGTTTAGATTTCGCCCTTGAAGAAGAAGAGAACTAACCAGCTAATGTCAGAGAGTAAGTGGACTGAGGGGCTACACCAAGACCCAGCTTAAGGTGAATAAGGATTATTTTGAATGTAGGATCATACAAAGCTGCTCTTGTGGGCTATGAGAAAAAAAAATAGAGTTGGAAATTATCAAAACAGATTCTTAAGAATTCAGTTTATATCTCCATTACATGAAAAGTGGCCACTGTAGACGCAGACATAGACTGCTTCTGCTCTGACCTTCACCTGAATAAGCATTACAAAACAATAGATGTCCGATGAATACACCAGATTTTTGAGCCTCTGTTTGTACACAGGTGGTGGAGAGTTACCTGTTTGCCTAACTGTTTATGGTTTAGTGTTTGTGGTAAGGACATTCAGCTTTCCTTACTGATAACAGATGGGACACAGAAGGGCTGTATAATGGTGATAAAATGTGACCAGGTGATTGACTCTGGATCAGCCTGTGTTTACATTGATTAAAACCATTTCCATCACTATGAAGACACAACCACACACACACTCGCACACTGTGTTTTTGTATACTTGTGAGGACACACACTGTCCTTCATGACTCCCGATTTCTCTTAATCTAACCTTTACTGTGACCAAACAACTGATCCCAGCTTCAAATCAGTCCCTAAGCCAAACCCGAGTGTGTTTGCTTTCTATCTATAAAGACTGTGTGAAGGAACTCTGAGTTCCTCTTGCATTTTTTCTTACATGACAGTGTGAAAGTATAGCCTTTACTGTGAAACTCATTCATTTTGGGCTCTAAACCAGCTAAGCTGTCCTGAATCCACCCTTTTCCTGACTGTTTGGATCAAGTCATTGCGGTGCTGAAAGATGACCTGCTACACCAGTCTTGACCACACACACAGACACACTCAAACACAGTTTTCCTGCCAAACTTGGGTCAGCTTGGCCAGGGGACAGCATACTGGCCCTTTCAGGGTGCCCTCACCATGGAAACTATTTGTGTCATGTTGCCGCCACACCATGTGACAAATGACCGTGTGCAGACATTAAACAGACCGGCACTCACTGCTGACCGTGATCCTTTACAAACAGTCGTTTGTTAATGTAGTTACGAGCAGAGTTAAGTATTTAAGTATTTATTTGTGTAG
Organism: Neolamprologus brichardi; assembly: GCF_056152115.1. Lineage (NCBI taxonomy): Eukaryota > Metazoa > Chordata > Actinopteri > Cichliformes > Cichlidae > Neolamprologus > Neolamprologus brichardi. The sequence goes on from NC_142108.1 coordinate 21,595,707, forward strand.
CAATCATATAAAATATGGCTTCATAAGAGAAGTTCAATCAATGTGAAAAATTGTTGATTATTAATAATTAATGACTTTATAGTGACTACATCGTCATCTCACTAAATGCTGGTATACTGTTAATAAATGATTGAGTAGAAAGCAGTAAAACAACGGACCAATGGGAGAATATTTAACAGCAAAGAAGAGCTTGAGGTTCAGATAAATGTTGTGTTTTTGGTATTGAAATAAACTTTTAAAATGCTTTTTAGTTTTCTAAAATTATTTTAAAAATCACTTTTTACCACTAGAGGTCCTCAGTGGGTCAGTTTGGGCTGACTTCATAACAAACTCTTGTGCTGCTCTTCCATTTATTCTTCCAATCCCTTCCACTCTGATCCGTTGACTAAAGACAAAACCCCTGATCTGTCCAGTAAACACACGTCATCGTGTTCCTAACGGCCTGCCAAGTTTCACCTCCCTCTGTTTGCTTTCATTGATCTGACGCGGGTATTCCTTTTTTTCCCCCTTTCCTTCCAGGACCTCAGGCTGAATGCATGTACACTGCTCCCTTACAGCTGCTGACTGGATTTGAAACCAGAACAAACTTCATGACCACCTGCTTTTCCTTATTAAGTTTAGTTAGATAAAACCAACGGGCAACAAAAGAGAGAGCCACTACACCTAAACTAATTCAGAATAATGAGGGCTCTGTCTCACAGAGCCAACTCTCTGATGGGATGGAGGAAAGGAAGGGGAAAGAAAATCTAATAAAGAATTTACTTTTCTTATGAGATGTGTTCAAACCCACAAAACAAATATCAGTTATTTAAGATAATTTCCAAACAATTTATCCGGCTGCTTGAAAAAGCTCTAAATCCACAAAAGAGATCATGTTTTTTTTAAATTATGAAACTATCTTTGTTGATTAGCTTTAATGGATGGATGTTCCTGATGACGAGTTTGTGTACTTTCGTGATCCCAGGAGCTCTGCTGTCTAGGGCAGGTGGCCCCTGGTAGGGTCTCTCAAGCCAAAGAGATCAGAGCGGGTTATCTACTAATCGAAAAGTTGTTGGTTCGATCCCTGTCTGCTCCAGTCTGCATGCCAAACATCCTTGAGCAAGGTACTAAGTTGCTCTCAGATGCATCCATTGTAGTGTGAATGTGTGTGAATGTTAGACAGAAAGCACTTAAGCGTAGAAAAAGTGTCTTTGTGAATGAAGCATGTTGTATAACGTGCTTTGAAGTCTCAGGTAGACAAAATAAGTGCTATATAAAAATAAGTCCAGTCTAGTCATCTCACCTGCAAGTATCTCTTGGCCAGATCTTGGTACATGGTCCTATGTGGACGCACCATCTGCATTAGGTGCCATACAGAACTGGTACAATGTGGACCCGGCTGATGAAATTGGATCCTTGAACATTGTCGTTTGGTAGGGGGCTTGGAGTAGAACTATTACTCCACCATACTGAAAAGAGCCAGCTGGGGTGGTTTGAGTGTCTGAAAAAGTTCCATCGTGGGGACCTCTTAGGTGAGGTGTTCCATGTATGTCCGATTAGAAGGAGACTTGCCGGAGAGGTTATGTCTCTGACAGGGAATTCTGGGCATCTCTGCCACCTGCATGACCTCGACCGAGACAAGCTGCAGGAGATAGATGAATGGATGCTGTTAATTTTTTAATTAAAGAGACTTCATCCTTGAGCAAACAATCTATATCGACCTGGTAAAAGCCTACACACGGCTCACACAATGTGACATGGGTAGCAAACAGTCATTGGGCAACCTCTTAACCCAAAAACAGTTACGCTGATGATGATGATGGTGACATGATGATGATTAGGAGGGCGATATTTGATATGTGGTTTTACAACTTCAGGATATTTATAAATAGGAACATCTATATTAACAAGTAACGGTAACATAGAAGGCAACTTAACTGACCTAATTCTAAAATAAACCACCTGCAGCTTGAAGAGCCGTCACAAACACATCTTTAAAAATAGATCACACATCAAGTGGCACAACTGCCACCCGGAGTTTGAATGCAGCCAAATTCAAATAATTGAGAGATTATTACTTATTATCTGAAACTAAACCTTTGTTGTCATATCTGTCTTTATGTACCAGCATCAGGGCAAATTTCACTTGGGTTTTGCTCATATCTTGTCTATAAAAAGAAATAAAATAATACATTTAGTTCAAGACTGTTTTTGACCCAGTGAAATTGTCCTCTGTAGTTGGAGTCCACTGTGTCTGTGCACCCAGCTGGATCCCAGCAGGTGGATAATCAGCACTTGCCACAATCACTTATGGGGTGAGGCTGAATTCTAGCACAGCACAGCGCAGCCACAGGCACAATCTGATGTTACTGCTGGTGTCGCTCCTAAAGCATCGTAATCCGTCTGAACCATCACTAGTTTGTGATGGTGTAGTTTTAAAAAAGGCTCCACATGGCAAAAGAAAAGGTTTGCCTCCAGAAAGCAAAACCAGGATGGCTTTTCTTTGATGGTTACTGCTATAAGAGAGGCTGTGAACTTCTTATAAACCTAAATAGCCTGTGATCAAAAATAAGTCCACTAAATCTAAAAAAAAAAATGCTTTTGATTTCAGGAAATGTTAAAGGTCAAAGTCATGTGCTTGGCCTTTCAGCCCCATTATCCCATCTTTGAATGGACTTTGTCACGGTGCAGGTCTGCTGCTACAAAGCTATGCAATGATGGTCCTGGAGTTATAGGAGCAACACCACACACACACAAACACACAGAGGAGCCATAAGTGAATCACACTGCATACATAAGTTGCACGTTAAGCTGAGGGTTTTCACTATGAGGTGTGGACCTGACTTTGAAACAGAGGACAATACACACTCATATAGTAGGGACTGAAGTATGATCTACTTTATCTTCCTTTTTGACTCTAATGGGGACCATAATTCACCAAGTGAATAACATGTTTCATCAAATAAAACGAGCAACTGAGAGCATAAAGTCATCGGGAGAGTGTTTGATGAGGTCATAGATTCAATGATCTGACAGCCGTTTTCCCACAAATTTCTATATAGTCAGACGTCTTAAAACCGCTCTCTGATAGGCATGAGAAAGAATGCAGATTTAATGGCTTCGCTACATCCATCCTTTGTATACAGTCTTTCTTCACCCTATACTACAAGTCTGATAAATTTGCAAACCATATCCACCATCGGCTAGCGCGCACCAGAACTAGAGTTATATTTTTTGTATTTTCTTATTAGCTTTTACATTTATTCTCTTTAATTTCAGATAGTTTCTAGAGTGGGCTGATGAAACTGTTTAGTTTTACTTGAATTATTATAATATGCAGGGTGCTTTTGAGGGGTAGATTTAAGAAGTTCAGCAGGTTTTAAGACGGCAGTTCACTCCATCCAGTCTCAGTGAATAAATTGTCGATTTCCACTTTTTATTTTCAACTAACTAAAATATGCAGCAAAAGGTGTATTGAACTTAACTCAGATACATAGGCAGATGCACATGAACTCTGCCAACTGCTGTTTTAAGAAGGAGCATTGAGTTTTAATCTCCCACTCAGACTTCTTGTGTGGACTCGTCCATCTGTTAAACTGCTGCTCCTGCTGCTGCTGGTTTCAGCCTGCTGGCCTCCAGCCTGTGGCCTGTTTACAGAGCAGGTTGTGTTCAGAGATGCGTTGCCGGGGAAACCACCCTGCTGAACTTTTGTTCCCGTGTCCGCTGACTGTGGCGGCGGCAGCAGTAGTAGTCATGTGGAGAGAAAAGCCCGCGAAAAAGTCAGCAGCCAATTGGAAAGAGAGGGAGGAGGGGCTGAGCTAGCCGAAGGGAAACAGAAGCAGCTGGGAGAGAAAGTGAGAGTGTGTGTGGGTGGTCACGCTGCAAAAAGTTGAGTTACAGTGCTGACGCGCTGTGTGGGGACACTTTTACACACATGATGAACAGCAATCACAAATGACCGATGACTCGGATTAGTACATGATCATATAAACTGTGTATGCATGAATGAAAGTTATTACCACTTATATCCAACTGAGGGTCAAAGAAGCTGGCCCTATTCATGTTGACCCTACTTAAATGCTAAATACTTAAATAGTACTACACTAGACTAGTACTTAAATAGTGGTTCTCTACACTAACTGAGCACTTAAAGTGCTTTATTTATTTTTTAAAAAGGGATTCCCCCACCCCAGTCACATTCACATATTTCTTTATTCTGTGCCTTAAGTGGACTGATGAATGCTTGGGAAGCAATCTGGGGTTCAGTAACTTGCCTCGAGGACCTTACATATGGACTGGAGGAGTTGGGAATCAAAACACTGACCTACCAATTAGTATACAGCTAGTTGTTTACTAAACTAGCTGTGCCTACCACCTGAAATACAATTTGCGACCAAGTTTACAATGGAAATAAACCACAACAAAGTTAATGCATCTTTTTCAAATTATTACCCACTTTTATATTAATCAGTCTGAGCAGTGAGGTAAAATGAAAGCTGTCAGTTGTCCTTTTGAGATATTCATAAAATATTTTTCTTAGTGTAAAAAGAAAGCAAAAATAAGCCTCATTCTCCAGTTCAGCATCACCTTCATCGCACAGCACAAGTTATCTATTTGCAAGCGCTTACAGATTGAAACTGTTAGATTCACTCAGATAAAAACAGTCTGGAAAGTTTTAAAGCATTAAAATGAGGATGCAGCTGCATGTTATTTAAATTTGTTGACGGAGCAAAACTAGCAGCATCCTGTGGTGCAAATCCTCGCAGTGATGGGAAAACATTTAAGAAGCATCCAAACTGATACAATGTTTGACGTACTTTTAAAGGCATCTTATTAGAAAATTCATGCTTTTTATAATCTTCCTTTTTAAATGAGGTTCCAATGAGGTCTTTGTTAATATTTGTGCAGCATGCTCGTCGCTTTTTACAGTGTAGATTTTCATTTTACATTTTCCCGCCACTGAGAAGCTTCTGGAGCCCTTTGAAGAACGCATTCCTCCGAGGGAGAGAGCGAGAGGGAGGGAGAGGGTGTGTGTCTTTCATTCACAAATGTGAACATGTTCGTGGGATGAACAGGAGCCGTTTCTCTGTGTGTGTTCGTTTTGCCCTTAAGAAAAAAAATGCTGGTTGAGTTTCGCCTGAAAGTGAAGCTGCAGGGGAGGAACATGCTTTACGTGTGTGATGTGTGTGCAGCTGTACGTCTGCCTTTGTGAGAACTCGGTTCACTTTTAGACCTCAGGAATGAGGAAAGCGGAGCTAATTTTCTGACAGAGCGCTGGGGTCAGGTTAGGCGTATGTGAGGGTAAGGTTTCGGTTGAGGCATTCAGTTGTGTTAGAATAGGGGATCCATTATGTGCCTCTGTGTCCTCACAGCTATAGAAAGGCATGTGTGCATGCGGCGTTCATGTGATGTGAACGTGATAGTCAGGAAGTGAAGGTGTGACAGCAGCAGCAGAGTTTTATCAGAAATACACACACACACACACACACACACACACACACACACACACACACACACACACACACACATGCAGGATAATGTTTAAAAGGACAAATCAGCTGACACACTGAAGTCACCTCATTACTGAATAGGGCTGCATATAAAGGATATAAAGAATATAAAGAAGTGTTGTTAAAAGCTGGCAGGAATAACTCACAGATATGTTCAGATAACACTTTATTAGTGATAACACCATAACCACGGCAGAGCTGTGCTGTCACTGAATTTGAGTGCAAGAGTCATGTAACATCTCGTGCCAGTGTGCCACATCCAGAGCTGATTTAAGACAGTGTATGTGACTTCAGAAACTGTTAATGGAGTTTCAGAACATATATTACATAGATTACTGTGCAAAGGTCCCGAACCACCACTCATTTTGTTATGCGTTGCTAGGGAAATTGAAAATAGGTGAAATGCAGTAAATAAGGCAAAAACAGAGTTTTTGAAAATCAGTATTTGGTATGGCCACCTTTATTCTTTGACACATCCTGAACTCTCTTCCTCAAGCTGTCAGGTCATGTGAGGACTGGACTCCCTGCTGGACTCCCACCCTCAAGTGGTCACTAAAAGAACTGCAGATAAAAGTTATAGATACAATAGTTCATTAAAAAAAATCAAATTTTATGATTTTTCAATGATTTAAAATTGATTTTAGACACGACAAAAAGAGAAACAGACACCATGCAGCATGAGTCACTTGGACACAAGCAAGTTTCTGCTGTGTAAACTACTGTTTCTAATGTCTTACAATATCTGAAACATCTGCTGTGTTACTGTACTTATGCACTTGGGCCCTGATACAAAGACACAACAAAAATGTAAGTGAATTGTTAAATAATCCTCAATAAGACTTAAAGCTAACTGAATAACTTTTGTGGCACAGAAGCAAGAACCAGCACAGCTGTGTTTGTGTGTCCTTGCAACACTGTATCACATGCTGAATCTCTGGTGTGTTCTTAGCAGCACGTGGGCACATGTGGCTCACATGTTCATGTTCACATACTTTCACCTCAGTCACTTTCACTCTCACACACACACCTACACACACACACACACACACACACACACACACACGCACACTTCAAAGTAAAGACGCTGACAGAAAGATATATCCTTTAATTTTTCCCTCTTCCACTGATTTAAAATGCATTTATGTTGCATCATGTTGCTTCACATTTTAGTACCTTGCTTGCTGAACCTGGTTGACATCATTGTCTCACTCAGTCTGTCATTGTTTGAGCAGCTGGTGGAGAAATGTTCAAAGGTTTCATTCACCAGAACTTTCTAGGAAAACTCGATGTAACGTGTGAAGTCCAGATCAGCTGAACAGAAGCTGTAGCCTGACCCTCCACAGACCTCACAAACACAGAGCCGACTTTAAAAGTTTAAATAATGGTTAACTACTGAGGAGTTACACACTCTTCTGTGTCACGAAGGTTGAGACTTTGAAGCTTTCACATGTCCATCTCTTGCCAGTTTCCTAACTGGTCTCTATATCTATTTTTTATTTTTACTAAGTGGTACATAAATTTTATTTCTACACTTTTGAATTCAGAATTTTTCACTTCTTTTCAGCTCGTGATGGGCTTTGACCTGTTAAGTTCACTTTAAAGTGCAATGGCAATCATGCGTGCTGATGCTGAAACAAGATCTTGTACTGACACTTCGGCTGAAAAACTATTCCCTGAAGTTGTGTTTTTTGGAACATGGCAGTTTTCTTGATCCTGCTTGTACAGGATTTCTCAATATTCCCGACCCCACTGGAAAACATTCTTACTGTTCACGCCAAAACCGTAGACTGCAGTGGAATTTATGTCTTCTTCCATCCCACGGTGAAAACATGCTATATCACTGTGAAGCACTGACAATACTAACTCCAGTGAGAACACAACACAGAATATCTGTCCCTGGATCCATGCATATATATGTATAACCTCTCTTTGTGAGTACAATCATTAACATAATACATTTTCCAGCCTTTTAACCCAACAACTAAGAGGTAACCATCCCATTTCAGAGACCCACTTTTTCCCCACTTGTTGGTTCATTGTATTCACTCACTGGTTAGATTAAGGGACTGGGTTAAAAGACAGCCCTTCACAACAATAACTCGTTTTGTTGACAGATGGTAAGTGGTAAATTAAGAGTGGATCTCCGTTGATCCTGTAAAGCAACATGCGTCACAGCACAGACTAAAGGACACCGTGTCCATAATTTACAAACTGGTATTAACTGACATCCTGGATATGAGAACAAGCTGCGCAGGAAGGTTGGTACTACAGTGTTTGCCATCTAAATCATAGAAGGAAATGTAAACATACACACACACACAACACACCCAGCTGAATTTCTCATCAGGGCAATACACTGCTGACATGTGCCAAGTTTGTGTATGCAAAATTAGAAAGATGCACACGCACATGCTCATATATTAAATATTTGCATATTACACACACACACACACACACACACACACACACACACACACACACACACACACACACACACACACACACACGCACGCACACACGGACGGTTCAGGTTTGGCCCATTAAAGACAAATATGGCTGTTAACATTTCAGGGCAGCAAATTAAGTGAAATGACATTTAATTAATATTTAATGATTGCAACACTAATTTTATTTTTACAACAAGCACTGTAATAACTTTCTGCTGTATTTGTCACACTATGAGAGATGGCCATAAGAAAATATTGGTCTCAGTTTGTGATTACGTACAATGTCATTATGTAGAATGGTGGGATGATGTGCAAGCAGAGACATTAGCCCGCGTTATCGATCAGCGTCTCTGTCACCGTTTGGAAAGTCAGCAAAATGACGAGCAACTGTTGGTCACAGAGTTGAGAACTTTCATTACAAACCTACAATCTACAACTTCTTGTCACCAGGTGCATCTTTTCAGGCGTGTTTCCTCCATTTGGCTCATTCAAATGGAGTTTATGCATTTCAGGGAGGTGGAGTGATTTCTAGAACCCATTTCTCGCCCTGATGATGCTGTTATCAAGCCGTTTAGTCTGAATCTTAAATTTAAGTTTCGTTCCTCTAGTTTTCATGTTTTATTTTTTAACATTTTTCCTTTTTTATGCTGATTCTAAAAAAAAACACATGGACTTCCTTGGAAACTCATAAAAACTGCTAAAATATTGAAAGCAAGGCACCACATTGTGAGGCCACAGTTTGCCTCCATGTTTAAAATTTTGGTGATATGTAAGATTTATTGTCATATTCATACAGACATATTTGTACTCGTAGTTTCATTACATCTGTGGCAAAGTTGTAGACGTGGTTCAAAAAGTTACTTTCTTTAAGGGGTAAATAACTAAACTAAATTGCTTTTTGTTAAAGTTTTGTTAAAGTAATGCACAATGTGTACACAATGGAAATATATAGAATTTTACCAGAATTAAATTAAGTGCAAGAAAGGAAAAAAACAGACAGTTTCTGCATTATGACACCTCTGTCTGTGGTTGTAACTGTTTCTGTGGCAGGATGCCATGGTATGTTTCCGGGAGTAGTGCTATGGGTTCAAACCCCTGATTGAGTCAGATAATTTGGGCTCTCCTCCCTCAGCAACAACCAACCATCTGCGCTGAAGCAACACAGGCTCCAGTCAACAAATGCTCACACTCGGTAACATAATCAGTTGGGCAACCTGTACATTTTCTGCAGCCAGCTTTGCATCTGTTTTAAAACTCACTTTCAGGTTGTGGTTGGAAAAAAGAATGACTCTACTAAAGTTAGGTAACAGCTTGAGGTTTGGAAAGTAAGCTACACATTTCAGGATGTTGTATCATGAAAATTCATTTTTCAGTGATTTTAGGACTCAACATATTCTGAATATTTAAGTTTGAGCTTCAAGTCCCCCTCCATGCTTTTTCTGCTTTTCTTTATATACTGATTAAAATTTCACATAATGTGTCAAACACCCCAAATTACTCTAAATGTTGATTTTTTTTCTGCTTTTAGCTTTCTATGATGTCATTGAGAGCACATGCCCCCTGTATGGCTGTCTCTGGCAAGGTGGCTCCATCTGCAAGCTCAAAAGCCCCGCCCACCTGCTGTTCATTTTTATTTGTGGAGGATTAGCCAATCAGAAGAGACCTTAAAGGGAAGGTGGGATTAACCAGGGAGTAGCTAAAGCACACAGTATAAAATATTAAGAATAAAAGTCAAAGCTTCTGAGTTTGAAAAATGAAGCTGACCCATGAGCTAAACCTGCATTCTTAGTAATGGCCATTAGTGGGCGATAGCCATGATTGCAAAAAGGCTTATTGTTCTAAAGAAGTCTATAGGAAAACGTTCCTCAGTAATCACTTTCCGGCATAATAAGTTTTACTCATATTGGGGCATCGTGTTAATTTCTGTCATTCTGAATGTCAGAGTGAAGAATTATGGATGTGCTCGCCTAATGACTTGTGATTGACAAGTCTCACCTTGAGGCTTCATATATGGACTAAACAGTGGGTGACACCACAGTAGCTTTAACATTACAAACCACATCATCCTTTTTAGTGTGTATGCTAAAGCAGCTTGTTTTAGACAGAAGATGAACCTATTGCCTGCTCCAAGGTTAAGAATCAGAAAATTATGGAGGAATCACTCAAACCTCTTCAAGTAAATTCCAGTAAATTTACTGTAAAATTGTGGCTGAAAGAGCCTGTTAACACCCAAACCAGGAAACATTAGCCTGTCACGTTTTTCTGCGCAGTGGAGGTTCAGCTGTTGGTGGCCAGCATCTCTCTCTACTCATCATCATTGTAAACATGTGGGTAAGTGTACTTTCCATTTTTCCTTTGCTTACTGTATCTGTAATGTGAATTAACATGGCATTTGTTGAGTGCTCTGTTTGCATCAGCTCATGATTGAGCAGCTAAGCCACAATCAATTGAAAGTGTGCATATCTGAAGTATAAAAAACATTTTTTACTAACAAGTTAAACTTTATTTTTGGAACAATGTCAAATATTGCTCAAATCTGTTTTTTCCACCCTAATTGTCCCTTTCGTATATAAATAAGAGGATTTGAAACAACAACCTGGATTCCTTTCTAGATGAAGATGCTGAGTTTCCAGACTTGCTTATTGAAGAACTTTGTCAGCAAGATTGCTCCTTTTGGGATAGTCTATCATGAGCTATCAGCTATCACGAGACGACTGTCAAGCAGCATCACGACAGAACTGCATCAAACTGTCTGTCATTGTTACGTCCCCCTGCAGCCCCTAATCATCTCAATGTGTTCAGCTGGTGCTAATTGGCCACAACTAGCCAGGTGTGGATAAAAGCATACCTGAGGCTTCCCAGGGAGCTCACTTGTCTTTGCTTTGGTGGCACCAGCCATTTTAGCCAACCTGATATTCCATTTTAAGATCAAACCTCTGTTCACCTACACTCTGGTATTCGTCTCCTTTTTTATGTTGCGGCTTTTGAGCCGGGTCGTAACAGTCATTGCTGTCAGGAGCAGGAGCCACGGTACTTTAGAAAATACTGTTAGAAATCATCTTCTAGGATCTGTTTTTTCTAATGAAGCAACTTAAATAAAACAAAATGATGCCTTCAAATACTTTCAAGAAACCTGTGGGCTCATGATGATCCTGTCCTGAGCTGACATGGACAAATTAGGTCAGGGTCAAGCTCAATTTGCACCCTTTGTTTTAATAAATAAAAGCTCTCAGTCACACACAAACACAAAGCTGCATGCAGTGCAAAAATGTAAATGCTAACTTCTTTGACTACATGCTTTCTTAGCACATGATAGAATCTTAACACACACGGTCACCACTATGACCTTTTCCAGGTACACTGTGTACATGCACGCCTAGTAACACATTAACTCAGAGTGTTGCTTGTGCAGCTCCAGAGCGCTGATGTGGACACACCAGCTGACAGAGTGACTGTTGAAAAAAGACAGCACTACAAGCACAGCGCGTCTAAGCTGAGGGTGCAGCTAGAGTAACAGAGACACTGAAATAGTATCCACTCCCAGGTAGAGATGACCTGTCACACGGTGCAAGAAGCAAGTCCAGTATCTGGCTGAAAGCAACCAAAGTCATCCAGAGTGAATGACAAAGCAAAACCTCGCAAGGACCTGTTTTTAATGTTGCATGAGAAAAATGGTTTCTCTGAGTGGCAATTTTTTTTTATTAAATTCTTTGGTAGCACTTATAATAATGTCACATTATTAAGCATTATTAGGGTATTAGCAAGTGCTTATATAGCATTACTCCTCCTTAGTATACCATTTATAAATATCGATATATTATTATGACTATGATTATGATTATAATTAGTACTAGCAGTGCTCTAGTAGCAGTGATAGCTGTACATGGTGTAACAGTAACAGATTTATAAATGTATAAATGTATTTCTAAATGACACACTAAGAAGGAGTAATGATATATAAATGATGAATTAAGCACTTGCTAATACCGTACTAAAGCTTGATAGTGTGACTTTATTATAAACCGCTACAAAATCTTCTCATTAGACACTTGAGAGGGGGGCATTGTCTGGTGGGGTTCATTCATGTGAAGATAAGAACTTTTGCTGTAGATGTTCTCTCCAAACAGCAACAACCAGTAACTACTGAAGAAGAAGGAAAACAAAAGCTATCAATACTTTACTAAGTTTTCTGGTTCAGATTCCACATTTACAGTGTTGGGGAGTAACGGAATACATGTACCGCCGTTACGTATTTAAAATACAAAATATGAGTAACTGTATTCCGTTACAGTTACCGTTTAAAAAGGTGGTATTTAGAATACAGTTACTTTGTTGAAATAAATGGATTACACGGCGGTACTTCCCTGTTTCATATTGTGGCGGGTCAGGCCTGTTTGGGTTTTGTTTGACAGCTACGTTCTGTTGTCCCAGGTGGCAGCGTTACGGTTGCCATGGTTACAGGGTGACGCTCTCTCTCTGCGTGTTTCCTGGGTGAGAAAGGCCTTTTTGTTGTTGTTGTGCTAAGCTAATAGGGAGAATGCTACCGGTATAGCTCTAAAGAATGTAGCATCATAGGCAGTGTAGTCCGTGCTGCAGGGAGAATGGACTGCCATACACGTTATGTGTCTGTGAGCGAGCGAGGGAGAAAAAGGAAAAGTACGAGCTGTCATCGAGCAAAAACGGGAGCTGAAAGCATGTAAATATAATAATAACCACTGCAGCCAAGAAGAGTGCTACTACTACTAACTACTGAAGAAGAAGGAAAACAAAAGCTATCAATACTTTACTAAGTTTTCTGGTTCAGATTCCACATTTATAGCTTTAATATTAATGTTTTAACTGATGCTAACAAGTTTGGTAAGCTTATCCATGGTGGCCAAAACCATTCCTTGTACCAAGCTGCAAAAACCTGTATTTTTGGAGCCAGTTTTGGCACTTCCTCACAGGTTTCTTCTTCTTCTTCTTCTAGCTGCATAGGTTTTTGCTTGGCCCCAGCATACAGTTTTTAACATTTTATTATATTTTTTAACAGTTTGGCTGTTTACGAGGGTATTCATATAACAACATCACTCTGGACATTATGTACACTACCATGTGAGCAGCACAATATAAACAGTACTACTCAACTGAAAACATAGAAACTAAAAACAAAAACAGTGAGAGATAGGGGTCAGGGAAACAGTACACAGATGGTTTATAACGCAACAAAGTAACAGAAAGCGACGAGTCTTTGTCTTATGCTATAGAAACTTTTATGTTACCCTCAGTAAGTGGTGGCACATGGCTCCCCGTCATTGACCCTGCTGGAGGTTTCTTCCTATTAAAAGGGAGTTTTTCCTTACCACTGTCACCAAAGTGCTTTATGAAATGGGTTTATTTCTTTGTTGGGTTTTTTTTATCTGTATTATTGTATGGTCTTGACAATATAAAGCACCTTGAGGTGACTGCTGTTGTGTTTTGGCGCCAAGAGTGAATAGTTTCTCTATGGGACCTGGACCTTTAATAAGAATATACCAGTCAGATATTTGGACTAATATTGGTCTGATCAGTGAGTCCATGTGTTCAGTTCATTTGTCGGTTTGTTGTTTTGTGTTTACTTCAACAGCAGCAGTGCAGAGGTTTCTAGCATGGATGAGGCTACCAACAAAGAGTGAGTCACGTGGAGGTATTTTCCCTTCTTGTCTTTGTGTGGTTGCAGTATCTTTGACTTAATCATAAACTGTGGTCGAGTCAGTTAATGTGACTGAAAAGCTGAGAAGACGAAGCTTTCTATTTTGTTCACTCCAGTTTTTTTCATTTTTATCTGTGACACTTGTTGAAAAACTCTCATTGCACTTAAAGAGATATAATGAATTCTCATGAAGTTGATAAAAACTTCACGATGAAACTAGCTTCCAGTCAACACTCTCACACTGAGCTGACAGATGACTTGTGCAAATATATGTAACGCAGGTGTATTTGTTTTCTGTTTTTATATCTTGGGCCTGACGTCATTTCCACTTTGGGTTTAAGTTGATATTAATGTTGCCTCACATATAAAAATAAAGTGCAATTTTTTTCTTCTGAGTAAATACAAAAATATATTAATTTAGTAAACAAACAAATAAAAGGATTGGTGCATATCTAGTCTTCAGTGTCGGTGGGTGATGATGATAAGGGGAAGTTTGCCCTTCTTAATGAGCAGTGGAGATACTGCCCTTCTTTCTTATCCAGTGAGATGGTACTGAGGGACTTGAAATATACACTGGGGCGGTAGGTGGTGGGGGAAAGCCTCAACAAAATGACAATCCTTTTGTTTTGTGAACATACAAAGACAGTTTTTTGTTTCCACGCCTGTTCACCAAAAAAGTTGCACCTTTTTGTTTGATGACTCATTGTTGCTGAGGAGACCCACACCATGGTGTTATCTGCAACCTGAGAAAGTGGTTTGGACGGAAAATACAATGATGAATCACTAAAGTGATTAAGCAGCTCATAGGGATCCTGTGCTCTTTGTGAGGGTCAGCGCCAATCCAACTTGCCCGAGGCCTCCCAGTCAGGAAAGTCCATGACTCAGTTACAGTGAGAGGTGTTGATGTCGAGTGAGCTCAGTTTTCCTGGGACGTACTGAAGTATGAATATGTTGCATGCTAAACTAGAATCTGTGAACAGTATTCTGACACAAGCGTCCTACTCCAGAGGTCTTCAAATGTGATGAGGCTGAAGCAAGTGCAAGGAATATACTGTCATCAGTAGAGTGAATGAATGGTTTCCAAACTGGAGAGAGTCCAGGGAGGTGGTTAGTGCAGACTGGTTTCAAGCCTAGCCTCCTGAAACAGAATAGGCTGCCGGGGGTGAATTTGAAACTGCCTGGCTCAGGTAGTTGTTGAAGGTGTCGGTCAAGACATCATCCAGCTAATCTGTACATCTGATCAGCACACTTACAGAGCAGAAGGTTTAGACATAAGTTGATTCCACACATGAACTCGAATCGGGTATGGATATGCAGTATTATAGTAGGAAATAGTATTCACACTACTGCAGTATCAGCTGTACTTTTCTTACACGACTACAACCTGACATCACTCAGACTTTGTAGCAGGGAGCTAGCAGGGTAAACACCGGCTAATCTCACATGCAGCTGCATCCAAAAGTTAATGGCTGTTGTAATCGAGAAAAATCACAGAGAAAATCTTTTATGTGCAGTTTAAAAATGATCACTGACAAAAGAGAATAGAAAATCTCCACAGACATATATGATGTTTTAAAAAAAAATCTTTATGTGGATTGTTTGCTTTTTGCTGTGTTGTGAACAAGTCATTCGTTGACATCAGTAATTAGTGGGCTTCATTTCTATGCTATTAACTTTCTGTAGCTTTCTGTGGAAAATTCACAAACCACTAGAGTCAAGTGAGAGAGTAGGTGAAAGTTACATTTATAATTCTCAATCTCATGTAGATATTGGAAAGAAACAACAACAAAAAAATAATAATACATGGCAAATTTGAATAGAACTTGTTTATTTGAATATTTTGTTAATATTTTGCGTGCTGTGACTTGAAAGTCTTGGAAAACTAGCTGTAGTCCACATACATATCGTAACTCCAAATCTAAGTTGGGGACAAGCTTTGCTCTTATTTACGCTGTGATGGAAATGAAGACTACACACACACACACACACACACACCTACACACACACACACACACACTCACCTGTAAGTAAGATTTACAGGTGCGTTGATCCACACCTGCCAGGTTGTGACCGTTAGAGGGAAATTCTGTTCTAATGAAACAAAACTCCTTCCACTTCCTGTAACTGTCTATACAAACACAGCTGTTGTCTTAAGTATTAAAAGTGAGTTTAAATTAAGTCACTCAGATATGGATCTATCTCATTTTAATATTTCCAAAACAACAGTTTAACAGGTCATTTACCCATCCTGTAAGAAAGCCTTGATTCCTTGATTTCCTGCTAATTTTCTTGTTTTAGGTGCATTTTTAAAGTAATACAGAAAATATTGTTTTCACATGAACAAAGATCTCCACTAACTTTTTCAGTGTTAGTAAAGAAGAATCATGAATGCTAATGAAATGAAGTAACTTTTAATTTACTTTGTTAGCATGAGAATTATTGGCGTCATTAGTATGTCAGCATGCATATCAGACACTGAATTGTAGGTGGTACTGGGAATAAATGTTTTCAGAGATTAGAACAGTTAAACAGGTGTGGGAGTGTTGGGCTTCACTGTATATTGTCCTAGTTGGTACTTCCTGTTCCTGCTCCTGGTCAGGTGGAAAAATATAACAGTTAAATGATTCACTACCAACAGTGCTGTCATTGTAATGATAGATTGGATATGGAGTTCCTTGCTTGTTAGGATGAGGGTGTGGAGCAGTAAAGAAAGTAAAAATCTTTTGATAAACAAGAATCGGATATCCTGTTTAAATAGTTGACAAATAAAAGTGACCTTAGAACATTTACCACTCCCTATTCACAACTCACTTACTGATATGTGTTTTATGGAGTATAACTCAGTGTACGGTACATTAAAGTTTGTTTTATCAGTAACATTTGAACTTACACATCTGAGAATGACATGTACAGCTGTGAATGTTTAAACATTATAAGGCACTAAATAAACCGTTTTAAGCACAGCTGAACCATAAACCATGTCACATTTAAAATGAAATGTACTGAAAAGCCTACCTAATGCAATTTAACCATTGACTGCTTATATGACATTTGTCTGCCTGTGCTGCTTTTGTGTTCTACAATGTTAGGTTCTCTTCAATGGTTAAAGAAAATTTAAGTTTTAAATTCTTGGCATTTCCTGAGGCCTAAATGATCAGGCCCATTACATCTTAATGATCTCATAGTACCATATTACCCCAGTAGAGCAGTTCCTTCCCAGACTGCACGTGTACTCCTGGTTTCTGGAGACTTTAAAACCAGACAAGAGCCCCCTCTCGCCTGCCTAACCAGCTCCCAGTTTGGGTTCAGAAGACAGACGCCCTCTGTACTCTATACTTAGGCTTCAAATTTTCATTTCTGATAAGTTTTTAAGTTAAGCCTGAATCAGTTTCCTGCCATAGGCTCAGGCTGTCTATAATGACTGTTTTCTAAGAGTTTTCTGACTTCTAGTTTTCCCCCTTTAATCAACCAGGAACCAGGAATCTCCCTTCTGGAAAGTTTTTAAGGTTGCCTAGATTGTGTTTGTTGTGTTTTGAAGCCAGTACATATGCGTAGTGTGGTCAGTAATGCTTAGTGGAGAGTATGCGGGAGTCCCAGTCTTTTTTTTTAGTTGACCATTGTTTTCAAAACAGCTACATAATAACAATTCATTTTCATATTGAACAAAGAAATTCTGCTGATATGCTGATGATAAAAAGCAGACCTGTAACCATTTCATGTTAGATCTATCGTAACACAATTAGGGTCAGATAGATGCTTAACAAATGCAGCATTTGCATCTGGACAGATTCATCTGCTATCACCTTATTTTAGGATAAAAATGTTTAAGCCACAAAGATTTGTTGAAGATTTAAAAACAGCTTTAATTCCCCCTTATTGTATGATCATCGGCTCATGTTAGGTATGCTGAAAGGTCACTTTAGTGCAAATAAGAACAAGCACTGTGAGTGTGTCTTTTCTTTGAATTGTTAGTCTCACTGATTAAACAGAAGTCCTTTTGATTGTGGCTCATTGTGCTGTTGTGGCTCAAAGAAATCTAGAAAGATTATATCAGCTTCTTTTTCTTGAAACTGTTTTCCCTTGAAGTTTATCATACGGTGCTGTAAAACATTAACGCTGGTGCTATTGTCAGCCAAAGGTGTCTGGGAGGTTAGGGTGGTGGAGATTGTTAGAAGTCTACTCACTATTCTTAATTTATGCAAAGCGCTTGAGTGAACAAGCTACTGTTTGTCAGCCACTCCTTCCATTTATACACTTAGAATCACACCGTGGCCCTCGCTCAAGGACACAGGACTATGGTTCCTTAGACTCCAGCAGGAGAACAGATGCCATTCTCCATGTCTTGAATGATATGAGGAAAATCTCGGTGACAGAATTTCATTAGCTGGAAAAATCTTCTTTGGGGTGTTTGATTATTTTTCAGTCTTCATCTTCAAACTTTAAAGTGTCACAGTTGCATAAAAAGTCAGTGTAAAGACAAGAATACAGATTGATTTCCTCTTCTAGGTGGTGCATATGACTTAAAACTATAGCTGAGCTGAGGTTTCAGCTTATGCGTGAGCTTTACCAAGCTGTGTCACAAACCTTGTGAGACACCATAAAAACTGAGACTGCAGGTGAATACCAAAAACAGAAGTGGAGTTTCTGCTCAGTTCTGAGTTTGCTCAGAGTCTGAAACACCATCAGTGCCTAAAAACCTTGATTACAGGTAATATCTGTATATCTGCTATTACTGTCCAGAGGTTTACAGGTCAGCCTTTCCAGGTTAACCAATGATCAATGATGAGGTTCTGTCTTTCTTTGTCTTTGAAGTGGTTATAAAATCTATCTATCTATCTATCTATCTATCTATCTATCTATCTATCTATCTATCTATCTATCTATCTATCTATCTATCTATCTATCTATCTATCTATCTATCTATCTATCTATCTATCTATCTATCTATCTATCTATCTATCTATCTATCTATCTATCTATCTATCTATCTATCTATCTATCTATCTATCTCCTTTGTCACTAGATGGAGTATGCCTCTCTGGTTGTCACACATTATATTGAGAGGGCTCAATAGCACAGAGTTTATGAAGGGATTGATTTGTTAATGGCAGAAGATGTCATTGTTAGTTGGTGCAGAGTTAAAGCAGGAGCCAGTCAGAGTTATTACCTGCTGAGCAGTCTTGTAAAGTGGATAACTTGTCCTATGATTTTCTCCAGGTTGTGCTTCTGTCAGAGACTCCAAACTTATGAATTTGCTGTCACTTGCAGCTATAAGGAGCAGTTTCGAAGAGCAACATACCAGAAAAGAGACAAACATTCAGGTATCTGCAGGGGTGTAATCTTTCCATCACTAGCCCAGGAGCTGGAGCCAATGAATAAATGTGGCCAAAGCAGAGTAATCGACCCAGAATTGAATGCAGATTGTACCCTAGTCCACTGACAAAAAGCACGAGGTTGCCGGTTGTTAGTGGTTTCTCTGTCTAGTGGTAATTGTGCTTTAGCGAGGTCAGACACTAATTAAGGGTAATGATGCCTCACTTTGTAGCTGGTATTTTGTTTCATCCCAAATTTGCTGGATGGGGTTGAGGTCAGGACTCTGTAGAGACCAGAACACATTTGTTTATGGATGCTGCTTTGTTCCCTGTGATGAAATGCTGACAAATTGCTGCCACAAAGTAGCAGGTTGTTGTAGTTTTTAAGATTTAAAAACCCAAACCCAGGAAAAGCAAAGCATAAGCATACGTTATGTGGGATTTTCACCTAAGATAATGAGAAAAAAAAAGCAAAAGATTGTTTGTGCTTCTTCTGGGGAAGAAGCACAAACAATCTTTAACCCTAACCGTAGCTCTGTGGTGGTTTTTTAGGTACATCAGCACTGAAAAGACTCAGAAATAGGCTGATGATTCCCAGTGCCTTGCTACACGGCCCTATGTAAGCTGTTCAAATATGAAGAATATCCAATTACAGAAAAGGACTCAGAGTTATCTTTGCCCATGCTTCATAAAATTGTGGAAAATATCAGCCAACTATATCAGATATAGTAGAGACAATTCATTTTACATTTAGTAATTTCATCTTCCAAATATACATTTCCTCCTTCCTGAGCCTGGTTTTGATGTAAAAGATGTTCTTCCTCCCTCCTTGCCAAATGCTTACTCATAGGGATCACTGCGGTTTTTCTCTCTTATATGGTCATCACATTAAAACAGAACGCACCTTGAGTCGACTGTTGCTGTGACTGATGCTATATAAACCTCCCCAAATTGAATCAAACTCCTCTCTGCTGTAGAAGACCCAAAAGGGGCTGTTGTCTCTTGGTAGGACCCTACAACATTACATAAACTGCGCCAGGACTGCTTGAAGAATACAACAGAAGATCCCAAGGTGTTGAGGTAACCATGAAACTGGGACGTACAGGAACAATCAAACTCTCAGTACCTAAAAGAATCCTGCGCCGTGCACCACAGGATGCAATCTCAATGTGTCAATGCCAGGATTTTGTTTTTGCTTTTTATGTATAGTTGCAGTAGCTGCAGTGCCCACCACATTGCTGTTTCATAGAGTTATACATTAGAGAAATTAGAAACTTTAATCCTAAATCTTCTAATACCCTCATGTCCCCACTCATGCCACAAACATGCAATGTGTCATTGTGATCCGTGGCAGTCATGCCTGTAACCTGAGTTGATTTCAGTGTGACTGTGCAGTTGTGAATGAATGACACACTTCATAGGTAGCTTAGGAATGATTTTCATTGCAGAGTTTTTTGTCAACCATTAACAGTCACCGTGTTTTATTGTGCTTCCTTGGCAGCACATTAAAGCTCAGGAGTGTCTTTCAGTGAAGAGCTGCTCACAGCTGAGATTTCACAGTTATTAATAACAGATGTTTGGTTATCAGTCACTAGGAAGTAATAATCTGAATGACCCCATCTGAACAAAGAGAACTTAAGTCTGTCTTTTATTCACTTGTTTTTAAAATAGTGTTTTATTTCAAATATATATATATATATATATATATATATATATATATATATATATATATATATATATATATATATATATATATATATATATATATATATATATATATATATATATATATATATATATATATATATATATATATATATATATATATATATATATATATATATATATATATATATATATATATATATATATATATATATATATATATATATATATATTTTTTTTTAAACTTATTCTGTTGTTTAGATTTTAGCAAAAAGGCTTTTTTCTTTTTGAAAAACAGAGCAGAAAATGTACAGAGAAGTTAGTTTCTAGTTAGTTAGTTAGTTTAGTATCTATGGTCTTCTGACACTTGTCTCCACCCACTCCACCCTCCCTTCACCTTCCTCTTTCTTGTGGACTGTCCATTGCTTTGGATTGTTGACCCCAGGTATTTCAAATGTCACTACTCTGCTGCTTGCAGCTACACTGTTGCCTCCCTCTCACTGACATAAACATATACTATCTTACTGATGATTTTCTTCTCCCCTGTGCATACCTCCAGAGTTGATCCCTGATGTAATCCCACCCCCAACTTCAACCCATCTGTCACACTGTCCTCATACATGTCCTGCAGCACTCTCACGCACTTCACATACACATACTTAAAAGTAGACGTGACAAGCAAGAAGCTGACCAGAGAAACCAAAGATACTGCATGCTCATATGGTAGCAGCCTTTCAATTACACAGTAGCACTGCCATAAATCATATTGTGCTTTGTCTGGAATTTATAAAATAATCTTAATACCGTATTCAATAAGACCTGAAGCCTGTGGCTGAGACGATAAACTTATGAGGAAGTGTTTACTGAGGCCATAGGTCAAGAGAGCACACTGTGGATTTCCCATAAATGTCTTTACTATCAATTTTCTGCTAGCAACCGGAGTTGATTTCAGCTGTTTCACACATTGAGGCTCATCTTTTATAAAAAGTCTATAATTTTAATAAACAACCACAAACAAATGGAGCCAAAAGGTTTAAGCGTATTTAACATGTTGTCTTTATTTGTGGGGACGCACAGCCTCTCTCGACTTACTCATGCAGAGGATTATTTACATGACTGATTTCTAGCTGTGCCTGAGCAACACCTGTCCAGGAGTTGGAATGCTGCTGCTTGTGAAAGCTGGGCCCTATTCCAGGAAGCAGGTTCAACAAACTCTGAGTTTAAAAATAAACTCAGAGTTGATTACGTTCATGCCTGAGTAGAGAAAAAAGCCGTCATCAGAGGGGCTCAGATGCCAAGATTAACCACGGTAACGGGTAAATAAAAAGCAGAGCCTCTGTTTTCATCCAGTGGACCGAGGAATACGAATGTGTGTCGTGCTCACGGTGAGATTTATGTGAAGAAAACACGATGGGAGAAATAAGTCGTCTCAATCACCATCATCACAGGCAGTACAATAGTTTGATTAAAACATTTAACACTTTTTGTACTGTTTGATCATAATTTACCCAAATTGTCATTAATTTAAACTGGAATCCTAAATTTACATATGATTTTCAGCTGGAACCTGACAGAGACTGAATGATTCCTGGCTTCAGGTTTTAAAGTAATGTAATGTACTGATGTAATAACTTCATTTTTATAGAGGTATTCTTATATGAGTAAAGAGAAATATAAGAAAAGTCAAATGTTTCACAGATTTATAATCTTTTTAATTTGTATTGAGTACTTTTGGGAGAATGAGCCATTATAAATGAGGAATACAGATCGTGCTGGGACAAAATAAGACAGTAAGATAGTCCGGATCCATGATCCTAAACTGTTTAAAGGTCCACGGTGCTGTGGACGTGGACTCTGACCTGGACACAGTTTGCTGATCTGTTACAGAGGCTCTGATAAGCTACCTTTGGGCATATCTGCTCTGGTCTTCCCAGTGAGTAATATATCAATCATCAGATTACACTCAGTCTGTAACCACATTTAAAAAGTACATTTAAAATGCAATCAGTTCAATTTCAGAGTCTCAGTCATTTCGTCTTTGTTAAACTACTCACATCATCTCCAAGATCTGAGCTGTGAGAGACATTTTACATCAGTGTGACCGTTTACGACACGATAATTGACTGATCATTGATCATTGATCAGGGATCCGTGTCTTGTGTCTAAGGCTTTAAACAGATACAGAAAGTGTGATTTAAACAGTGAGGCACGGAAAATATTGACTGTCTGACAGTCTGACAGCTGCATTACTGTTCACAGTCTCAGTATTTAAAAGACAGAGACTTTAGACTTTATTCAGAGCTGGTAATACATTTGTGACATAATCAGTGTCTCCATCCTTACACTGATGACTGAGTGATTGTAAAAGAGCTCATGTTAAGTTAAAAAGTGAACTATTGGAATTTCAGATTTTGTTAAAATGTAAACCTGCAAATTAATTTGTTCATCAATGCAAAACTTTATGAATAAAGACATTTATAGAGTCAGGGTTTAATGTAACCCTCCTCCTGGAAAAGACAAGTGTTTCCCTTATCTCTCTTAGCTCAACGTGACTTTGGCGCTCTGTGGTTCTCTCCTTTGATTCAATGAGGACCGTGGTGAGGTTAATGGGATCAGCATTCAGAAACTGGTTTCACTATGACATGCATGGTTTCACTATGATTATGTTTGAATCAGTGACACATAGAATACAAAGTTAGCAGATGGTTTTCACTGCTTGACTGTTTGCCATTCATTAAACGTAACAAAATTGTGTTGTCTTTGCTTGGCTGAAGATGAAAACAAATGAACAATTAAATAAACAGGATTCTGATGAAGACTGGCATATTTTAGATTCTCTTGAATTAAGCGTGTTTTAAAAAAAAAAAAATTCACATAAAAAACCCTTCATTTCTCATTTGTTTGTCTCGTTAATTCATTGTTGCTGCTTTTACCTGTTGATGCAAATGTGTAACAGCTCTGTTAAATGAGGCATAAACTCAAAGTTTACTGACATTTGACCATGTAATGGGATAAAAAAGCAGGACTGTTTACACTCAGGTCAGAGGTGGAGCTGATGAGGGGATCGAGTACAGGTGTGTAAGTCAGGTGATGAGGAAGCAGGGATGCTTATTTGTCCCGCAGAGTGTGGAAAGGCTCTCTGGGTTAATCCACTTTAAATAAAGCTAAGTCATTGCTCAGACTCTGAATTGCCATAAGTCAAAAAGCAAGCATATCTTACCTTTAATAATACAGTTGAAATGAAGAATTGCTAAGCGGTGAAGGGAGAAAGAGCCTTTGTCAGAGCGTCTGTTCAGCACTGGCTTAGTGTAGCATATTTACAGTGCAGGTCAGACGGACATATATAAAAAAATAGTTTAAACTGTAAACAAAAGCCAGTGAAACACCTTACTAAAGGTGCTGCAGCTCCCACCAATGTAGAACAGCTCCCCCCTGCTCCAGGAAATAACAATGACCTGATTAACTGCCAGCTGGACTTTCTGTTATCCAGAAGTGGAGAGAAAAAAAACTGCCACTTCTCCCAAACTTCCCTCTTTCTCACTAGGCGAGAGAGAGATATTAATCAAACACACGCCTTAAAATTTGATCCATCTTTCTTCAGAATCTCCTCTGACTTTTGCAGCAACACACAAACAACAAAGCTACAGCAAACTGGTTTTAGCCTTTCAACTGCACCATTTACCCAGTAACCCAGAGACCTGCAAGCAGTGTGCACAAGTAACACTTGCGGGCTGCGTGTTGTAACGTTTGAGGTTATTGGGCCTCCATATGAGTGTTACAATATCTTCCAATGTGTTGAAACAATTTGGCAGTTTACAGTTTTAACCGACTTACAGTGACTGACTGGAAACTTTGCCTTTATTACATTTGCTGTTGGTAGACTAGGAGAAAAGATACATTGTTAATAAGTTCTCAAGTGCTACGTTCCTCTCGATAAGGTCGGACTGGTTTTCAGCAGCTGAAGCGGGCGTTGCATGATGTAGATTTTTTTAAGCAATAACATAACAAAAACTGTATTTAACAAACTCCTTGCGAGTTCAAAGTGTAGACACAGTCGTGAACATAGCGACACATAGCGATGCCCTGGGGCTTGTCTGCTGGCAGCGACCCTGGGGACACAGAAGAGCTGTGGTAGTACAAGTGCAGTCAGAAATTTAGAATATCCTGTTTTTATTTTTGACATGACCAAAGAATCCACTGTCTGACACTGTGTCTTCACAAGTGACTTCTGCACTTTGATAATTTAGAAGTGAGTCAGAAAAAAAGTATAATCTGATCTAAATCTTTTAGATCAGCTAAAGGGGAATCCCCGACTCTGGCATCCCTGTGAAGGTTTCCTCATATCCAAATATAAACCCTGACCATGACCTTTGACCTGTAATATCTATCGTGACGAACTCCTTCCTTCCTTCAATCTGACAGACAAATAAGTAGAAAGAAAGAAATTTCCTTTTCCTCTGCGTGTTTCCCCCAGATTTAACTCGCAGTGACACAAACACAAAAAGCGGGGTCAATTCTTCACATCCATACGAGGTCAGTGAAACAACACTGCTGACTTCTTTTGTTCCCGATAATTCAGCCGGACCGTGCATCAGAAATAAAAGATGACATATTAAACAGTTTAATGAGATTCTTTCTCATCCACGTCTTCATTCACGCACACGTGTCAGACAGAGACAATGAAGAGTTCATCTGCAGTTTTTCCTGTTGCTCTCTCTCTCCTCCCACCCTCTCCGATTACCCCGTCTGTCCCTCTCATAACAAAGAGAGGGTCTCTCTTTTTTCGAGTCATGTCCAGACATGTGTCTTTTCTCTCTGACTGTCTGTGTTTCTGTCTGATGAACAGAGCCATGAATATACCTGTCACGCAAAATAAAATTGAAGATTATGGAACATCATGGAGTACAGCTTGGGATCCCCAAAGGTCGAGGTTTGTCTGCATTTTGGTCCACAATTTAGCGATATTTAAATACAGTTATACAGGAAAACATATATACATATATATACATATATATACATATATATAATTATAGATGATGTCTATATTTGACTACTGCTTATAGATCTAACAGTATTGTGACTTGAATTTGAGTTGCCCGAAAGGAAAAGACAAGCCAGACCTCCCTCTTTGTCTCCCTCTCTCTCTCTCCGCTCAACTCAAAAAGAGCTTAATTAATACAAGGGGTCTCCTTCTGTCTCTCTCTATTGACAGAAACTGGGCATGTCCTGGCATATCCTGTGGTGGTCTGCAGGCTTCAGCTTCCCTCCCACAGGAAAACAGAACACATGTGTACTGAGACCCAAGGGTTGATTTTCATGAGACTATTTTGGTAACCTTTGTTTACAGACATTTAAAATGGTTGCAGCATCACATATTACAAATGATGTCATTAGCAGATTGAAATACAGGCATCGCTGGGAGCTTGTATGCAGCTTACGCAAGCTTGCAATAATATGTTAATGTAAGTGCAGATTTCGGCTTGAAACATCCACTCTATGATAGAAGAGTGGATGTTTCAAAACCCCTTTTTCATCATAAATCTCAAAACATATCTTGGATGTATCTAAATAAAAGCAAAAATAAAAGCCATCGCAGTGGTTTTGAAACTGTAACCCACAATTCATTTTCACTGGCTGTACAATATGCTACACTTTACTGTTATCCAGAGCTGAATGTGTTGCTGTTTCAAGCCTGCTGACTCTGAAATTCCAGCGATCTGCCACACAGGAGCTGAAAGCAGCTGAGAGGTTGGAGCATGCGCAGGCCAGCCGTGTGTATGTGTTTGTGTTTGCGCGCATGTCTGCTTTATGTGAATAAATGACCTGACGTGAAAGAGCTAGACGATGTGTGTTCCTGCTTGTTTCTTCGCTTGTGTTTATGTATCTAAAAATGTCCGTGTTGTCAGTTTGCTCATCGATCTGCTGCGTGTGCATGTGTGTGAGTGTGCACCGCTGTGGGTTTGAATGTGTGCCGCAAGCTCAGCTGTTTTTGACATTTATATGGTGATTGATGTCCGGAGAGTGCAGTGTGCTCCTCTGCTACATCCATTATCTAATTCCCACTCACTGATTTCCAGGAATATCATGGAAGGGTTCTTCCATGCAGAAAAAAACAGAAAAATTCTGTCATTTCATGAATTTAATCAAGACTGCCGTCGTTCATATAGAGTAGAAATTTTTCTGAAAAGCATAAGTGAGAGGGAAAAGGAATACTTTTGCGAGTGTGGATGAACATGCATGTGTATATGTGTACTGAAAATTCCATTGCACGTCTGGCCATCATATCTGCAGAATAGCCTCTGTCATCAGACATCAGTCATCATTTCCTCTTTTGATTGTATTGCCAGACAAAGCCATTTTTGACAGGCCATAGATATAGCATGATATTTTGTTACCACTTCATTTCCATTTTTACAGCCCAAGGGTCTCTGCATGAAACTCAGTGCTTTTTTTGAAGTAAGTCTAGTATATCTCTGAAGGCATGTTTGGTTTCCAGGTGCCTCTTTAGCTTGCTTGTCACCATGTTAGCATTAGCCAACTTTTACTGCCAAATGATGCTCTGAGAGCTGTTACCATCACTGGTCCAGCTCAAGCTGTAGACAGGTTACATCGTGGATCCTTTTCTCATTTTTACTGTTGGTGGGTTGTATCCTCTTCACTGTTGATCACATACTTTGATGCATCTCACACACTCACAAGATTCCACCATCAGGAAACTGCACTTGGACAAAGGTTTATGCAGAAAGAAAGAAATGCACACTCAGAAGTACTGATAAACTAAAAAAATAATTCATTCAAGCTTCCCAATGTGTTAAGCATAGAGAAGCTACTTCACAACATCTTTCTGTTTTATATTTGTACCTGCAGTCACCCTGAAGACGAGAAAGCTGTGCTGTGAACAGAAGATAAGAAAGTACGTATTTGTCTGGATGCGTCACTTGGTGTTTTCCTTTCCTACTGAGTAAAAGCAGCAAATCTTTCTACATCAAATCTTTCTTTCTGCTTTTATCTCCTCTTCTGGAGATGCTTTCTGTGTACTGAGGAAACTTGGTCTCATCAAAATTGACACAACAGCTGCCACAAAATTTGCTGTCAAATGCCGATCGTGTGAATACTGCTTATATGCATTTTGAAGACCTACATAACGCTCCAGCCATTTCAATGCAATAAAATAAGCCTTTTCCATGTTTTCAGTTCTTTGGGTTCTTTTAAGCTCATCGCTTTCTGTGTTGAAAAAAGTGTCTTACGACAAGTTGCATCTGCTGTGCTGAAGTGCTGAAGATTTCCTTCTGCTGTGTTCTCAGAAATGCTGCTGTGTAAAACCCTTAATCTCTGGCCTCTTGTCTTTTTACAACATATGCAACATCTGCATCTCCTTTTCTATCTACACCCTGCTATCATGAAAGCGCTTGAACACATTTTGTGTGTTTTCTGTTGATATTTTGTTTTCTGTTTTTTTGCATGCCATTTCGTGCAATGTATTGGTTTAGGAATGGATCTAAACTTTGACTCTCAGAGTAATTTTATTAACATTAGATAACATGCGAAAAAGTTAAAGTGCATGCACATAATAAACTTGAAGTGGCCCTTCTTTGTCTTTTGTCCTCTCCTTTAATTTTGTTCCCTTCACCTTTTCCCCTATCTTCCTTTCTAAGTTGCTTCCTTTAGTTTCTTTTTCTCGACTATCTTTTTTCCGGAGAAATATCTTGGCTTGCAGCAGCTGTTACGTGCACGCTCTGTGTGTCCATGTCTGTGTGCAGTTGTGCACTGAAACGTGATCTTTTGGCTGAAAGGAACAGTCTTGAAACTCTCACGTGTATCAGTGCAGCGTGTCACAGGAACGACCAAATAAGGCAGCAAGAGCAGCCGGCATCTGTTACAGCATGCGTGCATGTGTCAAGCTGGCAGAAGCAGCAGGTCTTATTATTATTTAAATAAATCACTTTTTCTCCAGGATTTGAAAGTGGTTTGAAAAGTGTGGGCAATTTTTAGAAATAAAAACAACATTTTTAATAGTGTCAGTTAAGTTCCTAGTAACAGGTTTCTTTCATTGTTCTCCCTGTGCAGGTGTAATGTGATTCGAAAGGGCTGGAAATTTTAGCAAAGATTAAAGAAGTAGAGCCTACAAGAGATGCCTTAACTTCCTTTTTTGGTTCATTGTTTGGGAAAATAAAAGTTGGAGATAAAATTTTCGTTCTATTTACTGACAGCCAGGAAAGTGGAGCTGGAGGATCCTCAAGAAAGGGAGGGCGACTATCATGTAAGGAGCCATTGTAGACCACTGTATTGATTGAAATACAGTATGTGTTTGACCAGACGTGCATGAGACAGATGACTGCAAAACACAGCTGCGATGAATCCCGTATAATGTCCAGTGAACTGTTAGAGACACATGGCCTTTCAGGGCAGGTGCAGGTGGAGCAGGAAGAGCCAGAAGTCCTCCTCGCTGTGCAATGTCTTCACGGTTTGCAAATGCCTCCACAGTATGTACCTCCAGACTCTTATCATGGTTGCACTTACCAGAGGAAGTAAAGGGGCCCATAATGTGTCTCTGCATGTATCACTTTACATCTCCCTGTGGCAGCAGAGCGTGTTCTGAGTGCAGGAAATTTTCCTATAGCAGAAAACACAACTTGCTAAGTGACGAGGGAAAACCCTGATTAACTAATAAGTGTAGCTTTCTTGCTTCAGACCTGTAGCTCTCGCAGCGAACTGAGAAAACCACAGTCCTCACATAGCAACGCATTTTATGTTTTTCCCATAACACCCATTAAGGTAACAAAGAGGAGGCAAACAAAAAGACATAAAGGAAACATTCATCTTTTAACAATAACTTTCATCTAATACATGTTTTAACCTCATGCTTTCACTAAAAACTGCACATGTACTATCTTCATAATAGACATCTCCTACATCAAATAAAACTGTACCTACAGTATAAAAATAAATAAAAAATAAACCAATAAAGCAAATGTTTATTGGTTGAGGTGGAAATTCCATCCAAGAACCAGTCAGGGAACAAATAATACATTAAACTTACACTTTCAATGTGGATGGAGAAGGCATTTAGGATTTTAAAGAACTAAACTAGATGCACCAGAATGCTCAAACCTACTGAAGCGCCTGTTTCTGGAGAATTCTTATCTCACAGCATGATCTTTCAGGTCAAACTTGAACAAACGTCAAACTTTGACCTGCAAATTTGCACTGACCAAGTGGGACATTGCTATATATTGACTTTGCAGAGTGGTTCTGCAGCAAACCTATTAGACAAGAAAGTACCAGCAGAGGAATACTCACAAATATCAGGTTATAATGGCAGTGTTGTGAAACTCTGGGAATATGATTGCATATGAATACTCAACCAGTTGTTACATGAAAGCCAGCATTAAGTGACCATCAAGTAAAAAAAATTATGCCAATGCAATTTCACATTGGCCCTGAGGGTGTTACTTGGTGTAAACTTGTCTTTTCTTGAATCATCTGATGATACAAGTGTGATTAAACTGATATAAACAATTACATTTAATCCAGGCTACACAAACTTAAACTCTCTTTGGTCTTTCAACATCTAAAAGTAGATTAATGTATATCCTAAAGGTTGAAACACGTCCATCTTCTGCTATTGTTTGAGGTCTCTGCAATTACATTTATTCAATGTGCTGCAGTGTATGAAGTTGTGCAATGTTTCAGATGATGAATCAAAGGCATCCTTCACATAAAAGCTGTAATAAAGCTGTACAGTAAAGCCTGAGAAGATTAACGTAGCGTGTACACCCGCCATGCAAGTTACTGCCTGTTACAGAGATGTACACGGGAAAATATATGTCCAAACTGTTCATCTGTACATCAGAGGGAGAGAAATAACGAGGGAAGGGGAAGTGAAGTGGAAAGAGATGGTGGCAGAGAGGAGGAAAAGGGTAACCAAAGAAGCAGAAGGAAAGACGAGAGTAAAAGTGTGCAGCTAAAAGAAAGAAGCGGATATTGATGACAAGTGAGTCAGTAACAATGTATCTATAACAGTGTGTGTCATTTGAGTTGTGAAATTAAAACTAGGTCCCAGAGGATCTGGGCGTAGACGTGGGATATACGTCTACGCCCATGTGCTTCTTTCCATTCCTGAGTGACACCTTTAAAACTAATAGACTTCCCTGAGGAGTTCTCCCACACACACACACACACACACACACACACACACACACACAGACCGTACTCCCCATACAACACAAGTATCTATATAACTTCCCACACCATATTTCTGTGTAAATTACTTAGAATCACTCCAGAACGTGCATATCTTGTGAAACACGTGATCCTTTGTCTAAGCAGTGATGTTCTCATGACACCTGTTATCTACACAGAAACTATTACAACACATTTTCCTGCGGAAAATTTTAATTTTGGTTCTAAAGGAGCTGAACAGCTTGTCGTTCATCGATTACAAACAGCTGTTGACCAAGAAAATCAAGTCCCCCACAAAAATGACCCAGTGTTTGAATTAGCCGATAAAATGATAAAGTCGTGGTTAAAAGTGCGACGGGCTTAAATAGCTTTGTGTCTGATAAACTTTTTGAATGTCTACAGTTTACACGTGAACTTTGGACTCACATTCTGAAGCCAGATAGACATAGATAGTCCACTTCAGACAGGTTTGCACTATTGGGAATACTTGGTCTGTTTTAATTTAGGGAACTTTCCAGATAGGCCAGCTCATGATGTCCACTCAGTAGCACTGAAGGCGCCAACAGATTAACTATAGTCTTTACATATTGTCACCATGCAGATGTTAACAGGTCTTACAGATTCTGTGTCCATGACTCTTCTAGGGTCTGCTTGCGTCTGATTGACGTAAGTTTCATTATCAGATGGTGAGTCTGAGGGTCTGTGGAGATATCCATGTGCCTGCCAATTTTCTGTGATGTCATCATAAGTAGATCAACAGCCAGGAAATCACATCATCTGTATACTGGATTCTGGAAAAGGATGAAACTGTGTGTCAGCAGAAAAGGAAATATTCAAGAGAACAAAAGGTCAGAACGTATCTTTTGTTATCCTTTATTTTTACAAGTAAAGGTCTCACAATATTAAAATCTCTTTTTTAAGACAGACCTACTTTGTCATATATATATTATTTGTTAACCAAACAGTGATGGTTTACTGAGGGTGGACCCTGTACAAATGGAACAAAGGGGGTACCCCTTAAGTTGAAGTGAACTGGATCCATCAGTCATCAGTTTCTGATGAACTGAGAATGATTTGAGTTAGCTACTACTGTGGCTTGGTTAACTGTGAACTCTGCTGATACAAGGATTAAACATATATTGTGTGGTTGACCAGGCTTGAGGGACTTGACAAATACCTGAAGGACTGGTTAAACCTTTTATAGACTTGTGGTATATGTAAGGGACAGCTCTGCACAACTGAAGGATTAGTCAGTTGTGTGAGTAAGGAAATAAAAGTTCAAGAGGATTGCAAAACCTTCTGGAAACTCAAACATCTACCAGACAGGTCAGATAACTAAGACATGACTAGCCTAGCTCCATCTAAGACTGAACTATTGAGACTTACCAGACAGGCATCTATATCATCATAATTTAAGGTTTGTTAGGTTGAATTACTTTAAGATGTGCATGGACATCCTAAGAAGGCACAGTATAACATTTACACGATGGTTAAAACATGTTTTTAAACTTTACTTCAGAGTAAAGTTGACTCTGACTTTACTATCTTTCTCTTTTCCACAGAAACTGAACATACGCAACACACTGAATACCAGAAGAGCTGACAGTGTGATTCACTCCTCTTAAATACTTTCCCATGTTGAACAATGAGAAAGGGCAGGACACTGTTTACAGAGCCGTGCCGGTGTATGACAGAGGCATCACACTGTCAGTAAAACTCACACTACTATCAAACTGAGAGAACAGAAAGACCATGATTATAAAGATGAATAAAAAACCAGGAATCTTTTTCCTTTATAGTTCTCGTTTCATTATGGAAAACATTTAAGCCAGCCATCTCATGTGAAATACATTATGTAAAGCTTAAATAGCACTAATAATCTTAGTCCAGGCTTTAACTTCTGTTAAATCTGAAACCAAGCTTCAGAGTAGGCAGTGTCTGCAGTGGCGCTATAGTTTTTAAAGTCAGTACAATTTGAAAGACAGTAGCAAATCAATTCAATTTTTATTAATATAGTGCCAAATTAGAACCGAGGCCTTAAGATCCTTTATTTTGTAAGGTAAAGACCCTCCAATAATACAGAGAAAACAGAAAAAACCCCAACAATCATATGACTTCCTATGAGCAAGCCCTTTGGCGATAGTGGGAAGGAAAAACTCCCTTAAACAGGAAAACTCCAGCAGAACCAGGCTCAGGGAGGGGCAGCCATCTGCTGCAGCTGGTTGGAGGTGAGGGGACGAAGACAGGACAAAAGACATGCTGCGGAAGAGAGCCTGAGATTAATAATAGCTAATAATTAAATCCAGAGTTACAGAGTGAGTGAAACAGGTAAATGAAGATGAAACACTCAATGAATCATGGGAATCTCCCAGCAGACCTACTGCAGCGTGACTGATGGAAGCTTAAAGGTCTGTTGATCCAGCCGTAACTATAAGTTTTATTAGAAAGGAAAGTTTTAAGCCTAATAGTAAAAGTAGAGAAGGTGTCTGTCTCCCGAATCCAAACTGGGAGCTGGTTCCAGAGAAGAGGGGCCTGAAAACGGAAGGCTCTCCCCCCCATTCTACTTTTAAGTATTCTAGGAGCCACAAAAAAGCCCACAGTCTGAGGGTTAGAATACAATTGATTATTTTAAACCTTGAAAGCCAGCAAAGATAAGCCAATATAAGAGTCCTCTCAGTACACTAACAAGATCATTTTGAATCAAATGAAAGCTTTTCAGGGAGTTTTCAGGAGAACCTCCTAACAATGAATTACAGAAGTCCAGCCGAGAAATAATAAATTAACTTGTTTTTCAGCGTCATTTTGGAAGCTTCTTATTTTAGAGATGCTTTGCAAATGGAATAAACCAGTCATTCATATTTGTTTAATATGCACACTGAAGGACATATCCTGGTCAAAAATGACTCCAAGATTACTCACAGTGTTACTGGAGCTCAAGGTAATGCCATCCATCAGCACAAGATAAATAGGCTGTGTCACTACTGAATTGCTCTGATGTGAGATAATCAGGATGATATAGCAGACATAAATGATTAGGTTAAAATGGAAGTGAATCTTGTATTAGTTTCTTACATCTGCTTGTGTCATTTTCTCATGAGTTTTGAGTTAGAGAAGTCTGGGCAATGAATCCCAGACAAACCCCCAGTCTGTCATGACTGTCACAGCACAACGTCATTAATAGCGTTTACATCATTAACTTTGGTCCAGGATCAAAATTGAAACTGACCAGTCAAGTTCTTGTGATGTCATCACTTTGCAATGTGGGAAAAATACCCTTGTTCATATAAAAGCATTTCAAGGGTTTTCCTTATCAATTTATACCATGTAATTAATATGTTATAAAATTAGGATGGCTGCTAGCCAAAGTTAGCTAGTGATCAATGCTAATGCTAACTGAATGCTCACCATTGTATAAATCAGAATGTTTGTGTAACTGTTTGCATTAAGATTTCACAAAACTACAGTTATCAAACATCATTTAGTTATTGCTTGAATCTGTGACCCAAACCTAGGAGGCTCCAAGAATAATTTACTATAAATGTGCTCTGATAACAAGAACATGATGTGACATACCCACAAAGAAAGGATATTTCCATCAATACTGAAGGATTTTGCTTTGAACTCCTGGATGGAGAATCTGAGATGCCTGAGAGGCTGAACTTTGGGCAAAACAAAATCCTCTCGAGCCTTTTTATTGTTTTGGCTGAGCAATCTGACATATTTCTAGGACTCACAGGAAGCTATTGTGCGTGTGTGTGAACGTGTGCAAAGTTCAGCTCTGGTTTTGCCAAGTGGTGCAAAGGACTTGTGAAATATGTTCAAACAAATGCTGTGTTTAAATGCTGTGATGAAATTGGGAATAAATAAATAAAGGTGTTGCAGAGGTTTTGGCATCAATTCCTGGTCTCTTTAGACTTCAGGTACACATGTACACCTCTATTCTTTGTGTATTAGATAACATGAAGAAATGAAATTATGCAGAGCTTGCCAAGCCAAACACACCCACACACTGATTCCCATGGGATTTTTCTGCGTGTGTGCGTGTGTGCAGTTAAGGGTTAGGGCATGTGCCAGCAGGTCAGACTTCTTAATGTGTGACTGAAAATGAAAGATAAGAGTGAATGAGAGAAAATGTTGAAATAATAACAGCAGACAGGCAGATTATTAAAGAGGGATGAATAGCTTTTAGGAATGGCAGGTATTTCTTTTTTTCACCTGCTGATTCCAAGTAATATCTTTTTGTATAATTAAAAAAAAGTTTACTAGAAACATAAACTCCAAAATCACCATGAAGTTGTACTGAAAACATTTTCTTACCATTTAATTGTTAAATATAAACAAAATATGCAAGTTTATGCAAGTTCTGGTAAGGAAGAGGAACGACAGAGAATTTTCAAAATAAGGCAAGAAAAGATAAGACTTTATGCAGGAGCTTCTGAAATGCTTCTAGTTTGATTTCAATCTGAGTGAAGGATGGAACAAACATGAATCTGTGTATTTCCTGGGTAAGTCATGTAAGTGCAGTTAGGCCATTACATTGTTGACTGAAGTACTGAAGATGACCAAACTTTTCCAGATTTAATTCTTAATGTAATCTTTAACTTCTTCTCATCCTCAAGCGTCTTATTTCTACTATTGTTACTTTTCTGCTCACTGAGCACTCTGATCTAACAATAGATGCTTCATTAAAACACACTGCTCTGCCCTTTAACTTGCAGGTGCGTATTATGTGGCAGGCCTAAATTAGTAACTTTTGTAGACTTAGTTTGTAGACCTAACACAGAGCAACAAACTGAGTACTGCGCAACCAGGAAGAATCGTCCACACAGGTTTACAATAGATAAATATCTATTTTTTGTTTTGACATTCACCTGATTAGAGATATTGTTGTACTTTTGTCTTTCTACAATGTAAACTATTTGGAAAATAAATTGACCTTTTTACACTTTAGCAGTTCACATACTGTAAAAGTTTATTGCCCTCTGTGCTGAACATCTTGATCCAAAAAAACAATGTTGTAAATAAGCTAAAATTGATACTGAGTGAAAGTTTTGGTTTGTTTGTTTTTAAAAAATACAAATACCATGGCAAATATCATATCATGATTTTTTGTGATAGCTCCAACTCCTGACTGCAAGACAGCATTTGCGACTTTGAAAGGTTGACAAAGCCCCAACCTTTCTCAGTTTACTGACAGCACAAGTACATATTGCCTCAGACCGTGAGTACATAGTACAGTTGAATGGCCTTCTGGGTAATACCTACCTTTATGAAATGTGGGAGTGCCTTCTTGCCCTTTCAAGTGAGTTGACAGATGACTTAACTTAGTGAAGAGATGTGGCTAATGGAAGTACCGCTGGCTCCGGAACTTTTGTTTGGTTAATCTTTATGTACACAGGGGAGGTTTGCTGATAAGGCCGATTTTTTTTGTCCAGTTCCTCCACACTTTACATTACACATTTACTTCTATATATACAGTTGGCATAGGCATTGAAGTATAGGTAATTATTAGCTTTCCCAAGTAACTCTTTATCTGTATTCTAGTTTATCTACTTTAAATTATGTAATTTGTTGCATGATGCTGTGTACAAACTCCCCCTTTTTTTAAAAAAAAGGCAAAAATGCTGTAAAATAAAGAAAATGAATCAGTTATACTTCTTTAAAAATTATACTTGAATATAGATTTGTTGTGCAAAAAAGAACAGCAACATCTACTTTTATGTTTTAAAAATGAATCCCAAAGTAACGATAAACCTGTTTCAGGGTTCAAGCTCGTACTGCAGGGGTCCCCAGTCTCAGTCCACGAGGGCCGGTGTCCTGCAGGTTTTAGATCTCACCCTGGGTCAACAGACCTGAATCACATGATTAGTTCATTACCAGGCCTCTGGAGAACTTCACGACATGTTGATAAGGTAATTTATCCATTTAAATCACCAGTGACACATCTAAAACCTGCAGGGACACCGACCCTCGTGGACTGGGATTGGGGACCCCTGTCGTACTGCATTCACTGAGGTCGCTGTCTTGTCGCTGTCTTGTCATGTTAATGCTTTTATAATGTGCATCACTACTCATGTGCTGCATGTTCTTAAATAACATTTTTAAAATCTCATACACAACGGTACATAGCCTCACGGGAACTACATTTTGGAATACTTCAGAAAAGACTCACTCAGCCAACAAAGATTTCAGTGTGGAAATTATCTGGATTACTTGTTTTTCAGAACAAACCATGCAGCAACATATTAATTAAAACTTTGTGTTGTAGATGGACCCTTTCAGTTCAATTCAATTTAATTCAGTTTTATTTAAACAGAGCCAAATCACAACAACAGTCGCCTCGAGGCGCTTTATATTGTAAGGTAGACCCTGCAATAATACATACAGAGAAAAATCCAAAATTCATATGACTCCCCCTATGAGCAAGCACTTTGACTAGAGTGGGAAGGGAAAACTCCCTTTTAACAGGAAGAAACCTCCAGCAGAACCAGGCAAAGGGAGCAGGGGGCATCTGCTGTGACTGGCTGGGGTGAGAAAAGGAAGACAGGACTAAAGATAAGGTACCTTTGGACCAAAAAAAGTGCGTTAAAAAAAGAGTTAAAAAGTAGATTGTAGTCTGATGTAATTATTCTACTAAAATGCCTCCTGGATGATAGATATGCAAGATGTTACCTGTGGAACCAGGACACGCTGAAGTGTCTGTGTTTGCATTTTCTATATAAGTTTGGAAATATAAAATTAGAGTATTGGTATTGTCACAATAAGTGGAAAATCTAGTCACAGTTATTAATTATCATGAAAAGCTTTACTTCTAATGCCCCTTTTATAAAACAAGGTTACATAATGCTTTACAGATAGATTATTGGAAAAAAGTGAAAACACACAAAATAGTCATTAAAATGCAAAGTAAAAGCTACTTTATAAAAATTGTTTTTACAGGACTTTAAAAGAGAAAAAATAATGTTTGTACTGTATGTATATAAAAAAGCTTGTCTTAAATGTCTTGAACTTAAAAAAAAAAGCATAAACAAAGCACCTTCTCAGATAGTGTCTTCTTTAGTTCAATCTATGAAAAATATTATGTTGGTACCATCAAGATGACTCTGAAGGAACTATTAGTCACATCTCAGGATGGTTTGCAGTATGTGCTTAAAAACAACAACCCTCTACAGCAGATGAATAGTATCTCAGTATCATCATCTTTTTAAAACATAGAGTTGTCCCATCTGCTGTTCATCTGCTGTTTGTCTTATCAGAAATAGCCTCAGTGGAAGTGTAGCTGTTAAGAAGACACTCTTAAGGAAGCAAAGCAGGGAGAAAAGGCTGAAACACGCCAAATTACACAAGAACAAGACCTAAAATCTGTAAATCCACTTTTCAAATAGGTGTCAATATGTATTGAGGCTATGGCTGTGTTGAAGAATAAAGGTGGTCATAAAAAATGCTGACTTTCAAACTCATTAGAATTTAACCTGTATTTCAATGTACTCTCATGTTGTGTTATTTGACAAACACTGAGCCAAAAATGCAGAAATGCTGAGTGAGAAACTAAGTGCACCTCATAATTCAGTTGCTTGTTGAACCAACTTTAGCAGCAACAATAAAGTTAAATAAATAATGGTTTTCCGTGTCACTTTTTGTCTCTCACACCACTATGGAGGAGAAAGTTAACTCTTTTTAGCAGTTTTCTTTTAAAATTAACTTTAACATTTAACATGCTAACTGAGGTTTGTGCTTTTAAAGAGGCTGGGCGGGGACAAAAAATTGGTCCGGGCATTTTGACTACAGACCGGCCCACCGGGTATTATGGGAAAAGCCATAAAGCCTTTGAATGAAAACAAATGCTGTTGTGACAGTGATGTGCACTGTCTTGTTGGTATATTTATGATTTCAAGACATTTTACATTGAAATTTACAGATTAAAATTTTGGTTGTAAGATTCAGATAATTATTTATTAAAAAGCTAGACATTTTAAATGAGAATAAGAAAGAAAAGTATTTCTTTGTGCCCCCCTTTCCCTGTTAATGCCCTACCTGGCCCCCTGTCAAAAACTTTGCTAGACCTGCCCCTGCACAGTTACCAGCTTTCAGCTACATAGAAAAGGATCCTGGTGTAAGTTGTCTCTCAGAAACAGTTCATAACTTCCTTTCAACTCATTCATGTCACCTAAAAGGTAAACCTGTTTCTCCATCACCTGTTCAGCTCTGATGATTCAGTAAGGACATCTCCTGGTTTCATCTTCATGTTTCTCTCTCACCAGCAGTGTTGGTCAAGTTACTTGAAAAAAGTAATCAGTAATTAATTACTGATTACTTCCCCAAAAAAGTAATCCCGTTACTTTACTGATTACTTATTTTCAAAAGTAATTAATTACTTAGTTACTTAGTTACTTTTTAAAAACATGATTTACAACCTGAATAGGTGATAAAGCGATAGATCTTTCAGCCCAATTCTACTTTTTCTACATAATCCATCATACAAAATGTAATCAAATGGAAAAGTCTCTTTTTAAAACTTGTTTTGTTAGTTTTAATCTTTTAACTTTATGCATCAAGCAAAAATGTAATTATATGCACCATTCTCTGACTGGAAGAAATTAGTTTAACATTTAAACCTATTTTCTGCACATTCCAGCACATTATATATATATATATATATATATATATATATATATATATATATATATATATATTGTGTTTACACTCACTCTTTCAGATGCAAGTAAAACACAGCAGAAAATAAATAAAGTCAAAGACTAGCGGTCCTTTTGCTCTATTTTCACCTGTAAAGCAGGAGTAGAGTAGGCGGAGGTTTATCCTGGTGCAGGTGTGCCGCAGCGGTCAGTGGAAGGATACCGCAGTTTCTCTGTGAGTTTCTCATTACGACGTAGCTACTCGGTGCTTGCTTGGAAGTTTAGGGGGGTTTCTTCCCAAGCACAGCGGACACTAATGTTTTTGTCACTTTTTACGGAATCAAACTCAAAGTAAGGTCAGTACTTCCACGCTTTAAACGCTGCACGCTCATACTCTCTCCCGCACTCGATATATGATCCATTGTTGATCTGCACACAGCTGTTGTCGAACATCACACTCGCTTATGTCACTGTCATGAGACATTCTCGCAAGAAAATCACGGTTTTAGTAACGCAGTAACGCAGCGTTCCTACGGGAAAGTAACGGTAATCTAATTACCGTTTTTGCAATAGTAATCCCTTACTTTACTCGTTACTTGAAAAAAGTAATCGGATTACAGTAACGCGTTACAAGTAACGCGTTACTGCCCATCTCTGCTCACCAGATATCCAAACCGATATTATGACCAGCAGCTTTTACAGCTGTGGCTCCAGCAAACATCAGCTGATACTAGAAAGTAATATTAAATAAATTCTATCAACAGCTTATCACGCTTAAACATGCTGCTGTTTTTTAGAGCGACATCCGCGGGTCTCCTCTTTCTGGCGCAAAGTGGGCAATAAACAAACAAGAGAGAAAAGCCAATCAGCTGATCATTGATCAGTAGCAACAGAAGAGGTAGGGGCAGAGAATGAGAGAAGAAGAGGCAGGTGCGCAGCGTAAAGACACAGAATAACTCCAGCTTTGTGTGTTTTTCATTCTGAGGTCCGGGACAAATCGCATTGCTTTCCACCTCAATACTATTTCCTTCTTTTTGTCTGTGATAAGATTGCTTTCAGAGCCGTTGCCCAAGCAAGGAGGAGCGTGCATCCGACCTCCTCAGAGTCCATTATGACCAATTGGCTAATCCATCACCTTTCATTGTTTATACCGTTACAAAAACAAACAAACAAACAAACAAAAAAACATCGGCCCATAAAAACGAAAAATCACAATCGGCCCACCGGGCCTGGTACGCCCAATGGCCAGTCCAGCTGTGGTGCTCACATTCGCTGATGATGCGTTTATGTAGCACATTGGATTAGCAGCACCTGGCTGCTAATTACCCCGTTAGTTCCCATGGAAACAATAAGGATGTGCTTATGTCTGTGAAAGTTCTCAGTCATCCAGGTCATCGTAGTCAAAGGAGCTTGCAAAGAAAAGCGTCTGGACTTCTTTAAGTTACTTGAAAGAGAAGAATTCAAGTAACTTAAAGAAGTCCAGACGCTTTTCTTTGCAAGCTCCTTTGACAAGGATGTGCTTAGTTTTTCCACAGGACTGCTTCTTAAGTTTTGTTTCAATTTAAATAAAAAAAAAAAATGATGATGTATGCCATGTTCTTTAGTTCATGTAGGTTGTTCATGTAAGGTTGTATTTACCTAATTTTAGGAGCATCTCAGATTATTTCTTTCTGATAGAACATCTTATAATAGAAAGAGGATGTGCATCCTTTTTACCACAATGTATAAATGTGTGCTGTCTTCATCATCATGCTGCATGTAATGTTTTTACAACTCTTCTTTAGCACATGCAAGGCATTGCATTTCATGTATTTAATTCATATGAAGCAGCAACTCTTACATTGTTTGCAATGCTTCATGCATGCATGCTTTAGTACATGTGCACATGCACACACACTCACAAAGTAGAGATAATTCTGACAACCAAAAATAGCTTGAAGTTAGAATCAAATGTTAGAATCAAACTATTTAAAGAGTTATAGTTAACTTTGAATTATTATAACAGGGGTGAGCTGGATCTTAGTATTGAAGTCAGAATCTGCAGTGTGTTTTTTTGCTTGTTGTTCGAGGCTAGCAACAGCACTGTTTGGTTTTAAATCTATCTAAATCTATTTAAAAATATACCACATGTCACTTCCTTATTATTGCATAACAATGTCACTTCTCTGCATGCATGCATCAATGAAAAGTGATGACTGAAACAAAGAAACACAACGAGAAGCAAACGCAAAACACAACATTAAAATTTAAAATTAAATAAATGCACAAATTAATAAAGTCATGCTCAGCAGCTCCTCCTACAGCCTCACACTACAGCTCTTTCCGGTTGTGTCTGATGTGCTAAAACTACTTTAGTTTCCTAGAAGTACAAAATCAACTCTGGTCTCTTCCTTTCAGACAGGAAGCTTCCCTGCAGCTTGCTGTCTTTTGGCAGCACACAAACATCACAGAACAACCTGAAAAGATCTGCAGATGTGGGTATTAGTGTATGTCTGTGGTCTGCGGTCACACACACATATACACAAACAGGTGAAGTGAGGTTGCTCCGTTTCCATGGCTGCAGCAAGTTCCTGTCAAAGTCAAAACATGGCAACAAGAAGAAAACATGCCTTGAAATCTTACAGGAAGAGAGCAGGGCTTTAAAGTGGTTCACTCTCACTGCAGTTACCATAATAGCAGAAAGAAATATAGAAAAGGAGAATGAAGAGAAAAGAAATCATAGAAAGAAGAATAGAGAAAGTGAGACAAGTTGTGCACAGGTTATGAGAGCAGGAGCAGGGCATAAAAGAATAAAGAAGATGAAAGAGAAGCATAGAGAATGAATGGAGGCCTGCAGTCTTCTTGCAGTCACAACAACAAAAAAAAAAAAGGAAAGGAGAATGAGAAAAGCTGCTTGAGGAATTCCATTCAGTCATTTCTAAGAAGGCGTGGGAATTTCTTCAGGACTGCAATGGAAAACTCCAAAGAGGGAATTATGTGCTTGAAGGGTCAAGATAGCACACACACACACACACACACACACACACACACACACACACACACACACACACACACACACACACACACACACACACACACACACATGCATTAGGATGAGAGAAGAGCAGATGTTACTGATGTGGATCTGCTGTATTCAAACTTACCAAAAATTCCTAAAGTTATAATAATAACAACAGCAACAACAACAATAAGAAGAATATCACCATAATGCTATGTTCAATGTTGGATTTATGCTTATGTAGTTTCAAGTTATGACACTCAGAAAATTGCAAATAAGAACTGGTTTGTATTTACTGCATTGTTGTTGGTTATAGCAGCCTTCCTTCATTTGTGATGCAGGAAGAACAAGTAACACTTTTCAGTGCACACAGACTCAGTGACTGTCACAATCCAGGCTTTTCCTAACTTTAGGTTGACTTCACTGGAAACCATCATGCGGTTAATGAAAGATATGAAGAAGAAATAATGAGGAATTAGGATGAGAGAGGAGCAGATGTTACCGATGTGGATCTGCTGTATTCAAACTTACCAAAAATTCCTAAAGTTATAATAATAATAACAACAGCAACAACAAC
Organism: Neolamprologus brichardi; assembly: GCF_056152115.1. Lineage (NCBI taxonomy): Eukaryota > Metazoa > Chordata > Actinopteri > Cichliformes > Cichlidae > Neolamprologus > Neolamprologus brichardi. The sequence goes on from NC_142108.1 coordinate 21,638,681, forward strand.
AATAAGAAGAATATCACCAGAAAAACAGAGAGCAAAACAAAACAAAAAAACCAAAAACCAATCAGATAAAAAAAAAAAAGAAATAGATTTCTGAGTAACATCTCTTCGCATAATGGGAAATGGGGTCAATTGGGATGTTAAATGTAACCATATATGTGTATGTGTTTTATGTATGCTTTTTGCATACCTTGGATTTGTACTAATTATTACTCATTACCATATTAGTTTATAATTAAAGATATGGATGTCTGGGGCCTGGATCTCCTCCATGCCTGCTTCATGCCCTGGGGGACAGGGCTATGGCTCTCTACATCCTCTTGCAGACCATTACATGGGGAAACCATTTGAATACAAGCGCGCTGATCCACACAGGTGTACACACGGGTGTTCACTGTTCGTAGACTTAAATCACACCTTTCTTGGCTGCTACTTCAAAGCACATTGTGCGCTGTCGGTCCTGCGTGCTGCACAACAACATTCAATATTTAGTATTTTCTGCTGTTTACACTTAGCTAGATTAATGCGATGGTGTTGTGTTTAGTATGTTGCTTTGTTTTTTTTGCTTGTTTTCTATTCTTTCTCTCTCAACAGGTGATCCAGGAGATTTTTTTCCCCCTTTCTCTCTGTCCCTCTCCCCTTCTGTTTTTCTTTTCCTTCCTCTTTCTTTCTCCCTTTCCTATCCCTCACTCATGTCTGTTCCGTCTGTAACAACTGAAAATAAAATAAAATAAATAATAAAAACAAAGGTCGATCAAATGGACCAATACGGCAATGTCATGATGATCCATTTGGCAAAATAAATCCATTGGGTATCCTTGTTGGTCTTCAGACAACAATTCTGACGGCTAAAGAACCAAATGGGACAGGCAAAAAAAATAAAAAATAAAAAATAAAAAAGATATTGTTCCATCTATCCATTTTTTTTTTCCATTTATTGGGGTAGATGAATATCTGCGTGAAGAAATTGGGCAAAAATCTATTTTCTTCATGCAGACACAGGAGGAACGTGCACAGAAGAAGAAACCCCAAACAGAAAGACCCCGGCCAAATAGTGGAAATGAAGGCAATAGTAAGCCAACATTGCTAACCACTGCACCACTCTGCCCTGCAATAATAGTTACTGAATAATATTGTATTACTTTAGCCAAAGAAAGCAGGTGTGTGAGCTAGTAGCTAAATCCGATGCAGCATATCTGTTCTCCTTGGAGATGAATGGATTTCCATTTAGCTACTAACAAATAAGTAACAATAAGTTTTGCCACATTTACCACAGAATTGCTCAACAGGCAACATAAACAAAGCCTAAGAATAATCATCAAAGATGCATTTTTTTTTTTTGCAGCTTTGGAGGTTTTGATCATGACACAGAAGCTTCACTTATTGAACTGAAGTTATGGAAATTTTCCAGTTTATGATGGTTTAAAAGTTGAAATGTGTTCATTGTTCACAGGTGACAAAACTGAATCAGTTCAGTGAGTATTCTGGGGTACCCATTGTATCACAGTCTTAAGGATTACCTTTAAACCATGTGATAATTTTAGTTCACTCTCTTGTATGGCTTTTAAAGACCCTTTTTTTTTTGTTTACTGCTGAACACTCAGCAGACATGTCATTATCAGCTACTGAAGGCCTCCTACATTCAAAGCACAGCTCAACTTTTCTCTTTCCCAGAAGTCTTGCGTTACTGCGGGGGGTTTCTCAAAATTAGGGGTCAGATCCACAAATGGCTCACAGGTGCCCCCCTACCCAGCCCCCTGCCCCGACACCACCCCCCAGGAGCTTTCACAGACTTGATTTAATGAGCAGAGGGTCTCAGGAAGAGAGGGAGATATTTCACATCCGATATCCACAGCATGAAAAATCACACATGCCCCTTAAACTAGACAACAGACTGGCTCCACATTCAGCTGCCAGAGCATGAAAATGGCACAAAGAGAGTGCAGGGGATAAAGACAAAAATAAATCAAAAAGGATGAAATAAAAACATAAAAGGCAACGTTGGAGAGGATGTGTGGTTTTATTTGGGGTGAGCATGTTCTTGATAAAAGGTGGGGCTTCCGTAACAACAGGAAATCAGTGAAAAAATACAAAAAAAACTGTGATAGCTGTTTTTTCTCAGTTCCACAGAAATCACAAAATGAAACAAAAAAAGAGAAATATCAACACTGTTTTCACACATGCACTGCTCAAGTGAGCTACATGTTCTGATGTTCTGTGAAGTCATTAAAGGGTCTTTAACCTGCTTGCTCCCTAGTGTCTGATGCATATGAGCACAGAGGCCCTGCTTTGGAGCAGAATCCACGAAGCGTTGTGTCTGATGATTTGCACAGCAACAAATAAAGCTGTCAGATATATTGTAATCAAACAGAATTTGCATTATTTTTCTTTGAGTTGTAACAGAGTACAAGTTGAAAATGGCTAGAAAAAAGTGTAGTCGTTTTTAAATATACTTTTTCCACCACTGGAATGTGGAACGTGCCCACACTTTGGAGGCTTATACATTTTCTAGCATTTGGCAGACTGAACGTGGTCTTCAACGTGATCTTTATCAAGTTGTGCTGCAATGTTGGCACTCACACCAGATCCTTTTTTAAAAAGTAGTTTTATATATAACTTGAATGCTACAAAGTGCAACATTTAAAAATAGCTGTTTTAGTTTCTGGCCTCATGATATAGCTGTAAAAGGACCTGGCACGACCCAGATATGGCTGTTCTGTGCAACTTTTATTTTACACTTTCCAGTGTCTGTCCTCTGTCATTTTGATCCCCGCTGTCAGCTCCGCTCCTATCAGCCGCTCCGATCGGCTGTCTTCCTCCGAGCCTGGCGGCTACTGAAACAGGGAGGGCCAGATTAGAAGATGCTTGCTGTCTGTGACAACCAGCCTCCCCTGACACAACGCCCTGAATCCGCTGCTCCACCCCTCCCCTGCAGCTGAGCCACAAACCACCCCCTCCGCCACAATAGCGTTTCCGCCCTACATTGCACGTTGATGACATAGTGGTATAGGCTGCCAAGCTCAATCGCGCATCTTATTGCCTGGTGAGTCAGTTTGTGCCATGTGTACTCCCTTCTCCAAACTCTAAATCTCCTTCCCTAAACCAGAGTATTTCCACTTGTGAGAGCTACCACCTGCTGTGTGCTTCATGTAAGAAAGGCAAACGTGTCAGAGTAGTTTAAAACACATGCACACAGCGGTTAGGCTGACTAACCAAACGCAAGTGGAAGTGCTTCCTGCTACACAGTTCTTTTCATCTTTAAGCTCTTGACATGAGTCAAAATTACCCTCACATGAAGCTGAGGTCTTGACTGTTTAATCTCTGGAAACTGAATTTGTAGGCAAAGGGTAAGAATATGCCGTGCTTGTAGTCCAAGCTCTGTTCACCAATCATGTTTGAGCAGGCTTTGATTGCAACCAGTCTGCAAAAGACAGAGCCAAACTGTCTTTTGCTCTTAAACCTTGCAGTTGCTTTGCTTGCTAGCAGGTTGCTGGGGTCGCCCATAGTTCGAGTGGAAGATCCCAACGTCTCTGCAAACACTTACTTACCTACTGAGTGGTAGGGAAACTTAAAACAATTAGATCAAACCAGAAGGTTTGTCTTCAAATTAAAAGTCGCATCTTTCGAAAGATGCAATGCAGCACGGTGGCACGGTGGTTAGCACTGTTGCCGCACAGCAAGAAGGTCCTGAGTTCAGTTCCACCATCAGGCCAGGGTCTTTCTGCGTGAAGTTTGCATGTTCTCCCCGTGTTTGCGTGGGTTCTCTCCGGGTACTCCAGCTTCCTCCCACCGTCCAAAGACATGCACTTATTGGGGATAGGTAATTGATTAATCTAAATTGCCCATAGGTGTGAATGCGGGAGTGAATGTGAGTGCCAATGGTTGTCTGTCCCTGTGTGTTAGCTCTTTGACAGACCGGCAACCTGTCCAGGGTGTACCTGCAAAGCAGCTGCAAGGAGATAGCACCTTCGTTGTGGTCAATGTCATTCAGGTGAAGCCAGCAGTAAAATCCTGGAAAAAGTTCTGTATATTCATGTTCATGAGACAATCATCCAAATGTTTAATTTTTTTAAAATGTCCAACCCTGCTTCTGTTAAGTGAAAGGAAGTGAGACAAATTATGGTAACTTCAGCAGGAAATACGCTGTAGCTGGTCAATGCAGTCCACGACTATTCACAATCATTGATTCTTTTTATAAATTTCAGTCTGCTTTTTAATTTATCAGGTAGAGGATGATAAGCAACAAAATGAACAACAGCATCAAAATAAGGACTCACAAATGTCAGCAAATTCCTGGATATAGACTGCTGAAACTATCGGAACGGATGTGTGAAGAAGTAGAAAAACCCAAGGGACAAATGTTTGACCACACCAAAGAGTGGGGACCCAGGAGGGAAAAAGTTAGCTAAAAGGATGTTAGATGCAATCATGGCTGACACTGCTTATAAAACCCGAGACACAACCACATGGTAATTTACACATAATGTACCAACACGGGCATAAATGTCAGCACTGATGTCAAACACTTACGTGTGTTACATCGTAGGCTTTACAAAGATTCCCCTGCAGAAGTCTAAACCGGGCCTTATCTGAGGGACAATCTGAAAACCGCAGACTATAATCTGACAATTAATCTGCAACAGTAAAAAATGAGGGCAGAAGGAAGTCAGTCGAAGCGCTGATGCAATCTAACAGGGTTGAATGTATAACTTTAAAATGCTTCAAAACATTTTATTTCATCTTTTTCGTTAAGATAAATGTTTTAGCTGTTTGAACTGGACTTTGATGATGTCAGTGTTAGGCTGGGGGACCTTATCACTATGTGTTTGAGGTGCTATATGATGCCTTTCTTCTTTCCTCAAAACACATGTGCACAGTCCATTAACGTCCATACTGTGTCATTACAGCCTGGGTGGAAAAACAGCAAGAACAGCAGTCTTGGAAAAACATAAAGAGATAAAACGACAATGAGCGTGCATGAAAGAGAGAGTGATCGCACAGTGGGAGAGGGGACACTGTGTAAACACCCGCCCTGCAGACGAACGGCACGTTCACTGGTTGTTATTCCACTGTTTAGTCTGACAGAAACACAGGATGAGTGTATGAATGAGTGTGAGAAAAAGCAAAGAGAATGAATGAGGGACACAGAGCAGTGGGATGGCTACGAAGTCCGGGGGCGTGTCTGGTTCATGATCAAAACCAGTTGGAGTTGCAGAGGTCAGCTGAGTTATGTTGGGGGTTCACTGTCGCAGAAAGTATTCGGTTCACTTTGCGCGAATCTGCTGAGATGAGCGCTGTTATTTGTCTCATCATGGCAGCTTTATGAAAGCTACTGAAGAAATGCTACATGTATATTTGGGGTGCAATGACTTAGGGGTCTTTCTCTATCTGTGTTTTATAGAGAGATGGTTTGAGTCCCATGTATTACAGTTAAGAAAGAGAGTCACTGGCTTCTGGGGAATGGCTGCTAGAAGGTAAAGTAACAAAGGCCAGCAGGAGAAAATGCTTACCTGTGTGTTTACATTTGTTTAAATTGCATCAATGTAGTGTATTTTAATATCCAGTTTGGTTATGAGTCACTGTTGGGCTAACAGTTTAGCAAAAGTTTGAAATGATATCAGCTTAATGTGACTTTATGTTGAGCGTAGACAGGAATTTGAAACTAATCTGAATTTAAAATCCTCTGAAAAAGAAAAGAATCATATTTTCTCAGTTTTTGAAGGATGAAAAAGTGAAATGAAAAGTACCATATAAACCATATTGAGTTTTATAATATTTGTTATTATACTGTCGTTATATGGCGAAAAGTGGCTGTTAGTGCCTTTTCTGAACATAGTTTTTGCTTAATTAAAGTAGCCTATAATATTTTTATTAAGAGGAATAATAATGATAAAAACTATTTAATTTTAATAATACTTTCAGTGTTAAAAAGTGTTTTACAGAAGCATTTAATATACATATAAAATTTAGGTAAAAATTCATACTCCATGAACAAATTAGGAAGACAACTGATGTATCAATGAAATAAAATAAGGCACAGATCAGTAGATAATAATCAAATAATAAAGAGTTAAAGGTAAATGACACTGACATAGCTAGACTTTCTAGCAGGGCCCTGGTTAGAAGCTCCGCCTAAGCACTTGTTGGTCAGATGAGATGCCATTGTATGTTTTGAATGTTTGTACTACACACCAAGTAACCATGGTCAAGAAAGAAGTCTTGATACGGCTGCGATAGAACCGATGTGCCATGTTGTTGGAGGAAAATCACAGACTGCGTTTACAGACCGAGACACAGACATGGAAAGTCAAAGGTCAGCGGAGAGTTAAAGATCTGCTCACATAAGCACAATTGAACGCACACACACACACACACACACACACACACACACGCACACACACACACACACAGTCACTGCTTTAGAAGATGAACAAAGCAGTGCATCTCTCAGTTTCTTTGTGTGTGAGTGAATGGCAGGACTTGCTTCAGGCTGGGAACTCTGGTGTTGAAGATTAAGCTTTTTTTTCTTTTCTTCTCTTCTCTTCTTTAAGTCCACTGAGTACAAGTTTGCAAACTAAATTCATCCAGGTCTAGTATTCAGCGTAATATTTTTATTTTTTGTGCTTTTGCATTTTTGCATGCAAATAAAGACATTTCTAACACATTTTAATCATCAGTTCAAAGGTTCAAACTACTTTCTGTGTAATAATTTAAAAAAAGCTCTTTATGTTGTTGTGTGCTTGTGGGATTTCATTATGAGACCATTTTTTCCGTAAGGGCGTGAGAACTTGCTTCTGTTTTCTCTTATAACATCTCGTAGGTTTGCTGATATTAATCTCATCGGAGTCCTTGATTCTTCATCTAAAAGTGGAATTTTCTGTTTGTTTTCTTACGTACAAGGTTCAGATTGTGTTCATGAAGACCTGTTTACATGAAATAAGAAAATAAAGATTAACTGCTTTATAAAAACAGCTGTGTACATGTGACACAGCCAGGGGAATATGCATTTATAGGAAAAACCTTTGTGATTTTAATGTCAACATCTAATCAGTGGTTACTGTGTTACTGTCGGCTTGCATTACCATGACTGGCCTGCGTTACTTTTCTAAGTGATTATCTGTAATTACCCTTGAGTAATCCCCCCTTAGTTAACAGGGTAACTGACAGGCATTAAATCAATAAACAACACACAACATAGGATGTACAGTCCAGTTTACCAAAACATTTCTTATAACTTTTACTGAACCACCTCATTACTTTTATCATTTTTCTGGTGGAAAAGCAGGGTTACAAAGTCCAATGTAGGACTAATGTTCAGCTAGCACACGCACATTACTCATCACGGCTAACCTGAATGTCTTCCTTACTTGGTCACATTAAACACCTTATAAACTGGAATTACACTCCTAAAAGGTTTGTTTAAGGACGTAACTACTTTACACAAATGTATATAGTGCTTGTATACTGCTCTTGCCTGAAACACAGCAGCAGTTCTGCGTTAATGACAGCTTCCATTAACATCACTGGCCTTCATTACTTTTGTAATGGATTACTTTGCCGGTCACTCATTTATCTGAGCAGCCACTGCCACATCCAACTGAGGAAATGCACTTTCTTCTTGAAGACGTCACACTTCTGTGGACACCAGTGTGAGTTTGACACCATGTCTTTGTTATCTCTGTAGAACAGCTCTGATGTGTTTAACATGAGAATCAAATGAAGGAGACTGGACTAGGTTGTTGTCCAAATATGGCTGGCAGATTACATCCCAGAGGCTCCTTAAGTAATCCAAAGTATTCAGAATACATTACTCTCATTTAGTAAGTAACAGAAAACATTACAAAATACATTTTGTAATGTGTTCTGTAATCTGTAGTGGAATACATTTTAAAAGTAACCTTCTCAACACTTGATACTTTAGAAGCAACAAGGTTAAGGGCAAGAAGGGACAGTCGGTCTTTTCTACCAGCAAGACGTATAAGAAAGAATGTGCCAAATGTGCAGCTAGGCCGCGACAGCTTGGTGACCTGTGTAGATACTGGTACCGCTGTGGTCAGGAGGGCCATCTTTCTTGAGGATGTAGACAGACTGTCACGCCACTTACTGAGCTTTTGGGAACAGAACCACTAGTACCTTTAGCAGTTAATGGTAGTGAAATCCCATGTGATGAGTGGATAGAGACAGAGCTTTAATTGGACTGTCACCCTGAAAATCGTCTTCTAGTTCTAATGCTAGTATCCAGTGATCCCAGTGTTGCATAAAAGCCCATTATTGGATTTGGTGGTGAATGGGGCAAGCAGCAACCAAGATCACACAAGATTCAAAATATCAGTCAAATCTTCTCAGTATCAGTAAACTCTACCAAATCAGTACTAAAACTATTATAGACACCGGACTCAAGTGGACACTATGTCTGGCTTCTGAACAGATTACTACCACATATGTCTGTGCACATATTAGAGTCCAGTTTTCAGGACAAAGTCTGTTGTTTGTCCCAAATGATGAATCATCACCATCACCTGAGGGTCTTGTCATCCAAGACAGACTGGGCTTGTCTCCCAGTCTCAATGGCTAATACCAACATGTGGGATGTCAACATTATGTCTTACGCCTTTGCCTGTTCCAAAGACCTACATATCTGTGCCAAAAACCTCTGCAGCAAGAAGCGAAAGACTGTCTTTAAGATCTGCTGAACTGTGGGTGTATTTCAGAGTCCAGGTCACCCTACTCATCTTCAGGCATCCGCGTTGGAAAAAGTCAGGGGAATTGAGATTGTGCTGTGATTACAGCGAGCTCAACAGGAAGTCAGTACCAGATAGGCACCCAATTCCCAGAGATCAGGACATGCTAGATTTCCTTCATGGCAGCTCCTGGTTTTCTGTTCTTGATCAGGGCAAAGCATATCATCAGGGGTTCCTGGACCCTGAAAGTCACCCCAACAACCTTCATCACACCTTGATGCTTGTACCAGTGGAATTGCCCTTTGGCCTCAGCTCAGCCCCAGCAGAGTTTCAGCAGAGCATGGAGGACTGTTTAATATATTATCAATCTTTTTACAACTACATGAATGTCCTATTACTGTGTGATTTATTACTGTTACTGAAGGTTACTCGCCATACCAATGGCAACTAGATTTTTAAATCTTAATATAAAATGAGTAACAGTAGGGTGGACATTAGGCAACGCTGTACTTTTTCCAGTGATCTCATGTAGAAAACTTTTCCGGGCGTATATATAAAACAGATCCGCGTCCCCGAACCGTAGTAAAGGGACCTCTGGCTAATACGTTGGTTCCGTGTCGGGCTCGTAGCCGAAAACTAGCTTTACTTTGTTGTCTGGGTCAACTTTGCTAGCGAGAGACAGAGAGAGGAAAATACGAACACAGTGGACAGTCGAGTCTTAATAGCTTACTTACAACTGGGCTCGTCAGACACTCTTTTTGGCTGCAGTGGTTATTATTATATTTACATGCTTCCAGCTCCTGTTTCTGCTCGGTGGCAGCTCGTACTTTTCCACTCTCCTTTTTCTCCCTCCCTTGTGCTCACAGACACATAACGGGTATGGCAGTCCACTGGCTTCAAAACAAGCTTTGTGTCCTTTAACAAAAGGTATAAAAAATCAGGCACAAGAGCCGAATTTTAAAAAAAATTAAATAACAGCTTAGCAAATTGGAGTCAAAATTATATTTAACAAAGAAAAGGTTATAATTAGCTATGACATTGCCTGAAGTGATTGTCAATAATCATCACTCATTTCATTTTTGCAAACTGATCTGCCGTCAGTCACCTGAATCAGATTTTCTCATGTGTGTCCAGATGATTCAGGATGACATAAAAAAACAAACAAACCAGTGAGTGACACACCTGATCATCTGTGTGTTGAACCTAAAAAGAATATAGTGCCCGATTCTTTTCTTCAGATCAAACGAACTGAACTAGAGATGTGAAAATGTCCTAAATCCTATTTGGTCCTCGTCATCGATGACCCTCGGTAACCTTTGATGAGACGGGGTCATGGCCTGTTTTGTGTGTGTGTGTGTTTTGGGGCCAAGGAGAGTTGAAGTCAGAAGGTCGAGTACTATTAATGATGCAACTCAAAGCTGTGCACGTGTCAAGTGGCAATAAATTAATTTCTACTATATATTATGTGTTTTAATTTTGGATTTTTTTTTCAGATGAAGACCAAAGAGGAGAAGATCAAATATTTGTTTTAAATGTATCGTTACACATGAGGTTGGATTTTATTTTAAAATTATCAGTCATTGAGTTTTTATTCAACTCGTGTTTTACAGTCACAACCATACCTGCTCCCAGTACAACCAGTATTGCATAATTATTAATTATATTTCCCAGAAAAAGAGAAAGTCTTCCTTCATATCCTCTTTGAGCACATTTTCATGGCAGTCAGCCCATCATGATATTCCTCTCCTGCATGCTCACGTTCCTGTTTTTCAGACTCCAGTGTTCTATAATTATCCTTAATGCTATAACTTTATATCCTTTCCTTAGTCTATTGCTTTAAAAGTCCCTCAGTTGTCATTGAGCGTGTATTCATAGCCAACCCCATTTCCTCTATTATAATATTTCTCTGTGTTGCCCTCTTCTTTTCTCTTTTTGACACCTCCCTGGCCTTTCTTTCCTTTATTCTTCTCTTCATTTTTCTCTTTTGGTTTCTTTCCTTCCATTTTCCCTTTCTTTCTTCTTTCCCCTTCGTCTTTCTTGTGGATTCAATTTTCCTGTCCCCGCTCATTTTCTTTATTCCTTTCTTTCTCCCATTTTGCCTATTTCCTCTTTTCCTTATTTGTCCTTTCCTTCGTTGCTTTTGGCCAAACATTTGTCTCATTCATTAATCAGTCTAGGATCATTTTTCCCAGGAATTAATGTTTGATGAAAGGAAGTGTTAGTGACCCTTGTATTCTTAGACAAAACTTGTTTACTTGTGTGCTTACATTTTCTTTCTGCCCTCATCTTTCATAATAACTTCCACATCAATGGATGTTTGTACCTTCCTTGTATTGTGGTTAAACACTGGCATTTATCTTGCCAACATCCGGTGACTCAGTCTGTTGTAAGGCATTCTGCTTCAAATCAATGAATGAAAAAAAGGGAAACAAATCAAGAGGGTGTGTCTAGTTTGCCAACCTTCCCGTAAGTAAATGGAGGTTTTTTTTTTCAAATCGCTGAGAAGAGGAAGAGGTCTGTTAGTCACTTCAATATTAAATTACGCAGCAACTTGAACCTAGTCCAATTTAAACGGTCCCGGCGTTCCTTTGCAGCCAATCACGAAATTCCTTGCCACCCACACAATTTGTCTCAGCCAATTGCAGGAAAGCTTAGAGGGACACGAGTGGTATTCCATTCATTCCTCAGCAATGAGCGTTAAAGCAGCGGTTTAGAGTTTCCTTTTTTCTGTCCATCCCTCGATTGTTCTTTCCATTATGTGTGTGCTTTAGGGGGCTTGTGTGTGCAAGGGTGTGTGGAATGTGTGGTGGGATGTGAGCAACTTCCTGTTTTTACTTGTTAAGTACGTCCCTGCGGTGCTTGACTTTCTGTGTGTGTGCGAGAGACAGGGAAGAAGAGTAGAAAGAGGGGATTTACAATACAGCACATGCTCCAAAGTCAGTGGACATCGTGACAGTATAAAAAAAGCAACAGTGAACACATGATTACAGCCTGCTGTAACAACCTACTCCTCTGGTTTTAAGGTCTGTTGAAACATGAAACATGAAAACATTATATTCAAATACATTTAGGTTGTTATTGCCAAGGAGGTTCAAACAGTTGTTTCAGTTTGTTTGCTTGTTTTTTGGGATAACTCAAAAAGCTGCAAGATATTTTGGTCTATCCACACAAAATTTCAGTTTAACAAGAATGGCTGTAGCTTAGGTGGCAGAGCAGGTCAGCCACTAATCAGAAGGTCGGTGGTTCGATCCCAGGCTGCCTCCTGGCTGCATGCCAAATATCCTTGGGCAAGATACTAACCCCATATTTGCCTACTGGTGGTGGTCAGAGGGCCCGGTGGCGCCTGTGTCCGGCAGCCTCGCCTCTGTCAGTGCGCCCCAGGGCAGCTGTGGCTTCAATGTAGCTTGAATGTGAGTGTGAATGGGTGAATGACTGAATGTAGTGTTCACTGAATTCAGTGCTTTGGGGTCCTTAAGGACTAGAAAAGCGCTATACAAATGCAAGCCAAGAATGTAACATAAACTGATCCGGTCACAGATGCAGTCTAAAAACCTGAGTACACCCTATGAATGAACAGCTTTTGTAGAACCACTTTTAGCAGCAATAACTTGAAGTTATTATCATTTGGCTTGATCGTTTTCCAATTGTTGTGATGGAGGAATCGGTAGAGGAGTTTTCGGCCACTCTTTACAGCGTTGCTTCAGTTCTTTGACGTTCAAGAGTTTTCATTTATACCAGAGGTTGCAAACCCGCGGCTGTGCTGTCGCATGCGACTCTTTTGCCTATCTCTAATTGCTCTCTTGACTTTCTGATCTCATTTCATTTCTAATGTTGTCACTTCCAATGAAAGTCTCAGCTGTTTCAGCCACTTCTAGCTCGAACTTCTGTCATTTTGTTTGTGGGAGATCATATATCATAGTAGGTCTTAATACCACCTTGTAAATCTTCCCTTTCACTCTTGCTGCTATCATTCTGTCACAAATCACTCCTGACACTCATCTCCACCCACTCCACCCAGCCTGCACTTTCTTATTCACCTTTCTTGCACAGTCTGTTGCTTTGTATGGCTAACCCCAGCCATTTAAACCCATCCACTTCCACTATTGCCACTCTTTGCATGCTCACCTTCCACCTCTCATTCACACTCATATATTCTCTCACGCTGCTACTGACTTTCATTCCTCTTCTCTCCACTGCACGCCCCCACTTCTCCTGCCTGCTCCCTAGTCAAGTTTATTTCTATAGCACATTTAAAAATGTCTGTTCATCTAAAATAATCATATAACAAAAACATAGGACAAAATAACTCCCACCCACTCCATGACGTGCTGACTAGTCACAGGAGCATGTTCAGCAAGAGACTGAGTTTACCAAAAAGCACCACTGAATGACACAGGAAGTCATTCCTGCACGTGGCCATCTCCCTGTACAACTCCTTCCTCTAATACATTGTAAAGACTGCAATAGTTACACCTTTTTGAACACTCTCTACAGTAAAATAGAAAATGACAGTGTTCACAGGTTAGAGTCAAATGTCAATCATATATATTCCACCCCTGTAATCTTTCTGTCTTGTAGCAACTATAACCCACATAATTTCCTTTAGGATTAATAAAGTATTCTGATTTTGATTCTGATTGAATGAGAGAGTACAAGCAAGGAGACATGAAGTGAAAAAACCTGGGTAAAACCAACGCAAACAAAATCATGTGAAAGACTGTTTAAAACTGAAAGCAGTGCAGTGCAAAAGTCGCTCTAAGAACTGGATCAAATCTTCAAACTCCAGGGCTGCTGCTAGTTTTGAGGCAGTTCAGGTAACAGCAAGTGGCAAGAAGCCATTCACAGATGGCCAATAGAAAGAGTGCTGTGTTTTAGGGTCTTTATTATCACCTATTTGCCTTACAGTATAAGGTGCCCTGAGGCGACTGTTGTTGTAAATCAAATTAAAATTTAATTAAATTTATTATAACACCAGAGCTTCTAATCTCAGATTTCAAAAACAAAACTGAGATAATTAAAAAGCGAATAATAATATGCCTCTCTCCAAAAATACAATCAAATACAAGACCTTAAATTGGCAACAAACATCACTAGTTAGCAAATGCAGAATATCAGTTCAGCTCCAGCATAGTCAGTTGCCCGTGATGAGTCAATGTACCTGAACAATATTGAACAAATAGCATTGTATGTGTATGTTTGTGAACTCAGATGGAAAGAAATCATGGCCAAATATGGGAGGAAGAAGGTTTTATAGCAGAAGTTAATGAACTGAAAACTGTTTATGTTTCATTACATCTTGCACCAAGAACTACTGTGCGTGCAAACGCTCTCACCAGACTGTGTGAAGGAGTGCGTATTCAGGTATAGCGCTGCTTAACAAAATCCAGTGGAAGTCCACAGACTTAGATGCTTGTGTAGAACGTGAAAACTTTCCTGGGCTGATTTACATGCAGAAGCAACTGGAAGATCCCAGGCGGATGAAAAAAGTGCATTTCATACTGGACACGAAAAGCCACCCAAACATGATGAAGAAAACATGGTCAAGGAAACAGAGAAACAAGTTGAGAACATTCACTAAGGATGTTGAGAGAGACACGCTCTCAGACTTCCTCTGCCCGAGAGAGTTCAAATAAGGACACAATTACATCAGTCGTGATTATTTACAAAGTGCAATCATTGGAATGCAAGCTGCATACGGGGAAAGAGTCAGCGAGTTCAGAAAAACAAAAAAGCTCCACTGTTTGTACCTGCCACATCACCACTGGACACTGGCCCATCCCTGTTAAACGTTTTAACATTAATGGCAGTGTATAAAGCCCACTTGGCTTCATACATGGAACTGGCTGAGATAGCTGACAAAGACTGACAGCCAAGGACAATGATCCCTAACCCTTCTAGTCTCATGGTTTAGAGACACTATCAGCACAAGCATGTAGCTACATTAGAACATCAACATGACTATTAACCAGTACAAGATGTGAATATCCTGAATTTTACAATTCAGCATTCTGGCTTATAAATTGCAAAGGCAACATCTGCATTTCAACAACAGATGTTTTTGACCTTCACAGTTTGAGCTGTTTTGATTGTTTTACAACCAAAGTGAGGAACAGGCAGAAAAAAAGGCTGCTGTGATGAAAACAGATAAAAGTGTTTACAAACACAAAGTGTTTTTCTAAGTGTGTCAAAGGTCAAGTTCACATTCTCCGTGTAAACTGTGTAATTTAAACATGTACATGTGTGAAACACAAAACAAACAAGTAGTTATCATTTTAATTATTTCAAGAACTCATCATCCGTATTAGCATGTCAGCGCTTCTTTGAGGATATTTTATATATTTTATAGAAATCACACATTATAAACATGACTACCTGATGGAAATTAAATGAGCACACATGAAACAGACTGCTGATTACAGTAAAACCGCTCAGGACTCGCAGGGAAAGTGTTTCTGTATCGGATGGATCCAGTTGATCATGCACTCTGCTCGTGAACACAGTGGATGCTGATCTCTGTGTCTTTACTCTGGGTTTGTTTGTTTTGTATATCAAGGAGCTCATGCCTGTTTTTACCTCAGTGGACGTCACGGTTTGTTTGGATAGCACGTGTGTGCTTTTGAAGTGCTAGCTGCAGGTTGTTATTCTTGCTCTGTTCCCAACTTATTGGTTTCTAAATTTAATTAGAACAAGTAATAGAATAACAAAAATCCTCTTTCAGAGAATTCACTTACAGATTTCTGTTCTTTGAGTGCTGTGTCTTTTTCTGATATCTCCATCTGGTATCTGTCCCTAATAAGTTACAATACATGAACTAACGATATGACATAAATTAGTTAGATAATACGGAGTGATGATGGTTTGAAGATTGTGCCACTGACAAAAAGACAGTAGGTGTAGATTTTGTTTTTGTTTGGAGGAACAGGATTAGAATGAGTCCATCAGAGGTAGAGCTCAGGTTGGGAGACAAATTTAAAGAAGCAACGTTGAGATGATCTGGACTTGTGCAGAAGAGGAGAAGTGAATATATATGGGGCAAAGGATGAAGATGGAACTGCCAGGCAGAAGGAGAAGAGAAAGACTACAGAAAAGGTTTATGGACATAGTGAAGGAAGAAACAGAGAGGGTTGGTGTGAGATGGAGGCAGGTGATCTGCTGTGGTGACTCAAAAAGGGACCAACTGAAAGACAAAAAGAAGAAGAGATAAAGAACATGTTTTACACCAGGCTGCATGTTTCTGCTGTAAAACTGGCCATTTCAATGTGAAACTCACTGGTGACTGACTCACTTTTAAAGGGAACACCAAGTGGTCATTAGGAGAACTGCAGTTCGTAGCACTTCTGCACTCATTACCTTAACGTGTGACACATTCTCTTCAGTAAGTGCATTAATATTGTGCAGAGGCTTATCTTAACCCAAACTTTGATCTTGTTCTCAACCAAAATCACTCGATAATGCCTAAATTTAAGCCCCCTTTCCATTAGTACCTACTTGGATCGACTTGCCACAGCTTTCCACTTGACTCAGATCAACTGGTTTTCCATTACAATCGAGTACCACCTAATGTGCCTGGTCATTGTCATAGCAATGCATCCAAACGTCCTGTGTTGTAATTAAAATGTGACACAAATGCTACAACAAATATGGACGTTGAGGCAAGAATGTGACGTCTTCAGAGCACATGCCAATGATTGGCTGGTCAGTGGTGTCACTTAATGAGCCTTAAGAGTGAATCGTTCATGAAAATCAAAACCACCATTTTTGAAACCTGGCAATGAGAGAAAAGGCTACAAAAACAACGCCGTGTTCCCAGAGTCTGACGAAAAGCAACAGACTGAGCGGCAGGTATACATTTTAGTACCTGGTCGGATCGCTTGGAACCCCGGCCAAGCAGGTACTAAAAAGGGCCTAATGGAAAACACTGGAAACTGTGGCGAGCTGTGGAGAGTCGATCCAAGTAGGTACCAATGGAAAAGGGGCTTAACACTGTCTCAGGGCAAACTAACATCATAGAAAACAAAATGGGATAATTTGAATTTATATGTTGCCTTTGATGTGAGAAGTCTCTGTTGATTGAGTGTAGGAGGAATCCAGTTTAGTTATTTTCAGAGTGTATTTTACTTTAAAAAGTGCCCTACAAATGTTGTTAAATAAACCAGAGCAGGCAGCTAAACAGACAAACACACTGGTGGATTGTTGTTAGTGGCTATGGCTGATCAGATTTGAGGACTTGTTAGGATCTCACTGTAGAATGATACTGTTAGAGACTCGGTCCTTGCCAGGTTTTTTCACACACCAAGTTTCTCGGCCTTCCTTAAAAAAGGCCACAGTGAGGTTACGCAGACTTTATATACCCTTTCTAACCTTTGAACTTTGACCACTGTGCACTGACTGACATCAGTGTTTTGTCATAGAGGAACTGAAGCTTGTAGTTCCGCTAATGAGACACACACACATGTTTTTGGAAACACAGGAAACATGTTTTTGACATTTTCTGATATTAATATTTGTAATCTCCATTCACTCCATCCTTAGTCTACATAATAAAGGTTTTATTTTGTTTCGTTTCTGTCTTTTCCTGCTCTTATTCCTAAAAATCTTCTATTGTGCAGCAATCTTGCACTGCTGTGCTCATCCAAATTTTTATCTGAAACAGCCCATTCATTCCTTCTGGGGTTGACGGTTCATATTTCTTAGTGCTGAACTCAGAGGCTTTCCTGTTGGAGCCTGTTAGGCAATAGTTCACTGTGTACAGCATGCGTGTGTCCTCTGGCTGCGAGCCCAACTAAACAGAAACCCCATGTGTGAAGTTTTGGCACAGCATGAGTTGAATGTGTAAGCATGTCAGTGGGTAATCCAGGGAATTGCTTTTTTGTGTATCTTTTCTCAAAACTGGATGCACATATTGATCAAATCTTAACTTTTATTTAGGGTTACATTCAATAAGGAACATTCTGAGGAGTTTAGAGTGGAGACTAGATACTCTGCTGTTATTTCTTAATACTTAATTACTATACAAATTTATTCAGCTGTGAAAGTGTCAAGAAAACCCGGTTCAACCAGCACGAGATCCTGATAACTCACGTAACATCTTTGGCTGCAGAGGAGGCGATAAACTGTGGACAAGCGACAACAAGTAGAAAACATCTTTCAGTATCCATGCTGCAAAAACTGCCCGAGGATAAGATATTCTATCAGCCCTCAACTAATACAGTGACACGATGAGTGCTTCATTGTGTCACTGTATGTCACGAGGAGCACTCAAACAATGCCTAAGGAACATTTTGGAAAGATAAACATCATTTACACTGAAAAACCAGGATAAGAAAACACTGAAGACGTCAACCATACTATGTCTTATCAGTTGCTGTTGGCCAGTCAAAATGGCCAAGGGCTCATTCCTATTGATTATGTCAAAATAAGATAGGAGACAGAACGATAATCAATGTGATAACTTCCAGAGTTGTAAATTCCTCTCACAGTATCATAAACGTCTGTCCAGATGCTTTGATCTTTAAACTTGTGGTCTTTGATCATATGCTGTCAACACCTGTTAGCAACACTCTACACATACAACAACTCAAGTCTTTTTTTAACTGTCTGTTACTTACCCATCTCCCCCTCCCTTTATTTGCCCCGTAACACTCATTCAACAAAAGGCGTTTACTATCAATGTAACTGAAACAATAAAGAACAAAACATAGAGTTTACTTGTCTTGCCCCAAAACTTGGGACATGTTTCATCAACTGTTCTTCACAAAGTCTGCGATCACTCCTTAACTAATAATCATATTGACTGAGGAACACTGTACCCTTACGTGGTTGCAACCTGTCTGACTTATCGTCTATTTTGGCTCATTTGGGAACCATAATTTATTAAATGAATATTGTGTTGTAGTCAGTAAGACCTGAAACAAGCAGTTTTTTTGATAAATTCTTTTAGAGTGTTTCACTGAGGCCACAGATCAAGGGAGCACTAGAGCGTACCCATAGACTTTAACATAGACATTAACTTGTCCACCACTTTGGCCGTCTGACACTCATGGTGAAAACGTATAATCAAATGAATAAGGCTCCAGTCAAACAGGCCAAACGACGAATCTGTGAAAATCTGGTAACCACTTGTCTAAAGGGAAAAATGTATACTCCCCAACCAGTTGACAAAAACCACCTTGTGAATGGAAGTTATCTACAAACACTGCCCAGCTGCTCTCTGAGCTGTAGTGAAAGTGCGAAATGTGTGACACAAACCGGAATTTGTTTGTGTCACACGTTTTCTCACAGCACTGAGGCAAATCTTTCACTTTGACAGTGAACCGTCTCCATTTTTATGCTAATAGTCAGCAAGTCATCGCAGACAAACACAAAAAAACTACAAAGAAATCGCTAGGAGGTTTTTGGTTCAGCGCCTTTTTTGCAACAGTTTTTACCCAGTGAGACCCAGAAACCTCCAGATCCACTGTCACCCAGTCAGGAGACACATTTCTTTCTTACTAAACAGTTGCTATATCATGTCCAATATGGTAGACAACTCTTGAGCAGAAATAATGGAAGTCGACTTCAGTTTAATCAGAAATTCAAATAAGAAGGAATATAGCCTTGAAGAAAGATGAAGAGCGGATCATGGACATCTTGCAATCTCAATTCTTTGGTTTTAGAGGTACTTATATACAAGCCAACTCTCTCACCCATATTCACATAGTCACATTGCCTGGAAAGGTTAGAACTCAGACACATGTATGTGGTATGCTTTCCTGGAAGGACTGTATGATCCTTTTCATGGCCTTGTGTGTCAGTACACTATGTTACTGTCTGAACCACAGGCAGCTGACATGCAGCTACAAGTGCAAACTCCTACAGTTCTAACATTTGGCAGTAAAAGCCACTGATCAGGTTTCATGCCATAGTGGGGCTTTAGGGATGGCAATATTGCTGCAACTTTTTGTTCAGACATGAAATTATTTAACTAAGAATGAATGAATTACAATGAAACTGGGTATAGGCACTTCCCTTACGCCCATATATGGTAGTTTGTCAGATACGTTATATCCACATGCGCCAGCAGGTTATTTTGTTCAATATTTTGATTTATGACTCCTGGCAGGTCCAGAAACTGCTGATCCTATTAATCACACAAATGACCCTGATACTGTGTTCTTGTTTAAACAACTGAATATATTACAATTACATAAAAAATTTAGAATGAGCCTCAATATAGACTTTCAACAAATTAAATTTTGAATGACTATTAATGGTTTTCTTTGAGGACCACTTTATTAAATGTAGGACTATTATTCCATCTGTAATATTTGGGAGTATGGCGTTGTTCTGGGACCTCCCCATCTTTTCATGTGCATATGTACAGCCTAAATGTGGGGAGGGAAGAAGCAAGACCTCCTTATTGAATGGAGCAGGCATCATAAGTAATGATGGAACTGACAATAACCTAGTCAGAAACAACAGAGGAGATGGGGAGGAGGTGGATTCCAAAGTGGCTTGTAGAGTTGCTCATGCTTTTGAGCTGTAACAGATCGTTTTAAGGCTTTTTTCCACCTGCTTGAAAGAGCTGCAGCCACATGCTTACAAGCTACAAGCAAGAAACAACAAACAGATGAGTGTGAATTCAATTGGGAGTGTGTCATCAGATCAAATTGAATTGTGAGCCGTTTTTGCTTTTGCACCACCATGACTTCACACCCACCCTGTCCTTCCCGTCAACAGCTTGAATGTCTCTGGAAATCACAAGTGAGCTGCTCTGTTGAAGGTGCGTTCTTAAAAGGCTGGTGATCAAACTGAAAAACAAGAAATTTTCCACCATAGTGACCTTTCCACCTCCACATGTTTATGTTTGTTTTTCTTCAGTGCATCACCATTGTACACAGGCTGTAATTTCTCCTGCACTTTAAAATAACCACTTTCATATTCTTGCTAAAATCATTTAAATAAGATTTGCATTCCTGTAAATGTGTCTTCAGCGTGTATCTGATCAAAAATACAAGACAGCGTGAAAAGTAAAGGTTCAGATCACGAGGGAGCTAAATGCACAGCTGAAACATCAAAACACTGAGCAGGAGCTTCTCAACCAACTTCTGTGCATTTCTGTGTGTTTGTTGGTGAAAAAGCATTGAAGGTCATTCGTGTTTTTTTTGTTTTTTTTTTGCTGATACAATAAAACTCCACTACATTCCAGAGAAACTGCTATGCTACATGTGGACTTTAATTTAAAAAAGACTTGTTTCTGATTTTTGATTCCTGTATCATTTAGTAGTCCGTACCAACACCAGTAGGGTTAAGGCCTTCGTACACTGGATGCATAAAATCTGTATGAATATTTCATGCATTAAAAATGTTTCTGTTAATACAGCCGTTCACATTGACTTACTCATTGTTCCTGGACAGATTTGTGGCACTTATAAGTTCATTTTTTGTGAATAAACAGTTTGACCAACCAGAACATTACATTTGACAATAAGTGCGCTGGTGCAAAAACATGCAATGGTACTGAATGTACAACAAAACAATAGCAGAAAATATAATCAAGGCTTTAGAGCTCAGAAGCATTTCCTACCTTTGCCTAAAAAAGCACATTAGCATTGTTTGCATATTGTCTTTTGTGAATGAATTATCACTTGATTCTTATTACCTTTCTTATCAACGAGCCCTGATAGCGCTCAGAGCTGCATTAGTCGACATCTTACTTCTACGCTCTTCTACGTTAGCATGTTTGGATAGATTAGAGAACTTGTAGACATGTGTAGCCTCTTTACATATACTACTTATGCTACCTACAGTAACAATTAAAATTTTGGTATTGAAAGGTATTGTAAGTATAGGTAGCATCCTTACTGTTCTCAAATTGTGGGGTTGGTGGCATGTTTTTTTCGACTATTTTAAGGGTGTCTTGCAAGAAGACGTCTGAACCACTGCTGTAATATGCATCTTGCTACTTAGCACTTCACAGTGCTTTCAGGAACCTTCATGTGGAATTAGCCTACTCGCTTTTACGTGGAAAATCCCAAAAGCATTTTTCAGCCATCATTCAACAAAAGCATGTGTGAACCCTGGCCTGTGTGGGTTGTTTCAACCCCCCCCCCCCCCCCCAATCAACATATCTTCAGTGGCTACCAAAAAAGACACACGCCGAAATTCCTGGGAATTGCTCAAGATGGTTTGGCATTCAAATTCCCTGTCACTGAAAGATTAGTATTTGAATGGCATTTGCATGTGAGTGGAAGCTGACCCGAGGCGACCACCTGAAGTATGAGGCAACCGAAACGTTAGAACATTCCTGTCAGGGCAGAGCTTATCTCTGCTGTTGCTTATCTACTGCCAGCATTGACGGGAGGCAGGCGCTGTGGAGGCTTTGTAGGCTCTGTTTACACAGTCCCTTCTTTGAGCTCACACCAGTTCACAATTAGATTAGAACTTTCCGTTAACACTTCTGTTTTGCATACCTGTTGTCAGTAAACTGATACAGAAACACTGACGAATCAGAAGGAATCACTCAATCAATCCAGTGTTAGAAGTTTAACAGCACAAGGTTCTCTCAGTAGTAGTTTAGTAGTAGTAGTCTTTCATCCCTCACAGCCATTTATTTGTAGTTTGTGCAAACCGACTGAAGCGTGATAAAGCATGATAAAAAATATGATTTATTGCATGGCCTCTTTTTCTTAACCTATCTCATGTAGTTAGTGAATGTAAATGATCATTTTCAAAACTGAAACAGACAGCCAAAGTTAAAGTTTAAAGTACAATTTGATGGAAAGTGATGGAAATACTTGGAGGAGTCTTTTCACTCTGGTGACCTAAAAGATCAACAAACTTTCTCAGTATGACTTCACCTCGGCTCCCGTTAGGCTGTTCTGCCTTTGTTGACCCCACCCTCTATCTCTTAGCTATGTTCCAGTCATCGCTCAGTTCACACCTTCACCACAGAGAAATCCCTTCAGCTTGCATCGTTAACCACGCTGCTCCAGTATGCCCTCGGGTTGTCCTCATAATCATATTTCATATGTTGCATCTTTTTTTTTGTTAGAGAAAGCCAGTAGGTGTCAACATGAAACCTGGTTGCATTTTACAGCAACAGTTATGATTTTATAAAACTAACAAAATAGTATTTTAATACCTAAAGATAACCATGAAAAGCATTTGTAATTAATAACATATTTATAAATCTATGAAAAACTGTGACATGTATTTACATATATGAAGCATAAAATTCAGGACTTACCATCCCTCCGCCTCCGTGGTTTTTTTGCTTTTTTTTTTTTTTTTTTTTGCTTAAAAAGTAATGGTCTGGGGAAATTCATGTTGAGAAACACAACATTTTAAATTTATGTCCAGCAACACGAATCAATAGATTAAAAGTCGTGACTATATAATAACAGAGTGCCGTGAAACCAGGTTGTGATGTGGGTAACTTTCCATTTGACACATAAGCCTCCTTTCACCACCCTAATTAAATCCTTTCACAGATGGCTCCAGGCTGCTATAGCTGGTAGCTGTTCGCTGGGCTACACCTTCTGCTAATTCATTAAATTTGTGTGGATTATGGTCAATGCTGTCCTGGGCATTTTTAATGGAATTATCAGACAAATGATACAGATTGGTTTATAGTTAATGTACTGACAGAATATCAAAGACATCTGTGAAAACTGGAACCCTTTTGGAGAAGGTGGAACAAAGAGTCAGCTTATTACTGAGTCAGAAAGTCAGAACTCTGAAGTGATGTCCTTCCCAAGTTGAATGGATTCCAGCTAGAAAATTGGAAAAGCAAGAAAACATAGGATTCTATTTCCTTCTGAGCAAAATGCAGCAATTCGTGCTTCAGTAGCAATACAGTACAATGGTTTTTTTTGTTTGTTTTTTCAATGTTTCAAAACACTGTTACTGTGCTTTTATGGATAGAGCCTGAAACCCACAACAGTGACAGAAAAGTTTCATAGTTTTAATACTGTTTATGTTGGCTGAAGCCATCTTGGATCGCTAACCTGGGCGTGGTAGAGCTGCTCAGAGTTTCCGCGATGGATATGTGAGATGAGGAGGTGTTTTAGATGAAAATTCTGACATCTGACGTCCTCTGGAACATACAATGAATTAAATGATCCAAGCATAAACAGACAAATCGTAAAAAAAGAGACAGTGATAGTGTTATAAAACTTAAGTCAGTGTTGGAGGGTTAAGATAAGATAGCATTTATTATTCCCCACTGTTGGGAAATTCACAAAGGAAATTCAATTAGCTGCTAACTTCCACCTCTTGTATATATGGTCACATCTGGCTTTGAAAAGTTAAAGAACACATTGTTTAAAATGCTGCCAAAAGGGTTGAAAAACACTTTATCTTGCTATGTTATGTATGTGTCATAATGATATCCAGGAAAAAAGTAAAAATCCAGATTTATATAGTGATGGAAATAATAATAGTGTAAGAAAAAAAACTTACAGAACTCTAGAAACTCACTTTCTAGATTATAACCCAAAATAACTCATTATGTTCATTGTCTGCTTTAGCTCAAAAACCTTTTTAACATGTCCGATTCTGTATTTACTTACATAAAAAAATTAAACCAAATCAGAGTTAGTAATTTACTGTACACCTTAATTATATATTTTTTAAAGATTGAAATGTTTTGTATGAAAGCAAAACAGTTTTTTTTCATATTCCTTTGAATTAGACTAAATTAGTGTTAAACATATTTTCCATGAGAACTGCGCAAAATAAATAAGTTGTATGCTCTTAGTTTAAAATCGTTAATTCTAACAGAAAAAAAATGAAATGTGCTGTTTTACTACAATATGCAAATAGTTTGCCTTTTGAAAGAGAATTTAGCCTTCAGCTTTTACTTTTGCTTAAATGTAACTTAATTTTGTTTGTGGAACAACTGAGCCATACACAGTACAGGGGATTTACACGCCTGCATTATTGCACAGAAAAAATAGAGAAAATCCAACTCCGTCACAGTATCAACACGTGACAGAAAAGGAAACGCCTATAAAGAAAAAATTTGTTAAAAAAGGTTCAAAGGATGTGAAAATGTGAGTGGAAAGAGATGAAAAGGAATAGCAGGGGTGACGTTATCTTCCACTGTTCTCTGTCCCAGTGGTTATTGTTGTATGACTTTTTCTGAAATAAACTAGTTAAAACATGAAATATTTTCTCACTGAATTTAAACCCAAAATCAGAAGAGGAAGAATTTGGAGCCAAACATATTTACAAAGAATTTACAAGCCTCAGATGCGATATATGCAGATATATGCTCCGTATATGTTTCCTCAGACCTCATGAGTGGAACCACACTTGTCTTTGGGCCTTCATCTTTTTTTTATTTTTAAACTTGCAAAGTTTTGTGAACATAGGATGTTTCTATAGGGGACACAAAATATGCCCCTTCTGCAAATACCTTTCCAAATAAGCAGCTGAACTCAAGTGCTGCTAATCTCACAGTTCACAATACACACTTGTAAAAAATCAGGATTTTTGTCAATTTGTGACCAATAAATCATTAAGTTGACCTTAAAGACCTTGATGGACAGTCAAATATGTTATAGGTTGTTAACATGACCCCACCTTTCGAGGTTTTATCAGAATTCTTTTGAACCTTTTCAGGCTAGATAACCTTAATCTAGAAGGTAAAATGAGCACAAAATTTTCAGGCGCCTGTGCAGCCTCTTTTATGGAAAGGCCAAATGAACAGCAACTTAAGAAAACACGAGCAATAAGAAAAACGCTGCAAAAGCACACAAAACACAACGGAATTGGGAAAAATGACAATGGAAATAGGAAAAACGACAACGGAAATTGGAAAAACAAAAACAGAAATGTGAAAAAAACAGATTTCCAAAAGCACAAGGGAAGCGTTTCTGGGGAGACAATAACCTGACGGACCAGTTGCAGAAACCAAAATATGCTAAGAATTGCGCTGGGAGACACTTACAAGTAGTGGAGGATCTATCAGTTTTGTGAGGAAAGAAAAGATGAGAGGTAAGTGTGTTAACCTAAGTATTAGCCTAAAAATCCGTCATCAGTATTATATGAATCATGATAAAATACATCTACCATGTTTTGGGTTCCTCCCCAGAAACACTTCCCTTGTGCTTTTGGAAATCTGTTGTTTCCTATTTCCGTTGTCATTTTTCCTATTTCTGTTTTGTTGTTTCCTATTTCCGTGGTCGTTTTTCCTATTTCCGTTGTGTTTTGTGTGCTTTTGCAGTGTTTTTCTTTTTGCTGGTGTTTCCTTAAGTTGCAGTCTGTTTGGCCTCTCAGGGCCACCGTACTCTTTTCATGTAATAAATCTGTATGAGGGAGAAGGAGCAGACAATGAGCCTGAAAAATCATACTCTATGTATTTATTTCTGATTTCATAAAGTATTCCCTGTGATCCCTGCATACCGCGTTATCGCCCATCTTGAAAAAACTGCTGTCTGGAAGTAGTCACCAGTTGCGGGATGAGCAGAAAGCGAGAAAAACATATCGTGCACCATTCAATTTCTTTTTGACACAATTTGTCTACAGACATACCAAACATCTGCAAAATGACTCTAAACTACCTATTTGGTAGTTTCATCTACAGTAGCTTTCTATACACACACACACACACACACACACACACACACACACACACACACACACACACACACACACACACACACACACACACACACACACACACACACACACACAGAGCCTCACTGTCATTGCTGGTAATAACTTGCTAACAATCAGCTTTGTTTCAATTCAAATTATGGACCAATCAATCACCTGGCCTGTACCCGGAGAGGAATCTGATTGGCTGACAAGTGAAACAGAATGGCAGGCTGTGTGAAAGCTCAAATAGAGACCACCATGACTTTCAGAATTAATGTTCTCTGGTTGTAGCATCGTCAATGATTAAACACAGTTCACGGCCACACAGTCACTTTCTGACTTGGCCAATCGACTCTCTGTTCATTCTGAGACGCTTAATGACTCACGCACACAAAGACCTTTAGAGGCTGCTTTCAGTCCCACAGTAAAAAGAAACTAAAGAGAACTCTGGTTTCCTTTCAGGTAGTAGACCTATTTATGGTTAGCCGACTGAATGACGAGCAAAGACTTTAAATACAGACAACCTTTTCTCCAAGTGAACCCAGATCAGCAAGTTCAAACGTTTTGTTCGTATCATGATCTTAATACCATTTTAAAAAAACTGAATAGTTTCTTATTCTTCTTATTCTCCATGTTATCCCGTTTTACAGATTCTACTCAGTTAACTTCTTCCTGATGTGCAAAAAGCCATTTATTGGGAAGGAGTCTGAAAACCTGCTCACTGACAAAATGCACAAATTGTTATTGTGTATTTTGTCAATGTAATGTCATATTGTAATTGTTTATTTATTTAGTCATATAGCTCAAATGCAGTAGTATATGTGTTAAAGTGCTTCACTTGGTACTGGTGAGGAGGGAAACTAAAAGTAAAAGTGCATTTAATTGTAAAGCTTGTGAAGATAGTGATATCAGTGTCAGTTAAACAAACTGCTTCTGATGTACCGGAATGAGTCATCCGATTACAAACCTAGCTACACCAGGAAATGTTCTCAATTGTTAGAGAGACTCTGATAAAAGGTAACCTGAGGGCACGAACATATACAACAATGAAGGGAAATGCACACATTTTTTCAGGTACCTGTTCAGTTCCCGCAACGGTTCCCTAAAAAGAAGCACCTCAAACTTTTTAAGGAGAAAAATACTATAAAAATCTAATCAAAGTTCACTCCTGGTGAAATAAAGGTCAGTGTGATCAACAAATTCTTACTTGTTGTCCCTAAACATTGATATTATTTAGTTTTACACCATATATTTTTGTGATTGCCCTGTTTGAGAACCGCTGAGTTAATAAAAGCTTATTTATTATATATTCATTATTGAGTGTACTTGGAAACCAGAAGTCTACATCAGTTTGTTCAAACCAGGTGATCATGCACAGGTTGGTAAAGGTTGATAGCCTTCCTTCTGACCACAGCTCTTACCTGCAACACATCCTGAAAGTGTCTGATTTGTTTTTCCATCACAACTTAGAGGTGCTTCATCCGTCCGCAGCCTATAGTAGCTCTATGTTTTACAGCTTGTGTAGTGACTCACAGTATACGTAACGTCCTCCTCCACTGGCCAGTCAACTGCAGACAGTGAACAGCAATCATTGTGTCTCATTTCTCATGATAAAAGTAGCCACCTTCAGTTACTCCTTGACCCCACTGTGACACTTAGTTTCACATTGCTGGTGGTCTGAAGGACCCACGATACCTGCTGTTGTAATCTTTGTAAACGGCAGC
This sequence comes from Neolamprologus brichardi, assembly GCF_056152115.1. Classification (NCBI taxonomy): domain Eukaryota; kingdom Metazoa; phylum Chordata; class Actinopteri; order Cichliformes; family Cichlidae; genus Neolamprologus; species Neolamprologus brichardi. The sequence goes on from NC_142108.1 coordinate 21,666,666, forward strand.
ACACACCAAAAGTCACGTCACATTCGCAAGCACAAACCACGTTCAAGTGTAGTTTTGGTTTATCATGCATGTCACATGGGTGTCATGACCATCGGGGCTGGGTTTAATGTTTGGGTTTCTTTCACTGATATTTCAATGACATATATAAAAAGATTATTATTATTAATAATAATATAATAATTTTGAGAATAAAGTCAAAAAGTGGAGATTACAGTTGTCGTTTCAGGTCAAACAACTGCCACAGCTGTATAGGCTAACCTCTACAAAATTCCTTGCGCAGATGAGTTAGTGAAGCAACTTGATCAGCTATCTTATTGAGTCTTGTGATACAACATAGATCCTCTTAATGTTATGAGGGTTAAACATCAATATGCAATACATATATGCAATATCATAGAGGGCTTTAATTTGAACATTTCATTTTTATATTGACTATTATCCTGAAATTTCAACTTTGGCTTTGTATACATCAGTACATGGGCTCAGAGTGAGATGCTGTAACAGCTTGAAAAGAAGATACTTTATGTAGAAAAACAAATGTGTCTGAAAAACAAAACACATGAATAAAAACTGTTATGGTCTTGTTTCCTCTTTTGAAATCTTCTACAGCTATACCACCATCACTGCAAATGCTTTGTGTCAGGGACCAAGCAGTGAAGCATAAAGGACACAGGTGTTTAATTAAAAAAAGGGGTTTTATTGACCCCAAAATATGAAAATATATTTAAGAAAGCCAAAAAAATTTAAACAGGCAGACCAATAAAAGAGGTCAATTCAATAAACTAAACTCAGAATAACAATTAACAAAACCTCAAAAAAACCATAAGACAAACTGACCTCCTGAAATGACACAGGGGGAACTTAAATACTGGTTTAGCTAAACCAAATGACACACATGGGGGGAACTAAAATGGCTGCCATATAACCAACTAATACAAAACAATTAAACAAACATGAAACACCCCCCAGGCAATGAAGCATGTGGTTTTATCTAATTAGGCTGTCAGTGGTACTCAGCCCTTTGCCACACCTTTTGCCAGACAGGAGGAGAAGCCAAACCCCAGGTAACTCAAACAAAGAAAGATGTATTAATATAACATAAAACAGAACTTTGACCTTGCAGTGTTAATATATGTGCACGCCATTTAAACACTGGAAGGTGTGATGGAAAAATAAATACATTTAATAAAGAAACAATATTGAACAATAAGTAGAATATATTAAAGTAGTGACTGCAAAGTAAACTAAAGTGGATCAACTGGTGGTGAGGTGTGGAGCTTACCATGTGTGGCTTGCCATCACACTTTGCCTAAGTGGCAACGCCTGTCGCTCAGGAAAGTGTAGTGTAGCGCCCTCAGCACTGATATAAATGGTGATGAGGCTGTAGTGATGTCACTGTTCGTATTCAGCACGGCCAATATGGTGACCATAATGGGCTCTTCAGTGGTTGAGAGCCAGCATGGGCACTCCTTTGTAGTCTGTGGCTACTGGGCTTCAGAAGCCGACTCCATCACTCTGCCCTGAAACATTTTCTTCACAATCAGCATAATGCTTTCAATATCAGTCAGCACCATCTCGGATATTTGACTGACGCTGCGCATTTGTTTATCAACATAACGACAAGCGCTGTACTCATCCTTAACTGATAAACAAATTAGAAATCGGAAGCCAAGGTATTTCCCTTTCCCTTTAAAGGACCAATATGTGAGATGAGTGTGTGAGATGCAGCTGCTGTGAATTGTGTGCTGACTGTGATTAAGTAAATTTGTAAGCTTTTTTTAATATTTGCATATCTTTCAGTGTAACTGTGATCCTGATGACGGTCCCTCATCCTTCCTGTCATCACTGCAGCTGGTTCAAAAAAAATGAAGGTTACTAACTATTAATCCAAGTCAGAGCAAACACCTGCACTTTATAAAACATTAAAAGATGAAATTCAAACTCTCAAAGAAGGAAGTAACTTGTTATTCGGTAACAAAAAGTACTGTGAGATGCTTGCAGTACTTTTTGTTAAACTGGTAAGGTGCACATAGAGGAGCTCAGTTACCTCTTAACAGGCAAAAGATGAATCTTGTTTTATTTTTATTCTTTTTATACTTTTGCACATTCTTTAAAGTGAGTTGAAATCAAGCTAGAAGCTTATTTTTTACCCCCCGCCACCCCCGCGAAGAATATTTGACAGACAAAATTTGAATTTGCGAGAAGCCCTTCTTTATATAAAGTCCAGTCCATAGATAGTGACCAGTCATGTACAAATCCACACCTACAGCCTGTCAACAATCACCAGTTATGCTTACATACATTTCGTTGGACTGCTGGAGGAAAGCCGCCGACCTTGAACTTAGAATTATCTTGCTGTGAGTGGACAGTGCTAACAGCTGCTTATGTATGTATTTATCCTTCTTTCTATTTACGCAGCCCATAACCTGACTTACTCAAACAGATTGTTTGCGGTTTCCGGTGTTTCTTTTGCATGCCTTCCGCCGGTGTTTAAAATCACTATCAAAGTTTGGCTTGCTCTTAGTGTGCATGAGTTTTCTTCTTTTTTTTTGTGATGGATTTGTCATTTGTCTAGTAGTGACAAACTCCAGTAGTGCTCAGGTCATTAGTTTATATTAAAAACAAAACCACATGGTTTATGGTTTAATGATTTTGAAACTATGATTAAAAATAAAATGAGGAGAAGTAGCTCTTTGTAGATTTTGATTTTCGATTTGTTGGTCCCTTGAGAGGTTTAAGTAATAATCCCTTCCTTGAAACCAGAAGAAACTCCTCCTTAGGTTTCTCGTTTCATATGAAATACGTAACTTCAGTTGAACCAGAAACCTCGGGTGTGAATTTGAAGAAGCCATGACTGTGAATCAGCCCAAAAACAGGGTAATGAAAAAAAACATCACCTGACTCGCCCAGTTATTTTCCAGGGGGAAATGTTACCTCAAAAAACCCCAAACTTAAACCCATGAAAAACATGCAGATGAGGATGTGGGTGTTTTGCAGAAGAGAGTCTCTTGAGTACTTGTGGTTGTGTATCATTACAGGCACAAAAGATCCCCGTATGATCAGTGTTGTTTACTGTTAATCTGTCTGAACCCAGAGATTAACCTTTGATTGCTCTGTGGTGAAGGTAGACTATATTTCCATAAATAGCACCAAAAGTTTTAGTGAACTCCTATATGAGATAAGACACTTTTGCTATACATCAGATATCAGTGGAAAAAATGAACTGTATGATAATGGTACAAATGGAGTTTCACTGTTAATAGGTTTGTTTTTTAGTCAATTGGAAATATTTTATGTTTTAGTTCAAATGTTGAAGATTTCCCCATTGTTCAGCTAATCATGTGGCCTACTTTTAACCTCTAAAAACTAATGAGTGGTGCGTAATGACAAACATTCTTGTACATTTCATCCACTGCATTCTGACTTTATTTAGACTCTGAAGTTGCATTTTTAAGCCACTGGCCTCATTCTTCAAGGTGCTAATTCTACGGCAGATTTTATTATCAGGGAGTAAAATATCCAGTTTGGTCAAAGCCAATGGGATTGATCATTTATGCTCAAGTTACCATCAGAGTTTGTCCCACTGGAGGGTGGCATTTTATGGTGTGCAGGGGTTACTGAAAAGGTCTGTTTATACTCAAACCACAATCTCTTCCAAACCTAGTGGAAGTGCTTATATCTAACTGGTGGCAGTGAAGTTTGACAATTACAGAGGATGAAGACCTGAAACCAGGATGCGCAGGAGTCCGGAAAAGTAAAATCCAAATCATTTATCCAGATAGAGGTCATACACAGACAGTCGGCGAGGCACAGGGCAGGCAACAAAGGACATGTTCAAAAACCAGGCAAAAGGTCATAACTGCAGGGAATTACTGCAGAAATGAATGCAAACAGAAATCACAAAAAAGGTCATAAAGAGTACTGGAAAGCTTGAATTCAACAGGATGATTTGTTAACTGGTGAGTACAAAGTAAGTAGTATATGTACTGGGCTGTTAGCAAACACATGTAAAAGCCAAAACAGGAGAGACTTGGTGAACTTGAAGCAAGACTTCGGACAGTGTAAAAAAATTATAAATGACTGAATAAATGAAGAATTTACTTAACAGAAAGACAACTTTGTGACAGAAACCAAAAGTAAAAAGTCAGGGGAAAACAAAACAACAGCATTTGGAAAAAAGAAAAACAAAACAAAGTACAAACCACAGAGGTCCATACTTGACATGAACCAGTCTTGTGGCTAACCAACCTACAACATATGTCCCCACCACAGCTTTAACCTACTAATGTTTTTGTCTCTTGCAGCTAGTAAAGCTGTGGATACCAAATATAATAACAGGGAGGTGCTCGTGTCTAAGGCAGCATCATATTATATCCAGGAATAAGAAAATTCCTTTATATTAAAATTAAACCTTTTGATCTGAACATACAAACATATTACAAACCACCTCAACTGGCTTCTGTCAAGCCAGGATTCACAGATAGATTTGATGCTTTACTCTGAGCCCCCCCCCCCCCCCCCCCCATTCAATTTATATCAGTTTTATTTATATAGTGCCAAATCACAACAACAGTTGCCTCAAGGTGGTTTTATAGTATTAGGTAAAGACCCAACAGAGAAAACACTGAACACTCCAACAATCAGATGACCTCCCTATGAGCAAGGACTTTGACGACAATGGAAAGGAAAACCACTCTTTTAACAGGAAGAAACTTCCTCCAGAAGCAGGACAAGGGCAGCCGTTTGCCATGACCAGCTGGGGATGAGGGCAGGAAGACAATACAAAGACATGCTGTGGAAGAGAGCCAGAGATGAATAATAACTAATGATTAAATGGACAAATCAAACGCTATGTCAGTACACAAGGTCAGAGATTCACAGATTATACAGATGATGATGCCGAAACAGTTTGAAAAGATGGGACTTTTGGTGGAAAAAAACACCTTTTGCTTCCTGTTGTCAACTCATCTTTTCCTATATATGCACTGATGTGGCGGTATTATCTGAGTGCCCACACCTATTGTGTAGGAGAATACTGTTGCGGCTAACGGTGCCTTAACAGTGGTTGTGTGATGATCTTACCATTGGCGCGTGAATAATAATAATGGATTGGATTTATATAGCACTTTTCAAGGCACCCAAAGCACTTTACAATTCCATTATTCATTCACTCTCACATTCACACACTGGTGGAGGCAAGCTACAGTTGTAGCCACAGCTGCCCTGGGGCAGACTGGCAGAAGCGAGGCTGCCATATCGCGCCATCGCGGTAGGGTAAAGTGTCTTGCCCACGGACACAATGACCAGGACAGAGAGCCCGGGGATCAAACCGGCGACCTTCTGGTTACAGATGCGCTTCCCAACCTCCTGGGCCATAGTCAAAGGACCTTGCAAAGAAAAGCGTCTGGACTTCTTTAAGTTACTTGAAGACGTTTCACCTCTCATCCGAGAAGCTTCTTCAGTTCTAAGGTCAAATGGTGGAGAATCCCAGATATAAACCTGGTGGGAGTGTCCCATTGTTAAGTCTGTGTTTTGGCGTTTTGTCTTTTCACCCGAAAGACAAAACGCCAAAACACAGACTTAACAATGTGGTGTATGCTGTACAGTGCAGCGAGGAATGCCCAGACCTCTACACTGGAGAGACCAAACAGCCACTTCACAAGCGCATGGCACAACACAGAAGAGCCACCTCCACAGGACAAGACTCAGCTGTCCATCTGCATCTTAAGGACAAAGGACACTCTTTCGAGGATGCCAATGTTCACATTTTGGACAGAGAGGACAGATGGTTTGAAAGAGGAGTGAAAGAAGCCATCTATGTCCACTGTGAGCGACCATCTTTGAACAGAGGCGGTGGTTTACGACACCAACTCTCTGCCATCTATAATCCAGTTTTGAGATCCCTTCCCAGACACCTTAACGCCCACTCACACCCTGGGCCATCTGACCTCAGGAATTCGCATGATAAGGTGGGGCCAGGTTTCACAATGAACTCACCCGAAACTCTGGCTGATTGGGACCCACACCCAGTTCCACACCTTAGCTCAGGCGATTAGAGGATCATCAGGGGGTCCTTTTGTCCCTCTGTGGGGGGACACTCCCACCAGGTTTATATCTGGGACTCTCCACCATTTGACCTTAGAACTGAAGAAGCTTCTCGGATGAGAGGTGAAACGTCTTCAAGTAACTTAGAGAAGTCCAGACGCTTTTCTTTGCAAGCTCCTTTGACTACGATGACCTGGATGACTGAGAACCTTCACAGACTCCTGGGCCATGGTCGCCCGGTGAAGTGACATCCAAGCAGGCATACCTGGGTCTTAAGGCTCATACACCCTTCAAAAGAAGCTCATGTCTTTCTGTCTGTTGCATTGAAAGTTCAGATACTTGCACTCCTACTACTGGAACACAACTCAAGTTAAGAACTATGTTGTCCTCCCAGCTGTTTCACCCTTGGCTGAAAAACCCCTGCGCGCCCCAGTGCCCCCAGTGCTCCAGGGTGTTGATGAAACAAACAGAATGAGATAATCTGCAAAAAGGAGAGACGAGATACTGAAACCACCCATGTGTTCACTCTCCATAACTTGGCTGTGTTTACAAATTGTGTCCATTAAAAATTAACATAAGTTCAATTAAGAATTAGTGACAAAGAGAAACTCTACCAGAGTCAAAAAGTTACTAGCAGGACAGGTGACTCACAGAAAACACATGACTAACATTTCACTTATGTTTTTCACTTTATTAACTAAAAACCAAATGGCACCTAGCAAATGTCATTCATGCACTAATAATTAAACGACATTAAATTTGACATGCACAAATATAATATATAAAGCTCCATTTACTGAAGAAGAATGTCAGTGCGACCAAAACTATACCTCTGAGTTGAGATTTTTTCGCCCAGTAATATGTTTTATGTGGAACAGGCTTCCCAGACACTAAATGATTAAAAACACAATGCATCCCAGAGTAATTGTTGCTGGATATAAAAGTTACACTCTAAAAGACGTTAAAGACTTGGAGCACTTATAGTAATGTTTGTAGAGTTAGTTCCACAAGAAAGGAGCATCATCTCGGGTCCAGAGTGTCCAAACACTAAGGATGGCAAATTCTGAATAATGAAAAAGTGTATTTCATTAATAAATAGTATGTCTATTTTGGTTTCTTTAATGAATACACGCTGACTTTAACTTGACATTGCTGTACATTTCTGGTCAGGTTTAATCATTAATAGTCTGCTAATGTTGTGCCCCATGAATAAGGAAGTGTTCAAGAAGTTCAGTTTACCAGGATGTTGATGTAAACCTTTTAAAAAGTATTTCCTGTTAACGTGTTTCTGGTTAAGCAGAAGGATGTTAATAATAATACAAAATGTTTAATCTGACAACAAAAATAACCAAGAAATGGAGGTGTTTACTGGCCAAGGAGGTGTTTGAGAAGAAAATGAAAAAGTTTGTGTGCGCATGTCTCTGTGTGTTGAGTCATATGACTATGAGAATATGTGGTTGAATGTGTGGTGAAGACATCTCTGTGTGTTTGTGTGTGCGTGCTACACATGAATTTGTGTTGTATTGATGCAGCAAACCATCTGTCAAAAAACTATTAAAAAACAAATCCACAACAAAAGCAGTTGTACGACACATAAGCCAAAGCTACATCTGTGTAAAACAAAGAAACACAGGAAGGATGTCTTTAAAGTGGATTTAAGCATTTTTTTGTTTGTTTTTTTGTTTTGTTTTGTTTTATAAATAAATCCTCTAAACTCTATTCAAACCACCAGCTGGTTCTGTTGCTAGAGCAAAAAAGCCATCTGCTTGCTTACAGTAGAAAGTGAAGCGCTTTCTTTCTTTCTTTCTTTCTTTCTTTTTTTTTACAATAATGCTAAACAGGATAATCTGCCTCAATGCTGCTTGAAATCCAATCTGGTGACAATAGAACTATGTTTCTATCTCAGGAACTGTTCTCATTGTGCATCTGTCAGCATAAAACAGCATTTCAGCCAACAGTTACAGAGGTGAGTATTATCAACTCTGTGTTAGCCTTAATGCCATATAGTCATCAGTTGGGTTTATCAGCACATTATATGAATATTTTGCACTTTTTTTTGTAGCAAAGATCTGTTAATGTAATCAGTTGTGGTTTTTATGCCCAGATTAGTCCATTAGAGCGACCATAAGGAGCTCCATGGTGCGCTTGGAATAATTCCACCCACTCTGTGCTTTGTTTATGTGCCTACACCTTCATGAACAGTGTGCACAGCAGACCACAGAAGGAACCTTCATTGTTGGAGCATGTATACATTTTCCAGATACCATATGAATATTCCTGGACTGGATTAACAGTTACAAAGCTCCAGGATTCCTGTGTGTTAAATAACATCTTATAATTCTATTTCTTATAAAATATTAAATAAAGCACAAAATCCACCCATCTTCCATCATTTATACAGTTTCGGGTCAAAAGGGCAGAACCCCCCCCCACAACCTCCAGCTCTTTTGGGGGATTCCCAAGGCATTACCAAGTAAGCTGAGAAATATAACATCTGCAGTGTGTCCCAGGTCTGCCCTAGGGTCTCCTTTCATCTGGATATTCCTGAAGCCTTACTGAGGACCAGTAGCTCATTTTATTAATCCCCCCATCCTATCTCCAGAGCTGAGCCAGATACTGTTTGGATGCATGTCCACATTTCTACCACCCGTATCTGCCTTTGTATTCTTACTATCAGTGAGCGTATGAAATGAAATTAACCACTAAATCAACAGCTTTGCCCTCTTGCTCAGATTGTGCTCCATAACAGACCAGTACAGTGTCTGTATAAAGGACCCATAATGGTTACCACATTGGTTGTGTTGTTCATGAACACTGATGTCACCACAATCACATCAGCATTTATTACCAGTGCTGAGGCTGCAGGTACTCATCACATTATTCTCCTAAATGATAGGTATCACCATTCAGACAAAACCTTTGCATCCCTGCTGTTATAGGAGTAAAAGAACTGGAAGCAAAGAATTATCAAAGTTTTGTTTGTCCAGAAAGTCTGTTCAAGCTTTTTTCAAGTTCTGTATTGTTGAGTTTTTGCACTAACATCTCATGGAAATGAGACGATCATACAATCATGTCCTCAGTCTTGTGGCAGAACCCATGCTGCAAGGCTTATTCTAAAACACACTCTCATTTTGGAGAATGCAAACTCAACAACAAACACTGACTATGCAGGAAACCAGACTACCTTGGACGACACACGTAAATGTAATGTGCACGTACTTTGTCAAATTCCAAATTATTTAAGAACATGTGTTCATAACAATGATTTTTAATGTATACTGTGTATGTTGACATTAAAACTCCATTCAGAAACCCTGAGTGGACTTTTTCCTCTAAACTTTATTTGCAAAAACATTCAAGATGCTATTTTTGTTTGAAGTACAGTTCACTAGAAAATGCATGATCTGGAATCAAGCAAAGAATTTTTGATGATCAATCGTTCAGTTGTTTTTTTTAGCCCCGCCCACTAAAGGCTTCCTAGACCAATGGCTTTTCTTTCTGCACAGCAGCAAGTATTCAGAGAAGTGTTCTGAAAAGTGAAAATGCAAAACTGATGATCTAAAACTGATCTATTGATCAAGAATGTATTTGTGTCAGTGTGTTTAGTTTTCTGTTTGATATGGTGGAAACTTCACAGTCCGGTTAAGTTCTGACGTTGGAGGGGCTTCCATTGCAGACAAGTGAAACTCAGTGAAGCTTAAACCACACATACACAAACACATACCCCACGTCTGTTTCTATATGCTTAACCACCATTACATACAGTATGTGTACACTCTTAGCACAGAGAAAGTTCCCCTGCTGTATTTTCCAGCTCGTGAGGCTCATTCAGTGACTCACAGACAGAGTGAAGAAAACCACACTGTCAGTCTGGGACGGCCTTGGGTTTTTTCAGTTTCAGCTCCCTGCTTTGCCACTAAAAATGGAGAAAATGAAGAATCGATAACCTCTCTTAGGTCTGCCAAAGGACCCCTGAGGAAAGTGGTAAGCCCCTCACTGTTTATGGGAGTGTGACTGGTGCTCTACAGCTAAGGTCAAATTGTTTTTGAAGTGGGTTTCTTTAGGCGTTTGGCTCCATTTGCTTCCATTTGAAGAGTCTTTCAGTCTTCTGTTTTGGGTAAATGACATTTAAAGCCCAGCAAGCAGCCACAAGTAATTTCCCTGTTATTCTATCAGCAGGTACACATGACACAGGTTTCCAAGAGCTTTAATGAGTGTCTGGGGATGAGGGGGGATTACAAAGAAAATCAAGTAACAGTTTTTTAACTAAAATGTACAACTATGTTATAGTGGTGAATGCTAATATTAAACCTGACCAAAGTTTCAATAAATGAGGTCAATGTGTAAATGAGTCAAAAGGTCAGACATCAGAATGCTCTAAACAACAGTCTTGTATGATGTAATAGAACAAAGATGAAAGCTCATGTATATAACCCTCCTCTCGTGTTAGGGTCGTCACCGACCCATTTTAAATTTCAAATGCATAAAACAAATCACAAACATTTGTTTATTGTATCAAGGCTTTTTGACTTTGTCAGGAACCTCTATTTCTACAAAATAAAACAAAAAAAAATATTTTCACTAAATTATAAAATGCCCTAGTTGAAATTATGACATTTGTGTTGTTAGGGTCGGTTTCGACCCAGGTATAATATTATGAGTATAAAGCAATAATTAAAGCCAAAACTGAAATCATAAGTGCACTGTCAACTAAAACATTGACAGCAAGCTCCTCTCCTAATCATATGAGATTTAGGGGATTCTTATTTTGCGTGTTTTTTGCAGCATACCTGCACAAAAACAAAACAAAATAAAGACGGGACATGTCAAGACATGTGAGGTGAATTCACTCATTTGAGTGGCCATTTGACTTCCAGAGTGCACATTTACAATTTGCAGCATACAAAAATGAGAAGAAGATTCACAGTGAGCCAAGTTCTGCATCATATTTTTGGTGAAAATGAAGGAGAGGACACAGAGCAGCATAGCGATTCAGATGGGCAGGTTTCTAGGAGGAAGACAATGTGGACTATCATCCAGAAGACACAGACACATCTGATCATTTTCTGGGCAACGATGTCACTTCACACATTTGATATCATTTTGATTCAGGAGTCCTCAGATTTGAGACCAGACCGAGGTCTGACAAGCTTGCTCCCATCAGGGATGTCTGGGAGAGATGGGTGCAGCTTCTTTCCCTGATGTTCATCAGCCAGAGGTGACAGTGGATGAACGTCTTGTCCACTTTTCGAGGAAAATGCCCCTACCGGCAATACATACCCAGTAAGCCAGGGAAATACGGCAGAAAAATCTGGGAAGCCTGTGATGCAAAAACCAAATATGGCTAGAATGTACAGATTTTCACAGTCAAAGCTGCGAGTGGCACCCCTGAGAAGAAACAATGAAAATGTGTGGTCCTCGATGTGACCTCTGGACTGCAGGATCACAATATCAGCTGTAATATTTTATTTTTTACCAGATATGACCTGGGACAAGAACTTCACAAAGGAAACTTCACAAAGATGTAGCTGTATCATTGGGAAGTGATAAAAAGCCCACAATTACCCACGATTATAACCAAAAGAAAGGAGGAGTGGACTTTTTCTTTTTTTTCAGTTTATATTAAAGGTCTACTGCTAAAAAACAACAATTTTATTTGTCTTTTCTTGATGTAAATATCTATGGGTCGAAATTGACCCGTAACACCATAGATGTCATTTTAGTAATTAATCTTAAAATGAAAAAAATCAATAAAACAGATTTATTTAAGAGATGTGTCCTATACCCCTCAGTAATAGTCAGGTAACACAAAAACCTTTTATTTATTAATATGATTCTCTTGAGGTTAATTTTACAATTTTTTTTTTATCGAAATCGAGGGGTATAGTGACAAAAAAAGACCCACAGGCCCACACCAAAAGTATTAAAACCAACATTTTCATGGATAAGGAAGCCTAACAAGATAACCAAGAGATGAGAAACAAATTGGATGATCACTTATTGTTTTTAGTGTATTTTATAACTCATTTAATTCACGGGTCAAAACCGACCCGTTAACACAAGAGATGATAACAGAAAGCTAACACAAGAGGAGGGATAAATGGATAAGTGTCAGCTAGTAGGTGTGAATTAAACGTTTTGTTGTATTTGACATTTTTAGCCCCTGAACCATAGCAAACCCTCGTTCATCTGCAGTGAGTGTAGGCTGTCAGTTTGCTGTTTACCTCAGCTGTTAATATGTTGGGTGAGAGGTGTCCACGTCTGTTTACTCTGAAGCTGTAAAAGGATATGGCCGATATGGACTGCCGAGTGGCTGGTGAATAGTGGTGTGGACCCAAAAGGAGACGCACAAGAGGGACGATCAAACTTAACGAACTTAACGAAATCCAATGGTGACAGGGAAGTAGAAATGGGAGACGAAACACAGACATTACTAAGGAACAAATACAGAGGACATGAAGGCTAAGGAGAACACAAATACATACATGTATGTATGAACATACATGACAAACAGGGGAGAGAGAACGAAACACGAGTGAAATGTAAACAGGAAGGGGAGACGAGACATAACCGAAAAAAACATACGCAGAGAACACGACAGACTCTGACAGGAGACACAAGGATGATACAGCGACAGGAAACCATGGAAACAGAAATAGTACTAAACAGAACAAACACAGGACTCGTTCCATACTAAATAATGGAAAACGTTATAATACAAAGAAGTCACAAAACTCAAAAAGCTTGTTCATATCACCCAGAACGGTGACACGGACTCGTGCATATCTGCAAATAAGTCTTCCTCAAACAATGACACTGTAATTGATCACTTTGTCTTATGCAATAAATATATAGTTCGCAAAGAAGAACAATAAACATATGAATTCTTATTCATGTATTTGGTGTCTATGAAGAACTGTTTTTGCCTTCTTGGATTATACACTGACATAATGAAAATAAAACCAATTACAGGACAAATTAACATACATGTCTGTGTGAAGCGAACAAGAGCCAGAGGCCTGCAAAAGCCACCCATATAATGTTCATGGGTAACATGTAACAGAAGAATGATTCTAACTTTGACAATAGTCATTTCATGGAGTGTATCAGAACTCTTGAACATGAAGTAAACACGATTTTAACTAATATAGCTAGTAACTTCATAATTAGTGGAGTTTATTTTCTCATGATGTTTCTTTTTGTGGGGGACTCTCATTTCCTATAATGCAAGTTGATAGCATCTTTTTTTTTTTTTTTTAGATCTGGCCTACATGGTAAACACCCACATTTTAAACTCTACACCTACCTGCTTTGCAGCACTTACTCTGCATCTAAATTGTGTAGTTTCCAAACCCGGCACTGTGATGTCAAGAGTCATTTCCACAGACCTTCTCCAGAACTACAGAACACACATTGTCATTTCAAAGGCTCCCTATGACTAAAAAACGGACTTTCATGGGTGTAGTGCCCCTTTAATGCATTCAGATTTTTGAATTTCTCGCCATAGAGATGCTTAGGTTAGAAGGTTTCTCGTGGAAATGAGATTGTGCATAGACCTAGAATTGGGGCAGAGGCATGAGAGGAAACAGAAGTAGGCGTAGCAGAACATCCTTCTTTTACCTCCACAAACAAGATTATCTGACTGATTTGGTTTGTCCTTTGGTTAGCAGAGTCCCGGATCAGACAGTCTCGATCATTGTGTCCTTGGGCAAGACACTCCACCTACCGCCTACTGGTGTTGGCCAGAAGGGCCGATGGCGCGTTATGGCAGCCTCGCTTCTGTCAGTCTGCCCCAGGGCGGCTGTGGCTACAACTGTAGCTTGCCTCCACCAGTGTATGACTGGGTGTGTAAAGCGCTTTGGGGGGACTAGTAAAAGCGCTATACAAATATTTACCCTTCTTATAAATGCTTAACCGTTAGGGATTGATCTGAATCCAGATCTGAAGCCAGGAACTTTCTAACGATTGTTTACCATTGCAAGGTAGGACAAAACTGGACCAAATTTTGTGTCATGCCTCACCAATAAATATCAAATGGAAATAAGAACAAACTAAGAGACAACATTTTGATGTTCTCAAGAAAATATCATATACTACTAATCATCTGTTTTTCTAAAGTGTTGGTGTTGCTGCTCAGTTCACTGTGTACAGACCTTCCAGTAACAGATCTGCCACCCAGTTCGGGTCCAGTTTGAATATTTGGAAAGTCTGAGGTCTACAGGTAATAATCAAGAGAAACGGTTTAGTTTCTGTATAAATGATGTGCACAGAATTTATAAATATACTCTCAGAGTGAATGGGCATTCATTCTCTTACAAGAAGCCACAAAGTGTGTGTCTAATCGCGAATGTGTGGTTTCAGTATGAGAAAGCACAGTTTCACAAAGCCTTGGAAGGTTGAATGGCTTGCAGGTGTGAATTTTTTTCTTTTTTTTTTCTAAGTAATATTATTATTAGTCGTGATAAACTGGGAGTGCAATTCTTACTGAGAAACTTTGCAAAATGTGATGGTTGATGTAGGAAATGTATAAATGGACATATAAAAATATACACACGCAGGTTATTTGACTTGAGATAAAACAGACAGTTAAAAAGACCAGCTTGTGTTTGAAAGAAAACTCTACATCAGGGCTCCCCTCGTCAAAGCATACATCAAAGAGCCCAAATGTGTTTATCCATGTAACAGCCCTCCTTTAAGTTTACAAGTGGTTAACTTTCCCTTTAAGGAACTTGTGTGTGACGTAGCTTCCCCCTTGTTGAGGAAAGTTTGAGACAAGAATGTATTAGAAGTAGGTGCAACCACTAAGGAGTTTACACCCACATTGGTGACTGGTGATACTGTAACAAACCACATTTGGTCTCTATATTTATTTCTGCATAGGTGCTATTATAATGTGTTCACAACACATTAATCTAGAGGTGAATGATTCTCTGTCTTCTTCCTCATCATCGAAGAGTCTTTACTAGGTAACAAGCTAAGCTAGAGTAAAGCACTGTTTTAACTTCCATCCATCAATCCATTGAGCGAATCCAGCTGTCTTAGGGCGAGAGGTGGGTTACACCCTGGACAGGTTGCCAGTTTGTCGCAAGGCTAACACACAGACACCAAGTAGTATAATATTTGTCTGTGTGGCAACAGACTGTTTGTTAGTGCATTATAGTCTATGATATTACATTCATTTCGTTGATGTAGGTCTAACATGTGTCAAACAGGTATGTCTAACCATACTTTAAAGTTACAGTGTGTGAAATCTTACTATTAGATGTCTCTTGATTGCAGATTGCAGCCAACTGAATTATTTTTTCTTACTCCTCCCATCTCAGGTGCATAATCTTAGCTACGCTTGCTGCTGCAGAACTAACTCTTGCACTCTGCTGTAGTGTGTATAGGCTCTTAGTCTGCGGTTTGTCTCTGCTGGTATCCACATCTATTTACTCTCAAAGAAACTGTAAAGTTTTGTGAATGGAGTCTGCAAATCAATGAACCAGTGAAGTTTGCTTCTGTCTAGTGTCAGCAATACTGACATGAGTTGTCAAGGACATCCCTGGGTAAGCTTTGCTATTAGATGCTATTAGCTGGCATTAGTGAAACGTTCTTAAAAGTGCATCTAACATTGTTCAGTTTGGAAACTTGGTGAATACATTTTCATACAATGTGAGAAGCTAATGAAAGTGTTCATCATAGGGAAAGTGTGATTTTTTAGGACACTCAAACCTAGCATTAGCTTTCAGAGTGTTAGCTTATAACCAGCTTTTGTTGTTTAGCTCACCAGAGAAGGGAGGGGGAGGGTTGCATGTTCTGCTGACAATCTGCTGACAAAACGTAATTTTGACAACACTGGGAGTAAATAGGCGTATTTATACACATTTCTCTGTGTTAGACTCCTTACCTCCGTTCAGGAGAAAGAGGACACTGTTTCCAGGTCCAGGAACATCTTATTATGATGAGACATAGGTATGATCCTTCTGATCATGAGTCTGAAAGAGCAGACACTAATTAAAATTTGCTCCCACAGCACCCAAATACCTGCAAGTTTTCTTCTCCTCAGCCTTCGTTGTACTACGTACGGGACTGGTTTCTACCCACATAAACACAGTTGGGTGAAACAGCAATGTTCATTTCACTCTTCTCAAGGTGGAACAGCAACATGTTTATGAGAGTGCAGTATTCTTATTTCTTTTTGAATAAACTCAAAAAATAATAATTGACTGTACCCTTAATCTATTTAATGGGTATTATGGATGAATCAAGAAGTGCAACATATTCCATGTTTATTTTAGCCTCCCAGTTCTGTAGAAATAGAAGCTCAGATTCATTAGTGTTTCTTTCATTCCATGTGTGCACACATGCATCAACACTGTCATTACAAATGTGGTCCAGATCTTCATGCGGCTAAATCGAGTCACAGTTTGCTGTCAGAACATTTAGAAGTTGTGCAGCTGCTAGATGAAAAAAGAACATGACACAGATGTGTTTGCCTTAACAAACAAACAACAAAAACTTCTGAGGGGAAATGACTTCCTGTACAGTGTGAAAAATAACAGCTGAGAGCCTGCTGATTCACACATTAGAGTTTGATCCACATTAGATATTTTTACAGATTCAGAGCCATGGTGTGTGTGTGTGTGTGTGTGTGTGTGTGTGTGTGTGTGTGTGTGTGTGTGTGTGTGTGTGTGTGTGAGAGAGAGAGAGAGATTTGATAGAAGAATGTGTTTCCATTTCTTCAACTCTGTATGATAAAATCAGACAGAAAATTGAGCTGATACTTTTGTTCTTTTAGTTGTGGCTTAGTTGAATTCTTTACCACATTTACATTAAACTTATTGTAAACTTACTTATTCTTAGGTGACTTGAGGCAGCTGTTGTTATATTATTATTATTATTATTATTATTATTATTATTATTGTTGTTGTTGTTGTTGTTGTTGTTGTTGTTGTTGTTGGCACAATAGAAATAAAAATAATAATCATAATATTTAATATATATTATATATTATATGCCTCTGTCCCTCTGTCTCTCTTGCTGCATTGAGCATGTGTATGACAAAAGAATTTCCCTCGGGATGAATAAAGTTCTTATCTTAAATAAATACAAAAATGTGATTCTAAGTGTATGTGAGTGACTGTTCTTTTCCTCCAGTTTACATTTTGTCTTTTTGGTAGCCCTCTTTTACCCCCACCCCCCTTTTTAGCTCCAAATATCTCTCTTTTTTTCAGTGTTTGGGATCTGTTCATCTCCACGTGGAGACGTGGAGTTCTCGGCCACCCATTGGCTGAGAACTTCGTTAAATGCTATTGGCTGGAAGACGGGCTCTTCTCTCTGCCATTGGCTGTAGGGGAAATGGTTGACCTTGCCCCTTATACTTTTCTCACATGCAGTGGCACACTTAACATACAGGAGTTAAGACTTGGTACAGTTTGTGTGTTTGCTTCTTGGAAGTCTTGACTTTTTAGAGTTCAACAGGTGGTCTGACAGGCAGTTTCACTAACTGTTCATGTTTACTCCAATAATGTGATTTTTAACCGAAGCAACCACATGACAAAGCCACACATACATCCTTGTTCTGGGGTGTGTTTACTAGTACAACCTATTTGCTCCAGTTTGCAACAGTTTTCTGGTTCCTTTCCCACGATGCATGGCATCCTGCGGAAGTTTAAATTCTCAGTTAGAGCCATTTCCGTGTGGTTAGGTGTATTTTAAAAATGTATAGTTTTTAAAAACAATGTAGGAGCCACTGTGGTTAGTTTTTATTTGAATGTGATCTTGGGCTATAGATGCAGGTAGATCCATTCTTTGTTTCATTTTCTAATCCTTTGGGGCTTAACTTTTAAATACTGGTATGTGTTATTTATTTTATTTTTCCATTTTCTTCTGCCTATATGGGGTTGGGGGAGGGGGCACTAGAGCCTATGCCAGCTACCACAGGGCAAGGCCGGGGTACACCGTGGACAGGTTGCCAGTCGGTCACAGGTATAACACAGAGAGACACATGGCAATCTAGATCTGTGTGCCATTTATAATCACCAATTAACCTAACCCTACCAATTGCATGTCTTTGGATTGTGGAAGGAAGGCAGAGTACCCAGAGAGAACACACGCGAACACAGGGAGAACAGAAAGGCCCCAGTCAGTGGACAGTGGAGTCAAACTCCAACAGTGCTAACCACACTATCTATTTTATTAATTTTGCAGTTTTAGCTATTAGTCTGGTGACTTTGCTGCTAATAAAGGATCATCATGTGTGCTGACTGAAATCCAAGCACCTAAACCATACAGAGTTCTTCCAGTAATGTGAACGTGTCTGACGGACAGTATTTAAGGACAAATATGAAAAATATCCCATCAGTGGTTTCAAATATTTGTGAATGCGATCCTTTGTACGAATCCACAAAACTCTCTAGAGTTGATGTCAAAGAGACAAAAGGTGTTGTGATATTTCCTTTTCTTTTCTGTTCTCTTTATTCATTGCCTCTGTTTTCCAAATTGTTCAAATGAAAATGACTATATCTGCAAATGTCAATTACCTCCTTGTTATTCTTCTTTTAAAGATAAGACCATCATAACAAATAATAAATGGTTTTTCCTGCTTTTGTCAACTTTAAGAGGAGCTTTGTTATGTGAATAAAAGTGGCATTGGGACAAGAACTTTAAACTTTAAAGGACTGGAAAATTAGCAACTTTTCATACCAGTCATTAATATATTTATTATTTCTTAAACTTTAAGAAAAACTCTACTTGAAAAAAAAAAACTTTTACACTGTAAGATTTTGGAGAAATTTTTATGACCTTTTGGTAAACAGCTCAGTGGTGAACATGAAGAGGAAAAAAAACCCTTTGAATTATATGAGGGGAACAGAAAGAACAAGTGAGTTTTAAAGAAAGAGGAAACCCATTGTCATCTCTTTTTGCTCAGCCCCCCTGCCTCTCCTGTCAGCCCCATTGTCCTCCATCATAATGGAGACTGTTTGATCATCTTAAAAACTTCTGATTACCAGTCAGGACGCTTTTTCAAGGTCAGACCTCAAAACAGACCCAACAATACAGAACAGAGAGGGAGTTCCTCTGAACGGTTTGGGCCCCTGCAGATTGTAAAGGCCACAGCTTTAAGGACACCCCCTTCCCTTTCTATACCTTTTTCCAAAAACACATTGGAAATGCGATGCTGCCGAGGATCATAGCTGTGAGTGGTGGGGGGGGCAAGAGGAATGGGCGACATTCCAGGAAAAAATGGCTGCTTCTTGGAAAAAGAAAAAAAGATGGCACATGCTATATGGGGGGAAACAATGTGCCATTTTTTTTGTGGGATCTACGCTGGATATAAGTTTTCCCACAAAGTGGTCTATTAAACCAGGACCATATGTTTGTGAAGCCATTTGATGGGGATTTTTAAATGCTGCAGTTGGAGAATGAAAGCTTGGTTTGTGTCAGTATTTAATAGTCTATATTTTTTAAAGGAAAATTGTTCTTGCATGCTGGTGCAAAAACATTGGTAGCACTGATTTGTTACAATATATGAAAAGTAGCAGGGAGAAAGTTTTGCATATTATATTATAAAGATTTGCATGCCAGTTGCAAGTCTGGTTAAAGTCTGTGGGAAAACCTGTTTACACAAGACATCTTTGAACTTGAAAGTGTTTGTGACTCATAAACTGTAGGGCATCATTTCACTGTTGGGGGAAATTACCTCCACAGCAATAATTCTCTTTTTGTCCCAATATGGATGAAGTAAAGAGTACCACTTTGCCCTTTTAAGTGAACCAATATTATTTCAACACTTTCAATATTTAAAACCATTAATAGTATTTAAATGCCCAGATTAGTAAGACAGGGCTGGCTGGTATGTCAAGAAAAGTCACAGTTCATTTAGCTGGAACAGGCAGAGTTTGATGACCTTTCAACTTGAAAGGATGATGTGGTCACGCTGTTTTAATTGCATTTGCACGTCTTAAAATTCACTCACAATAGAAGACTGACAGAGAAAAGAGTGAATGACTTCCAAATGTGGTTAAGTTAAAGGTCATTTTCCCTTATAGCATGTAATACCAGGTGTAAACTGAGTGTGCATACTACACACTAAATGCAAACTGAATTAAGATTTGTTTTGTTTTTTGTTTGAAGGGTTTTCTTTGTTTTGTTTTTTCTTTTCTTTTCTTTTCTTTTCTTTTGGGATCTCTTTTATATAGCGACACGTGTCCTACTGCTGTTTTTCTGTTCCATTATTGGGCTGCAGCCAAAAACTTTTCTTTCTTTCTTTGTCTTCCCATACAGAAACCTTATATGGGGTCTAGAAAACTTTAAGTCTCTACTTGGGGGTAGTACATAATGTTAGTCCAAGGGTTTTGTTGCTGACCAGTAGCTGCCAGTTTCTGTGGTATCCCTTAAAGTAAGTAAACTGATTATTATTTGTCATTATTATTGGAAAAATGACTCCATGATAATTCATATTGGATGAAATTCTGTAAGTAATCTGCCTGACCAGACAAGATGACTGCCAAGTGTGAATACCATGAAAGTCTTTACTGAGCAGATTTGACCAATTATCAAAATGCGCTTCAAATGTGTATTTATAAATAAGGATACCAAATATATATGGGGGGCACATTGGTATGGTGGTTGGCAACGTTATCACACAGCAAGGAGGTCCTGGGTTTGAATCCACCATCTCTGTGTGGAGTCTGTGTGTGGAGTCTGTGGGTGTCTGTGTGGAGTTTGCATGTTCTCCCCGTGTTTGCGTGAGTTATCCCCAAGTACTCCGGCTTCCTCCCACAATGCAGAGACACGCAATTAATGGCGTTAGGTGAATTGGTGATTCTACATTGCTCATGGGTGTGAATGGTCGTCTGTCTCTCTGTGTTAGCCCTGCAACCTGATGGCAACCTGTTCAGGGTGTACCCTGCCTGTCATCCCAAGGTAGGTGGGATACACCCCAGTCCCCTTGTGATGCTGTTAAGGATAAGTGGAAGAGATGGATGGATGGATGGATGGATGGATAATAAATATATAAAATTTATCAACATGTAGTTTCGACCAAGTTAACTGATTGCTTTAAATTTCAATTGATACTTGGTGAGAGCATCATGATTTAATTGTTGTGCATGAATGAACTGTTCTCTCTCTTTAATTAAGTTAACAAAATTAATTTGAGTAGCAAATGAACAACAGTAACATCATTACAAATCAGCTTTAGCATGTTTCCCTCCCTGTGTGTTAAAAGAGGTCAGTGTTTGTTGAGTTTGCATGCTAACAGTTAGCAGAATAACTATTTTAACTGCATACTCACACTAACATTAGTGTCAGGGTTTACTGCTTATAGATGTTAGCATCTAGGCTGAAATGGTTCTCTATTTCCCTTAAACACACACACACACACACACACACACACACACACACACACACACACAGTGTGTTTGTATCCTTACTCCATCATTCTCCCTGTAATTTCACAGGCTGTTAGAGAACATTTAGACACACACACACACACACACACACACACACACACACACACACACACACACACACACACACACACACACACACACGTACTACAACTCTATAAAACCCACAGTTGGGCCCTCTAATTTTATAGGTAGTCAGCAGGACACACACAAACATGATCTCCTCTGTCCTCAAAGCCGTCCCTGTAATTTTACAGTGTTATGTTGAATTTATACACAGAGATGGATGGATAGAGTTAAAGTTTTGAGAAAAGGGTTTCTGTTCAACACAGTCATCCTCAAAGTACATGTTGTCCTCTCAGAGCAAAAGCCACACACCAGAATTTTAAGACCTGCTGAGGACCAAATTATTTTTATTTTGCCCCGATGAGTAAAATCTTATAATTTAAAGACAGTATACAATGAGTTTAAACTGTCCGTCATTTCTGTAATCTCAGGGGCAGAGAAAGAAAACATTTTCATTATAATCTGAATCTGAATATAATCTTTCACTACCACAGACTGCTTTTTTTAATACCTAAGATTTTGACTCTTTTGCGTTACTTTTTGTAAATGTTCTGCAGTTCTCTAGAAATATTAATATTAATACAGAAACTGAAGATCAAGTGTGGCATGAAAATTCTGTTTTTGTTCATTTGTTTAATGGACATCTGGTGGTTTTCATATGATTAACAATTTCCCCATTTCTTCACTGAAAAAATTACAACTCCACCCATGAACTGTCCCTTAGAGGGTGGCACATGGATATGAAAATATCACTGTGGTTAACATGTAGGGTGAAGAATACACCTTTTTCTTGACTCAGAAGTGGACAAACACAAAACACAGGAGACCACCCAGATATGGATGACTTTAAATGGCTATAACAGAAATCTGAATTAAAATATGTGCAGTAAAAGAAATGTGAAACACAGCAAATAAAACCACAACCAAACATGCTTCTGCTTGCTATGGAGAAAATATCTATCTGTCTATGGTAGAGAAGACTGGGAAAGTACAGCTGTAGAGCTCAGGGAAACTGCCAAGAAGGTATTTCCTGTATCTCCTGGGCAGAGGAAAGAGGACAAGAAGTTGGAGGTTGGCAGAGAAAACGAGGTATAGGTAGGAGGCTAAGTGTACAGCAAAGAGAGGTAGCAAAAGAAAAGGAAAATACTTATTGAGTTGTGTGTGAAGTTTGACACTAAGGAAGGAGACACATGCCCAGTTAAGTAGACAGTGAGATCAAGTAAAGAAAGTTTGGTGAGAAATTGAGGGAGTATTTTGAGGAGCTAATGAATGAAGGAAATGAGAGAGACAGGTTAGTAATGGTAAAATGGTAAATGGTCTGTATTTGTATAGCACTTTACTTAGTCCCTAAGGACCCCAAAGCGCTTTACACTACATTCATCCACCCATTCACACACTGATGATGGCAGCTACATTGTAACCACAGCCGCCCTGGGGCGCACTGACAGAGGCGAGGCTGCCGGACACTGGTGCCACCGGGCCTTCTGACCACCACCAGTAGGCAACGGATGAAGTGCCTTGCCCAAGGACACAACGACTGAGACTGTCGGAGCCGGGGCTCGAACCGGCAACCTTCCACTCTTGAGCAACGATCGTGCAGGAAGTGGAGAGGATTAGGAAGTAGGAAGGACAGCTGTTTGAAAGGGTGGACAATGGAAAGGTGATTGGACCAAATGACATAGCTGTGGACGAGTCGAGGAGAGAGGGCAGTGGACTTTCTTGGACAGTTCAAGCATGAGAGGATGCCGAGGAATGGCGAAGTGTACTGGGACTAATTTTCAAAGGTTATGTGCAGAGCTGTAGTAACTACAGAGGGATAAAGTTGATGAGCCATACCATGAACCTGTGGGAAAGAGTTGTTAAGGCTAGGTTATAGAAAAGAGGTAATGATCAATAAGCAGCAGTACTGCTTCATGCTAAGAAAGTGCGATCTTTGCTTTAAGAAGCAAAGATGAAACGTGTAGTGAAGGGCAGAAGGAGTTTCACTGTCTTTGCTGAGAAAACATATGATAGGGTGTTAAGAGAGAAACTGTGGTACTGCATAAGGAAGTCAGGAGTGACAGAGAAGTATGTGGGGGTGGTGCAGGAAAAGCATTTTTCTCTCTCTCTATACATATATATATATATAAATTTAGCCACGGTCAAATCAATTGCTTTACTACACCAGTATGCTGTAAATGTTGATTTCATGATGCAGTGGCTATAGATTAATGGCACTTAATGTAATTGGTCAGGAAATCTCCCAGGAAAATAAAAGCTTGGTGTGCAGCCAAAACAGGGAAACTTACCTTGTCACTGCTAGTAACTTCTCATATATAGGTAACATTCTGTATGCCAGGACAAGTAGATTAACTGTGGTAAACGTTTAGAGATAATAAAACAAAAAACAGAAAGTGAAAGTAGAGTCAAACTCCAACTGATTTTAGATGTTTTTAGTGAGTCTATCAGCTTTCACCTGCATCAAGATCTGCCTCACATGGGTTTTGTGTTTGTGCATTTCAGAAAAATAACATGTTTGATTTATATGAAAAATAAAAATCAGTATTGTGCTACATTAATACCACACTGTTGGTTATGAGTGGTAACTTCCTTTCTGCTGTCAGCTGCTTAGATGTATTCAGTTGGGCTCTGCCCACTGGCTGGCAGAGATATGACTGCAAAACGAATTCCATTTTAGTGAAAAGAATATTAACTTCCATACATGGAAAGCGTAAAATGGGAAGATATCAGACTGTGACCTGAAATGCTCCATGGAAATAAGACGCTTGGGGGTAGATGGCCTCCAGACACACAGATTTCTTCCATCTAGATTATAAAACTGTATCAGCTGAGCGACAACGCTCAAAGATTTCTGTAAATGTTAAACTTTTTTTTTCAGTTTTTGATTCATGTTGTAGGATGGAGGATTTCGTGAGCTTATTAATAGTGACCTTGTTTTACTGGACGTCATTAATCATTTAACCCAAACTTAAAAAGAAAACAAGGAAACTGTAAATCAAATATTAAGAAAGTTTTATATAAATCAGTAGATATTTTTATGTTAAACAGAAATATAAAGTAGTAGCTGTCAGTCTATGATCATTAATAAAACATTAATCTCTGTTTATTGGAGAGATTTAAAATCTCTGGTTCCCTTTCCACAAAGGCCTCTTTCTCCTATGATCATAAAGTTTTCCACACATTGGTGTGATGAGCTTTACAAAAGCAGCATAACATTAAATGGAAAATTACCACAACAATCATGTATTAAAGTCAGAAGCAGAAACTGCTTCTCCACAGGAGATTTTTGGGGAGGGGGAGGGGAGGGTCGAAGGTCAGTGCTCTGTAAATGAATAGACTGCTTCAGTTTGGAGGAAGAACAGGACTCCATTGTGTCCTGGAAGTGGATCCTCATGAAAACCTTTGACCTGTCAAGGATTTAAGATCATTAGCCGGTGACCCTCCTCCCATCCCCTCAACACCTTAGTCACCCTTTCACCCCCAAATCTCTTGGTTCTCCATCCCTGGACCCCCTAAGGCTGACCTAAGTCCAAAAAGTGAAGTAACTCAAGATAAACACTGTGTTGACACTAGATTAAATATTTATCCAGCTTGATTATTGAAATTCTAATAATTATATTTTCTTCCATGTTGTTGTTAATGATGCAGTCCAAACATCAGCACACAGAAACATAACTTTAAATGAGTGTAAATGAGTCCCTCCACCTCTGCCTGCAGCATGATAGAGGGCAAGCTCTTGTGCTTGAAGGAGTTAGCATGGTATCCCTCTGGCTTGAGATTTGTGTGTGTGTGTTAGCCACTGGTTGCTACAGTACAGCAAGAGAAGGTCCTCATTAGCAAGCAAATTAAGTAAGTCAGTTAACTGTAAAAAGAAATGTTTTTCTCTAGCTCTCAGTCATAAATAAAATGACATATTTCTCATCCAAAAACTCTGCATTTAGAAAACTTGCTCCAGAGTTTATAAATCTTGAAACGCCAGCTCAGTGTTTCATCTTTTGGGGGCGAAACTAAGTGTCTGTAAAATGATAAACATATTTATAGCTGCAGTTTTTTGATAGACTAAAGGCAAAGTTTTGATTTTTCTTTCTTACTCTTAAGTTTTCAGCTTTTTTTCTACAAAGTTGTAGCTTACATGACTCAGTGTATTCGGGGTAATCCAAATTCTGGTTTTCCTCCTGCACTTACAAGTTTTGATCTAAAAAAAATTGCTGTAATTGCTTTTTAAACGCTGAGATCTGAGCAGAAAGACAGGAGATGTAAAAACATTACATGCAGTGCTTCTCAGATAGTCTAATTGTTCTGGTGTCTCAGGATATTTTAAAGCTGGTGCAGAACTGGAGTGTTTCAAATGCTATTCATGTAATCCTCAAAATCTCATAAATGTATGTAACTTTTATGCAGTGATAGTATTCAGAGGTACAATTATGATTTAGATCTGATGTGTCCATTTTTTTTTTTTTTTAATTGAATTCCTCCAAGTATGCCTCTGAGCCTGCTTCTGGTTAAATCTGTCTGATGCTAAAGCTTGGTTTTATCTAGCCATAAACTGTTTTCACTTTTCTTTTTTTTTTGTGCCTGAAAAGCAAGCCTATGCCTTTCCTCCCATTCACCAAAAAACTGATCTTATCTTTTCTCGTTCTCTTCCTGTCTCCAGCCATTCATTCATTCCCTCCTCTGCTCTCCCGAACTTTCTTTCTTTCTTGCTTTCTTTGTGTCTTATATCCACACTCAGTGTTTTGTAAGTAAAAGTTATGGCTGCATCTGTCGCATTCATTCGTCTTGCTGTCAAGCAAAAAGGATCCCACTGTGTGCATGTGCGATGATTGACTCAACACATACACACACCTGTTGTCACACTGTGCGCAAACATGCCATCACACAAAATCCCTCACCTGTCCTCTGCTTCTCCTTCACAAATCACATTCTGCCAAACCAACATCCATCCAATTATCCATTGATTCTGTCCTGACACGTCAGTATTTGTTTGCATCTATCAGTTTTACACATATGTTAATATCTGCAGACGGTTTCAGCATGAAACATTGATTTAATGTCTGCAGCTGTGTTTGTGTGTGTTTGTGTGTGTTTGTGTGTGTGTGTGCCGCAGCTGTGCGGTCATCTGTCACCTTTCAGACTGCTGAAGATGGACTGCTGCTGTCCGAAGGTAAACTGGAGCCATTTTGGTATCTGACATACAGTAAGAGAAGCATGCTAACTGGAGGATGCTAACAACAAAATGCTATCATAGTCCAGCTAATGCCAAATTTTTATATACGAAGCTACAGATTAAGAGCACTGTCACCATTTTTCACAAGTTTTTGCCAAAGCGGAAGCTGAATTTATCTGAGGGATAAAAAAACATCATAGCTAGGTGTTTTTGCCTTAGTTGGCTTGATAAAACCTAAAAGACCAGTGAGAGATAATGGGTATAACAGTAGTTATGAGTTGTCTTTGATAACACTGCTTCAGGTATTGCATGAGTGCATATTAAGAAGGGGCATTTCAATGCATCATTTCACTCTTCTGCACAAAGTAGACTGAGTTCCAGCTGACTATGTGCAAATTCCTGTGCTGATTTTACTTTGACTGCACAACTTAGACTCCCTTTAATGTTTTTCCTGAGGTAAGACCACAGAATCTGGTCTATATACTGTAGTTACATATTGTAATTAAAAGAATTAGTAAAAAAAAAAAAATAGGTAGAAGAAGAAAATGAAATTAATTATGGTATCACTGGTATCCTCATCAGGACACTTCCCTGGATCATCACTAAGGTTTACAGCTTAATTTCACAGATTCACACCATCTGTAGATGGTGTGGGGTTAAATGTCTCTCCAGGAATGTGACTGAGGTGAAAAAGAGGAGGAGGAGGAGGTAGTTGTGTTAGTCTGGTCAAGTGTCAGGTTGTTTGATATTCAACAAATGCCTTTCATCTTCTAGTGGAGACGAGCAAAGAAAAGCTGGCTGATTTGGAGGGGGGTTAAATACACACAGACTGTTTTCACACATGCACTTTGGACAGTTTAGTGAGAATCAGGTCAGGATTTTTAAGAGCTGTCATTTTTCACATGTAGCACACAGCAGGAAATGGTCCCTTTCAGGAACATTTGCACATTTTAAATTCGATGGCAGGAACACTTCTCAAAAAAGTTGGGATCGGAACAAAATAAAGGCTGGAAAAGTAAACGGTATTTAATTGGCAATGGATCAGTAACATGACTGGATGCAAAAAAGAGCATCTTAGAGAGGCAGAATTTGTTAGAAATAGTCCTTTTATGCATATACAAGTATAATATAGAATAATAGAATATTTAGGGCTAAAGACCTCATAGCAGGATCTTTACCTTACAGTAGTAAGCTATATAAATAAAAACTGAATTAAAATTGAATTGAATTGATTCTGTCATGGAAATCATAGCGTGTGCTCACAAACACCTCCAGAAAAAAACTAACATCCAACTAACATGCTTTAAAGAATTCTCCAGCACTGAGTGTCATCGGAAGGCTTCTCTGTGATCTTTTAAGACACCAGATAATAAATAAATGCATGGACTAGTTTTTCAGCATTATTGAGACAGAATATTTCTAGTTTTGGCAATACACTGTCTAAGAAGGAAGTTTTTAATGTTGTTCAATGTACGACATGTTACTGTAAACTGAATTTACAGGGTTGTGGTGTGACTAGCTGCTGTCTGCAGTAAATGAGCTTGTATTGCAGTAAAAGGTCTGGATCTCTGTAGTATCTGGTGATGCCCCACAATGATCTCATTGACATGAATGAAGAAACCGCTGTTGCTACTTTAAGTGTGAAAGAACCGTTAGCAATCACACATCTTCCACCTCCCCATCCGTTAGTGTTTACTCACCCAGCCCACTGCAAACTTCCTCACACACATGCACACACTGCAAGCCCACTTTCAGTTCTGTATTTGATTTCCCATCAGCACATCAGGTTTTACAATAAAAGTTGTGAAGGTGGTATTTTTATGTGTGTTTTGTGGTCTGGGGGTCTATGATGTGTTCCTGTTTTCTCTAAATAATACTATGTTTTCCTCTCAGTCCAAAATTAGACAACCGACACTTCACAGCAAAGGGCTGATGGTTAATTTAAAAATGTCTTCAAATTGCAAACCTCCCAAAAGCTGCAAAGACAATCAGAGACAAAAGAATACTGAAGTCTGAGGGTTTATGGTCATTCCACACTGTATCACAGATGGTTGGATAGTGTCGCAAGCCCCTTCCTCCACACCTTTCCATCGCTCCATTGTTGTGGTGTTTGTTTCCGCCATTTGCTGTGAGTTTCCGAAACCAACAGTCCAACATTGATGTCACACTGTGATTGAGCAAGTATGTGGAGGCGAGAGAGGAGTCAGGCTTTGGAGTCTTGATTGTAGCTCATGGCCACTTTTTACTAAAGTACTTGTTACGCTTTTCATGTGTAACAAGTACTTTTTACGATTTCAAGAAATATTAACAGAAATTGTAATTATTGCACTTCCATGTTTTAACCTGACAGCATCTTACAGTGAAAGTCTTTAAGGTAATCTTAGTAGCTTAGACCTGCTAACTCTAACATACTACTTTTAGACCAGTTGAATTCAACTCTGAATGCATTCTGTCATATCAGTGGACATGCGTGCACAGCTGTCTCCTGGATTTTGAATTACTCGTGTTACGCCTGTTTTGGACATTTTTTGAACAATAATGAACTTTTTACACGAGATACATGCTTTTAAAGAACAAAGGCAATTTGCAGAGCTGTAGAAACTACAGAGGGATAAAGTTAATGAGACATACTATGAAGCTTTGGAAAAACTTGCTGAAGCTGAGTCAAGAAGAGGTGCAAATGGTATCATGCTGGAAAAGCAATTGGTGGAGAAGTATAGCAAAGGTCAGAAGGAGTTTGACTGTTTTTGTGGATCTGCAGAAAGACATGGAAGGAGAAGAACGGTGGTGGTGCAGGACATGAATGAGGACACCATGACAGAGGTGAGTTAGGAGTAACAGATGGGTTCAAGGTAGGTGTGGGACAACATCAGGGATCTGCTCTGAGCCCTTTCTTGCTTGCAGTGGTGATGACTGGGTTGACAGAGGTCAAGCAGGAGTCTTCGTGGATTATTATGTTTGCAGATGATGTCGTAATCTGCAGTGAGAGTAGAGCTGAGGTAGAAGGTAGAAGGTAGAAGAAAGCCTAGAAATGTGGAGGTATGCTTTGGGGAGAAAAGGAATAAAAGCCAGTAGAAGCACAACATAATAGATGTGTGTGAATGAGAGGGAGGCGAGGGGAAATGTGAAGATTCAAAAAGTAGAGAGTACATGAGTTTAAATACCTGAGATCAACCATCCAAAGCAATGGACAGTGCACAAGAGAATTGAAGAAGAAAGTCCAGGTGGGGTGGAGTGGGTGGAGATGAAATAAGGTAGTGAGACCTTCTGTGATGTAAGGCATGGTGACAGTCGCACTGACAAGGAGACAGAAGGCCAAGCTGGAGGTGGCAGAGCTGCAAAAAGGGTTTTTACAGGGAGTGTCCAGAATGGACAAGATTAGAAATGAGTGCAGAGGGAGAGCTCAGGTTGAAATGGCTCGAAGAAGTTCAACTTAAAGTTAGAGGTGCAGGGTTTAGACATGCACAGAAGAAGAAAAGTGGAGATGTTGTGTAAAGGATATTGAATATTGAGCTGCTGAGCAGGGGGGAAAGTGAATGGCCACAGAGAAGATTTATGGATGTAGCGAAGGTAGATATGCAGATGGTTGGTGTGACAGAAGAGGATGTTAGGGATAGGGTGAGAGGGAGGTAGATGATCCACTGAGGCAACCCCTAATGGATGCATCTAAAAGAAGAAGACCTGTTTGTCAGGCTTTTATTCTTCCATCCATCCATCCATTCGCTTCCGCTTATCCTTTTCAGGGTCGCGGGGGGCGCTGGAGCCTATCCCAGCTGTCATAGGGCGAGAGGCGGGGTACACCCTGGACAGGTCGCCAGTCTGTCGCAGGGCTAACACACAGGGACAGACAACCATTCGCGCTCACATTCACTCGCACATTCACACCTAATGGCAATTTGGATTTTCCAATTAACCTATCCCCACAAGCTGCATGTCTTTGGACGGTGGGAGGAAGCCGGAGTACCTGGAGAGAACCCACGCAAACACGGGGAGGACATGCAAACTCCACACAGAAAGACCCCGGCCTGATGGTGGAATTGAACTCAGGACCTTCTTGCTGTGCGGCGCTTTTATTCTTATTCTACTTAAATGAATCTCTTGGGAGATTATGATTCTTTGTGAAAAATGGCTCCATATGTTACACAGGCAGAAGTCTGGCAAACAGGCTATTTCCGCTATGCAGTATCAACACTGGTCCAAGGAAAAGAAAACAATTTGTTACAGAATGTATCCACAATTCTCTCAGAATTCCATTCCTTTTCATGTATGCCAGCGCTTCCCTTCTGTAAACTTGTTCTACAAGTTTAGGTCTATTAGAGAGTGATATGTTTACAAAATATACATTTAAAGTAATGCTAATGAAGACAGTCTGTAACAGGTTAGACAGGATTCAGAGTTTTCAAAAACTGGTCCATTAGTGTGACTCATGCAGCCACCTGATGCCTCCCAATGACCTCTTCCCCCAAGCCTGTATTTCTGCTCTAAGCAGGGTTCCTTAGTGGCTAGATGTTGTTTTCATGGACTCTTTTGAATCACCCAGGACCAATTTACTTTAGGAGAACATACCAGGGTAAGCTGCCTATATCAAACAATCTTGTCTCTCGGACTCCTTGGGAACACATCTGTATCATCCCAGAAGAGCTTGGGAGAGGGAAGTTTTGCCTCTCTTCTTTGCTGCCTCAGTGACCTGTATCAGTAAGCTGTAGTGGATCAATGGGTTCATGGATGGATGGACATCTTCCTGGTTATTTACGCCATATTTAATGGTTCATCTCAATGTGCACTTCTTTTTTTATATTGGAGATTATGTATTGGAATTTCAGGAGCAGGACCATGCCTCCAAACACTCCTTCCGGCTGTCATCAATATAGGTTCCCTCAGTTCTGCAAGCTGATCATTCTCGTTTACGTGCCCCACCCTCCCTCCCTCCTTGTTCTCAATTCTTTAACTTCTTCACTTCTATTTAGTACGTGGGGATCTGCCAGGCCTTCCCCAAACCACAGCTCAATTCATGTCAAAGCATTCACTTTTACCTACTAAAAAGCTGTCAAATCTAAAATGAGGACATGGGTCCAGCTAGTGAACTGAAGTTAAAATGCATGTTTGCACATGTGTTGCACAAAATGTAGTCAAATGTTCAGGGATAACATTATAAATGAAATTAATTATGTAGCTGAAAGCATGCAGACATGTAGAGAATGACAAAAATGAGGGCGGTAGCAGTAGGAGGCCACTGCAATGATCTTGTTATCTCTGAATATTACCTGAGTCTGTATCGTTTTTGGAGGTTAGAATGACTGTAAGAGGTTTGTTCTTTCTTTCAGTTCAAACCTTTATTTCGCTTTAAGTATATTTTTCTGAATGGATATTTTAAAGTAAATTGTTTTTGTGTGACTATAGGTACTGATCATTTCAGTTGTCAGTGTTTTTCCACCAATGACATCTCTGTTTAAAAAATATCCACAGCTCAGAACAAGGGGAGAGGGTAAGAGAGAAAAACCCATCAAATTACCTCCACGTTTCTTCTGATTTAATGTCTTACTTTGCAAAACAAGCAACACTTGCCATGCACTGAGACTACATTTGGAAGTTCTCGATCTAGTCAAACTAATAGAGAATATGTTTTAAATTCAGGCACTAGTCAGACCAATCAGAAGCAGGCGTGCACCAACAGGTCCTGTCACTCAGTAGGAGCAGCTGTGTCTGACAACCATGAAATTAACTCCATAAAGAACGAAAAGCTTAACGATTTTGGACTATTACTGGTTGACTTATCCTAAGATTTTTGTAGATATATCTTTTTCCTGTTTTCTCTTCTAGCTTAATCATTACACTTTGATCAATAAGGAAATCAGGAAGGAGAAATCTTACTTCTTTAATAAAAGTGTGTCCAGTGCAGCATAGTAGAAGTGAAAAACTAAGAACAACAGAGATAATGTAGTATAAAATTGTTAGTCTTGGGAAAAATGGCAAAGAGGATATTTTATGTATTTATTATGTTAGGTAAAAGTAGTAAAATCCCAAAGTGCTTTGACATTTGTAGCAACAATCTATTGCATTTCATCCCTTTTCCCATTTTATTGTTTTATTTGAGCTTTGACTTCTGCTGTCCCCTAAGGGCCACTGTAGGTGACTGATGTGGCATCTCCAGGGAGTCTATGGGGGTTTTCAGTTAAATAAAACAAGGAAAAACATTTGTGAGCTTGTGTTGCCTGAGGGTACAGACAGAAGACGAACAGGAAGTATGTAGAAGACAGTCATGGTAGGCGCAGTGTCTTCTTTGTATGGTAACAAGAGAACTACATTTTGTAACTAATAAAAAACCTGGTTGTTTCCTCTGGTGCTTCAACTACCAGTCAAATATTTTCTTGAATTTGAAGCAAAACTTGGTAGAAACCTTAAAAAAATACATTTTAAAGAATAGCATTACAGTTGATGCATTGCATAAACAGTCTTAATGATGTACATGAAACATGACATCCATTCAGCTGAAAGCACTTTATATCTAATGTAAAGATCGTACAATAGTAGAGAGACGGGGCACTACGACCAGCACTTCCTGACAGTGGGGAGAAAGAACTCCTTTTTAACAGGAAGAGACCTCCAGAGGAACCAAGCTGAGAGGCAGCCGCCCATCTGTAGCGACTGGTTTGAGGATGACAGAAGAACAATGAGAAGAAAGAGCATAAAATTCCATCAAGTTTCCACCGAAGAGACCAAAAGGTTTTATCTGTGTGGAGTAATAATAAAGTTTTAATCTTCAGTTAATCAAAGAAATACAGTGGTTCTACATTCTATTAATCTTTTTCTTGTCTAACCTTTGATTAATGTGCTTTTTATTACATATACTGTTCTTTCTTCTGAAGTAGTTCATTGCCAACTATAACACACGCTCCAAATGTTTATCTCCCCAAATATTTGCATAAAAGTAATACATGGAAACGCAATCATTTGCAATTCCTGATGCAGATTTTCTGGAGTTTTACAAAGATTTTCATTACATTTGCATAGGGACTGATCCATGATAAACATCTGGGTCACTTTAAGAATTGGATAGATAGGAAAACTCTTTGGGGAATTTATACAGAGAAAAAAATGCTCCCAGCACTGGCAGCTAATCCCACTTTGTAATTCTTTGGAAGAACCCCCTGCTGCACTAATACAGTGCTCTCAATGAAATAAATGAGGAGGTTTTGTGATGAAGAGCTTTTGTTGATGTTAAGGGGCCATTAGGCAGTGTGCTAATCACATACAATCAGAGAAGAGAGAAGAGAGTGCTTCTAACTAGCTACTATTAGAGTTAGAGTTACAAACATAAAACAGAATCAAAAGTTTGACATTACTAGCATAGTTAATTATTATTTTTTATTTGTTCCGATTCCTCCCACTTTAAGTAATGATGTCTACTTAATAACTCGAGTGAATTACAGAATATCTTAGTGTTATATCCTTTCCCTTTTGCTTTAATGACATTGTGTTGCCATGAACTTGCCAAGTTTATGCAAATCTTGATAACTGAATAATGATATCCCAGCATGATTAGAAGATCTTCCAAAGACCTTATTGTGATTTCAAGAATGTGTTGCTTTGTTTGACTTCAAGAGCTGCCGAAAAATGCTCAGTGGGGTTAAGGTTAGGTAATTATGGAGGAAGGTTCATGACTGTCAGAGCTCCTTTGGTTTTTCAGAAGTTCTTTCAAAGCAGACTTGAATCCTGAAGAAGATAGAAGATAGACAGAAGAAAGATGCAAACAATGCACTAAGACACCAGTGAAGATAACTGGCATCTCATTTTAATGCATTGGGTAACCCTTTAGCAGCATTTTCCAATGTGCAGAGCAGTCTGACAAACTTCTAAACAATGCACCCAAAGTCTGAAACAGACACAAAGAGACCACAGGCAAAAACCTTTTTCTCCCACTGGATGCACAACATTGCAAAAGGATTTACTGATGTGAATCTAACCAAGTAGTGTGTGGCTCTTTTAGAACTTTCAGTACCTAACACCCCCCCCCCACCAAAAAAACATGTTTGAAAATGACAATAAAGAAGTAACTTGTGTACCAGTATGTCACAAGATGAGATCCTGAAAAAGCATTTGCATTTGACAAGAAAATATGACCACAAGCTTCAGTACATCTCTGAATAATAGAGTCCCATTTCTCAAAGACACAGTGGAGTCGAGGCTAGTGTTTTCCTGGACAAAGACTTTACCCTATTGTGCAGGCCACCCTGCTACGTGAACTACACACCCAAGAATTGTGTCATCCATGAACAGTTTACTAGTGGACAATGCTCTTACAATTTAGAAAAGGTGGCTCATCCACCCCAGCACTTTTGTGTGTGTCTTCCCAAGCTGCTGACTTCCAAGACCAACTTGTTTTTTTAATATCACACAGCTGTTTGTCCATAGAAATACTTTGCACTACAACCAGCAAAGATGTGTTCCTGCACTGAAAATCTACTCTGAGATGGAGAGCTACTTTAAATTGGGTTAGGAAACTGGGTGTGACTTCTTGCTGCAGATACACTCCCTTTCTCCCCCATAAATATAATCCAAATCAGTAGGAAATGCAGTGATTTAGTGCAGGTGTTCAACTCTAGAACAGCAAAACATACCAACCTGAATATTTCCACCATCTTGTTTAAGTGTGGGTTTGATGCAGTGCAGTATCATTTTCTCTACCCTTCACTTCTGTGCAAGTACCCTTCTGTTCGTGCAATAAATGCCATACATGAATACTTGAGTGGGACTTTTATACTTACAAACGTTAAAATACTGACCTGCCTGTTTTTTAAAAGCCACATTTATACAAAAACAAGCCATTTATGTGTATTATATATATTTCACTCCGTAACCCACTCTCTGAATACAACACAGTGCATATGTGGCAGGTCCATAATGAGGGATGGTATGTTAAATATGCAAGGTCTTATTCTGGATCTTCCCAGGCAGATGCTCGGTCATTACACTCCTACAAGTGGGGGCCCTCTGTTAAGTGAAGTATATGAGGTCACACTTTGATGTGACCTCTGTAACCCCAGCTAAGGAAAGAAAAATCTTGTTGACATCTCTTAATAGTCTTCTTTCAGCAGGAAATTTGCTGATTGGTGTCTTGTGTTCTTTATTTACCAAATTCTTTATATGTGATAAATCTGTTTTTTTGTCCCCCTGTGGACAAATTGCCTTCCTCTGATGTGTGGTCATTTTTAAACTGCCAGCCCTGCACACAAACACAGCAGCTACAGGATGAAGCTTGTTCTTCGATTGCTGCTCCGATTTGCATCTTGTTTTCCTCTTTTACTGTACTTTCCTGCTATCTCTTTCCTGTACGTTCTGCCGTTCTTCCTCTGGATTCAGCTGGAATGATGAATTTTTAAAAAGGCTGTTTTTTATGTTCATGTTGCCGCTGACAACAGCTCAGGGGTTTTTCAGTGCTGCTCAGAAGATCTAACCCTAGATCAAGAACTTCTTTCTCCCTTCAAAGTGCGCTGAAATAAGTCCTCCAGTGGAGGCTCCCACAGTGGAAACACACAAAGGTTCACGGTGCCCAAAAAGTAGCTTGATTTACTTGAACGGACTTCTCATCTATCTTAGTATCTAAAAAGACTTACCTCAAGGACAGCTGGCTTTTTGTAATTCTTAGTTAACACTGTTAATATGAAAAAATGTTTAAATGTTTAATGTCTCACCTAAAAGAAGTGCAGAGTCTGAAAGATTTCTTCTGTATTTTACATGTAAAAAATGTGTTTTGTTTGTGTTGTAATTATTTACAGGTTTACATGAAAACAAAAACGTTCACTGTGGTGTATGAGAGCTTAGAATTAGAGAAACATCTTAGCTGCATAAGCTACACACAGAGGCCCTTTATGTGTAGAGTAAACACATGACTTAACGCCAAACAGCAGCATGTGAAAGAGAACATGATAACACGATGCCTTAACATCACTGTGGAAAGTTTACATCTAATAGTAAACATAATATTTCCTGAAATGGAAGGCTGCTATTACTCTATGGTTTTCCTCAATGCTAAAAAAAATAAAAATCCTCTGACAAGTTCAGT
This sequence comes from Neolamprologus brichardi, assembly GCF_056152115.1. Taxonomy (NCBI): domain Eukaryota; kingdom Metazoa; phylum Chordata; class Actinopteri; order Cichliformes; family Cichlidae; genus Neolamprologus; species Neolamprologus brichardi. The sequence continues at coordinate 21,703,402 of NC_142108.1, forward strand.
TAGCGCATCTTCCAGTACTTTGCTTTTTTGCAGAAAAAGACAAAAAGGTTGATGGTTTCAGTACTATCCTGTTAGCCCTGCTTCCAGGCTCTGGCATCATGTTGCAGGAGTGTGGCCCACTGGATGTACACTGCATTCCAGTCTGTGTTTGATGTGGGTAGAGGATGTAAGGTAACTCACATTGATGGAGTAGCTGATGACTTACCCAATAGAGGTTCTGAAGGACTAGTTGCAAACTTTCAAGAAGATGTTAATGTTTACAAGGGTTTGGAGGAAGATTTCACTCTGGTGAGCTTGGCTGATGACAGTGGATATCCCATTTTAGGCTGCTGATGATAGTGGTCTCCAGAAACTTCACAGACTCTGCCACCTTTGCATTGTTGATAAGCAGTGGGGAATGTGAGAATAGAAGTGCAGACAAGTAGGTGCCCAGCTACTCACCTTCCCCTGTGGCTTCCTGTTTGGAACTCTTTAGTGTACTCCCAGATTCCTGTGGAGTAGTCTGGTGCAGACATTCACCAGAATATTGGTCAGGCATGCTAGGACATCAATAAAGTACCATAATCTTTCATACTTGGAGTGACTCTGCTAGTATAGTAATAAGAGAGGTATAAAAAATAAGTCTTTTAAACACATACACATGCATACACACGTTTTTCCTACGGTTTCTGCTGAAAATATGAGCTTCTCTAACTGTTGCAGCAGTCTCTCTCTTCTGGAAATCCTATGCTCCCACATTGCTGGATTGTAGAGATGCCTGTAGAGATGGATGCGGCCTCTAATGTGCCCGCTTTGCATTTGTGTCAACTGTGCGCTTACCCATGCTACAAAAATTAGGAACGCTGCAAGTGCTGCAGTTTTTAATGGAGGCTGAGCTTGACTGGATAATCCAAAAAACGGTTGGATCTGTAGGATAAACGCTGAGTATTTTGTTTGTTCTTTCTCTTTGCTTAAATTCAGATGTGTGAAGAGCCTACGGTCATCTTTCTCTGTTAAGATGAGAAAGCGAGAAGTAGAAGATGTCAATGTAATTTGGTAAGGAGGAGACTTGTCTTGAAAAGATAGGGGTTGGCCATTAGTGTGCATGACAGAGGACCTCTCTAGCCTATTGTGGTAAGTCTTTTTAGTTCATCAGCTTCTCCAGGGGTTAGGGTAATTGCAGAGCTTTTCTTATTATAATGTGTTATTGCCTCCAGTGTGTTCTTGACAGATGCAGGTTTGTTGCTGATTGAAACAAACTTACCTTGGCTTGGTTCTCACATTTGATAACATTCTTGAGTTCCCGTCTAGCCAGTATGTATCCATATTGACTTTATTGTACCACCTGTTCTTTCTGGCATCTGAGAGCCCTGAGCTGACCTATAAAGCAGGGATTATGGTGATTGTACCTTAGTGTTTGGCTTGGAAGGCAAATGTGCTTGTAGAAGTTGATAAATGAGCATGTAGGGTCAACAAATGAATTGCTGTCCTCAAGATCTCCCAGCGCCTCCCAATCTCTGGACTCCAAACAGTCCTAAAGGAAGTTTTCTTTGCAAGCTCCTGTACCTAAAGCAAGTTAGTTCCTTACTATTAAAGTTAGAAAAGGGTTCAACACAGTCCTTCCCCGCAGCTGCTTACATCCCCCAACAAGGTTTAAAAAGTCCTAAACTGAGATGCAAAGGATTGCAAATGCACCAGAGAACTCACACCCAGAGGTCGTGTTCAGTGTTTTGAGAAATTTTCCCTGAGCCATGAACAAGGTCTTCCCAAAATACTATCAACATATCATTTGTCCCACCAGACGAGAGCCAACACAGGATCACTGTTACACCCCATTCAGATGCTGCTCCAAAACCCTCCCCCACCCTGCAACATTCCATAGGCCATTCAAAAGTTCAGGCTCTACCTAACCCCTGCCCCATCAGGGTTGGTTGTTTAATTTAAATGAAGACAACTATCTGATACATACAGATTTTATCAATTGTGATGGCTGAAATACCTGGACTTTAAAGCATCTTTGCATAATGGGTGTGGCATATATACATATTTACATATTCATTGAGCCCTTATATTCTGTTTGGCATGACAAAGCAGTTGAACCCCCATCGCCCCCATTGGTTTGGATTTCACACCCAGTATTAGATGCTTTCAGTGAACAGTCTGAAAATTCCACTGAGATGTAGCAAAAGTCATGATTATATTGGTCAGTAATTGTAATCTTCATTTTTTTAAAACATATTTTTACTTTAACATAATGCATGTATTATACTTTAACAAATATCTCACATAATTGAGATTTAAATATAATTTTAAAAAAAAGAAACAAAAAAATAAATGGAGATAAAAGTAATTGACATACCTCAGATCAGTGGATTATTTTGACCATGTCACCTTGCAGCAAAGGGATAGCCATTTGGAAGTGACCCACTTGCATTAGGAGAGCAACAGAGAGTTGAACCAGTCTTGGTCATGGGATTATGAAAGTGACCAGGTGAGACCGACACAGAAAGCCACTTTTGGTGTTGTACTAGGACAAAGCCAACTGCAATAGATGGCTTAAAATCAGCCAGGAGAGCACTTCACAGATAAATGTTGTGGTATTAATGATTCCACTGTAGGAATGAGCGTGGGTAGAGATTCTGTCATAAAAACTGGCAGGCACTTGATGACGGATCCAAACATTCATTGGCAAACTTGCAGATGAGTTAAGAATAAAGCTTTAATGTCCAGATCTTTGATCTTTGATGCATATAAGGTGAAAATCAATTTAAAAGAGAGGCATGTATTTTAGTATTTTTTAAAAAAAAAGTTATTCTCTGTTGATTTATATATATTTGGTCCTATACATTATATAGACTTGCAGACTGGACTAATTAAATTCATAATTAGTTGTATTTTAACATTCTTTAATTGCCAGACAAGATAAATAGCTTTTAAAAAGAATTTGATGAACCAAAACTATTTCTGTCATTTCATCTTTACTTACTTTAGTAGTCACCCATCTTTTTGGTCTGAAACTGACCTTATTGAGTTCCACATAATAATGTCAAGAAAACCCACATACAACCAAATCTCGCACCAGGTCTTTCACTATTCTAAACCTGAATCTACATCTAACCTTAAAACCAAGCCGTTTTTTCTTTCACTTACTCACCGACACATTTAGCTAAAACCACAAAGACAAGTCAGATGTCACGGGGAATTTTCATTACTCTCAAGACACTGCATTTGTTTTTTCCACTCTACATGACAAATGAGTGGGACCTCCCCTAATCTCCTTGATTTGCATGCACTGAGTAACCCTGGTTTTGTGAAGAAATAATTCTATAAGCTTGATCAAAGTGTGCAATCAGCAGTCTCCTGACCTCAAACAACTGAGCTCTTATGGTTTTTTTGATCGTCGGGTTGATGGAGGAAGGATGTGTGATGTATCACAATTTTTTTTAAACTAAAGGCTCACTGCAAAGTCTTTCAGGTCTTTCAGTCTTCTATGACGTGAAAGAGAGCATCATGTATCAAATCAGCGTTCATTAGTTCATTTAAAAACTTTCTCCGGGGTGAATTCAACTTCTTTCGTTAAATTCTTTAAAAGGAGAACTTACACATCAAACACTGTTGACAATACTATATACAGAACTTGAAATGGTTAAATAGAGCAATGATAACGTTCCATCTTTGAGTAATGATGTCAGCTGAGTCAACATTAGGCAAACATGGCTTAATTTTGAAAATGACAAAGCGCAGTATCTTTAAATTAAAGTGACCTATGTAAATTGAGTCTTTTCTCTCCTTACACCTAGCAGTTCGAGGCTACATTTGGCACATTTAAAATAACAACCCCAGCCTGTTTGAAACAGCATGAGGAGGCAGGAAGGGCGGTGGTGACTGTCCCCCTTTGGGAGCTTTGTTTTTGTACTTAGTTTCACTTCATTTTCACTCACTGTTTGGGTGTGTATTGGCTACTAAATCACATATTTATGTTTGGAAAACAATGTGTTGATTTAGTGAAAAATGATCCAAATGCAAGACCATTAGGCAGCAAGTGAACTTCAAGACTAAGCTCACATAGTACACCTGAACCTCCAGCTCAGCTACCTTTACTCTTATGACTCTTCATCACAGGCAGCTTTGATTTATTTCTGACTTGGCCCTTGTGAACATGTATGCACTATAGCTTAGAGTCATTCTATAGAAGTTATTGGAGTTTTCCAATTGATATATATGTTGATATATTTCTCCAAAACTTTCACAACAGGAAACTGTATTGTATCATCAAACGGGCATTTACCAATCAAGAGGGAAGTAAGATATAAGAATAACTGCAGTTCAAGGAGAAGAAATTAATTCTCAAATTTGTGCAAAACTATTCGTGAGCAAAAAAAAAAAAAACAGATTTAGAAGAGTTCTGATGTTTTGATGAAGTGACATAAAGTCATAAGTCTTGACTGAAAATAGGAAATAGGACAATAGCAGTAATGGTCAACCAGAGTTAGTCAATGGATGATGTAAACTTCTGAGGAGACTCACTGAAAATCCAAGATTAAGTGTTTGTGGAGAAGATAATTTAAAAGGCAGGATAAAGATGTGTTTTTAAAAAATAAAAAAACTGGCCTGAAAAATGATGTGAAGTGTCACTGGACTAAATGCGAGACTGTGAAATTAGGAATAAGGAAAATTTGGGACAAACAGAAGGAATAAAGAGAAGAGTAGACATAGGAACACAGATCTTTCTTATTGAATTTATGCAAAGGTTCATTAAATTTATCTGGCATTCTCTTCCTGCTTGGAAACACGAGCCAGGGTGGAGTTTTAGTCACAGACTCAGTCTCCTCAAACCTGCGCCCCAACAAGACCAGAAAAGAGCCAAGAGAATAACAATGTTTGAGACAGACAGTGATCTGCTCCTTTTGCATGCTAATGATGTGTTAATGAGAACTTTTCACATTAGATAACCCAGAGGCGGTGCAGTGAAGCCAAAGGTGCAATCAGGAAGCAAACAAGCTTCTAGATGATCAGGTAAAAGCCTACAGCCTGCTTGTCTCCACCATATTTGCACTTGAAAGCCATAAGACACTACTATATGTAGCACCCCACCCCCCATTCACTGAAAACGGTGTGTCAACGCTGAGAGCCTCTAATCAGCTACTCAAACAAGTTTCAACTGTATTTGACATGGAGGATGTTGGACTATAATATCAAGTAAATATAGTAATTTCAAAGAAAATGTTCAAAACATATGCTCACAAATGTGGTTTTATATATAGTAAAAATAAAGGAAAAATGGCATCAGTGTAAATACGCTGGTGCCTGTAGGGAATAACGCAAAGGAAATAACTAAAAATCTCCCTTGGCAGTTTTAAAGTGATCCATGAGCCACTGCACAATGCAGGGTGTCATCAATGCACTCTTAGTCTTGTCAGATATTAACTACACACCAACAAAGTAAATTCTGTTTATGTTTAGTATGCTTTGTAGTAAAAATTGCTCGTAAAATAATGTATTTATTATTTTGTAATGAATTGCAATTGGAATTAGTTTTTATTTTGTTTTTAATTTTATGCCTTTGATTGCTTATCTTCCCAAGTCTAGTCGCAAAATGCTCATATTTTTCTGAAATCTGCCAATGTGCCTTTAGCAAGCTTTCACAACATTTTTCATGCAGCAGTCTTGCACCAAATATCTGAAGTTTATCTTCAGTAAGTATGCACATTTCACACATTTGGCTCCTAGTCTGCAATTTCAATGTGAAGATATTTACATTAGAACAGGCTAACTGTAAATTACATTCATTTTCTCAGCTTGAAAATCTTTGAACAAGACTTATACTACCCACAAAAAAGAAAGAAACTAAACATACACACGCACGTGCACGCGCGCGCGCACACACACACACACACACACACACACACACACAGATAAGCAAACAGACAGGCATTCACACTTTCCTGGCAGCCCCACTGGCTGTCCTGCACACACAGTGTGCCAACCAGCCTGCCTCGGGATCTTACACTCGTGACATATCTGATATAATAGCCCTATTATTTTAACATGACTCTCAGAGCCAGTGACATGTAGACAGGAAACGCATCATCATAGTTGTTCGCAGCCCTGGGGAAGGCTTCTGGCCAGGCAAAAGAGCAAAGGGTTCTGGGTAATGGGTTACAGATGACGGGAATGTAGGGCAGCTGTGTCAGCCAAGACTGAGTTAGAAAGACCACCGATTACCGGCTGTTGAGTCACATCCAAGCTAAATGTGGAATTAACATCTAGGGGGTGAACACATGATGATGAAGATGATGACTGAGAACAGCTGCCTTATAATCTATGTCCAAAAGAAAGATCATCGTTTTATCACATGGAGACTTTTAATCAGAGTTTTGCATCATATTTATTTACAGTGAATGTGAAGACTCGGAGAAAGAGTTTAAACACCAGTTATGCAGAATTAAAATGGAGTTGCAGAATATTCATGGCATTATTGACAAATGAAAATCAGCTTTTTACATAAAAACAACTTTCTTGTTTACCTTTCGATATGGTAGGAAAATTTGAGAGCTCAGTGTTCAGTATGTCTGGTGTGTATCCTTAAAGGGAACCTATTATACTGTGAGTCAAATGCTGAGGCTTTTGACTCCTGTAAACATTCAATTTCAAGCTTTCAATTTTTATTTCTGCTCCTAGGTCTGCATGCTATCAGTAAGCGGGCCTATCCATATATGACCGTCTCAGATATGCGTTGCTCTTGCAGAGTCCGAGAATAAAACCACGGAGCTCTAAATCTGGAGTATTTAATTTGTAACAACTGGATCAAGTGAAATTTAGGAAAAATGTTCACCAGCCATTGTCACCCCTCCCCTTTATCATCAGTACCATTTGCTGTCCTGTTGCTTATGGCAAACAGCAATTTCAGGGCACATTTTTCCCTATTACACAACTAACTTTGCTTAGTTATCTAACTAAGTTCTTGTGCAAAAAGAAGTTGTGCGTTTAACTATTAACAGGTTAGTGGATTTCTAGACTGGGTATGAAAATTTTGCATGTCACTGACTTTTAGCTGGTAATTTCAGTTGTCAGTTACAATAATTACCATGTAGCTGTCAATATTAGACAAGTGAAAAATTTGTTTGACTGCTTCAAATGTTAGCTAATAAGGAGTGGCTAAAATACTTCCATTTTTAAAAAGAAATCACTTGATTTACAAAATGTTAATTTAGGTTATTGAAAAAAATTCCACTGTTAAATAGATATAAGGCCTCAAATAATCTTTTTTGTTGTTGTTTTAATAAGGTGCCTGGTGTCACTCATCGACTTCACCCACATCCAATTACAAAAACAACCCAAAAACAAACAAACAAACAGAACTACAGCAGCTCAACTAATCAGTACATAAACTAGGGGTTAAAAACCAAAGATTTTCCCTGGATGTAGCGTACGGGAGTTAATGTGAAGGGGACCAGATGACAGAAAAAACAACCACAACAGACTTCAGTCGTTTTCCAGAACTCTGGTTATATTTCTCTTACAAACACAAAGTTTTAACACTCTCACCGGTGGTGCACCTAAACATGAACATCCCAGCCCCCCCAACATAAATCCCTCCATAAATAGGCCCGGATCATACCACCAATAGAATTTAAGAGATTTCCCCCTACACACTCCAGCTACAAATAAACATATACAGTACAATACTGCACTTATTTTAACACACCCCACATACATCTGAAAACAAACAAAACCCAGTTAAATAATATACAAATGAGCTAAATCAAATCAAACTGAAGATTCAGGCTCCTCCCACCCCCAGCTCTCATGTAATGGTTTACCCCACTAACAGTGAGTAATTACCATAATCATGTGTGCACTCCCTGAATCAGGCCTTCAGGAAGTTGACCTCAAAAGAGAGAGTGGTTAGTGAACTTCAAAATAAAAGCATAACAAAACCAAAACTTCCTGTCAGACATTGCGAGTGTGTGCTTCACCTTAGTGAGGGAGATGCTTCCCCAACCCTCACACTGGACCACTCCTTGTATTTCAGATTGCAAAAACACAATCATATGGGGACCAGATTGATACACTTATGATGAGTGTGTTGTACTGTGGTTCATGGTTTGTAGTCAGAATGTGGTTTGGATTGAATTATGTTCTAACATTTCTTTTCAGTCTGTCATTATTTCCTGCACATTGGAAAATAAAATGGGTACTGCTTTTAGTCTCTAAATCTTTATTTTTGCCCTCTCTCTCTCTCTCCCTCTCCTTCTCTTTATAAACTCTTTTCATTTGTTTCCTCCCTTGTATTATTTTTCCATGTCTCATCTTCACTCTCTCTCTTTGTTACGATGTAGCAGATCAGAATAAATGACTCAGAATATTTGGGTCACAGAACCACACAAGAAGTAAATACAGCCAGCTACTGTGCAACGCCCACACACACACATGCACCCACACACACACACACACACACACACACACACACACACACACACACACACACACTGGGCCTGGTCTGTTCCAGCCTGAATTTAAACACTCCACCCAAAACCTTACTATGTCAAATACTCAGCCTTTGGAATTTTTTTTGTGTCCTCTTTCATAAGTCGCATGTGCACTGCAGATCTGGACATTTGTAGACATTACACAGCAGAACTTCTTACACTGACATCTCAGTCTACGTTAAAGGTCTTCAATGGTCCAAGCAAACACGGAGATCCTGCACCCTTCATGGTATCAGTAGTTTTTGTTGGGTTTTCTCAAACGGAGTGTACCATGTGTTGAATTTAGAGCATCTCAGTTGAAAGTGACCAACCTGAAACAATCTGAGCCATTCAGAATTTCCAACTTCCCAGTCGGAATGCTTTCAACTCGGAAACTCGGAGCAGCATCACCAACCTGTGTCAACAGTCCAAGGTGGCGTTAGTACACATTACACATAAGTAAGATTGTAAAACTTAGTCTGTACTACTAGTACTACTACTACTATGTATTTGCGACTCGCTAAATATGCCATACACAGAGCATTGACCAGGCTCTACCTATGAATGTGCTGTAGGCCTATTTTTAAGTGCAAAAAAAAAAAAAATCTAACATTGCTCGTTACTGCTTTGGATGCATGATTAAGTCTACCTTGAAGGAGCAAAACAAATCCCATTTATTCTTGCTTATGTTACTTTATCACTGGAAAGAGCTCAACTTAGGAGTGATGTCACTCACAGTTCAGATACCTGACTTCCAAGGTCGGCAAGGAAGGCAGCATAAGCTGCTCAGTGACAAATGTTAACCAAAGATACCGTGCTTATCAGAAGCATAAGCTGACCGTGTGCGATGTGTATATTTGTTTGAAGAACTGAAGATTGGTCTGTTGGTCAGTTGTTGGTTGACCTGTCAATTCTCAGGTAAGCAGCTGAAAGAGCTATTACTTCAGACTGCACTATAAACCTGCATGATTCATTCAGAGAAATACACTGTGGTAATCAGCAATCAGATTAAAGATAATCTTAACCCTAATCTTAGCAGGAAAAATATAAACACAAAGCTCCACCTTCTCACTTTTATGTCCCTTTAACTGAATACTGTGAACAGGAAAACTGAAATAATTACTTGTGTATATTAATGTTGTTTGAGTGACTTATCAGGCTTCCCTTTCTTAAAATGACAAGCCTAATCTGCCGTTGCAGATAAAAAGGCTTTTATGGTATCTTGACCAATCTTGTAGTCACTATCTGATCCACCTGACAGTCACAAAACCACTTGCTCACCTTGACCTACATAGCTGTAAACTAAGCTGCATGTCGATGGTTTAATGTCATATTACACTGACTTACATTTATTTTCTGTACACTTTTTCCATAGTACCAATTACCCTTACCTTCAACCCCCGTCTTTGCCTTAAAATGGAATTTTTAAATCATGGGAGAGTGACAGGAGTGTGAGGGTAAGCATTTTTAAATCATGTTTTTTTTTTAGTGATCATAAAGAACATATGTTCACACACATTACAGCTATCCTTACATTACTCTCTTACTCAATATAAAGTGTTTTTTAAATTAAGTGTACTGTTTTTTTCCCCCAAAAGTGAATATAGAGGGGATGAGATTACTCAAGGGAGTTTAACACACACACATACACCTACTGGGCACATGTCCACGGATTGCACATGCAGACTGCAACACATGGACTGAGCTCAGATTGCACAACATACAATTGCTGCTGAGCACACTTTGCCCTGGGAAAATGTTTGCATATCTCTACACCTGGGAGCGGTCTGGAGATACCGTTGATACGGGAGAGTGACAGGTGTGTGAGGGTGAGCATTTTTAAACAGAAGAAGGACTATGAATTTGCAAGCCAGAAGCAGTGGGAACAACATGGTCATCAGAGGGACAAGTATAATTCTCACATTCTTCTTGATATTTTGCCAGTATTAAAAATTGGACAAATTGTTACTTTAAACAAAAAAAAAAACCAAACTGTACATTTAACAGGAGTTTACTCATTCTGGCTGGTTAGCCCAGTACTACAGTACTGTGCAAAAGTTTTAGGCAGGTGAGGAAAAATGCTTTAAACAAAGAATGCTCTTAAAAATGGAAGTGTTAATCTTTTATTTTCATCAATCAACAAAATACAGTTAATGAACAAAAGAGAAATCTAAATTACATCAATATTTGGTGTGACCATCCTTTGAATTCAAAAGAGCATCTTACTCGATGATGTTGAGATCAGGGCTCTGTAGGGGCCATACCATCACTTCCAGTACTTCTTGTTCTTTTTTATTTTGAAGATGGGTTGTATGTTTGGGGCTGTTGTGCTGCTGCAGAATACATTTGGGGCAAATAAACAATCATTTATATTTCTGAACATTCTGTTTACAGCATTTTTTCATACCTGCCTAAAACCTTTGCACAGATCACACATCTCTTTGTCTTGCCAGTTTAAGCCTAGCTCACCTAAATGGTTGGGAATGGAGCATATAGAAGATAGGGAAGAGGAGAAGTAGGAAAAATAAGTGTGGGGTTATACAGGAGGGTTAGTAAAACCTTAAAACCAGTGTAATGCCAGAAAAACAGTGGAACACATGTTCCTCCTTATTTGTCTAGGGTTGCATATTGTCTAGAACATTTTTTATGATAACAGTTTATGCTAAAACCATAGACTGAAAATAAATGATGGATGTAAAATCTATGACATCACCAATTGATTTCTGGATTCTGTTTTCAAGCATTAAAGTTGTTGAAAAATGTTTTGGGGTTTTTTTTGGCCTCAAGAGAGTATTTTTACACAAGAGAGTGGATTGCTAAGCTAATGCTAACAAGGTGCACCTGCTAATACAATACAATAATGTTCTAGTACACATGTCTGAAACTCAAAGCTTGCAGGCCAAATTTGGCCCGCCATGCCGTTTTATGTGTCCTGCGAGAGCTTCACAATGATTATCTTAAAATAAGTTTACCGTTTGCTGCTTAAAAGCACACAGTGATCGCAAACTACATTTCCCACAACACATTTCGATTGTTTGAAAGGGAGAGGGACAACATCTAATTTAACTTAATCTGTTATTTAAACATACACACGTGGTATCCACAGAAAAGTCAGAATCTTAGCTAAAAGCTTACAAAATTATTTCAATGACCACCAAAAGCTAAAACAGCAAACAGATGTAAACACAAAGCGTGGATCCCACGTACAGGAAAGGCCAATCGGGTGCGGAAAACCGACATCTCACAGATTCTGAAACTCCAGATTTTGTCACTCTCCAACCAAAATTCATTGAACGGCAAAACAAGATCACTACGCTACACTTCACTTTTAAAAAAGATTTGAGTGAATTTCCACTTACGTTGGCTGTCTTGCTTCCACCATAAAATTGCACTTCCTTCATAGCTCTCTCTCTGTGTGCTTCGAAAGACTAGTTTCCCATCAAAAATCCCTATTTCGTGCATTATTTGCTGGTTTATTACACACCAGTCTACTGGTGAGTACAATAACATCTGAAAGTCTAATTTCTACTATCCAGTACAAAAGAAAATTTCAACTTTCACAAATTGCAAAACGACTTACATCTCTAATAAAACCTCTGTAACTTTGTAAAAAACAGATGTTTGTTTTTCACTTACTATAGAAATCTGGTTTTTATGACAATTAAAAAACAATCGCCACAATATTAAAAAAAAAAAAAAAAAAAAAAAAGGCTTCTTGACACCGACAGAAACAAGAGTTTTGCTGGTCTAGCCTGCTTAAGATCAAAGTGGTCTATGTGTGGCTCGCAATCTAAAATGAGTTTGACACCCCTGTCCTAGAAGCATCATTTGAGTTTCCATGTTTATGCAGATGACTTCCAGATTTATTTGGAAGTCAAATTTACTCTCCCTTTCCCCGGGAACCACCTGACAAATATTTCATTCTTTATCATCTATACTTGTGCATTTTTGCTGTATATGTGTATTACTATGCAACTTCCACAGACTTTACTATATTACTTGGCCAGGGCACTTTCAGGGCAGGACTGTCATTTTCAATAAAAGATGAGCCCATGCTAATGGGTATGAATAGATATGTTCTCTTAGGCGATAAAAAGTTTCAGGTATATTGATCAACTTGTTTTTTGTAAGAGACAATAGCATGTCACAGTTTTCCCCATTGTCCCTTCTTGTAAGTGCTCTGACAACACATAATAAATTACCACGCAAAAAACTTCATCTCTAATTTACACTTTTAAATTTTATTTAAAAAAAAAAAGTGCATTCACAACAAAGAATGAATAAGACTAAAATAAGTTATATTACAATATTAAATGTACACTTGAACAAAAACTGTACAATATGTACAACAGAACAAAAGGCAAACAAAAACATCACAGGCCCGATTGCAGCCAGGTGGAGGTAGGTTTCCTAAAGAAAATTGAGTCATCCCTGCTCACTGCATGTTTACAAGGCAGTTATATGACTAATTTCTATGAAATGAACAGTTAAATATTTGCAGAAATACAATTAAGCTTCCCTGAAAGAACTGGTTTGGAAGAAAACAAAGGAGACAGTGTCCTGAACAGCACGCATCTCAAGGCAAAACTGCTTCTGGCAATCAATGTGTCAAATACTTACTGATTTAGGAAGAACTTACTTCAAAACCTAATTAAGCCATCTGCACATTTCATTATTAACCTTAATAGCAACATCAGCAAATGAATCACCTGACAGTCCAGGATTCTGCTGGACATGTTCATGTCTTATAAACTATTTTGTGTTACAGCGAGAGTTTATAGAACAGCCTGTGAATCCAATCTTTCAAAACAGGGAATGTTTATTAGTGAGTGGCCCTTGTTGATTTATAAGTCTTTACATAAAATATTTATTTCAAATCACAAGTAGTGTGATTTTTGTTTCTTTTAAACACTGTTCATTTTTTACAATTTGATCCAAGTACAAGGGCCACCAACTGACCAATCAAAATGACACTTACTCACCTGAACTGACACAAAGCAAAATGACTGAATCAAGTGACTATGATTGCAGCTGTTGCACCCTCCTCCGACCTTTAATTTAAAACTTTGAGTCTGTCCGCTTTGTTTGTTTATAAAAAAGAAAAAAAAAAAAGAAAAAAAAAAAAAAAAAAACGAAAAACACATGCAAAATATAAATGTTAGAGATTTTGCCCAAACTTTGGCTGATTTGCAAAGCTTGCAGTTCAGTCTTAACAAAAAACAAACCTGAAGGCCACTTAATATGACTCACCTTTGAGCTTAACAAAAACAACTCAGTGAGTGAACTAGTGTTGAGCTGAACTGAGGCCAAGCATTGCTGTGTACAGCATTGGGATTAACACAGATTCTGGTAATAGTTGTGTTTAGCCCAAACATAAAAGCCATACAAGGCTGAAGGCACAACTTTGTAATGACATTAAGTCAAAGTTAACAAAGCACAATTAACTCTAAAGCCACCGAAGACCTGTGAGAATGGAGGGATCATAGGCAATATGGCTATAAAAGATCCTGAAAATAATATTCAAGTTTCATTAAACTACAACACTGTACTGCAGTGGCTTCCAGTTAATTGGTCTAATTGAGACTTTGCTTTAAATCATTGACATTTGACATACTCCCACAGATGACGCAAAAGAAATGACAGGATGTTGTCTTTGTCTTGTGTATTGAGGTGGCAGGGGGACCAAAAGAAAGAAAGAAATGCACTACACTCTACAGTCAGCAGTCAAGGCATGACAATGATTAATTATGAGGCAATGTGTCCAGGGAAACCGTGTGCATGTGAATATACAGTCTACATGACAGAAACAACTGTATGTGCGCTTTCCAGCAGGAAAAGCCATTTCTTACTCCCATCTATCTACAAAGTCTTTTCCCTTGCCCCGCCCTCCCCGACCCAAGAAGTCTCTGAAAACCTACAAGTGTCCAATCCTGGTCCGTTACCTACGGAGCTGCTCTAGTCTGGCTTTCAGCTGTTCCTGTTTGGCTTTAAGTTTGTCTTTCCTGGTTTGCAGTCTGTGGGACTCATCCTCTAAACTATAAATACAGTCTCTGGCTTTCTTCAAGATCACCACCTTAGATGCCTTGTCATTGTGCGACAGCTCAGGCACGTTGTCGCGCAAGCGCATGAAACAGTTCTTTAGCTCGTTTCGGCGTTGCCTCTCCATCACATTGTGAGTCTTTCTCCGCTCCTCCTCATCCTCCGTCTCTGTTGAGTTTCGGGATGAGTGACGCGATGAGGTTGATGAAGAAGAACTGCGCGAAAGGCAGTGGAAGCGTGACGGGCCATCGCTCCCTCGTGCGCGCTTGTTTGATGGCGGCGGTGATGCAGGGCAGGGAGCAGCGTAGTTGTGCTGTAGCTGGATTTCAAAGCGGTATCGCTGCTGAGCACGTTGTTCCTCTTCTTGCTTCTGCTGACGCTCAGCCAATGAAGGCTCAGGGGAGGAACTTGAGGAACAGCGGACCACAGTCACCACATCAATTTCCTCCTCTGTAAAAAAAATAAATAAATTAGAGTAGTTCTTTGGCCCCCCCATGACCATGTCATAATCTTGGTGGGTTGTGGCACAACTTTTAAAAGGACACACAGTATAGACTGCAAAGCCCACCGAAGGACACCAGTCAGTTGTGAAAATCTAACTTGAGCTAGTTAGAAGTTTACAACATCCACAAAGAATTCCAGTGGAATTACCAAATCACAACAAGCTATCATATCTAAGAGATAGTAACCACTGAAAAACTAATATAAATGCCAACCTGCCATCTCCGTTCTAGCCCAGAGATGCTGCAGGGCTTAAGGCAGTAAAATGACTCATTAAAAGCATAATAGATTGAGCCACAACTCTCACCGCTAAACATGAGTCACACACATATTTCTCTTAAAACCCCTAATCTACTTAATGCCACTCAACATCTTAAACCTCACCCACACCTTAATAACACACTTCAGTCATTAAGGCTTCTGCAGATTAAAGGTGGGTGCTGCTGTCCTGATAAGCTGAACACAGAACAGTTTGGGCTTAGTGCCAGTAAACATTAACAGAATTGTCAATGAAATGCCAGTGAGGCTGTTCTGGGTGTGGGTGTTTATACTGATAAGCACTGCAACAACAAAGCAGGACTGAGATTAAAGTTAGAGTTGATCATCAGCACTACAACTTGAAAGCATTCAACTTACCAGAGTCGCTAGACGAATATGTGGACAGCTCGCCACCAACTGATCCGTAGTCTGATGTGGCTTCACTGGGCTCCGGAGCTTCCATAAGGCTCTGACAGTCAAGTGTGGAGCCGGCGATCTCCTCAAAGATGCGGGTATCAATGTCAGATAGTATGGGGCTGCAACTGAGTATTGAGGAGACAAGCTTCTCCTCGGCTGAAAGGCACTGCCAGAGGCAGTCCTCAGCTTCCCCAGAGCAGGGCTGGTTAAGCTCGCCTTCTTTCTCAGCATCAGAGTGGAAGAAGTCACACTGCCAGTTGAGCTGCATGTCGTGGTCCTCCAGTAGAATATCCGACACATAGCTGAGCTGGTCCTCCTTGGACAGAGGCTTATCACCACCCAGCCCAGACTTCATGGGGGGCGACTGTGGAGGTGTCGGTAATGCCTGGAGGTCTTTCATCAGGCTTTGGCAGAACTCGTCATCAAAGAGCAGCGGCTCTGAACAAAGCCAGTCCTGCGACTGAGTGAAACTTTCCAACATGTTTGAAATCTGGGAGAACGACAACAACAAAAAAAGGTATAAATTAAAAATCTAAGAGGTAGTGGAGCTTATAAAGTTAAAATCCAGAGAAGCTGATCCAGTAGTGTCTTTACAGCAGCGCAGAGTCAGCGTCTATTGGGTTAATCCCAGCAGCAGCAACACCTGTTGTAGTGAAAGTTTTAACCTGTTCCTCTAGACTGAGTCCCCAACCTACAGGCGCTACCTTTTTATCTGTGTTTACATCACTATAACCCCGCCCCTCTGCTCCTGGGGAGGCCCTTAAGCCCCCCCCCCCCCCTCCTCAAAAAAATACCCCCCTCCCCATGACATCACAGGAACAGCTGGGACACAGAAACTTTACACCTCTTTCCACCATTTACATTGTTCCTACTCAGAATAATAAAACACTCGCAAATTAAGTCAGGCTGCCTGCTGACATAGAAAACAATACTCTGAGTCTAAAGGAATGGGTGGGTTGCATTTGCTACGATACTTAGACCTCTTGCTGCTGTTAAACACAAATACAAAAAAAAAATTCCGCTTTCTGGCACAACACAAAGGACAGTTTCCCAACTCTGTTCAGGAATACACTATTAAACACACACACAAAAAAAACCATGCATAGGACACTACATGTTGATTTTGTACTCAATTAAAAGTCACTCCCAAAAGCTTTAACAACAAAAGCTTTAAAAAAGTTTCACTGAAGAAAAAAAAAAAAAACATTTCTCATTTAACCAAGGTCGTTTCAGCTGGAACACCCTGACCTATGGTCCTATTTGGAGGAGGGGGAACTCTTATAATACTCCTGTGGGGTCGTATGGTATGTGCATGTATAGCAGGCAGTGTGGGAGAACAAAAGCAGCAGTGTGTGTCCGGGAGTTAAAGGCTGCCTTTCTTTACCATCACGGCCTGGGAAAAGCTGAGCTACAACTTAGATGCAGAGCGCAGACAACGATTACGCAGCAATATTAAATACATTGTACACTTTCCTCTCTCTTAACGTATCCAAAATATCTCTTGCACGAAAGAAGGACTTCGACCAAAAATACTTGAGACCAAGCACAGCTGGAATGTGAAAATAGAAGAGCACGAATTTCCTTACGTTTTTGAACGCATCTGCTGTTAGGTCGTCCTGCCTTCATGCATCTGCAGAATCTATTGTGCAATGATTCATTTAACCAAATTCACTAAGGTGACACACTGGAAAAATATAATATAAATAAGTACACGGAGTCTAGGAATGAATCTCCGTAAGAAAAGTAAAAGTCAACCGTTGGTAAAAGCTCAAAGTCCGTAAAAAGATTTAAAGGTTAACCGGCGTTGACGGTCATTTAAACCCAGCATGCGTTAAACAGCGCCGGGACCCCACGTGAAACCGGCAGTCATATTTTGTCTTCTTTGAAGCACCGTTAAGCTACACCAAAAGAGCAAAAATACAAAAATGCACAAAACTCCCATTCTCACATGCGTGCAATGAGGTTTCTGATAAAACAGCTGTCTTACCTTCAACTGTCCTTACAGGAGAGTGCACTCAAAATAAAGACAAAAAGTAGAAAATGCCCTATTTATCCAGCAAAGTCCACAGCGAGACGAAAACGACTAGAAAATCCTGCCCAAGCGAAACTTTCTGCGTGTAAAATTGAAGTTTGTGCAGGGCAGCATTTCGGGTGTATCCTGCTTTTTCTTCTCTCCTCCGCCGCTTGTATCAGCCAGAGTAGGTGTGGCTGCAGCGGTCACTGAGTTTAATACAGGGCGTACGCCGCGATCCTTCCGCCGCCGCTAAACTCGCGCCAAAACATAATAGCCAACAAACTGTCGTTAACGGCAATCAGATCCACCGCTGACATAACCGCCGTCCGTTTCTCTTTTGATTAAGTCCACGCGGAAAAAACGGGGGTGACGGCAATTTGGTTTAATTGCACACTGAAGCCGGGACTATGCGCGGAGTGATACATACGCTTGCTTTATTTCCAGGAATACGGTGGCGGGTAAAGTTGGGAAGAAACACACGTGGACTGAGAAAAAGCCGGGTATCTAACTGCTCACTGCCTGCCTACTTTTCTCCTTCTCGCCTTAAGGCGTCATTTGAAAGCCAATAACAGAGTTAAGCCAATATAAAACAATTTAAACAGTGATTTTTGACAGTCTAAATGATAAAACAGTCAAGTGAACCACACTTGAGGTGTTAAAATGAACATTTTTATTCATTTTTAATGATATATTTCAGGGATTAAAAATGAGTAACACACACATCTCACTCATTACTGGAGAATGTAGAGGATACGCTCACGCATTTTTACGGGTTAAGGGGCTTATACCGCGTTTCCTCCCCCCTCTTTGTCCCTTTAATTGTAATATGAGAAGGGGAGACAGGCTGACATACAGATGGACTGAGTGCTCTCAGAGCCACGTTATCCTCCAAATCCAACTCTTGCGAGAGTGTTTCACCATCCACCCCCTCCCCCTCTACTACTACTACTACAAACTAAAGGACCTAAAGCGTCATCATATCACCTACTCCACTTTAAGCTTATGCACAATTAAACATTTCAAACACGAAAATGTATATTTTACAGTCGTTTTTATTCTTCAGAAAATGCTCATGTTTATTTATCTATGATGTAGTTTTTGTATATTTTGTTGCAGAATAAATTCAAACAAAACGGAATGAACAAACACAACATATGCACATTTGACTGTTTCCTCCATTATTTCCTAACTGATCGTTTACAGATCCTTCCTTGTAATAAATTATCTTCCAGTCGTCCCACTCGGACACTGTAGCCCTCCATCCAGTGAGTCCCTTGCAGTGCTCCACTTACGTAACCGTCAAGGATTTTGCCGGTACACGTGCAGACACGTCGGCCAATCAGATTGCGAGTTAGCCTGTTCACGTGAGTTCTTAGAAAAGTCCAAGGAACACTGTAAGGAAATCTTATAGCAACCCCTTTCTATAAATTAAATTAAACCCAACACACGTGCCAATGAATTTAAAATGAGCTTTATTACATGCATTAAAAGTGTGTCTGTATCTATTTTTTAAATTACGTGTTTACTAAGATGATCATGACTTATGATATGCATAAGTCTCCACAAAAAAGTCTCTTATTATAAGCTCAAAGACCCCAGCATGTATTCAAACATGTAAAGAAACAGCTCTTCTTCATTCACTGTTATTCACACACTGCTTTTCTGAGCATACTCTGCGTCTTTAGATGTAATCGCAGCCTCCTAGGTGGTCTGCCACATGTAAACTACTTTCTGCTGAATGTGAAAGTGTACTCTGTGTTTTCACAAGAGGGTGAAGTATTAATATCACACAGACAACAACAGCAAAGCTGCACTGAACTTGCACTAAATAAGCAATCTGCTGCTCCACATTTTAGAAGATGTTTTTTTTTTTTTACAGATAGAGATCACAAGCAGCAGAAAGAACATTTTGTTACAGCAGCAGTGAACATTCACACAAAGAGCAGGGAGCAGGCTAAATAAGTGGATTAATGTGCCACCTACAGGCTAACTGGCAAACTGACTGGTGGTTGACCCAGTTTCACCTGAGTATGTTGAACATCTTGACCGAATGACTGGATTCTTCGTTTTCTGACTAATTTCTTAATTCTGGGATTTCCAAATGCTTTCACATGAATCCTCCCTCAAACATCTGCACCACAACATGAAACCTTTGTTAAACTCAGCTGAGATCAGATGATCATTTGCTATTAGTTATGAGTGAAGTTAAAACAACACTTTAACACATTTACAAACTGCAAAATGTTGCTAAAATCAGAATAGTTTGAGGTTTGCTTCAAAAACTCTCAGCATGTGGTGTGTTTGCTTTCACTTCTGTTAAACTCCTACACTTTCTAGTCATAGAAGATAGTTATACTTCTGAAAAGTGCCGTAAATAAATTAGAGGAATTTTCTCTAAAGTCACCAGTGGGTAAATTACAGTTTTATGTTAGGTTGAAATTAGATTGCTGAGTGATGAGGTAAAAGGTTTATCAACTGACTTACTGACTGACAAACCAACTGACCGGCCAGTGAACTGGATGGCATAAGAAAGCTATTAGGACACACACACACAGCCAAAGCCTGAGGGGTGTGAGAGAAGGAACCAGGGAATGGGATTATCACTGTGTGTGTTCTCCGCTACGATCTCCTCCTTATTAGGAATCTTCATCCGGCAGCAAGTATCTGTGCAGACAGACAGGCTGCTGCTGCTTTAATTAGACAGCAAAGCTCATTCACATAGAAGCTGTACACACTGACGCTGGTGGTTTTCAAAGTGTGAGCTGGAGGGCTGGTTCCTGCTTAGAACTTTCAATAAAATACACCCCCCCCCCCCCCCCCCCCCAAAACAAACAAACAAACATACAAAAAAAACCCACAAACACACAAACAAATAACTAAACAAGTTGTGTATTTCTTTCTTTCTTTTTTCTTTTTTTTTTTTTTTACAAACAAGTCCCTTAAATGAGCAAATACAGCCATACCTGCAAAATGGCTTAGTCTAAGACACAAAGGGATCCTATGAATGCAATCATAGCAGCAACTGCAAAAATGTGTAACAGTCTAAGACATCTGCAGATTTTGTGTGTTCATCAACAGGTTATCAACAGGGTGGGTCACATTTTTTTCCAGAGTGTTAGAGAGCTGAAAAAGAATTGAACAGAACATGGTTGCAGGTAATAGTGAAACTACACCAAAATATTATCTATCTAAACACTGTAAAGAGCACAGATCTTGCCAGACTTTTTTCTTACAAAACACGTGATTGATGAAACAAGTTATACTGAAATTTCATAGTCATTGCATGGAGATTACACAGCATATTGCTTGCTCTTATTCAGTCTGGTAGTCATTTTCTTTGCTTTTTAGGCAGTCTGGCTTAAGGCGGTCCAGGGATAGTATCTTTGTCTGAGCTGCAAAGTTTCTGCATTAGAAGACCACAAAGATCTATTTGCAGGACACCAACATGCCAATAACCTCCATAATAATAATCCATCCACATTAAAAGCATTTGATAATAACAAATCCATCTGTTATTACAAAGCTGTGAAATATTAAGGAAATGTAATCATAAGATAAGCACTTGACTGAAATGGAAACAGAATAGGTAGATTTTTCAGTTTCCATTTTCTCCATTGAAGTGAAACCCTCATGTTAGAGTTGGAGAAGGGCTAGGATGTCTCAAATCTACCATACTGCTTTGCTGAGAAACCCTGCTGCTGCAAGCATGACTTCCCATGGAGTAAGGTTCATCGGGGAGGGGAGGGTGTAGGGTGTAGGGTGTAGGGGACCGATTGGAATTTGGCTGTTGGCAGCCAATTGTTCCTCTCGGTGGGGACAGCACTAGAAAAGCCCCACTTTATCTATGAATTTCTGTCAATTCCATGATAAAGGCTGACATGCAAAAAGAGTTTTAGATTAAACATGACACGACACCAAACGAAGTAATTTCAGTTGCCATTAAGAGAGGAGAGTTCTGTCAAAGGTCACTAATGAAATACTGACCTATGGGGCAAGGTAACTAATGAAATAGTAAATGACATTTGAATGGCATTAGTGTCTAAAATGCATTAAAAAAGGAACTTGTGTCATCTTACAGGTCTCATACAGAAACAACCTTGACCTTTTCAGTGATGTAGAAATTGAAGTAATGAACCAAGAATCTGCTGCACAACAATTTGTCAGTGTATAAAGCGGAATAAAACAAACATACAAAAAAAGAAAGAACAAAAATCACATGAAAATACAAATGATCTCCAGTGTGTCCTTTTTTTTGGTAATTTAAAAGAAGCTATATGGTCTGAGATGCATCTTTTATAGAACCTTCAAAAGCTTCGAAACATTCCACTTCCCAGATGCCAAAGAGTCATTTAAATTTTCCTCTTTTGGAAGTAAAATCCTTTCTCACAACATCGCCTCACGTTGTATGATTACTCCGCTGAATTTGAAATTCAGACACGCTACATATCTAGTTATTCCGAGTGAGTGAAATGAAAACATCCACGTCATGACTGTGATCTTTCTAATAATGGTGTTTTTTCTTATTTTTAAAAACATTTTGGGACAAAAGTTATTATTGTTGCATGAACGGTAGCCCCTAGCAGAATTTTTCGATAGTCATCTTTAAACCAGAACTCATTAATTTGTGGAATTTTAATGCTTTGAAAGACATCATCATGCTGTGCCATTTTTACTTCTTAATTTAAACCCTTGGGGGTTCGTAAAAGACCCCGCATATATTACTGATGATGTCATGTAATTAAAGTGAGGGTGTTTGCTGACATTTTGGAAAGACAGTTTCTCCTGATAGCTAAAACCTGTAAATTGCTGCTGGTGGACCCTGAGGATCCTTTCAGATAAACTAAAATAAGAGGATAATTGTACTCTTTTTTAAGCTGCCTCTAAGGATTTTGGGGGGTTGGCAGGGTGGTGGTTAAGGGCTGCGGACCAAAACAGCGGGGGGAGGAAAAGATGAAGAGGAGAAACAGATCCCTGACCCATCTAATAAGGCCAGCTTGTTTTTGTCACTTACAGATTAACTGCTTGTGTTTTACACCTCAGGCTCTGTTGACAGTTTAAACAGACTTCTACTGCATATTTTAAAAATGGATAAAAATCTCCTTTGGACTCCGGCCTGCTTTGTAAAGTCTGATGCAACCTCTGTCAGCAACAATTGACGTTATCCTGTTTATCATTACAACTATAGAGTTCCATATTAGCCTCATATCCTGAATATTGTCCACACTGGGACAGTCATCGTATCCGGGATACTCCAGGTAAATGCACCTTACTACAAGGGAAACTTTGTCACCTTCTTTACCAGAAGAAAGAAAAAAAGAGGAAATGTTCCAAAATTAGAAACCTTCTTCTGTCATAATTGCAGGTCACTAAGGTCACAGAGAGAAAGACTAAAACTGGTCTTCCTTCATTCCTTTGAAATTACAGCTCTTATGGCATCACCACAGGTTCTTACCAAACTGTGTAATGACAGCCCTTCTCAAACTTTTAGTGCTGGTGTGTTGCAGAGCTGCATGTAAAGTCGACACCACGTTAACATCGTGCTGAAAAGCAACATTTTGCCACCTACACTACAGTATTGGCTGCTGCGCGCAATGGCCACAATCAGCTCCAGAGAGGTGACACTGCCATTCGTGAACTGCAAAACTGCAAATCAAAGGCAGGAAGGAAGTTATTTCATGAAACGTGGGTGCTGCCAGGTAAACAGAAGGAAAAAGGAAAATGTTTTTTTGGATATTTTTATAATGACACTAAACAAGCACAAAGAAAAGGTGGTAAGGAGAGATACAAAAACTTTTATAATGTTGGAGTTTGAGCAGGTTTATCAAATTCTCCTTGGTGATTCTTCAGCCTGGGAGGCATCAAAGAGTGAGAATTAATAACAACAGCAAAAATAAAACACGTCTGATATTTTCACATTAAATGTTAACCGTACGGTTTGTCGCTTTGCCCTGCTCATCATCCTCTGCTTTGTATGTGAAACAAAAGGTTCAATTTTTTCAATGTGATGTTGTCCTGCTGGGTTCATCGAGTAGCAAGCTTGCAGTGGGGCAGTTTGCAGCTGAGTGTGAGACACTTTGGATTAAAAAGTTAGCACCTCCAAGTCTGAGGCCACGGTTCTCAGCTGTAAAAAGGTTAACGACCCTTTCTGGATTGGGGAGTCTGAGCTACTTCAAGTGGAGTTCAAGTATCTTGAGGTCTTGTTCATGAGTTGAGGACATTGACAGACTGATTGGTGCGGCGTCTGCTGTGATGTGGATTCTGTACTGTCTGTCGTGTTAAAGAGAGATTTACATTTCTATGCTCACCTATGGCCTCGAACTGTGTTTACAAGAATAAGACTGCAGATACCGAAGGGTGGTTTGGCTCACACTTAAATAAGGTGGCAAGTTTAGTCCTTTGGGAAGGGCTTACTACTTCTCCTCATCGAAAGGAGATGGTTGCGGTGGTTTGGGTATCTGATTAGGATGTCTCCTGGGTGCTTAAATGGATTTCTCCTGGGATTTTTTTTTACCGTTTCCTACCAGGAAATTTCCTACCCATTGGAGAGGTACACCTTGGACATATTACAAAAACTAAATGCTAAACAAAATAAATGCTCTATCAACTTCTTGGTGAATTTTAATGAGTAATCTTGCAGTTGTCATTTGTCATGTCTATGTATTACAGGGTTGGAACATGAGTAAGAAATACACAACTCAAGTCATGCTGGCGGACACATTGCCTGGCTTAATGAGGTCCATATCAAGTGTCAGGGACCAGGACATACTGATGAGAATTGAGCAAGAACAAGGTATGCATGGACAGAGACTGACAATATGGAATTAATTTTAATTGTACTAGTGTGTAGTGTACAGTTGTAAAATTCATTAATGTGGGGTCATTTTTGTGCACGCCTTCGCAACGATGACGGACAAACTGGCACCAAACGCTTACAATTACTATTGTTTCAGAACAACACACTGGAAATATCTGGGCTTTACATCCCAGCCAGGAAATAAAACAATACAATAAAACACCAAACAGAGCCAGAAAACATAAAATGCACCAGCCGCCAGCAGCTGGTTTTTAAAGTTTTAAGTGGTTACGGGTGGAGTTTTCCTTCAAGGATTTAAATGGAAGCCGGCGTTGACTGACCTCAGTCAGCTGCTGGGAGTAGAAAGAGGAAGAGAGACAGGCAGTCGGGAAGCATTCTTTCTGGGAACAGCCTTATTGTGGTGTGTGTGTGCGCATGTATGTGTGTGTGGCTGCACATAGTTGGTGGTAGTCATCAAAAGGAGTAACCACAGCTTTGCCAGGAACATGTAACAATGCATCCTGCTGAACTTTCTCCAGGACTCTGTGTGTGTGTGTGTGTGTGTGTGTGTGTGTGTGTGAGAGAGAGAGAGAGAGAGAGAGAGAGAGAAAGAGTGTGTGTGTGTGTGTGTGGACAAAGTTTAGTTTAAATCTACATTAGTTAGGATACATGTTTGATCTTTACAACTTCAAAAGCACTGTGATTTTTTTTAGAGTTATGGTTACAATTAAGTGTCGCTATAGGGTATAAACAGCTGGAGAATGTCCTCAGTTCAGTACTAACTATACTAACTATAGAAAGATCCACAAAGTTGCTGGTTCCTGTTCTTTTGTCTCCAAAAAAGCACCGAACACCCCAAAGAGTGTCAGAAAATAGCTTTTACACCCATCAGTATCTCAGTTACTCAATCTGAAAAGGCCAATGCAATGACCTTCAAAGAAGAGTATTCATTCGTATTAGACATTTTTCACTGCACTTACCTTTTTCACCCAGAGTTCACCTGCAGTTGGTGTAGTCATGAAACTGCCAGGCTCACGCTCACTATCTGACCCAAGAAAATCTCACTGGTATAATTATGATGTGTCACAGCTTTAGAAAAGATGGAAAAATACTAGTATCGGATTCAAAGACTTTACACAAAAGATGTGATTCAAGGTGTGCATGTGACATGTAGTAACATGCAGTTTTCTTTATGTTTTTTCTCATAGCTGAGAAATTTGCCTTTGAAGTGTTCTGCAAGAAAAAAAAATGCTTTCCAGCATAGTCAAACTGAAACGGCTATTTTAACCCAAACCATAATATTTTTCTAAAGCTAACCAAGCGGTTTTGTCGACTGAATGAAAAGAAGTAGTTTTAGTGACTAAACCTAACCAAACTGCAATTGAAATACCAAGGAGAGGGTGGAGTGGGTGGAGACAAGTGTCAGGGAAGGATAGAGTGAGAGTGAAAGGGACATTTTTGAAGATGATAGCGAGACCTGCTATGATGTATAGTTTGGTGATGACAAAATGACAAAATGAGGCCAAGTTGTAAGTGGCAGATTTAAAGATGTAAATATTTTCATTAGAAGTAATCAGGATGAGCAGGATGAGGAACGAATTTTTAAGAGATTTATCAGTGTTGGGAATTTTGAGTGTGTTGGTTGTGTAATTTGGTTTCCCCTGCTTATGGAGAAGGGTTTTCACCCACTGCAAACGTGCTCCCATACAGTCCTCCAAAATCCCAACTGCCCATTGCTGAATACACTGCTGCGTCCATCAAATCTGCAGCAGTGGAGTTCACCAGGAAACAGAAAAGCACAGCATCAAAGATCAAAAATACAGCATAAAAAGCACAGACAGTGGCTGTAGTCGTTACTTTTCATTGTTCGTAACACTTGGTTTCACTTCAGTTCTTCATACAACCTCAGTCTCTGCAACTGGCTGGTAAGTTATATTTTGAGGTTTCGTCTCTTCTGAGTGTTCCAGGCTAGATGAGTTACTCTGGCTGAGTAGTGCTGGATGTTTCCTCCAGAAGTATGTCATAAAAGTTAGTGTTAAAAGTGGTCTAAGTGATGTAACAGTTGACTTCATGTTTTATTTTTCTTGCACAGAGACTAATGCACTTATTCAGTTACTTACTCATAAACTTGCAGGAGCCTGGGCTGTGTGGTATTTACTGAATACATGTGTATGTAAGACTACGATATATTTTCATATTTGTTAAGTGTGACTCTATATGTTAACTCTTTTGCTCTTTCCATATATAGCCTTCTTTGTTCTCTTGGTATCTTAAAATATAGTGCTAGTGATTCTTTGTGCTGGTGATTTTTCACTTCTTCAGGTCTTCCTGTTGGCAGCCAATGTGCACAATGGGGCCAGTATGATTAATGGTGCCACCTGGTTTTGCAGTTGAATTTAGTGATATGTGAGCGCAATTGCTCAGTTGAGTGGTGATTATAATAGTGTCCTACACTATGTTACAACCTCTGCCTGGCCTCTCGTTTCCTAACTTCATCTGTATCAGGACCACTGGATGTTGTTTAAAAAAAAATCTATTCATAGATTTGAATTTCAAACATATTTATATAATCAAGTGAACTGCTTGCAACAACCCTTGTATTTGATATTTTTGCACTGCTGTGCTTAGTTAAATCTTAATAAAGCAAGAACTCCCAGAGAAAACAAAGTTGGAGGGACAAGGGTGAGGAGGTTTGGATGTGTGCAGAGGATGAATAATGGACAGAGCTGCCAGGCAGAAGGAAAAGAGGAAGAGCGCGGAATAAGTTACAAATGATGACAGGGATAGAGTGAGATGAGGCAGATGATCAGCTGTGGCAAACCCTATAGAGAGCAGGGAGAGGAACAAGAGCAGGTAATGAAATCATGAGTCAGCATGGTATTTGATTAGATGCAGGAAATAAAGCCTACTCTTCTGTAAAGGAGTATGGTTGAATTTTATTGACTGACCTTACTCTTTATGTTACCTCCCCTGACTCTCAAAAAGCCTTTCTGCGTTAAACTCCTTTTAGGAAGCATTTCTGTCTGAAAGCGCTACAATTTCTCCACTATTCTTCATCACGGTGTAGACACCAACTCTGCAATATCGGCTGCACTGCAAAGGCAACCCTACCGAGAAGTTGGAATGTACATTTAACCAAATATGTGCCATGCATGAGAATAACCACCTTTTAACACAGCTGTTGAATATTGTCTTATAATCAAATGCAGCAGGTTGTGCAGATGATGTGGTAACATGTCATAATTAGTTATTTGGTCAACATAAAACAAATCTTGGACATCGATGAATATAAAAAAAGTCCTGTGTTTGCGATTTAATTTGCTATATCCTACTTGGCACGTAAGACTGAAATCATATCGAATCATGTTAATACTGAAAAGAAGTGACCTCTCTTATTCCTATTTATTGTCTGTGGCTTAATGTGTGTTTGGCTTTCTTGTGCCTTCTCCTTCACTTCTCCTTTCCCACGCTGTTAAAACCATTCATTCATGATTTCAGTATTACCACACCCTATTGTCCATCTTATTCTCTTTAGTCAATCAGCAAGTTTCTGTTCTTTAAACCGCATTGCATTTCCGCCATTCTGCTTTCAGACATTCTATTGTGCACCAACATCTAGACTCCTGTCTCCTCACATCACCTTCATTTATGGACAACACTCAGTGAAGATGTCAAAATGTCAAAATGTTGTCATACACTTTCAAATGATCTCACTATACTTAAGGCCCAGTATTTTTATCCCTAAGGTAATCAAAGGAGCTTGCAAAGAAAAGCGTCTGGACTTCTTTAAGTTACTTGAAGACGTTTCACCTCTCATCCGAGAAGCTTCTTCAGTTCTAAGGTCAAATGGTGGAGAGTCCCAGATTTAAACCTAGTGGGAGTATCCCCCCACAGAGGGACAAAAGGACCCCCTGATGATCCTCTAATAGCCTGAGCCAAGGTGTGAAACTAGGTGTGGGTCCCAATCAACCAGAGTTTTGGGTGAGCTCATTGTGAAACCTGGCCCCACCTTATCATGCGAATTCCTGAGGTCAGATGGCCCAGGATGTGAGTGGGCATTAAGGCGTCTGGGGAGGGAACTCAAAAGAAGCCATCTATGTTCACTGTGAGCGACCATCTTTGAACAGAGGCGGTGGTTTACGACACCAACTCTTTGGTGTTTTTTTGGCACACAAGCTGTCCAACATGTTCAGCATGACGTAACAGCATGCACAGTGGTACACACATTTCTCTACTATTAAAAAAAGTTTGTATCCATAAATACAACTAGCTAATTACAAATTACTAATTAACAAGTTATATATTATTATTAAATAAAGAGATGTTCTCTTATTTTGTATGACCAAAGTTCACAGGACATTTGGATTTGGAGTGCTGAAGATGATCCTCAGGAGTGAGGAAGACATTATGTACACTTAATCGTTTCTGAGGATTAAGAACACTGGAATGTTTTTCCTGCGTTTTTTGTTCACTAACAACTTTAAATATATTATCTCCCCTTGCTGTTAATGCAATTTTCTACATGCGGTAATGCAACTTCTGCAAGCATGTCCATTTCACATTTTGGAGAGGCAAAGCATGTAATGAACACAGTGAACCGGTGTGTCTATTAGACACTTTGCCGTGATAGTGGGTTGTCTCTTTTAGGTCTACGGAGACCTCAAAACTGCGTATATTTATTTTTTGTTTATTCTGTTTTTTTCTTTTTTTGGCCTCTTTGCAAATGCATTTTTTTAACTGAATATAGTATGTAATAAAAACACCAGAAAATGTTTCCATTTTCAAATACAATTCAATTTTTATGTCACAAACACATTTATCTTTATGTCAACTTCCAAATGGAGCACAAACAGAGAACAACACAGGTCAACCACAGCTTTGTAGCCAGCAAGGTAATGTCGTGCAAGCCAGTAGATAATAAAAACGTTGTCAGACAACCATCAGAGCAGTTTAAACACATGGATAGACTGTTGAAAATGTTCTTGTGCGCCTTGTGTTACAAGACAGTACAATCTAGTACATCGCTATTATACCCTATATACCCTAACTGAGACGAGTCAGAGCTATAGAAGTAGAACAGGACATTTATCCAAAGTGGGACAAAGCTGAAAAAATTAGAGCATACAAACCTCAGTGTCTACATACAGCTGCAACCATTGCTGAAGCAGAAGCACTCAGTTTCATCAACCTTTTGCCTGAGCACAACTACATTCTTCTTTGCCTGCCAACGGGTCCACAATCGACCTCAGTAGAAGTCCCTCTGCATACATCCCATGAAGCATGATGTCACTGATGAGCCCAGTATCTGTGCCTCTGCTTTTTTGTGAAAATGGATTGAAATACAGTATTTAAATTTTTAACTTTAAATATAATTTGATAATTACAATACAATAATATAAAATGATCTACTACTGTAATTCATGCATCATCCTACTTTGATAAACCCATTTCCAAGCCTCCAAAAATGTATCAAATGTATAGCATCTGGCTGCAAATTTTTAATGAGATGTTCTTAGAAACCTCTTGGAAAAAACACATGGGTATCATGTAAGTGCCTTTGAGAAGACATATGAAAGTAGGAAAATCCCCAATGAGAATTAACTGACCCCCAAACCCTAAATTGACTTAATCTGAGATAGAAACCCTGTTTTAAGTTCCAGAAAGCATTTTCAGTGAAACCTTGGGAGTTCGTTAGCCTAGCGTTGGTTTTCAGTTCTGAGAACTGAGTCAGTTACTTTCTCTGTGAACCTAATCTGCTCATTGGCAGGTTTCCTTTAACAGACCCTGAGTTTTTTGTAATCTCCCTTCTGCAGAGCTCGAGGCAGCTTCTGAACATGTTGTGTCCTTTCGTCAAACACCCTATAGATGCTAAAGTGTATTAAATTCACTTTGTCATGGATCCAGAGGATGCAGATGTGCTCTCATTCCACGATGAGTAGCTTGTGGAGCACTGCAGCTTTTTCAGCCCATTGTGCTTCCACCTGGAAGGACGTGGACTACACCAATAAAGTTTTGCTTGTTTGCTTCTGCACATTTTATCATTTATGTACAGCATTCTTAATGCATTTAATTGGAGGCATTACCTCAGACTGGAGAAAATTCTTTGCTTTGTTTGCTTTTCTTGCCGCCAAAAGTCTGAAAACTGAAAAAAGTGTCCCTCACATTCAAACACCATCTGCAAGCTTATATTATGTTTCTGGGCACAAGCCAGAATTATAATACAGAATCATTAGAATTATTTGGTATCTAGGCTCCAAGCTCATCACCCCCACACAAATATAATACACAGAGAATGCTCAGGTGGCAGAGTAGAAATTTTGCAGCCTAAATACTGTGATCAATAATTGAGATGAGCAAAGTGTATGTGGCAGTCCAGCTTGAGCTTCCTGCCTGAACTAGCTCACAGGCATCACAACATTTATTAAATACAAGTCTACAGCTATTGTCTTAAGATCTTAGACACAGATTTTTGATTAGTTTTTGTTTCGCAGGTGAGAATTTCCATAAATACCAGACTTTGTTTCACTTCTTCTTATGTTAGTGAATGACACCAATTAATAAATTGAAAGTTGGTTTTTGTGTTTTGGTAATGCATAGACTACTCAGAGAAAAGTAAGCAGCCAGGACTCCTGGCAATGTGAAACTGTTTTTTGTTTAAAATACATTAAATATGACTTTAAAGCAAATGCATTTTAACCGGAGTAATGTTTCATGCTAGCAACAGATTTGTTTTCGAGACTGAGGGGGAGGCTTCACACTATCAACCACGGCAACAAGGTTCTTTTTTGATCCCTTTCTCTGATCCTGAGCTAGACCCACATCAGTGTTGCAGTTTATACTTAAGTGCTACATTTACGCCACAGGTGCATCATAACTGCAAACCTCTGAACCCCTACTATGTAACTTGTGACATAATGACACATGAACCTTCCTGGAAATGTAACTCCACTCAAGTCTATGCAGCTCCCAACTATTTTGATTGGCCTGTTCGGTACGGTTAATTCCTCGAGTGCCTTCCATCTTCTTTTCTCTGCTGCTTTTGAATTTATCAGTGAAGGAAAGACAATCAGCACTAAAATATAAGAGCTTGTATATATGAGAAAGTTCCTGGAGCGAAGACTTGGAAAAAATACATTTCCCTGTCCAACAAAAAAAAATGACCAAAACAAAAAGAGGAGACGCAGGAGGAGGAAAACCTGCACCAGAATTTTATTTGTTTCTCTTTAAAAGCAACAGGTTGTCACCACAAGGTGATTGACACATAATGCACCATGCAAAAACATGAATGATGACAACAGTGTCGGACACTTGCACGGGCTGCGTCGTAGGCACTCAAAAACTTCACAGCAGAGGTCTCAATTAACAGTTACATAGTTCCACAGAAGTCCTGCACACCCATGTTGGGTTTTAAGAGAGAGGAAATCAGTTGCTTGTGCGTGTGTCTGAGCATGTGTGTGTGCATGTGTTTAAGCACACAATGAGTTGTCTGCTGTGTCAGGGGAGATAAATGAATCCCGACTGGCAATCAATGTAAAACAGAAAAACACTGGTCCACCCCACAGTGTTATCAGCAACAACAACACTGCTGTCTTAACACACACACAGACACATCACATCAATGTATATACACACAGACACACACACACACTGATAAGAAAGCTCTTTGCATTATGCAACACGCAGCATCTGCTCACTCACAGTCACACACTATCACTTGATTTCAGACAGGCATCTCACTTCCTCCAGGCTGCTGACACACACACGCACACACACATGCTCACACAAAGTTACTGAAACTTCTGACTTCTCTTTAAGTTGAAAAACATTTAAAAGGTAGGTTTTCCTCAGAAAAACTTCCCCTGATATGACTGAAGACACACATCCCACCACACTAATTTAAGAGAACAATGTTGCAACCACATTCTGCACATTGCTCCATGTTGTATTAACACAAAAACACACTGCTTACATGAGCAGGTAAAGACCGACTGTCTACTCATCTATGCCTGCAGCCACAGTAACCATGACTGCTACTGACTGCGGTTGCCTCATGGGACGATCAGTCTGGATGGTCGGACAAAGCCTCCATGCAGCTCTGACTCCCATCATACTGATGCATTTTTGGCAGTCTTGGTGTTGCTATGCACCAAGTAATCAACTGTGGGCCTTGGCAAGTCTTGGAGCCATTTGGATCTTTGCAGTGTTTCCTGTTTACACCACCACAGCGGATCTTAACATCAAACAAGATTTGATTGAAGTGCAGATTTTCATCTTCATGGGGTTTAACAAAAGTGTTTGGGAATTACAGCGATCTTTATGCACAGTCCCCCATTTTCAGAAGCTCAAAAATACAATTAACTGACATGCTGTTAGCAACTTAAGTATGTCTGTGAAGGTTCTCAGTCATCCAGGTCATCGTAGTCAAAGGAGCTAGGAGTTAGCAACTTAAGCAGATATCTGGAGTTGATACCTGAAAGCTGATTGTATTTGCCAGTTTTTTTAAAGAAACTCTCAATATCAGGTCCAAAGTGATGCCAACACAAGTGATGGAGGCATCATTAGGTTGAAAATCAAAGTAAACCCATCAGAGAGGTAGCAGACAATGGCCAATTCAGCAGCACCAAAAGGCTTGAATGACAATGAAAGAAAATGAAAGTGCATGATCAGAGAATTATTTCCATTCTTAAACTAAACTAAAAGTCAGGAACATCTTTGAGGAGGCAGGTGTATCATTGTTGAAGTCTACCATCAAGAAAAACCTTCATGAGAGGAAAAACAGTATTTACAGCAATGTGCAACCCGCTGTAACACTTGGGCCAGAAACATCCTCAGGAGTCTGATGTTATGGAAAGGTTTTGTGGACATATGCAAACAAAATTAGCTTACACCAAAACAATGGGCTGATAAAAGAAAAACGAAAGGAAAGCTCATGGTGTCCCATTACTTTTGAATCACTTATATCAACCACTATGTATAGAAAAAAATGTAATACTTTAAAAACATTATTATTTGATTTCAAATTTACTTTGCTGATGTGAAAATTAAAAAAATTGCAAAACTTCCAAAAATCAAAGCATATGTACAAGAGTATAATAGTAACTTTTATAATAATATATTTAAAAAAAAAAATCCATCTAGCTTATTGTCATATTGTTTATGTTGCAATCTTACATGTTTTTCAAGCTAGTTCTGCCAGTCACAGACAATGGCCTATCAACCTACCTGTTAGCTGCCTCTTTACTGACAGCTGCTTTAGTGCCTATAATTGAATGCTTTTCTGAACATGAGCATTTAGGTCTGCTTCCCTGTTATCTCACGTACTACTTGCATCACTGTGACTTTTAATTTTGACAAATGGAAAAGCATGAAAGGAGCTGTCAAAAAGGCTTAGATAGTCATGATTAAGACAAACACATACGGCCAAGAGAAAAAAGAAGATGAGTGACAACAGACAACAGACAAGATTTTGTACTGATGAGTTCTCTGTTGCTGCAAATGATGAAGATAGGGCTGAAAAGTCCAGTGCCGTAAACATGCCAGTTCATTTTGTGTGGGATTACACAAAATGGAAAAGCAGAAAAAAATGGACAGATGGATCACTATTCACCTTGCATAACACCTTTACCTTAACCTAAATCGACCTTTGTGTCATTCTTTACCAGTAAACGCAACACAGAAAGTGTGTCACCATCAAATGGCATGCTATTTATGATGCAAGATCATATTACTTGACTGTGAGCCAAGACAGCTTTGCAGTTACGGCCTAAATAAAAATGATTGAAATATCTGTAGTAGTGAAAATATTTTCTGCACTGATGTTAGTGCTACTGTCCGCACCTACTTCTTCTTTTTGTTATATATTTCTCACCTTGACAGCTAAAAGAACACACTGCAAAAGGACCGCCGTACACTTGCAGCAACATTAACACATAGTTTGCAGTGAAGAAACTCCTTTAACCTTTCACTAAAAGAGGAAGTCTGAAGTTCACTGACACCACGATATGTGAGAGATTAAGTTTTAAAAAACTGCTTTTTAAATGTGATATTGACTTAAATCTGTTTGGTTTTGTTGTTAAAAAATGTAATATGACTAAGACCCCAAATGCAATCATTTTTTAATTTTATGCCATATACACAGGGTAATAGGTGTAGCATCATCATCATTATTATTATGATGATGATGATGAGGAGGATTATCATTATTATTTATACTATTAGTAGTAGCAGTAGTCATGGTAGTGGTGGTAGTATATGGCAGGTCAGTTGTAGATCTTTTCATAGCTCTGCTGGACTAAGATTTGCATTTCACATGTGATGAAGCAGCAGAAAATCAAACTGCTCTATGAGCTTTGTACACGTATTTACTGAATGAATAAAAACTATGAATGAAAGCATATCTCCCTCCAATCTGCACACATGTACACCCAACCAGAACTTCCCCATTCATGACTGTGCAACAGGAGGAAGAGGAAGAGGCCTCCATCAGCCAAACTGCCCTGTTTTCTCTTCCTCTTTCTGCTTAAAATAGAAAGTATAGGATGTACCGGACACTTTGTGTTGCAAGTGTGGAGAACGTGTTGCATGCAGACCGCAGGGCGCACATCTCTGTCTCTGAGTACACTCTGTAAAAATGTTAAATTCAGCAGATGTGTGAAGAACTTACAGGAATCATGTGCAATGCTTTCCTTTAAACCCCCATCTCCCCCTCTTACTTTCTCTCTTTTTGACAATTGTATGAACTTTGTTATCTAACTGTTAGCAGTCACTTTGTTAAACTGCACATATGACCAAGAGATAGATGTAACATATCTCTGTCCGCAGTTGTAGGAATCCACAACGTTCACATGATCGAAGTCTCGATTTATCATTCGAGAAGAGCAAGAAACTGAAACATTATTTGATGACCATGGTGCTGCTAGCTTTTCTTTTAAAAAAAAAAAAGTTTATTTTATTTTAAAATTGTTTGGTTTGCAGTATTTTTGTGTTCTGGGAATATCTCCTGCCTTTCAGGTCATACATGTAAAGCACAAGGCATTAAGTCAGATACACCACAAAAGGAGGAGCTGGGGTGGTGGGTTGCAAAGTGGCTTGTAATGCAGCAATTGTAGGTAGTCTAAAGCAGTTTCCCCTATTTGCATATAGGGCAACATCCAAGCATCATATAGGATGCCCTATATGGTAGCTGGATAAATATCATTGAGGCTGACTATGTGGCCTACCAGAACTGAAACTATGCTCAATTTTGATAAAGGATGCTTGCGATGTTATTATTTTGCGTTTCATTTGTCTTGTCTGGCTAAAGCCAGCACAGTGGTTGGGAGTTTGGAAAGTAGCTGCAAAATTATATGTGTTTATACCACCAGATCAGCCAGTAGTTACCCCAGATATTTTATTCTGAACACCACACAGACATTTGACCAAACAACCAAGCAACTGTTCATCCATCTACCTTTTTTCCTTTGCCGTCCAATTCAAGGTTGCGGGGGCCTTTATCCTATCCCAGCTGTCATAGGGCCAGAGACATAGTACACCCTAGACAAGTTACCAGTCTGTTGCAGCGCTAACACAGAGAGACAGACAACCATTTACTCTCACATTCGCACCTATGACAAAGTGAGCAATTAGTCTAACCCTGTGCATGTCTTTGGACTGCCAAAGGAAGCTGGATTACCTGAAGTGAGACCATGCAGAAACTTCATACAAAAAGCCCCAGTATCAGCAGCTCGGTAGATTTCTGGTAGCAGTGGATCTCCCTCAAACACAGTACACAATTGACCTTGGACCTTAAAGGATGTTTTTTGAACAACAGCTTTTAAGAACCTTACCAGATGTCTTAATGCAGTTTAGACATCTGGCAGAGTTGACTTTGTTTTTGCATCTAGTCAAAACACCATCAGAAGAATTAACTGCCCCGCAGTTACTTATTTTTTGGCAATTAAGAAAAACTAGAAGAACCATTTATTAAATTAAAAGAACTAATTAGATGATTAGGAGTTCCACAGAGTGAAGCATGACTTTAGTGCTACGTGGTGGGGTCAAATTACAAACATTCGTGAGATTCCAAAAGACTGAAGCAGTTTGTCTGCATTTATCTTTTACTCATCTTTGACCTGTGATATTGCACATCTGGTCAATAAAAATTGGAAGATCGCGGTGCTTCTTATGTTCACAGAAGGAGTAATTGATTTCTAGACATGTTGTCAACCAGTCCTTTCATATGTAATCATTGAAGGAGAGTTTGAGTAAAGAATCCATGAATTTAAAGGTCTCCTAGACAAAACAATGCAAGTTACATAAACAATCATTTTATCCTGTGCTAAAGTAAAAAGGGATTATTTACGTTACCAGGAATTTGCATTTTTGAACTTTGCATTGCAACGTGGTAAAGTTGAGCAAAGTTCAAAAACCATTTGCCACACTGGCCTCATTAAAATGAACAAAGCTCTGGTAATGCTGATATTTACAAGGCCTTGGAGTTGCTCACAGCATGAGGTTCCTGGGCTCCTCCTTTCTGTGTTTTCCGTGTGTCTGGCTTTGTGCCTGGTGTCTCCAAGCACTCCAGTTTCTCCCACACATTAAATTGTTCATAAGTACATAGGTGGAGAGGATGAACTGCTAACCTTTGAATGTATCAGTGCTGTGATGAGAACAGACAGAGTCCTTTCCAGTCTGTAACTCTGATCAGTGCAAAAATCTCCTGCAGGCCTCTGAACTCACAGTCACAGTTTCTCCTTTGTATGACTGAGTACCCATTTAGCACCATGGACACAATTTTACTGTCCTGTGACATCACATGTTTGTTTTTTCACTATTAATCATTAAATGATCTAGAACAAGGGTGTACACAATGTTTTAGCAATAATGAATCCGTTTAGGGACAGTTGTAACAGGAATTACTTACAGGAATAGAATAAGCATATGTTTCTGTACTTCTGTATTTTCTCTTTTCTGAAGGATATTGCATAATCAAGTCTTCCAATAAAACTTTTGTTACTAAATTCTGAAGCAACCCATGTAGAAAGAACTTTTTGGGATTTTTTCTGATACAAAAGGACCAAAAGAAAGAATACATGCATGGCCATTTTTGATTTTATTTTAACTTGCCATGGTTTTGGTAAAGACCATTGTTTAAGTTACATTCTGCCACATCTAAAGGCGATGACACAAGCAAACATTATTCATACAGACATTGTTTAACTTTAAAGGGTAACTATAGTTCATAATAACAGTTTGCACAAATGGCCTTTGTGGTTGTTTCATGAGGAGGACAGTCCTCTCAGATGATGACCCTACAGTTCCAATATGTGACCCCACAGTTTGCTGGTGCGACTGACATCTGTACACATAGGGTCTACTGGACTTTGCACGATCATTAGTCACAGCCAACACAGCATTAAACAATTTTAAGTTTCAGGAACACCTGAAAACTATTAACAAAAGAACACGATTAAAGCAAGGTGAATTCAAACTTATTATGTGATACTTTAAATGCTAAAATAAAAAAAATTCATGGCCTACAACATGGCCTAAACTAAGCATTTAAAATAGGTGGGGTACTTGCTGTGGGGAGTGCAAAAGCATTATAGCCACCATGTGATTACATGTCGATTTGTACCACAACTTACTGCAACCCAAAAGGGGCAAAAATCTTTCAAGAGTTTAGAGTGACTGCCATCTTTGAGGCCCATGTGTTGTACGTAAGGAGCAGTGAAGAAACCACAATTACTTACCACAGCATTTCTACTGGTTAGAAAAACAGAGAGAGAAACACACTAAAACAGACAGTTGCTTCATTACCTTAATAAAGTTCTCATTGTAATTAATTAAAAAAAGCAAAAAGTGAACAAAGAAACTTTATCTCACAGCAAACCCCCAACTAAATCCATTTCAAATGTATGTCAAGCAGCGTGTATGAAGTAAAACGCAGTTCTTCTTCTTTTTCTTGGTTTATTGGTGGTTGGCAACTAGGGTAGAGGTGCATTACCACTACCTACACTAGTGACAGCGTCTCTCCAAAAAGGTCTTCTGAGGTAAAATTAATCTTCAGTTCCTTTAGAGTTCCTAAAAAAAACATTCATTTCCTCATTGCCAGTGTGACACTTCTCAAATTAAAGCCAAATTCTCATTTGATGATGGTGCTTTTTTGAGACTGAAATATTGCAAATGCAATTCCTCTTTTGCCCTCTATCAAGATGCTCTACTACAAAGGGAGTTCAGTATACCCAAGGTATCTTTCCATTATCTAGATTCACTTACCCTAACATTGGCAGTCGGGATAACATTCACACAAAGCTGGTAAAAAAGCGTGCTGGTGGCAGCTTTTGGTCAGTCTGAAAGGAGTCATATGACTCTTCCACAGAAAATGATCGAGTGCCACCTTCTCCAATCAGAGACACTATCAGAGGATGATAAAAGATGACTAGAAATCTATAAAGAACATAGTCCCTTAGTTTAGTTTAGTTTAGTTTAGTTTAGTACATCTCCTAAATGACTAATATAATACCTGGACACTCCGATGAGGCACACAGTTCGTGCTTTATTCAGTAGTTTCAATAAGGTATGGTGTAACAGCCTGCACCTATAAAAAGTATACTCCCAGAAGAGAGTCTATATCACACCTAACTCAGAACATAACCTGCTCAGGGTAGTTTTAGTTTTCAGTCTATCAGCTGCAGTTTTGCTGCTATTTAAGGATTTGACAGTAGAGATTAAATTTAAAAGGAAAGTTTAAGATGGATTATCACATTTTACAACATATTCACAAATAAAACAAGAAAATGTAAAAGATAACATAAAAAATAAAACTGTATCAAAAGTAGCTTTCATTAGATATAATGATGCTTTGTGCTGCTGAGTACACATGCTGCAGGAACACAAAATTCTCTTGCCACCCAATAAGGTAGCTGTACAAACTTGAAGTGGACTAATCACATAAGGAGAAGTACAAACATACAGAATGTTTGGCAGCGAAAAATCTCACATGTGAACTACATGTGAAGGAGGCAGACCAGAACCGTGTCTAAGGCCAGCCACAGTTTTTGGAGCTGGCAGCTTGTTGACGTTCCCAGCATTCCCTGAAACTGGAACTGTGGAAGATTCTCTGAACTTCTGGGACGTACCAGAAGGAGGAGGGGTGGAAAAAGGGCGGGAGATCAGGGTTAGTGTGGTGGAGTGTTCTTACCACTGGACTTTATTTTTAGGACTACAAGAAGAAAGACTCGGAGAGCGAGAAATGCAAAGACAAGCTGCTTCAGTAACATTTTAGAAGAAAATTGACTCATCATCATGACCCCAAGAGTGTTTTTTTATCATAATCTGCTATATATTTATTTGTGCTGCATCACTTCTGCATTCAGCAGCCACACTTGTCTGAGTTTGCCCGGCAAATTAAAGAAGTAGCTTCTCCTTTAGTGTTCTTCAAATGAAAACCAAAAGCAAGCAAACAAGAAAAAGCAAGAACACGTGGGAGAGAGGAAGACAATTACATGTCTGCATTGGGTTGGCAAAATGTGTCTTTTTGTTGTTGTTCTGGCACTGAGTCAAAACTGTGTTTGACTGCAGACTCTGCAGAGTGGTTAATAACCAGCAAACATTATGAAATAACCACTGAGGATGTTGTGTTTATCCACTTCTGCCACTGTGACTGCAATCAAAATGTGAAAAGGGGCCACCCTCAAAGGTTAACTATTGCACCTAAAGTGTGGGGTTGCAGCCACGTTGACATTTAATGCAAAAAGCTGGAGTAATCTTTAAACTTGAGTTTGATTTTGACCACTTCTTGTACGTTTGAACCGCCTGCAGGGCAGGT
The DNA here is from genome assembly GCF_056152115.1 of Neolamprologus brichardi. NCBI lineage: Eukaryota > Metazoa > Chordata > Actinopteri > Cichliformes > Cichlidae > Neolamprologus > Neolamprologus brichardi. The sequence goes on from NC_142108.1 coordinate 21,743,682, forward strand.
AGTAAAGACGTGCCTTTTACCAAGATGTTCCATTTACTGCAAATTCCCTGGTAACAAAATATTGTTACATTACTGATTATCAACAATAATGAGTTCATGAGGTTGCTAGTCTGTCACAGACCACTATTCCCACTTAATTGGTGATTAATTGGTGATGGTTAATCGGTAATTTAGAATCACCAATTAACCTAACCCCTGTGGACTCTGGAAGAACATGCAAACTCCACACTGAAAGGCCTCAGCCAGGTGGAGGATTTGAACCCAGGAACCCAGTGCTAACTGCCATATCACCATTCTGCCCAATAATGGACATTTAATAGGCTAATTGCGTTTATAACAAGTGATACTATAGCTAAACTGCAGCTCAATAAATGAAATTTCTGAGACCTTCTACTGTCTTTTATCATGTTCTATCCTTTATGTTCATAAATACATGTGGTTTGAACACGTCTCTTTTTCTTTTTTATTTAATCTTTGGATAAAAGCATGATACACTGCCTGCATCAGTACACACTAGTATAACTATATATATATATATATATATATATATATATATATATATATATATAACAACACTAGTATAGCTCAAGATAACCTTTTTCCCCACATGCACACGCATGCACACACACCACAATCCATTTGAAGGGGACGTGTTTGGATGCTTATCCATCCTCTCCATATTTGGCGGCTTTTTGCAGCCACACACATTCCCCTGCTGCTCCTTCTCACCACGACTGGGACAGAACCCAAGAACCTGACGACCTCCCTACCCGCCCCTCCTTATCCTGCTTCAGCAGGTTCACTGGGTGATCTTCTGGGAATCAAAAGCACCAGCACTGTTTTTGGACAGCTGGGCAGCGGGAGTATTTCTTTCTCCCTCCAGGCAAAGTGACGAAGTGTTCACAGAGTGACACTGAGCCTGAACTGTGTTTGGCCACACAGCCATTCTATATTTGTAAAGTTAAATGCCAGCCTGCTCTATATCATATACAACTTGTGAAAAAAAAAAATACAGAAAGAATGACCTTTCTCTAGAGTTTACTTTGGAGAAAGTTCCTGTCACAAAGCCAAAAACGTGCACCTTTGTAAAATATAAAAAACGTATTTCAGTGATCCACGCGGCACTCTTTCACTCATGATCATGTGTTTAAGCAAAAGGTGGCACCAACACTGCTGATTGGCCGGCTATACTGTAGCAACTGGCCCCGCCTTCACTCATGCAGCTGTAGCATGCCTCATTCAGAGTCCTCTCCAAGAATAAATGTGCTACTATGTCATCAGAGAGAATATGATGTGTGCAATGCAGCTGAGCAGGTCAGGTCAGTGAAATCCTCCACTTGCTCTATTTCAGGCAGGAATCTGCTGGCAGGAGTTTGCTGCCTCAACACCTCGGAGACCAAAAAAAAAAAAAAAAAAAAAGGCTTCGTCACAGATTCTACACCTGACTCTGCTCTCTAGATAGCCATCCATGCCTACTCCTCTACACTTACATACATAGCTTTGAAGGGCTGGACTGTTCGAGGCATTTGGAACAGTTCCAGATGTTTTTGACTGCTTTTTGAATTGTATTTATATATGAATGTAATATTACATATGGGTGCTGTCTTCCTTAAGCTCCTGTTGTCTTGCAGAGGCCAAGGAGTTGCGCAGTATCTTAGCTGTCACCAGGGACTACACTCTTCTAGACAGAAACTTCAGACGTTGTGTCTGGAATCTGCTGGAGCCAGTCGCCTAGTTTGAGGGTTACAGCTCCTAATGCTGTACCACTGGGACCACTTTGGACTTCCACATCTGCTCCAGTTGTTCCTTCAACCACTTATTTCTCAGTTTTCTCATTCTCTTTCTTTCTGATATTGCTGTCAACTGGGATCTCCACATCTATCAGTACTGCTCTCGTCTGCTTCTTGTCAAACACCGACATTTGCAGTTGGTTCGCCAGCAGCTGCTTATGTCTCTGGAACTGAAACTCTCAGAGGATATTAGCTCTTGTTGTTCTCGGCCACTTTAGGAGGTGTATGCCATCGGGACTTACAAACTTCTCATCCATAAGCAGCACAGATGTGCCAGACTCTCGGGGGAATCTTTGCACAGACAGCACTTTGGGTCCTGCCATTTTCAAGTTCTTAGTCCTAGTCTATGTGTGTCTTGTTCCAGCAGCCCACCTCATATTATGTATTTCCTGGTCCTCGACATCTGACCCAGACCTTGGTTATGGCAAAAGGGATGGTTTCAAAATTAAATTCCTTTGGCATCCAGGGATTTATTTTAATATACTTTTTTTGAATGAGTCGCCCAGTTTTGGAGAAATGCAAGCCTACTGTAAAATATAATGGATCAACGTGGCACTTTCTGTGTGGTGCTCAATAAGCCAAGAAATGCATCTGAAAAAAAAAGATATTAGAAAATATCTTGCAGAAATGATCATGGGCTTTTTTTTTCTAAATTACACTCAGTAACTGTGGCACTGTGTCACACTGTGGAGACAAACATCCAGCTGCTTACAACGCAAGTGTATTCAAACACTCAGCTGACCTGTAATGTTAGCTGCAGGCTTCTACGTCAAACTGCAACCAAAAAAGATTTTTTGTAGTAACTGAGTCATGATTTCTGGAAAGAGACGCTGCCGATGAGTTTTTAAAATGCATTTTTTGGCACTTCCACTACTGTCAGTAGAATGCAGACTCTTTTATAGTCAATGTCTCTAAAACGGCGTGCGCCACAGTAATCTAGATGGATAAGGAGCACTAAAGGCCAGAGGAAAAATGCTCAAATTAACTCCTTTTAACTTTTCATAGAAATTTTATTCAGTGGCAGCACTTGTTTGGGGCTTAACCAACATGTAACCAAAAGCACACCATGTTCCCTAGCCTTAATCAAACTCGTTGAACTTAGGATTGGTCTGTGTCTCCTGTTATGTGTTCTGACCTGTCCTTCTTAAGGTCTCAGTATGTTTAAGTTCAGTTTTCACGGAGTACTTTGTTAAGTTGTTGAACGCGATTTTTATTTGATTCCGTGGTATTTATTGCAGGAAGCCTCACAGGCTGTAAACTCAAGCAGTCGGTCCTTCAGAGCTCTTTAAACACACACACAGACACACACAGTCAGTGCAGAGTCAGGCTGACACAGCTGACGTGGCGTCCACACAGCACGTGGAGTAATGTGTGGAGGGAAGTTAAGAAAAAAAAAAAGGGGCTGAGAGTTTTCAGTTGAAAGGATCTAAAGGGGGAGGGCCACATTTAAAGCGCTCTTTCTCACTGGCACACATTTTGAGCCCTTACACAGGCAAAAGCACTACAACCTAAAGCTCGTGTGACGACCCTGCGTTTGTATTTTTGAACACTTATGTGAGTGACTGAATAGGTGGCTGCAGAAAGCTGATTGGCCAGCATGACAGCTGTGGTGTCAACAGCCAGCTTGTGGGCTTTTCTCTTTTTCAAACCTGCCCCCATCATGTAAGCAACACCTTTTGTGCAGCATACTATGTGCTTACTATGTGCATCATAGTAAACATGGTAGGCAAAGTGCATGAATTCAACACAGTAAGTTGTGCTTTTAGAAGTTTTCAACTTGGAGACAAAAATGTAACTTCTTGTGTTTTTAGCATCTCCCTTTAGGGGTCACCACAGCAGATCATCTGTCTCCATCTTTTCCGTGTTTGATTCAGCAAAGACTTTACACTAGATGCTCACCTGATTCAACCCTCCTCATTTTTCTGAGTTTTGGTCTGGAACTAGGAGCACACTGGCTTGTGGCCCCATGTGGGTGGATTGTTTAACATCTATAGACACCAAACAAAAAATCTCCACCACACTAGTGACCTATTATTAGTATCAAACCTGAAGATGCATTGCTGCCATCTTCCTACAAGCTCCAAATTGTTTGGAGGGGCGTGTTGCGGTCCAGTCTGACCACACTCCCACATTTTTAAACATGCTTACAACAAATCAGCCTGGCTCTTCTCTTTTGGTGTGTGGTAGGTGTATAGCTTTAAATAGTCAACTAATCATTATGAGTACCTCATCTGGGTACTTGTAGCGTAGAACATGTAGCTATACTTGTTAACATGAACATGTAGGTACTCGAGTATGCAGTATGAGGCAATTCTAAATACCCTCATGGAAGTAGTCAGAGCTGCATATGGAATGTGTAGCATTTTGTTATCTCTTTCTCTTGTTTTTGTATGTCAGGCTCTGTGGTTTTAAGGAGGTATTTTAACATAGACTGATTAAGCCACATTCCCATAAATCTCACAAATTCTGCTGGAAAAAAGACAAGTAATAAATACTTGCATTAGCTTTTAAAAGTTATGAAAAATAGAGTTTCACTTCCATATTGTGTAAAATGCACAAATGATTCAAAATGAAAATATGCAATGAAGTTGCAAAGTTTTGTCGTTGCTCAGGAGGCTCATGTTCCTCACACCCACAACCAGGACTACATTTACATACCATATGCATTTATGACATCACGACATTCGGAGGTGTAAAATGGAAGAGAAAAACAATATTCATGGTCAGAGCCTGTACATTCCTATTGGGTTAAAGTAGCAAATAAAACATAATCTGCTTCACCATACAAATCAGTGAAAGCTGCTGGATAAGGTCTAATTTGCTCATGATACCTATGCGCTGGTTGGAGTGCTTTCACAGCATGAATCTGCCCCCTGAGAAGAAGCTGCTGGAGCCACCATGTCTGCAGCTTGCACAGGACAACAGGAGCAACATGTCAGGATCAAACTGCATGACAGGAGTCTGATAATGGCTTAGTCCAACAGACAGCGTGTCAGAAGCATGAGCGAGCATAGACCATGACATTTATCCTCTGGAGACAAAGCTTGATGAAGATTAAAGCACTTCCTTTTTCTTTTTCACTACTCTCCCTAGTCAGAGTGTAGCGTACTCGATCAAACTCATTTGTAGTTGCCAGAAGATTGCAAAAAGCAGTTTGTAACAGCTAAAAAGTTATATTATGTCACAATATGTTTTTATGAATACATAGAAATCAAACTTTTTTTGTGCATGCCTACACCCATCATACTCATCACTAGATTTGAAGGTGGTAAAGCGTGATGACATCTCCAGTCTGACATTCTTAAGCCAACTTGTGGAGCTCTGACTTTAATTGGAGGGGGAAACTGCCTGTAGGTCCCATAACGTCTGTTTGACCACTGAAAAACAAGCATAAGAGAGTGATTTTAAGGTCAACTTGGAGCTTTTTTTTCACCTCCTGTAACCTGATCTTATTGTGAAACACTTTGTGATTTTTATCTGTGAAATGTGCTATATAAATAAATTTTACTTACTTACTTACCTGCAAAGTGTCACTGCTGAATGGCAGGTTTTATTCCACTGCTTAAACCCTGACTAACTGCTTTGCCTCTCCCCATCTTTGTGCTAAACTGAGATAGCTACTTGCTGAAGAAGTGTCAAATTTAGGGTCATGACAGTGGCACTGGTATTCATATTTCTTGTGAAATAGTAAAATGATATTGAATGGTAGGGTCACATGGTGTGTAAGAGGGAGAAAAAAAACTACAGGCTGGTTTTCTGTGGTTGCCAGTTTGTTTGTAATTGGTAAACCATTTGTTTTTGCAGCTTGTACTATTATCATTCAGGTCCGCCCACTTTCATCTGTCCTGCAGCTCTTTGTGCGTTTCTTGATCACACGAGTCCAGACTCGCCGGTTCACCTGTTCTCTCTAAAAATGTCTGAAATGTTTCAGTAGTCTTGTCATGTTACTATGATCCCAGATCCTCAAGTGTGTTTAAAAACAGAAAGAAAAAGTAAATCAATGTCAGAATTTTAATATTACATGTAAGACTATCTTAACATAAACTTGGCTTTTGCAGTGTATGGATGTTGCAGCACACACCTCTAGTTATGGCTGTGGCATATCTTTAAATTATAAGTTGTTAGTTTTTTTTTTTTATAGCTGACATTAACTGTGGGGAATTTTTAAGGCTCAAGGGTTCTTTAAAGTCATGAAACTCCTGCACAACCTCAGTTGCATTATTTCAAAGACATTTGATCTATTATTGCATTTTTTCCATCCATTTACACACGGTTTTATTGCACTAAAATATTTTCCAGTTGCTATCGGGAAAAATGTTTCCCCTCCTATGACTCTGTCTGCAACAAACAAGTCCTCTTTGTTCTGTTTCAGCTTAGCAGCAACACCATTCAGCAGACCATGACGTTCTTAACTAACTACACCAGGAGTTTGTTATCTTAGCTGGCATACATTTCTCCAGACATGTCTTTGATTAAATAGTTGTATTTTTCAGTCATTCTCCAAGCTAGCACTAAAGGTTCTTCTTCATTACAGACACCAGCACACTTGCACTCTGACCCAGGTTGTTTTTTCATCGTGAAAAGAACAGCCCTTTCGTATGCTGTAGCTGGAAGATGGGCATCTGCAGCATGCCCCTTTAATCAGGCTAGCGCAGCGTGCATAAACAGTAGTAAAACTTTAGAACTTATATAATTTGTACAACCACTCTTTGTTTGCAGTTGTTACTCCCTAAGTAAGGTTTATGCAGAGCACCGACCAGGATCTACTCATGCAGCAGTGTTTTAAAGTGCAAAAAAGAATCTTATGCTGTACTCTAGGTATTGTTAGCAATACCAATGGCTAGGAAGCAACACACTGACAACCTAGCAAGACATTTTCAACCTACTGATTCTGGAATATGGTCATAAGTGGGACATCATTCCCAGCCTTAACACTCAAGATGTAGCATAAAGGTTCCCCTCTTTGGCTGTTTGCTTCACCTGGCATATTTAAATGGATTTGAGCAGAGGCAAAATAAGGTTTTCTGAACATAGACAAGACTTATGACCCTAAACTTAATAGGGTGTTGTATGTATGTAAAGTGCAGTGCTGGACGATGGGTGGCACGGTGGTCAGCACTGTTGATTCACAGTAGAAAACTATGAAACTCTGAGGCCTTCTCTGTGGGAGTCTCTATGTGTCTCTCCCTGTGGCTGTGTGGGTTTAGTTCCTCAGTCCAAAGACATGCACCTTAGGTTGCATAGCGATTCCAAATTGGCCGTGGGTACAAGTTAGATGTAGTGCATAGAATAACTAAATGTATTGGTAAATTCCAGTCCATTTCCATAAAGTCAAGTTTATTTTTGATGGAATGTTTTAGAGCAGGAACCCGCTGTTTACTTTACATGGAACTTCGTGCATTTTTTGGTTCCCATATTATCAGGTTAGGGAAGCCACAAGGTCTGCATGACTGGGTCTCACCATAAATATAAAGTAAAACACCTGGTAAGTTATTTAACCATGCATGTTATTAGATCAGAATCAGGACAGTTTAAAGGGTACAAACCCTGCTTATAAGGTTTCACATTTTCTGATGAGTTTAAAAGACCGCACCTCCCAGTGCAGCATCTTTGAGTTCAGCAGATTCTGTAGTTCTGCTGGCTTCATCATATTGTGACCTTCAGCTTTTTCATTTGAATATCCCAGTCTGTAGTCTGAGCTGTGGTGGGAACATTTTGCTGATTTGAATCACTTAATTCAGTTTAAAGCTCTGTAGCTGTTGTGTCTCATTGTAATGGATTAGCCTATACAATGTGCACAAAGGTAATTGCTCTCATACTGACTTTTTTAATAGGCTTTTAATAAGTAAATAAAGCACAGTGACTCACGGATGAAAATGGTCCTATAAGTCACCATTGAGGGAAGCTCACTGGTGATTCATTTCAGTCAGCTGAACAAAGACAAAAGACACAAATCCATCCACAAATGCACAAATGCAGTCCAGATGCAGTGGAGTGTTTTTAACAAACACATGTTTGGAAATGTAAAAAACAAAAACAAAGAAACCAGCGAGGATTGTGATGAGGTAATGGAGATCAGGTGTGGTGAATCACATTAACTGATTCCCCTCCTGTTTGGAGGAGGTGGGCAGACTGAGAGGAATCCAGAAAGGCAGGGAATGTAGGAAAAACAGGGAGGGACCCTGATGCATGAGCATTTTAACAATTTTGGGAAGATGGTGCGTGATATAAGGTGGCGCACCAATACGGTTTCAGGTGCAATTCATAACAGAATGTTGTAATGAAAAGATGATTGTCCTAGGAGTAAAATACGTCATTTACTGAGTACTTTAGAGCTGTGCTCATCACTTTCAAGTAGCACCAACAGGAAACCTACACCCCCACCTTCAAGACAAGTGGGAATTTCATATCCCACTTGTCTTGGTGCCTGTGCTGTGAGGGAAGCTCAGTATAGCCAGGATATCATTTCCTTATTTGGTTTTTCTTACATCACCTTATCAACTCAATAAATCAACTCATGGTCTCCCAGTGCACGTTTGCGCAGAAAATCCAAAGAGGTTTCACAGTGCAAATGAATAATACTGGATTAAAGTTGGTGAGCTTTAGACACTGTGGTCAGTAGGACTGGAAAGATAGCAAAATGTCAGCTATAAAAGTGTAGAGCTAGGGATGTCCTGTTGAATTATATTACTATTTAAGGCCTAACATGGCTTTAGAGTTGCCGTAAGACTGTATGTTGTATGCTATCAGCACACGCTTGATTTTGGACATGTTTACTGATGCCACGTTAGTATAACAAACCCAAAGTATTAACAAAGAACAACTAATTAATTGTAAAGTGTTTTATCCTAATGTCATTTCATCCAAAATTATGAAATTACAAGAAAGGGCCTCAAAATCTGACTTTTTGCTGGGTTGACTGCATGGAATATTAGCTTAATATTACATTACGGCATGTAGTTGTCTGGCCTGTTTAAGCAATGTTATCCACTGTGAGTGTTAGCTAGTATGATAAAATGACTAAATTAACAACAATCAGAGAAATAGCTATTTTTTTGTGATATATGACTATAAATATAGAGTCAGAGAGCATATCTAAAAAAGTCTATAAAATAATGTTTTTGGGCTTTTCTGTTGAATGTTAGCCTCTGTATTATGTCACAGGTCAGCTGATGGCCAAAGCAGACGGGAGATGGAGGACTCAAATGAGACTGAAACCATGCAAGTTTAAAATACGCAACCAACTCTGAATGTGTACTATCATACTGATCATGTATTACTATAGTAGAATATAATGATTGCACAAATTCATAGTCACTAATGACACTCGTCACTAGTGCTGGGAGATGCTGCAAATTTTGGTATAGATCTGATACCAAGTAAATTAAGAACAGTATTGGCGATACCAATACTGATACTTTTAACCTAAGGGAGCTTGTGTAGAGGAGACCAGTCTGTCTTGATTTATTCTGTCATTTAAATCTGCCATAAGCTATAAAGAATTAACGTGATGATATTTTTTCATAAAAAAAAAAAAAGATAAAAATGTATTTAACACAGTTCAGTGGGATACAGTGGGGTTAGGTTAATTGGGGATTCTAAATTGTCTGTGGATGTGAATGTGAGTGTAACTGACTGGCTGTCTCTCTGTGTTAGACCTGCCACAGACTGGCGACCTGTCATCGTGGAATTGCAAAAGAGAATGATGGACAGTGGGATACATACTGGACTTTGAGGATAGAAACAAAGTATCGATCCACTTGCGGTAGTATTGATCTGATACTGATACCAATGTTGGTATCGATACAATCGATATTTGGATTGATCTGCCCACCTCTACTCATCACGTTTTGTTTAACAACAACAACAACTAATAATAATTTCCATAATTTAAGTTGAATAATAAAAAAAACTGTAAATGCATTATGAGATAATGCATTCACAGGTGCCTACACAGGTGTGTCCAACATTTTCTGCCTTTTCTCTCTCCTAACACTTCTCAACACCACAGGATCCACAGGAGGATTTAGTGGAGGCTGAAGACTGTCTACAGTAAGACAGTATGCTGACCTTGGGTTTTTCAAGTATTACCCGCTTATTATTTGTGTTGTTTCACACAAATGTGAATGTGTGAATATTTCATGTTTAAAGTATTACTAGAGAAATGTATTTCCTTTTCTTAATTATTATGCTGCCAGTTGGCATCCCTGATTGTCACCTCTGTCTCCTTCTGACCTATCAGAAAGTCTTACATTTAAAAGTTAATTTAATTTCTCAATTACAAAATTAATCTCACACATCCTGTACATCACCTACTCTGGAGCAGGTTAGTTTTGCAGCAGAAGTTGCCCTTGTAGTGTACAGTCTACTCTGGTAAGCACCAAATCCATTTGTTAAGTGAGAAAACCCAGTGTTAAACTTGAAGTAACCCCTCTAAGCCCCTAATCCTGCTTCGAAGTACAAAACTCTGTTTTGGCCGCTTACACTAATATTTCTCAAAGAGCTGAAATGTGACCTGGAAACATCCCAGTGTGTAACAGAGGGTGTGTAACTGATTTAACAATAACAGTTTTGTCAGCAGTCTGACCACAGCCAGCCAGACATGTGCAGACTGAATCCATGCTATTTAAAGAACACTGAATGTAGAACTTCGTAATTATGATTATTATTGTTTGAAACATGTATGTTTTGGAAAAACCCGAAGTTCCTCCTCAGAATAGTTGATGGTAGACTGACTCATTAGACAGCTGTCTGTTGCCTTCAGTTCCTCCTTAACAAAAGAAAAAAATAAATAAATAAAAAAGAGGGATATTAAGAGTCAGGACTGACTCCTAATTCCTCAAGTTTAAATATAAAACAGCTTGTTAGGATATCATGAAGTGAAACTCAGACAAAGCAGTCTGAGATATGTTTCACTTGGGGGTTTTTTTCTCATCAGAGAATTAAGCAAACCAGCAAAAAATAATAATACTTTGGTTTTAATTAAATAACACCAGTTCTCAACAGCAGTCACCTCAAATGTGTTATATTGTAAGTTTATACCACACAATATTAGTATCAGAACCCTACTGACTACATGATCCTCTATGAGCAAAATCCTGGCAAAGGTGGGGAGAAAAAACTCATTTTAAACAGGAAGAGATCAGCAGCATACCCAGGCTCAGACAGGGGCAGCCATCTGCTGTGACTGGTTGGAGCTTGAAAGACTATAAACAACATCCAAGTCAAAATCCAAACTACGAGAGCAGAAATAAGAGGTGCATGCAAAAAGTCTTGGGTAAATGCATGGGGTGAGACAAGGAGGGAATTGAGAAGAAGTGTTAAGGGCTTCATGGGAAGTCCCTCTGCAGTCAGAGCACATATCTGATTATGGATGCGACAGTTTTGACAACAGGAACTCAAACTCAGAAAAGGAGCTGGTTTAACAGGAGACGGGCCTGAAAACTAAAGGCTCCATCTCCTATTGTGCTTATAGAAACCAGAACTGTATGTATGGAAAATGATTTTCAACTCAATTCTGGATTTGACAGGGAGCCACTGAGGAGCAGTTAATATAGGGGAAATGTTCACGTCTTTCTGGTTCTTGTTAGTGCTCTCAGTTTTTTGGATCTACTGAAGGTTTTCCAAGGAGAACAACAAAAAATGACAGTACTGTAGACATATGTCTGTGAAGGTTCTCAGTCATCCAGGTCATCGTAGTCAAAGGAGCTTGCAAAGAAAAGCATCTGGACTTCTTTAACCTTTTAAGCCCCAACGCCCCCTGATACGGGGGCAAAAGGCAGGAGATCAGTTAGGCTTGGGGCTTAAGAGGTTAAGTTACTTGAAGATGTTTCACCTCTCATCCGAGAAGCTTCTTCAGTTCTAAGGTTCTAACTTAAAGAAGTCCAGACGCTTTTCTTTGCAAGCTCCTTTGAGCACTGTAGTACTGTATCATTTGTAAGTAACAACATACTAATCATTTTAACAATACATCGAAGACTAAGTCTAAGATAATTGTTTAATGTGTGAGTTAAAGGACGTATCCTGATCAACACACTGACTCCAAGGTTCCTCACAATAGTGCTGGAGGCCAGTTCAATGCCTATTAAAGTATATTTCTGAGATTTTGGGGGCAAATGCAATGACTTCCTTTTGCTTTGTCTAAGTCTTTGTCTTAGTCTAAGCTTTGCTATGCCATCATCTTGAACCAAGTGTTGCAGAATAAGCACTATGTTATAATAACTTCACAAACTATAGAAACAGATATAATGTTTAACTTGTCTTAAACCAAATATCCACTTATACAACTCACAGGAGAAACACTGTTAATTCAGGAAAGGGAAGGTGCACAGATGCATACTATTATGGTGGTCAAGATATAGCACTAAAATGAAAGCACAGTACATAAATGATAGTCTATACAATGGTACAGAAGGGATTTGTAGATATGTTGTAGAAATGAACAGCACGTTTTATATTTACAGCACATTTTATAGATTGTTTGGCCCCACTGGATATTTGACTGGTGCTCTTTTAATATCACCATGTAGCATCTTTGTCCTAAGCAATGCTTAGAAAGCAGAAACCAGGAAATGATCAATTTTTTACATTTTATTTAACAATATCATGACATTTTCATTAATGTATAGCGGGATTGGGAGTCAACATGTTAACTTACACACTTTCCTGCACTTAACTCTTTATCAATACCTACTATTAACCAAATTCATATAGTAGTTTATAAAAATCAACAATGTGAAAAGTGACTCGCTATAAGCAGTTTGAAAAGCTATAACACTGAACATTTATTTGGTATTTACTCATGTTAAAGTAATGACTTTTTTAACTAACCACAGGAATGTTGAAAATCAGCATAAAGGCTTGTGCTAAATGCTAAAATGTGCTAAACAACTATTTGTCAAACCACCATTTTTGGTCCAGTAACATTCATCACTGTGTGTTTTTCTCTGGATGTTTTTTTTCCATAAGCTGAAAAGCCCAGAACAACCTCAGCGTGAGTCATTACAGATCAGAGGCACAGTAATGCCTGAAAAATCAAGAATAAAATGATGGTCAGCTTTTTTTTGGTGCTATTTGGTGGATGTTTGATATTTTCCTTTTCGTTGTGGGGAGAAATGAACCAGCTTCGTACGACAACCATGAGTCAATAAAGCTGTCTGTTCATCAAGGGAAGTATGGTCATTTTTAAAACTGTCTGCATCTAGCTGGCAGAGGAAATCGGTAAAGGAAGTTCATCAGTCATCCTGTCCAAAATCCCTTTGGTCCACTTTGTAGCCTGTTACCCTGTGTGATTGCTGTTGACACTGGACAAAAATGACAGGATACCCAAAGGTCCTCCTGTCCATCTAACGTTCACACCAATTACCCGTTGCACCTTTTGTTTGGCTGCGTTAGATGCATATTGTGTTTTGGTTTTTTTTATCTAGAACATTGTCTTTTATGAACACTGGCAAGAAGACTTTCCTGAACTTTCAGGAAAGGGGAAGTCTGTGTACAATAATTTTGTTTCTTATTCACTAAAACAAACAAATAGCCAGTAGAAAGTGAAAGAAAGATCGTTTAATAGCAGCATAAATGAGAGTAATTAACAGAGCTGGAATAATCCAGAGAATGTTCCAGCTTTAGTTAATAAATAATTAGGTCCAATAAGTATTTTAATGCAAAACAGCCTGCTGTCAAGAAAAATACATTTTCATGGGCTCCAGCCTGGCAGTCCTCATAGCTGATGCCACACAGGCAGTTAATGGTTCAGCCAAATAAAACAAATACCAAATATACCAAATATAACAACTAATATAACAAAAAAAAAAAAAGTACAGATGCTGTAAAACAGATAAAACTACAGTTTTTATTACATTTTTATTTAAAAACTTACATCTGTATGACGTGTTAGTACTTGAAAGTTATCTGGTTATGCATCTCACAAAAAATAGAAGATGTTTACATTTTCCAGGTTATACAGAAAAGTAAATGCAGGTAAAACTGGCCAGTTTTACTGTGGTGCACAGTTTACAGTGATGGGCGTTGCACTGTTGTGATGTTTTGGGGTAATTTTCTGATCACACCTCCAGTGCCTTTTTAGCTACATTTAGCACATTTAGCACATCAGCAGGTAGTTTTATTTCAGTAAACAACAATGCTGTAACAGTACCAGTGCTTTTTGCATTCTGGGAAGTTAATAAAAAGCCAAACTTAAAGCTTGTTGTGTTCTACAATAGTTTTCAAACACTCAGTGTTTCAAACACCTGGCTGAATTGCCTGAAAGGAGGTTTTTTTTAAATTGTCTGTTAAATGCTCTGACTGTTGTTCAACAACATTAAATGACTGTATTTAAATTGTTAGGTGTATCCTAGACATGCTAAGAAATATTCAATTTGCAGCTCAGTTTTAGCCTTAATGTCTAGACACTTGTGAATCACCAAATCAGTGCTTTGCACTGAGGGAATTCACCACCTGCTGAAGCAAGTAGATGCGGTTTAGATTGAATGTGTAGTAACTTGGCAATTGTGTAATAAGATAATCCCACCTGTTATAGATTATTAGTAATTCATCAGATTTTTCTTTTCTGTGTAACAAACTGAGCTCTGCTCTGTCCATTTTCATTCCTGGTTTCCAGACAGAACATCTGGTCCCCAGAACAACTGACTACGCCTTTCATTTTTCTACCAACAAACCACTGTGAGAGGTTTTTCCTGTGTGTGTGTGTGTGTGTGTGTGTGTGTCCCAAATCCCAAAGCTAACATCCGAAGCTAGTAGATCCCAGCTGATAGTTCAGTGGCTCGCTCTGATGGCATCATAATCCAGAGACAGGAAGTCGGTGGATGAGTATGTGGAAACACACAAACACACACAGCTGACAAAGAGAGAAAGTATGGACTTGATGTGCTTTTAAACCTCAAAGAACCACTGGTGTTCATCAGTGTTGATGGTTTTATGTCATTCAAAGCTTTATACTAAAACACAGACACAAGAAAAAAAAAGACCCTTACAGCCCTGCTGTTGTATTTAATCTAAGGGTACAAGCTGTACCGTAGTAACAAAAATATAACCATAAGGAATTGTACCAATTTAACAGCTCTACTCCGCTTTTGGCATGTTTGGCTTTTCATAACCTACAATTACTAGCTGAACTGGCACACGGAAGGACTTTGCTCTTAGGGCTTTCTGCCTGTCAGACTTAAGAGATTTTTAATAGTGCTGAATGTGTCCATTCAAACTCAAACCAAGATAATTTTTCTGAATCAAATCAAGTAGTTTTGATGCCTAACCCTAACTGTGACTGAAAACTTTATTCTTCTAATAGCAAAGCAATAAAGGTGATTTCACTGAAGCTTGTTGCCCAGATATTGAATTCTGGAAACTATTGCAATTCCTTGAATATTCCTTTAATGCCATCATTGGGTCAAAATTAAAATTTATTAGCTTTTATGACCAAATACCTATTAAAATGATTAAAATCAGATGTATATTTTAGTGTTTAGCTCAAACTAGAAGGAGATTGCATATTATGTAAGATAGTACAGCACTTGAACAGTTTGTTTAGCATTTTGTAATTTGTTTTATTTCCTTGATCCCAGTAAAATGAGCTTTCCATACATTACCCAGCACAAAATTTTTTTTTAAAACTACTGTCACATTCAGGAAATATGTGCGCTGCACTGTGCAAATGTTGGGGAATCAAAATGAATCTTAATTAAGAAGGTTGTGCAGTCTGCATCGTATCTACCTACCTGTCACACCCCCCTTTCACAACATGAGGAAACAGCTTTACCTGGAGGTGAATCGGAGAAAGTGGTGAAGGTGTTTTGAGAAAGAAACCTGCAGCACTACGCCAAATAAAGCAGGACAAAATCTCTTTTTTTTGGTCACAGTACAATATGAGCCACACTCCACTTTTCCAGATTTACTGGAAGTGTGTTCTTGTAATAGCTTATAAAAACAGAGTGCACTACATGTACATGGAAGTGTTGAAGTATAGTGACCACAGCACACAAACTATTCCAGGAATTTTGTCCACTTTATTACTGATGCAGTCAAACTTGATAATCACAGTCTAAAGATCACAGGCAAACCTCCCTGAAGAGGGAGGAAGAAGAAAATCTAAGGGTAAGCGAGAGCAGAAGTGGGAGATGTTCTACAGTAACATTTAATCTTATCTCATTTGTTTATAAAGTCGTTCCAGTGCATGCGTCAGTTTTCTGGAAGCTGCAAGGATGGGAAATGGGAAGGCAGAAAAAAGAGAAAACTATTCCTTTTCATTCCACACAGGGTGGGAGACATAACGGTTTAATGGAAGTGAAGTAATGAGATCATTTCTAGAATAACAGCGACTGAGAACAGTTTTACTTTTTTTCTCCTTTTTTTAACAAAACAATCAGACTCTGTTTCAACCAATTTCTGTGTTTCTATTCTTTACTCCCTTGACTGTTACAAAACATTCTGTACAATTCCAGATCTGGGAAATGTTTCCTGAATCGTATGAGGTGTTTTCAATAATCCGAGGGCTAAAGGAAATGAAAATGTTACCTGGTGGGCCGGTGTGTTTGCTGTGTGGACCCAAAAGTAGACACAGGAGAGAGGTAAAGAGGGAAATGGAAACACAGCTGATACAAATGAACATGATGCCAGAGGGGAAGCAAAACTAAACACACCGAACATGGAAACACAAGACTTTCAAAATAAAGCAGGAAACACAGAGAGAAGTAAAACGGGACACACATAGGAAGGGGGAAACGGGCAACACCAAAATAATAAACAAAACAAAGCTAAACTGATTAAATAATAACTGAATAAAGACAGAGTATGACCTCCTTAACTTACTCAAAAACAGGAGAAAACGGGTGATTAAAATAAACGGCAGCTCACCCCTACCCACTCCACTTCCTCACCTGTCACCAAGTGACTGCAGCCAGCGGCTGTCACAGGCGTACTGCTTGGACGTTGGGAGAAACGCGAGAACCTCTCTCGCCACAGCGCTCCAGCCTCCATTTAATGGGCGGGTCCTCCAGCTGGAACCAGTCACTCCTGAGCTATATATATATATATATATATATATATATATATATATATATATATATATTCTCAACTACTTGCACAACTACTTGTTGTTCCTAGAGTATTTAAAAGTAGAATGGGAGGGAGACCCTTCAGTTTTCAGGCCCCTCTTCTGTGGAACCAGCTTCCAGTTTGGATTTGGGAGACAGACACTATCTCTACTTTCAAGATTAGGCTTAAAACTTTCCTTTTTGCTAAAGCATATAGTTAGGGCTGACCCTGAATCCTCCCTTAGTTATGTTGCAATAGACGTAGGCTCCCATGATGCATTGAGTTTTTCCTTTCCAGTCACCTTTCTCACTCACTATGTGTTAATAGACCTCTCTGCATTGAATCATATCTGTTATTAATCTCTGTCTGGCTTCCACAGCATGTCTTTTATCCTGTCTTTCTTCTCTCACCCCAACCGGTCGCAGCAGACAGCCCCGCCCCTGCCTGATCCTGGTTCTGCCGGAGGTTTCTTCCTGTTAAAAGGGAGTTTTTCCTTCCCACTGTCGCCAAAGTGCTTGCTCATAGGGGGTCATATGATTGTTGGGTTTTTCTCTGTATCTATGAAGCGCCTTGAGGTGACTTTTGTTGTGATTTGGCACTATATAAATAAAATTGAATTGAATTGAATTGAATATCCATGCGCCAATTGCAGCAGGGCCCCGGCACAGCTGAATTAACATAACCAGATGCATTGATGGCACAAAACAAAGACATACAATGCAGGTTCGTAACATGGGCATACATGGCATGGCTCTGGTCTGGGAGCTCCTTGTCATTGTATGTGTATATGTGGGAAGCTGGAAGTGGTGAAGGCAGCAGGAAAAGCCAATCAGGCATCACTGACAACAGATCATACTTTAATTAGGTATAATGAAAGGGTGAGCTGGGGTAGAAGTGGGTTGCAAAGCATCTTGCAGATGCACAGCAGCTGTAGGCAGGCTAAAGCTGCTTTCTTTCTTTCTTTGTTTCCAATACCACAATAAGGCCATGCTGCTTGAAATATCTTAATCCTGCAATGTCAAGTGTGTCATATTTTATACATGAGGTTTCTAGACCTATACACCATAATTTTCTATTAAAAAAACTGAATAAATTGCACAATATATTGTTATGCAATACACAAAACAGCCAGTTTTAGCAAAGATTATGTAAATAAAAACTCCATGCATCTATCCATCTATCCAGGGTCATTGGGGGCCGGAGCTTTTTCCAGCAACTACAGTGTGAGAGACGGGGTACATTATGGTTCAGGCTTTACAGGGTTAAAGTTAGATTTTTTTCTTTTTCTCATCTTTGCTGCTTAATCCCACAGACAGAAAACTAGCAGAAAAGGTTTCAATTTTTAATCAGTTCCAGCCCCTAAAGTTTGAGCGCAGCACACATCTGGCATTTCCAAAGCCACAAAATACCCTAAACACACGCAAACTCTGTCTGACCTTTTGTCTCTGTGTGTGAAGATGAGCAAAAGTTGATAATGATAATTTAAGGTTATCGTAAAATGTGTCTGTGTGCTTGTGCGAGTGTGTGAGTGTGCGAGCGGTTTACAGCATGTGAATTCACAGCCACAGAAGGGTGTGTGCTGAAGGGTGGGACACCATATGAGGTACTGCGCGCGTAGGTGTTTAATTAAGAAGATTTGTTGTAATCTGTTCTCAGACTTCACAAATAATAAATCACACATGAGCAAGAAAGACGAGTTGGGTAAGAGTTAGTTTGTTCCCTCAGTGGAAATGCTGTTATAGCACTTACTGCCAGCAAGTGGAGACCTCAAGTGACTTCATCCACACTGAAAAACTATGTGAAAAAGTGCACAGATGAACACAAAAGTTTCTACAGTGTCATAACAGCTTATTTGGCCTGTTTAA
Source organism: Neolamprologus brichardi (assembly GCF_056152115.1). Classification (NCBI taxonomy): domain Eukaryota; kingdom Metazoa; phylum Chordata; class Actinopteri; order Cichliformes; family Cichlidae; genus Neolamprologus; species Neolamprologus brichardi. Next base: position 21,762,382 of record NC_142108.1, read on the forward strand.
TTTCAGTATTGGGACATAAATGAGTTTGCAGGAAACTCATAACATTACCCAACACATTAGAGTGTATGAAAATTTCACTCTTTCCTCATGAGATCCAGACAGATGTAGGATATATGCCAGATCTGTCATTTCAACTCAAATTGCAGATGAGATGCAGATGAGGAGTTGCAGCGTGAAAACGGCCGAGCTCAACCCTTCAACTGCACTGAAAAAAACAATAATACCATGCACACATGGTAATTTTTTTGTTTGTTTGGTTTTTGGGGGAAAATTGCAAAAATAAAAAGCTACATCACATATTTTATATATTATACACATCTGTAACCGGTAGGTCGCCGGTTCGATCCCCGGGCTCTCTGTCCTGGTCGTTGTGTCCGTGGGCAAGACACTTTACCCTACCGCCTACTGGTGTTGGCCAGAGGGGCCGATGGCGCGATATGGCAGCCTCGCTTCTGTCAGGCTGCCCCAGGGCAGCTGTGGCTACAACTGTAGCTTGCCTACACCAGTGTGTGAATGTGAGAGTGAATGAATAGTGGAATTGTAAAGCGCTTAGGGTTCCTTGAAAAGCGCTATATAAATCCAATCCAATCCATTATTATGTTTTAAGAGGTCATGTGATTGGCTTAGATTATCTCTGAGCTGGCAGGATTATTCTGAAAGTTACTGACAAAGTGATTCAGAGCCACATGTGGATGCAGGACTTTTTGACTTTACTGATGAAAGTGTATATTTTGTGTTGTATCTTCAAAATACATAAAAATGTTTTTACTCATTACATACTGGGGCGGGGGCAAATTAAACAACCTGCCAAAGGATCATTCTCCAAAAGTCTGAATCTTTGCTGTAGGGACGGAGCCCACTTTTTCAAAGATATTCCCTCATTTGGTGTTTTGATGATGCTGGTCTGGATGCTTAAATAGGACACGCCTACTTGAACAATTTAGTAATCCCTTGTGTCTGGTGGATCGGGCTTTTGAATTCATGGAAGAGACCACTCCTGCCAGGATAGAAATGTTTCATCATAGGATAGAGGGGATTATTTTATGAAGAGTTCAGATGCCTTAAAGTAAATCACAGATGCATTGGGCCATCACAGTGTTAAAGCACAACAAAAAGTGACCAAAGGTTAGTCTTTTCAATAAAAAAAATTATGACTGTGGGTCATCTGACAACATCTGACCAGTGGTAAATAACCTGGCACTTAAATATCTCCTTTTTACTAAAAATCTCATTCAGAAAATTACACACAGATTCATACAATGCTGTTATCTGTACTTAAGAACTTGGATCCAGCATTCACACACACAGAGACACTTAGGGAAACTCGAGATTCTAGTATCTAGTATCTTGCCCAAGGACACATGGACAGGAGGAGCTGGGGATCAATCCACCAACCTTCAAATTAGCAGACAACCTGCTCTACTATCTGACCCACAGCCAAAACCTGCAAATCACCCACTATAAAAACACCCTGAACCCCAGGCCAGCCATAAACTCAACCTAACATAATACATCAAAACCTGAAAACAATCCCTTATCTTGATTTTACATCCACGGTGCCACCAGCTGTAAGTGTTCTTAAGCTGCTGATATTTCGCAACTGCACCAGGAGCTGTAGTCAAACCTGACCTCTGAACCCTCTTCAGAAACCAGTCTGACCTGACAGCAGCAGTGTTAAAAGGTTGTGCTCATTTCAAGCATTTTTTTACACCAGTGTAGGACTTTCCACGCCCAAAAGTCTGAGAGGATCCACTTGGGCATAATGTGATGTAAATTTAACCATCAGGGCAAATGTTTCATTAATTTATTCTGACACATGCAGATACTACATTACAAGGGCACCAATAACACATGCGCAGTCCAGGCAGACATCAGTGAAACAAACAGCTACTTTTCAGTATAATCCAGGGAGCAGAGATCAGGACAATTCAGCCTGAAAACAAACAACAACGCCTTAAACCTAAGACCTTTCAGGTGTCACATCGTACCTCAATTTAAACCCAAAGATGGCCTCAGGTTGATGTCTCGACCGCCCAAGACAGAAAGCAGGTAAGCTAGAATAGTAAATATTGTAAGATAACATCCTCCATCCATTCTCTTCTGATTATCTGATTCACGGTCTGGGGGGACCCTATTGTTCTAAGTATACAGCTCTCGGCTGTCTGGATCAAGTTGGCCCTACTATTAAACACATAATACTTCAAACTGTTAAGCACTAAGCAAGTCTTTTAAGGCTGTAGTGTTGTATTTGTCATAGAAAACTTGAAAAAAATTATTTTAAAAACTCTGCAATTTAAAATAAGATCATCAGTTCATTAAAAACAGTTGAGTTAATTAAGAAACTGCTTTAAATGTTCACAGATCTTCACCAAAAACACAATCATGGGTAGAAATCTCTTACAACCACATCTGGATGGGAAATGACCCCACATAAAGTCACGACCCAACAGCTGAGGCAGGGCTTTATGAACCTGAATATGCATTTTTGTTTCCTCTGGGGCTCATTAGGTACATGTGACTGAGTTCACATCACTCACAGAGCACTATGACCCAGACGCAGTTATATTTCCAGTATCCAAGTACTGTCTGTGGACTGTAACACTGAACTGCTCAGCCTTGCGTGGCTCTGACACACTCACACACACACACAGGAAGTTACTCAAGCAAGCTGTAATTTCATTCAGATGCTCCATCGCTCTGTGTGTGTGTGTGTGTGTGTGTGTGTGTGGACAGTTGAAACAAGCGGACTGGTTGAAGTATATAGTCGCCATCTAGTGGCTGATGTAACTACTGCCGATTAAGAAATAAGAACGAATGTATTTAATACTCTATTATGTAAAGATGGAAAAATAATAATTCAGCAGGACAATTAAAGTCACTAGCTTCTCTTTGAATCAGTAACCTCCCTTTATCCCAGCTCTGCTATGATAAAGGGAAGCCAAATATAAGATGCTCAAATCTCAGGAGTAGTAATTTAGTGTTTTTATCACTGTGTGACTTGAGCATCTTCCAGGCTTTTGCCTTACTTTGGGGTCAAAATGTTATAATTAAGAAAAAAAAGTAAAAAACAAAAAAACAAAAACAAAAAACAAATAAAACAAAACAAATCAATGTATAAAGGCCATATGTTAATCTCTTGGACATAAAAAAATAAATAAGGAGGTCAAGCAAAGCCTACCCACCAGAAGTTTAGGCTTCAGCTCTAAGGACTCGGTTTCAGATATTTAGTTCTGCTCATCTCCCTGTATGATGTCTTTGACAGCCAATCAGTTGAAAGCCAGATTAAAGGGAGAGGGAGGTAAAACAACTTGTTTCAGAGGACAATCTGAGAAAATGCACCACAGATGGTATGAAAGATGGATGTAGCTCCATCACCTACTGGTTTCAGAGGTTCTGGTTTGAATCCTTTGAAATTTTTTGCATGCCCAATCTCTGAGTCCTTGCAGCCCGTCATGGGGCCAATGCAGGGATTCAGAGATTTCCAATTGGACATGCAAACAGTTTGATGCGACAAATCATTAGGCATTGAGTGTTTCATAGCACAGATAATCCTCCATTTTTTAAACATAGTATGACAGAAATTTATATAACAGGCTTAATTTCTCATTCGGGATGAGTTCAAATGAGTGACTGAGCCCATAAACAAACAGAGGTCAAGATAAGATCCACTTTCCCATAGACTTCTATAAGACAGGAAGTCTTTTTGGAACCACAGCTATCACCATCAGGTGGCTTTCAGATAGGATGCAAGTTTTAGACACTTCTGCACTGGTTTAATTTTTCGGACATGGAAGCTGTGTCCATGTTTGTCTTTAGGATCTCCACACAAGAACACCAAGGCATAAGATAAATAAGGATTATTTTGAACTGTTGACCATGTAAAGCTAATCTAGAGTCCAAGAACCAAACCATGGAGCTGGAAATAAGTATAATAGCTCCCTTTGAAAGATCCAAATTCTGCTTCTGGTTTGATTTGATTAATTGTACAGATGGTACTAAGATTACATTACAATATTAAAACCAGCACAGTGATGCAGTGTTGGCACCGTCCCCTCTCTCTAGGCTTTCCGGCGTCCTCCCACAGTCCACGAATGTTAGATCTAAATTGGCTGTGGACGCGGGGGTGTGTAGTATAGGGAGTACCCTGCCTCTAGCATCAACTCTATCCCTCCATTCCCTTCCGTTGGATAAGAGGTTAGGAAAACGGATGGATGGATGGAAAAAAACAACAAAAAAAACCCCAACAACAACAACAACCCACACACAGTGGAAGCTGGTGTATTCAACATTTATTGTCTGTCATTTTAAAAACTGTTTGAGGACAATCAAAATATAAATACATTTCTCTCTGTCACTCTCCCTCTCTCTCACATACACACACATACACACACAAACACACACTCACACACACACACACACACACACGACCCCTGCCCCTGATTATGATGTTAAAAGGTGCAACAAAACAACCATCAACAACTGAGAACAACCGGGATCTTTCAAAATCAACCGGATTTCAGAAGCTTTTACACACAGAGAGATCCTTAGAGTATACAGTCATAACAAGCAGGACCCACCACACTGACATGAGCTTCAGTCACAGATTCACACCATGTTTTGCCGTCCTCCTAAGACCATCATGACTCAATACATGGAACAGTTAAAACAGAAGGTGGGTGTAACTTGAACCATATTTGAGAACAAGTTTAAACTTGGACAGTTTGATGAGATTTGATCAAGTAAGAACTGTGAAGAAGTTATTTGCATAAACAAACATCAATACTGGGAGGAAATCTGGTAATGACTTTGCAACTGACTTTTTTTGGCCAACACTGCATTGACAGATAACTGAACTTTGAGTTCAGAGGTCCAGTGAGACTTTGAGGGTTTCCAGCTTTCCTTGAACACAGCAGGAGGGAGAGCTTCTGATTCCCAGTTCCAAGCTGCAGAATCTAAAGCTAAAGATACCCAACGCTGGACTGAAAGTTGGTCTTCCCCCAAAATTATGAAATGAACTAAAACCTCAGTTCAACACAAGTCTCAAAAAAGCTCACAGCATGTTCTTGAAATTGTTCACCATTGATGTAAGCCGAGCCTGAAAAGATCGTTTCCAAACTAACAATTTCAAACCCAGATTTCTGTTCAGTCTGATAATCTTCAGAATAAACAACGGGGCGAAGTTCAAACTGGCAGAAACATCTGGACACCACATGGTGACTCAACACGTGAGTCAGGAACACAGTCAGACTCAACCCGACATTTACACGCTCTCTTCTTGTGGTTTGAAGCTGCCTGCTGACCCCTCTCATTTAATGCCTGAAGCTTTTGGATGAGAATAACACTCGGGTCACGGGGATGAGGAGGAATATCGTCATCTGAAGCTACTGGCTGCAAACAATTTTTAATATCCGCATTTCACAAACAATAATTTAACCGCAGTCTTAGTGAGCAGATTTATTTTTAGTTACCCCGTTGTATGAGAGAAATAGACAAACCTCAACAAATCAACCGCTTCCCTCGGTATTCTAATTCAAGAATATCTTTTTTTGTGTTCAAAATGTTGAACTGTTGGATTCAGCTCCTCTCCTGAGGCAGTGATCAGTGCATCTGCACATCCCGAAAACAAAAAATGATGTTAAAATCATGGGAAAGATTTCATTTCCAAGTCACATTATGGGAAGAGTCAGGGGTCATTTTGGCCTCTAAGGAGGCAACTTCCTCTATAACCGTAAATGAATTACAACAATTTTCTGTTGACAGTCACTGTAAAATGTCATGTGACCAAATCTCACTGTTCAGGTTTAGGGGGGAAAGAAAATTGAATGACTAAAACGGTCAAGGGGATGCTGAGGAGAGGAGGATACGTAGAGTGCAGTCTGGAAGATGTGTCATTAGAACCACACACCACCAGTCAGCTATTGTGATTCATCTTTGTATTTTCTTTCCAACCCGGTGAGATGTCATAGCGTCGAGTTCTTACACTAACCTCGGACCAGTAATCCTCAGACTCAGATGATGTCCCTATGTGTGTAAACCTGATGAAAGTCTGTGCAAGGAAACGGTGCAATTTAACAAATATTCCAGCAGTAAATCCGAGGGAGTTTTATTCAATCCCCATTAGTTTTTCCTCCTCGGGTATCAGGTGGGCAGAGAGTCAACATCTGTTTTTTAGCCGCCATATGTAGAATTTTTAAATTAATGACTCCTTCAACTTCCAGTAATAGTTTTGAGGCATTAAATGTTATAACTGTTAGCAAGAAAGTAACAATTTTAATCACGTCTTTGAATTCATTTATTGTTCAGCAATTCAAATAGTTCTAATGCTGTGCTGAAAGAGGGGTGATTATCTGAGACAGCTGCCTCTGGTGGTGGAATAATGATGGAGGACACCGACATGAGGCTATTTTAAGTCAACTCAAAAAAGCAGATTGAAAAATCAGACGTCTTTACATAGTGTCTTTAAATTATGTGGGAATATTTGTAGTGCTCTGATTTTATCATTTCGTTTTTTCCCAGCTACACACAGATTGAGGGCTGGGCTACACAGCTTTCATTTATACAACACTGAAACATTTCTGTCATCTATTTAGCACGCCTGTGTTTTACTCCACTCAGGTCTTGCTTGGTTTATAACATGGCCAGGGTATTTATAAGAGCTCTGATGAAGACCTGCAGGCCACATCGCCAGAATAAATTGGTGAAAATGACATTTTTCATCTTTTCACCGGACATTTTGTTTATGCGCTGTATTTGAACTTTTAGACATTCAACACAGGAACAACACTGAAACTAATATACTGGGAAAGTGCATCTCAGGAATCAACTAGGTGTTAGCGTGAGTCTATTTTTTTGGAGGGACAGAGGGGTTAATTACATTTTAGCAATATTTAAACACTAAATTCATCTTCTCACTTGTACAGAAACAGACATAAAGGGAACATGTGATGAGAATTTGTAAGTCAGGCTAAATTTAATATTTTTCTTGTCAATAAATCCCTTTTAAAAAGACCAAAAGCAACAAATGTCTGACTATCTAAATATGAAATACTAAAAAAACAACAACTTCCCAGTTACTTCTTAAAATAGCTGGTTAGTTAGCGTCATTCATTTGATTTACAACTGTTATTCAAAACAGCCACTTGGCAGCAATGGAGCATGGTTGGTTTAGCTCTTTTTGTGGAACTTGCTGAGAGTAAGAAAGATAAAATAAGACAAACATAACCAAAATAATGAGTTTGTAATCTCAAAAAGTTTGATAAATCAAGACCACGAACTGTATTTTCCATGATTGTGACTTTTAAGGCCTACTGGGGCTTCAATTTTATAAAATGTCATCAGTGAGTCCAGGTTACATGAAGTGAATAAGTGATAGATGGCCTGTCTTTCTCATTCCTCTAGACACTGGGATCAACCATGATTCTCTAACAATCATTCGGTGTAGTGATCTTACAGTGGACCGGTGCGCAGGTCCTTTTCCCCCCCGGAGGCTGGGTGTGCATCTGCTGCTGTGCTTGTAATCAATCACAGAAAAATCAATCTCTGATTCTGTCTCTGTCCTGTGTGGAGAGGAAAATTCAAAAGCGCGCAAGTTCCTCTCCAGACTTTTTCAAGAACAAAAAGAGAGGCAGAGAAATTGAAAACCTGGACGATTTAAAACTTCTGTCTCTCTCTGCATTTCTCTCCCTCGACCTGAGAGAAGACAGAGAGATGGAGAGCTGTGCTCCCGTTTTCAAACTTCTCCCTCCACCTTTCTGCCCTTCTTCTCTCTGTCCTTCTGGCTCTGTCATTGTCTTGGTCTGTGTTGCACCGTGGAGGCCACTGGGGAGCGCTGTTAGGATGTCTTCCCCAGCTCTATCTTCTTCTGGATGGCACGAGCTGAATGGTAGATGAGCGAGTCGATCAGACCGGCCACTGCACAGGTCAGGAGGCAGGATAAACACAGAGACACAGTTTGATTACATTTTTAATAATATATACATATTTTATTGCACAGGTAATAACACAAAGCATATGTAAATAGCACCACTGACCTGTAAATACTCCTCCAATAATGGCACAAACTCCTGTTAGGAAGTGTGTAAAGGACCTGAACAGGGAGAGAGAAATTATTTGGTATTTAGATTTGGCAAAAAATACATAATGATACCCTTCATTTTATTACCAAATATCATTTTAAACACTTTCCTCCCACGAATAAAGATTATTTGCCTTTTTTTTTTTTAAATATCTGATGTCCAGACTACAAAACCAGTTTTTTGGACTACATTTCCTCATGAAATGCACTTAATGACCTCCACTAGACACAATGTACAGTTACACTGTGTATATTGTAAACTCTCCTGTCTCCCTCCTGTCATCCCCAACCAACTCAGCAGACGGCTGCCCCTTCCCGAGTCTAGTTATGAAGGAGGTTTCTTCCAGTGAAAAGGGAGTTTTTTGTTCAATATTTACTCGCTTGGCGAGTAAATATTTAAGGTATGTCCCAATTCATAGGCTGCATCCTTCGGAGGCTGCATTTGAAAGCCGATTATGTCACAGCCAGGCTACGAAGGCTGTCCCAATTCGAAGGCTGCTCCAAATGTGGCCGACAAATGCATCCTTCATTTACCCGAATTTGAAGGATGGGTTGGGTGTATCCTTCATGGCCCAACCTATCCCAGAATTCATAGCGCGGCTCAGCCATTTCCAGTTTCCAACAATGACGGCAGCGACTTAATTCTTTCTGGGTCACAAAATAAACTTTTAACATATTTTCAGGTGAGACTGTAGCTGTGTAAACTTCAAATATCTGCTCGGTTTATCAAGACATTGCATACTTGCAAAAGTGCTCTGACACTTTCGTAGCCATCTTTTACCCACCAGCCTGATGGTTAATCGGGAGGTCGAGGCGAGAATACTGGACTCCTGGCACATTGTTTTCAGACCCCGTGGTCTTTCGCTACTCAGGTTAAACATGATACACAAGTATCTTAGATAACAAAAGTGTTATTTTTTGGCATTTTTCAGTGTTTTATTTGATTAAAGTTTTCACACAGCTGAATAAACGTCAAACAAAACTGATTAAACAGAAGTGTGAGATGGTCGAGAATTTACTCCAGTGTCGTGTTCTATATTAGCGTGCAAGGAGCAGACGGCTGAGTTTATTAACCTCCACCAAGACAGCTGGTGACGCAAATCTGAAGGCTAGACCGTCCCCATTTCATAGCCTCGCACTTACGGCCTTCCCGGTCTTTGAAGGACCCAGCCCACGTAGACTGTGAAAGCCGGGTCCTTCGAAGGATGCGGCCTATGAAGGTAGCTTGAGTCTTATAGATGACCTATCTACTAAATCAAACAGGTTTACTGCATTGGCAGAGTCACAATGTAAAAGCGTATCGTGTTTGAAAATCGGTCAGCAATAATGAAAGCTACTGTTACAACTTGCCTGTGTTTCTCTGTGAATTTAACCATCATGGGTGACAGTTCATATAAAACGAAGACGCCTGGCAGCCCCTGGTCTCCTATTAGCCCGTTGGCCACTTTCTCGTGCCTGGTAACTGAGAACTGGTTTGTTTTTACCACCTGGTGAAAAAAGGGAAAACCAAAACACAACAAAAACCCGAGTAATCCAGGCTGTAATTGTGTGCTTGTTTGTTTTTTAATTAAATAACTTCTTAAAATCGCATATTATGCTTTTGGTGCATTTGAAGAGTAAACATGAAGAAACAGTTCGACTAACCTCGCCGTCAGTTTTCACGTAGATGGTAGGAACAATTTTCACAAAATACTGGTACATCATTGATGCTGTGAGGAGGAAAGTTTTTACCATTAAAATATGAAAGCAGCCACATTAAAAAACATAATAAAAAAATCTAGACTTCAAACCCAACCACAGCTCTATTCTATTGTCTCAGATATTAAAACAAGTGTTCATGACATGTTTTATATTTAGGACTATTTTTAATTCAGTTTACAACACAGTACAATCTGAAAACACATCAAACCCTAAAAGAGGAGTCACACACACACACACACAGTGAAGCTTACAAAGCTGGATCACAGCATGTCAAATAACTTCAAATGAATGCATAGAACTAGTTGTTTGAAGATTCCTTATCCAGACAATATTTTTATATTTCAGCTTTGTGCCACTTCTCATCTATACCTCAGGAAATGAGACCCTTTCTGCTGGCTACTAAGATTGATTTCTGGATCACAGGCACTAAGGACAGGGAAGACCAGGAACCGCAAATCCATTATTATATCCCAAAGAACCAAAATGTTTTTTGATTAGGAAAGCTTTTTGTCAGAATCTTGAAAATTACAGGAGGGGGTTCTGTACTCAAAACATATGATTTAAATTTGGATTAAATCTACATCACAGGTTTTAAAAAACTGACCTCAAAACAAAGGAGTAACAGTGATGTGTTAAAGAACACAATAGTGTGAATGCATTCACACAATTAGCTGCTTAATGGAAATAAATGTTAAAATTGTATTAAATAAAACACAACCACAGGATGGCGCTGTTTGCTACCCCCCTCCACGTTACCGTAGCTCTTTATGACCTTCCTCTATCTTTTTCTTCTTCCTCTATCCGGTTATGGAAGTCTGCTTGAAAGGCATTTAAAAGCTCACGAGAAACCTGAAGTTTCAAATCTAAAAAACCCCTCCGTTTTAAACACACAATTAAAGGTAAGCGTGACTTCGGACTCATTCTTTTTAGAAATCACACAGGCTGTCGGTGGGACCAGGCCTCGTCTATCTGTCAAGGCCACAGGTGACGTTAGCATGCTAGGCTAACACAACAAACCACACGGAGAGAAAAATGTGAATTTGACAGGTTTCGTCAAAGGAGACCACACTTTCCTTTGTTATCTTTGCTTACATAAGCGCCCTTAAACGGCAAACGTTAACACGCATGGGCAAGCTAACGTTAGCCTAGTATCCCAGCTAGGGAACAAAGTAAGTCTTCGACCTGATTTGTATTAATGCGAGTCAACGCAACCGATTAAAATGTCTTTAAGCTGTAGTGGTTTTAACTTGAGTGACTTAAATTACAGATTAATCTCGGGTATGTTTTTATAATATTACTGGCAACGATGCACAAGTGTATCCAAAAAGTCAGTAAACATACAGAAATGCGCACAGCTGGAAATGATGACTACTAATTGCTGATGGTAACTGCAGAGTACTGGAACGCGTGTACAACTGGGATCACTGGGTTAACTCGGTGACCTTAAGGCAAAGAAACCCAAAACACTTTGTACATAATTGTTATACTTGAATACTTTCATTCCAAAAAACTCAACAAGGTTCTTGCCGCACTTTGAGCTGTAATGACGACCCTGCAGTGATCTGAGATTGTTTACAAGCTTCAACCTGAACATTTACCCCTGACAGCTGCTCACCTACATCCTTGCAGCTATTCTTAGATTTATATTAATGCAGTTTGCACTACTTATACAATCTCAATCTTTACTCTTTTTTTAAACACCATTTTTAGTTATTTTTGTTATCATTCTTGTGCATAAATACAATCTGTTATTATACACTGTACTATTTTTATTTGTTATCTTGCTCTTCTAGCACTAGTTTTCTTGCTATTTTGACATAAATCGGAGGCATTGAAGCCTCTGACACGTGAATTCATAAGTAAAGTTCAAAGCCCTGGTTGTGCCAGTTAAAGAATAATATTCTTCAGAAGAGTACAACCCGACACATGTAATTTTCTAATATGGGGATAATATTGTTGGCTGATATTGCCAAGAAGATTACGTTTACTGACAGCGCTGGCTGAGATTTATTTCATGATGTTTACATTTTTATGGCTAACATGAGGAAAAACATCTTGAAGAGTTCATGCATTTGGGTACTGAAGTGCTTTTTCTCCTGGCAAAAAGGGGGAATGAATAGCTTTATCAGACAAATCATTTGGATACTAGAATCAGCCCTGAGTTTCAGAAATGGTAAATCATAAGTTGCAATCTAGAACTTGCACTGGTTAATCTAATCAAATGGTCAACAAAAATGATATGCTATCAGTTTTAGTAATTGTAGTGCATTTACTTATATGGCTTTGTAATCTGGAGTGTTTCTGTTGGCACTGTTTTTGCAGATAAAAGAGCTAATATTGATGAAATTAGCAGATATTATAATCTCACAGGTCATCATTTGTAGACCTACCACAAGCCACTTTTCACAGATTGAATTAAGGATTCCAGAGGGTCTGTTTCACAATTTTTGAATAAGAACAAATACATAAGATGATAATTTATCCAGCTGGTCTTTAACCTCTTTTTTTGTTGCAATCCTCTGTAGATGCCGGTGGCTGTAGGTCCATATGGCCAGACCCAGCCAAGTTGCTTTGATCGGGTCAAAATGGGCTTCATGATGGGTTTTGCAGTAGGAATGGCTGCTGGTGCCATGTTTGGTACTTTCTCCTGTCTCAGGTAGGTTTGAATTTGGTGTGGGAACAAACTGTTTATATAAGATGTAACAGTATTGTGCTGCTCTAAGTGGTAAATACAGACAGTGTGTTTTGTGCATCAAGATGTTTTGCTACAATAATTGAAAACAATCTTATTAAAAATGTGTTTTATGCTCACATATGGAATTTTTAAATTTGGTGTAAATGTTGCTTGCTTCAACTAGATGAAGAAATGAAAGCTTTAACATGTATCAATCTCAAGGCTAAATATGGAGTGTCTCACTCTAGGTCACGTGAATAAAAAGTAAGACTGTTATTTCTCTCTCCAGGATCGGCATGCGTGGCCGGGAACTCATGGGAGGAGTAGGAAAGACCATGATGCAGAGTGGAGGGACGTTTGGCACTTTTATGGCCATTGGTATGGGTATTCGCTGCTGAAGACAAGAGGAAAGACCTATATACAAATATTCAACCATGGGACTCTTCAACTACTTCCAGTCACAGCTTTCTGTCCATTCAGTGCTGCCATGTTCTCAGCCAACAGTCTAGTTTTGTCAATAAAAGTTCAAATTCATGAAATGGTTTTCAGGGGGCATGTGATTTACTTTTTGATGCCTTTAAAAAAACAAAAAACAATTGGTAACACAGGTAATTATATTTAGTTCAGTGACACAACAGGGAAATACTTTTTCTTATCAATGCTGGTTTCTTTTGGTTACCAGCCACCCTTCTATTTTAAACATGACCTTTGTCACTGAACAGTTGTTTGACAGGTTAGTCCAACTTGGAAACATTAATCCGAGAAGTAAACCCTGAATCGTTTGAGAGCAAGTGCCAGGCTGCTCCTGCTTTGACGTCAGCAGCACTATTGATATTAAAAACAAAAACTTGTATCACTCACCAAGTGGTGCTGTGACATCAGTCCCATCCAGGGGGTTAATAAGACCGGGGTAATCTTTACCAAACGACAGGTGTTTTATCAGATGGGTCATGTTTATCTGCAGAAAGAGAGATTACAAGTTAGCAGATCTCAGAAATTTCTCTGAGTAACTAGCAATAAGCATAAATTTTCACTGCTGAAACAGCCAGATAGCTTGGACTGTTACATACTTGCAGTATGTATTATGAGAAAAGATCAAGAAAATATGTTACTTACATTGTCCAAGCCAAAACTCTGCAGGTCGTGTACTGCAAAAGAAACAAAACCATTTTAAATCACTTACTAAAAAGTAAAAAAAAATGCAAATACAGGCCATGTGTAGTAAATAAAATGTGTTCAAATCAGCTTGTGTGATTGAGTAGTGCCCCTTTGTTCAGCTGTTTGACTCAATTTGTGGATGAATCTGTGGCTCCCTGGCACAAAAGTTCATTCCAGAGTTGGTAGATATCCGTCAAATACTGGAGTATCTAAAATTGGATAAATTTAGGGCACTTTTATGGTAAGGAGGTTGGATTTAGAGGGACTGACAAGCAGCAAGTTCTACAATGGCTCCACAGACAAACTCGTCACCTTTTTGGAAAAACTACAATCACACAAACAAGTGACAGCTGCACAGTGCAGAAGCCAATCAGGGCAAACTTAGTGTAGCCAAAGGTTTGAGTTCACCACATGTATTACCCCTGTATTGCAATTATTACTTGTATGTACAGTAATAAAGGTACTGGTTTAGTCAATTTTATGACAAAAGAAAGTAATACCTCTTCTAATTCAGAAAAGCATATTTAAAATACCTTTTTTTTTCTTATACAAGCTGTAAGCCTGGTCCAGTATAATAGGTGCCATTATGTATTTGATCAATTTGAAATTTTACTTCTCATACACAGTCAGGGGACCAAAACAGCACAGAGACCAGAAATGTTAGGTCCACAGATGCTTGCCATTATTATACACAATGTAACTTGGAGCTTCGATCATCAAGCAAAGAAGAGGAGCAGTCTACAGAAGTCAAGTTATGTTGAACCTACACAATCTTTCCATTTTCAAACTTTAAAGATGATGCTGACTTAAAGAAAAAAAACACATGGAGCAGGAATAAAGCAGAATCGGCTCCCTTTGACTCTACTGCAGTAGTTTTGCATGATTTACAGTCAAAAATAATTCATCTTATACTGAGTGCAACTCCTCAGTTCACCTTCTCTCTGAAGTTTTCCCTTCCTGCTCCCTGTAAGCCTACTTTGTTGTGCTCACAACTAAAGTAAAAGGACTATATTAGGGACATCCCCCGTTTCTAAACACAAAGCCAGTAGGGGGGAAAAAGGTGAAACTGAGTGTTTAGAAGGCGGATCTTTTGTCTCACACCATTACTTGTGTGCTGACCTCATTATTTTAAAGTTCAGCTATGTTTAATAAGAGCGTCCACCAGTGGAGGAGTATATACTGTCACACACACACACACACTCACACGTATGTGTGTGTGTATGACAGCCAATCAGAAAAGGCATAATAGGTCCCCTTAGAAGTAACAAAAGGCTTTACACAAATGCAGCAGGACTCCCCAACACCCATCAGCAACACTCCCCTTGAAATCCAACACTTGTGTTTTTAGCTTCTGCTTTTTTATCACTTTGCTTAATTATAGTAAGTACACTGCTCAAAAAATTAAAGGAACACTTCTTTAATCAGAGAACATCATCGAGTCAGTAAAACTCCAGTTTTAGCTGCTTTGGTTTTAATGAAATTAACAACAGGCGCACTAGAGGGGCAACAATGAGACAACATCCAAGACAAGAATGGTTTTACAGGTGGAGGACACTAGCATTTTCCCCATCTTTTTCATTTCTGACAGTTTTTTGTTATATTAGTGTTGCATTTAGCTAGAGTCAGCATCACTGCTGGCAGCATGAGGCGCTACCTGGACCCTACAGAGGTTGCACAGGTACTCCCAACTCCTCCAGGATGGCTCATTAATACATGCCACTGCCAGAAGACCGTCTCCCAACACAGCCTCAAGAGCATGAAGGGGATTCCTGGAGACAAGCAGTTACTCTGGGAGACCTGGACAGGACTATAGAAGATCCTTAACTCATCAGCAGAACCGGTGTCGGCTCCTTTGTGATGAAGCAGGATGATGACAGCCAGAGCTAAAAAAAAAATGACCTCCAGCATGGCACTGGTCTGAATGTCTCTAGCCAGGCAATCTAAAACAGGCTACCTGGCACCGTGGAGCCTGACTGGCATTTGCCATAAAATACCATAATTGGCAGACCCATCACAGGTGGCCTGTGCTTTTCACAGATGAGAGCAAGTACACGCTAAGCACACGTGGCAAATATGGAAAGGGCCCAGAAAAGCCGCACAGAGCTCTACAGGTTAGGCAAAAACACCCTGACTGTCCTTAGGTATGACCTCATGCTGATGTGTTGGTTCCTGGGTTTGATTTTGAAAAAATGGTTGAGCCTTTTTCACTTTTGTTTTTCAGGGTGTCTTTAGTTAATGTGTTTTCCCCACATTTTTTTGAGCAGTGTTCTTCATTATCTGCAACTATTTATTGTAACAATAACCAGGCTAATAAACTGCATTAAAGCTGTTCTTCAAAAGAATAAAAAAAAATAAAATCTGCAAAAAAGGATGGACTTACTTTCCACAGCGTGCACTACAGAAAAAAGAGAAAAGAGTCACAATAGTAATGCAGGAAGACAGCAAACCATGTTACATTAATGTGGTTGGGCGTGTCAGTAGGGGCTGCACAACTTTGACAAACTGAGTTTTTATGCTCAATATTTTTAGAGTTATTGTATTAAGAAACTAATAACTTAACTCGGGCAATGAAAACAAGCTCTTTGTGTTTGTGATTTGGCTGTTTAGGAGTATTAAAAGCTTAACTCCATTATACATTTTGATTTTTAAGCTTGAGATTTACAGCACAGAAAAATATCCAGGTGAGGAGGATTATATTTGTCAGCTCTAAAAGGTTTGAGCCCCTTGTGATTTAGAAAACAGTTTGTATCCTGTCGGAGTAATTGTGCAGTCCCAGGCACACACAGTACAGAGGGTTTAAGGTCAGTCCAGGCTGGAGATGATTTGGGACCAGAGTAAGGATGAAGCTGGTTTATTTCAGTCACAGCCTCGCTTACAGTCCTCAAGTGATTCTTGTCTCTTGTTTCTTCTGATAAGCATTTAAATATTACACCGTTGAGTTTCAGTCATGATCTCACATTAGCAACTTAAGAACAAAGGTCAGTGTTTTATGTTCCAGATTGGAAACTAAAATCAACAGTGGAAAGTGCAGTAAAACGTCAGCTTCCTTCACTGTTTTACCAGCCAGGTTTTTACTAAAACACATTATTCTTTATACTTTTAAATTTGGTATTCAGACAGTTTTAGAGTCAGATCAGAAGTAGTTTTGTGGCAGATTTGCCAAATAAAAATAAATGTTTTTAGCATGTGGTAGCTGGCTATTGTTAATTTCCTGCTCTGGTACTCCATGAGGTCTAAGTCATCAATGAGAATAAGAAATGCCCTAACCCACTGTTATTGTGTCTTAGCTGAAGATGTTTCATTTTAATTTGAAACAGAACATTTTTAAAAGTCCAACTTCCACATCCTGATAGTACACATAAGCAATTTTACTAAATGAACCAGTCAAAGCATAAATCGTAACAAGTGTCTTAGACCTCATGGGGTGACTGTACATATGAGGGAAACATTTAGCAGGCAGACAAAAAAATAACTTCCAGTCACAATAATGAGCAAAATGCATACACAATGATGGCAAACACAACAGAAACACAAGGAAGAAATGAATAAAAGGAATAAAAACGTAGACAAACACTATGTGAGAGGTAAAATGATGAGAAAATTGTACTTTGGCCGAAATAAATCTGCTACAAACAGTTCAGAACAGATTTGTTAGCTCCAGAAATAATCTTTGGTTTATCTACAAACTCAAAGTTCAGCTATCTTCTAAAGAGAAACCTCTGAGTACAGAATATGACACCCATCATGAAACACTGCAGTCAGCTTTGTAAAACCTGATGTGGGTTCAGTCAAACTCCCAGGCAGTGCATGAAAAACAACACGAATGACATGTAGTGTCACTTGTACCTCTTTCCATTAATTGCAAAGTATGAATAACAGAATGTATTGTTTTCTGCCTGTGAAATCATAAAACCTTTTCAAAATAAATGACTTATGATTTCAGAACTTAATGGATTTTAGATAATATAACACACTGACCATTGCCTTTTTCAAAAAAAAAAAAAAAAAGCCTAAATTTACATTTTGTATCCGCTGACCGGTGAGTCCGTGTCTCAGATCCTGTATTGGTAGACAAGATCAGCTGACTGCACTGTAGCAATCCCAGCTACTGTATGTCAAAATCTTCATCACTGAGCTAAAATGAGTATTCTCAACAAAGCAGTCTGAATAGTGACAAATTGCTGTCATATTTATTTCACAAGTAATAAATGCTAAAGCCAAAATAATTTATATTTATTCTTATTATTTTACATTTTTCAAAATGTAAAATAATAAGCTAGCTTATTGTGCATGATTTTCTGCAGCTGTTTTTAATGAACATATTTAGATGTGTGGCTCAATGTGGACATTTGATTGATGGATGGCTGGATAAATGAATAAATACAGACAGAGACTGATGAACATACATACCCATCAAAGGTTTATAAACACCCTTATGATAGCATCGTAAACTTGTCTGCTAGTCACTCCAAATTTATTTGGAAAAATATAGTCACAGTGATTCTTTCTGTTTAATTTAGGTGTCGTTCAAACAGCGCGGTGATGAAATCCAGGTGAAACACTCCAGACTACAGTGTTCGGTCTCAGATCCCTGCTGAATTGTCTGTGATAAAATATGTTGGGTGTCTTTGCCTATAGAAACATCAATTCATCAAAAAGCTTCTTATTTAGAAACTTGATGCATATCTTAGATGCCAACAGTTCTATAGATTCTGGCTTTTTAAAGGTATTTTGGGCTTCTGACTATAATTACTTACAAAGCTCTGCCAATTAGTAAAATAAAAAGAAACTAAGGGTGTTAAAAACCTTTGGTTAGTCTGTGAGCTGAATGGAGTGGCAGCTTACCGTGGACATGAGACTGCTGGAAACTTTTTCCTGGAGCGAAGTGGAAATTTCCTGCCACCTAAAGCATAAAAAATCCCACCACAAAACATAAGACATATGTATACATAGATATATCCATTTATTAAATTCACTTTGATAAAAATGTCAAGTGATAGCATTGCAAAAGAGTTTTTGTTTAAACCACAGTTACATTTATAACATATTATTCCTGTTAAACTCTTTCTTGCAAAAACGCTACATTAATTGTTTTTTTAATATTATCTTGTTATATTTTAACTTTGCTCAAAGATCATGTGACATTTACTTATGTAAGTCTATAAATAACTTTCAAAACAGTTTCTTCAAAGGCTGGAAATTCTGGATCTTGCAATGCAAGAACCAGCTACGTCAACATAAAGTTACACAGTTGTGTATCATTCTGAGACTTTCTGAGTTGTGTCGTCCCAGGTATGACATACTACTGATGACTACTCATCTCAGTAGTATTCTCGTTCTGAACACTGGATGTCCTCCCGAGAGATAACAAGCCTGCTGATCTTTGACAGCCCTGCCATGTTATTAAGGATGACGTGTAAGACTTCATACCTTGTTGACTTCCAGGAAGCCGTAAACCTGACAGCCTTCATTCTTCTGCTCCTGCATCTTCTGAGTGAAACCCTCTCTTTTACATTGCTCGATGGTGTCTGCACTCTTGAATGCCCAGCCTCGCCGCCGATACGCTTCGCGCACATCATCACAGGTGTTGCAGCATCTGGACACACACACCAAGAAGAACCAAGGCGAGTTAACACAGGGTCATACAGTAAACAGAGACAGAAAGAGCAGCCTGTGTTTGTGTCTTACTTGAGATCTTCAGTTTCAGCTCCGTAGCAGCTCTCGCATCTGTCTGGGTCCAGCGTGCTGGGATCAAACACTTCGCCATCATCAGCCTTACCGAGCTCTGAACAATAAAACACAAAATAATCATGATGATTAGCAGCCAAACAACATCCCTACTTCAGCACATAACTCTGAGGAAGATAAACCCTTTCTAAATTACATAGTTGTATGGTTTTTTTTTAAATATATGTCAGTAAAGAGACCCAATATCATGTCAGTAATGCAAATATGACAATATTATAAAAAATATAAGAAATGCTCTTTTTGTACAGATTCTTGTCATCTTCATATATTTGTATTTTGAAGTTAATAATGAGACCACACAAGCAAAGTTACAGATGAAACTGACAAATATTTCCAATTTTCTATAGATACTGCAACAATATTGTTAGTCAATTTTTTGACCATGATATCCTCAAGTTGAAATCTGATATCAGAACAGACCTGAGCAGCATCTAAGCAAAACAAAAGGTTCAACTGCTCCTATATTATAAGAGCCACAAACAGCTTTTAAATAGCGGTGCCTCCTGCATTTACAGTATTGTTGACTGAGGTCTTCTATAGAAGAAATACATATGAGCTTATACATCAAAGAACTGTAAGTCACAGATCTTACGTGTGTATCAGTGATGCATGTTAATCACTGGAATGTTTTTATGTTTGAGAAGCAAAAAAAATAAGCAGGAAAAGAGTTCGCTGACTCATCGTCTGTTTTAAAACTATGCCCAGAGACATATAAGATGCAGAGGCTCTGCAACAAGAAAACAAGCAAACAAAGGAAAAAACTGAACAAAAACAATCTAACAAAAAAATCATCACATTATTTGTTAATCCACTGCGCTGCCAAACCAAATATGCACACCTCCACACACTGACCAATCTGCTGAACAGTATCAGCACCTTAATGGTGAGCGTAACATCATCTTTTACCGTGCTTTTCTGCCTCCTGGGTGACAGGTTTGAGTTCTTTATCCAACCGCTGTTTGAACAGATTGTGTTCAACGTCCAGCTGCTGCTCACCAGCCACGTCCATTGCATCTATACTAAGATCTGCCAAGAGAAAAAGCAGATGTAGGTTTTTATCATTAACATATGTTATGATTAGCATGCTAACTTCATCAGTCTGGAGCTTTTTGAGAAAAGAGAACTTACAGGCACACGGCATGTGAGGGAAAATAATATCGATGTTGATTTTGAGTTTGTCTCCCCGTGACGTGTCGACGTACAGCTCAGGATGGACCTGCCGGGCACAGGTGATTGTTAACTTAGTCATCCACGTAAAACAGAAACACCAGTTAAAACAAACATATTTAATCAGTCAGGGAACAATTTATCTCTGATGCTTTTTGTTTTTTTAAACACCAAAGAAACAGAAAGTTAGTCTTCATTTCTGCACTAAACACAGTAGAGTTTCTGAGAAAACCCTGGAAAAAAATTGTTTTTGTTTGTCCTTCACACTTATGTGTGTGTAGACTTTTAGTCTATTTCACTGTTTACACGTGCAGACTCATCAGAGCAGTCTAACAGGTATTTCAGGCCACCTTTATCACCACAGTCTGTACCTTTAATCATCGGTAGAAAAAATTAACACAATCAGGATCTTGGAAACCACGTCATCAGTGTCAGTTAACTGGTATCAGAGGAAACCAGATTTATGATTATGGTTCTTTGCAGATAATATAGATTCATTCATAATGGAAATTTAATTGGAAATTTACTTTATCAAGGAGAAATAAACAGACACTGCACTAAGCCCCAGTATGAGACTTAAGTTGCCTGCTGTAACCAAAAGTATTCATTTGGTATCATATATGAGAACAAGAACAAAAATAATCATCATATTTAGAAACAAGGCAGTAAATATTTTCTTACATTTTACTGAAAAGATTATCTAGAATTTGCACATTCAAAAATAGCTGTGAAATTTCTATTAATGAATTTTCTGACATGTTTGATTAGACCACTGGCCTGCACATGTAGAAGCTCAGAAACAAGTGTAAAAAAACAGATTTGGACCTGTTATTTTTTACTTTGTGTGCCAGGTGTTGGGTTTAATTTCACAGGGTGGAGGATGACACCATCTAAAGAGGACATCAAAATAAAGTGGATAAACTCACCTCTTTAGTCAGATAGTATTGCAACTCAGAGACAAACAGGATTAGCATGATGACACCACTGATTATAGTCACTGCAGAGACACAGAGGAAGTATGCATTTTAACACCACACAATATCACATTTCTGTATAATGAGAAAACTCTGAACGATAACCAAGTGATTACATGAAAGGAATATCTGTACAACAATAACATGGAAAAGAAGCAGCATTATTATTACTTGTACCTTCTTTCCAAAAGTAATCCAATATTCATATATCACCTAATTCTCGCATATACAGACTGCATATATACATACATAATATGGCACTAATAAGTTCATAAACTAGCCTACACCACAGTCAGCTCAGCTGGAATAGATCAAAGATCTTCTGCTGAATAACTACATCTTGGTCTAGATATTTTTGACACCATTACATTTAATATTTACAGAATACATTTAATATACATAATGTACTCAATTGTGCAGCATGGTTGTACAGTGATTAGCACTGCTGCTTCACAGCAGTGTCAAGGCGATATTGAAATTTGGTCTTGTCCTTTGGCATCACTGAATGACACTCTGGGTCAACAGTTAGACGGAACTGATGCTCCCAAATGCTCTTTTTTCAAGGATCATGTTCTAACTTTCCCCGAAATCTAAGCAAGTAGTTTCCAGTCCCTAAATCTGAACAGCAAAAGCAAAAACTGTTTGAAAATTAAATGAATTAGCAATTGAGGAAAAACGATGAAAGTGGTAAACACAAAGGTCCAAATGTGAGGCGAACCTCTGTCTACTGTGATTCTTATGTTTGACACCCCTGGTTTAGATGATACAAATACATCCCTCTTCTTCTTCCATATTCACAAAACAATGTGTTTTGACAGTCATTTAACAGTCACTAGTTTAAAAGAAAATCCCAAGATTATAAATAACAATAGCCCTGTTGGAAGATCAAAAAGACTAAAAAGTCTACTATACCTCACATTATTTATAAATCATCCTCTACACAATTTTAGTTCCTACCAAACTGCACAATACTTACTGTTGTAGTTCACACATCATGATAACAAGCCTGTCTCTAAGCAAATGTCTGCATACGGCGCTGTAATAGATATGTTGTATATAACCTTTCTAATGATGCTTGTCCCATCTCTTATGTTATTGTCATCATAGTATAATTAATTTAGTTCAAGCCTTTTCACATCTGTTTCTACCTCTTGAATTCCCTCTCTCGAATTAATAAAGTTTTACTCTATAAAAACCACAGGAGAATGATTACAAACTAGTCATCCGTCTTGTAAAAATATGCAAAATCCACAACAAGTCCTTCACAAAAATCCTGTGACACAAACTCCTCAAAATGTGTGATTTTAAACCGGTTTCTCTGCATTTGCACCCACACTTTATGCTCAACTGTTCCTGAGCTAGCTGCATCGCTACTCTGTTATCGGAAATGTAAATATTACAGACATCTATTCTGCTTGATTTCAGGCTTCCCTTGAGTTGCCACAGGCATGCTAAGACTGTAACTTTATTCATGTGTACTGTATTTGAGCACTGATAGGAGAAATGAAGCAAATAGCTTTGTTGTTAGCCGCTGCAGCTAACAGGCTGTATGTATGAATGGCTGCTGCTCTGTGACAAATTAAAGCCTCTCACCAGTCGCCCCTCCCCACGTCTTCACTCGGAAATCCTCCAGAGTTTTAGGATAAGCGTCAAACTGCTTCAGTTTATTTAACGTGTCCATTTTCTAAACCTCCAATCACCCGCTACAAAAAATGTTACCGACAGATTCCTTCAGACACACACACCAGCCCTCAACTTTCACTTCCGGGACACGCGAGGGGCAAGCTTGAGCCAATCAGCGTCGGCCGCGTATTTTTTTTCTTCCTCCCTGTGCTCCTTGTTTTCTTTATTCAAAGGTCTACCTGTGGACACGCTGGTTTACATACAGTTGCATACATTTTACAACAATAATCACCTTTGTGGTGATTATCAGTAGTTACATTTAAGGCTATTAACAATCAATAACTGCATTATAAGTAACACCAGTAATAAATAAATAAATAAGAAAGAAATATTAACGATTCATTAATACAGAAGATATCAAGAAATTCATTATTTATTTGACTGTGGCCAATTATTTGTCATTTTTTATGCTTTGATACTTTTTGGATATTTCCCACATATGTTGATACTTATTCATACTTGTTTCAGCTGATGTATCAAATGTCAGGCACCAGAAGGAGCTTGTATGTTTTTGCAGTTCCTGTCTGGGTTCAGGCACAGCACTGTGGTTTCAAGTTACTCAGTGGCTCTAATTTGGCTTAAGGCATAAAAATGCTGTCTCACTTTGTTAGCCCAGTGATGGACTGGTGGATGGTGAGGTTGTATGCTCTTAAATGCTTGTCCCACCGCAACCCTGAATGGGTTGAAAAAAACTGAGAAAGAGCCTAAATTATTAATCGTATCTCCAGACTCCCCAGAACCAAATCCAGTGATGCATCTTTTGAGGTGGAACAAGCTTAATCCATACATCCTGCAACCCAGAGAACCCAAAAGATCAGTGCCCACATCGTAACATCAGATACAACACTCCAGAGGTACTGGGTGAGAGCTATTTTGGCTGAATGAGAGAGGCCCAGCTTCACTGTTACGCAGTCTTTCACCACTAATAAGGTGGCAAACCTGCCCAAGTCGCATAGTTAAATGTCCCTGTGAGACACAGTAGGGATGGGAAAGAGACATATTAATAGTAGGTGTTGCAAAAGTCAAAATCTGAGATGGAAGCACTACAAAAATGTCATGCTTGAGTGTGGACATAATTACTCAACATTTGAGGATTTGTGAAAGAGGTGCAGTGGTGAGCAGTGTTGCCTCATAGCAAGAAGGATGAAGGTTAGAACAGTTTGCATGTTCTCCCTGGGGGTCGCAGATGCATGGGTTTTCTCTGGATGCTACCAAATTTCAAAGACATGTTAGGCTAACTGGTGATTCTCATCTAGATAAAAATGTTCAAAGCGATGTATAGTCAAAGTAGCTTTTAGTAAGGAGTATTTTGAGCTCTCAGTAAGACTTAAAGGACAAAATATAAATGCTGGCCCATTGCTGCAAATATGCTAAAGTAAAGATACACGGTGCAAAAAACAAACAAACACAAGATTCAATAGCCTAATCGTTTTTAATCAAAATGTGCATTGCTAATAAAATAAAGACCTATTTACACAGTGAGACACAATAAGATTATACAGAGACAGCATTACACAGACCAATCTACAGCAGATCTCACTAAACATTTTTACTTCCAAATCTCCAGAATGTCAAACATTATATTTTATCAGTATGTTCAACTTGAGGAATTTATTTTCAGTGCCAAAAAAAACAATTACCTGTATTTGTACCACTAACTGAGATAAAACAGTGCGAAACAACTCTGACATTAAATTGTCTCCATTTTTTTTTCACTGTCATGTTTTTGAACAGAAGAAAGACAAAAGACAGAACCTGAAAGAAACTGATGATGTGTGGAGCAGTAGAACAATAAATCCTGCATAAGAGCAGGAACAGAAAAAGTCCTTAGTCAGCCTTCTTTTTCTGCCTCAACCTGAGAGAGGAGCTCTCTGTCACCTCGCCTGCCCAACCTGACCTTCAGATGACCAATGACCTCGTGCCCGACCCCAAGGTCAGCCACAGCTGTCTGAACCAGCTGCAGTCGGGTTTCTCTGAGCGAACGCCTCAGTTTGGCGCGTCGATTTTGAAACCAGATCTGAGAGAGAGAGAAAGAGAGAGAGAGAGAGAGAGAGAGAAACTGGGTTATTCTAAGTTTCTTATATATACACACATTATTATATGCACTAAGTCTGATACTCTAAACACAAAGCCCCAGCCTTAAAAAAGTAACTACATGACACAGAAACTTATTTTGCAACAGTTAAGATAGTTCTGCTTGGTACTGTTTATTAAAACACTTCTCAACAGTGCAGACATGTTATTTCTCATTTTCATAGTTCTGATAGTCTGGGTAAAAATTCAGTTCAGTTGGTTTAGTTGCCGCTCCTCCCTGAGCCTGGTTCTGCTGGAAGTTTCTTCCTGTTTAAAGGGAGTTTTTCCTTCCCACTGTTGCCAAAGCACTTCCTCATAGGGGATCATATGATTGTTGGGGTTTTCTGTTTTCTTTGTAGTATTGTAGGGTCTTTACCTTACAATATAACGCTCGTTGAGGCAACTGTTGTTCTGATCTGGTGCTATATAAATGAAACTGAGCTCAATTGAATCAAATTATTTATCAACTCCAACTCTAACATGGCAGATGGCACAGGACTATGTGAAACTTAAGCACACACATCCAGATCTGTTTTCTAACATGTAGTGTTTAAACCTCACAGCTGACCTGTAAGACCTGCAAACAGTTTGATGGATGAAATCTAAGGAGTTTCAGAGGAAAAGCACAATCACTGGGTCCTGAAATTAAATGTAGTAGGAGCAAGGGCAGGGAATGACAAACGTGAAGCGGTAATACATTTAGTTTTTCAATATTCTGTATGAAGCTACCTGTATTCTGTCCTCATCCAAGTCGAGTCTCTCTGCCAGCTGTTCCCTCAGCTGAATACCAGGATAACAATTCACCTGAAACACTGTCTCCAGTATATTCACCTGGGAGGATGCACATAATGATATTAACCCAGAAAAAAAACCTGTATTTCCTCCTATAATAGATGGATGTCGTGATCACTGTATCATGATTGAACAGAATTATTGAAGAACTGGCTGATAAACTGATTACCTGGCTGGTGGTAAAGGCAGTGCGTGGTCTGCGTCCGATATACCAGTTTGATGTCGGCTGGGAGTTTAGCTGCTGCTGTTGTTCTCTGTTCTCGCTCTCCACATTATTTTCTGGTTTAATGGAAAAAAATAAAAGAGCATTTCACATTAATGCGGCAATTATAATCAAACGCAACATTTAGGCAGCATTAAGCCAAATTCTAAAAGTAACACTGGAAGTAAGAGTTACTTTTCACATTGATGAATCTTACAAATGCAAAATATGAAATATATAATTTAAGAAAAATTATGTAGATAAATGTTTAATTTACTTTGGCTTGATTTATAGTTTTGTGTTATGAGCCAGAGAAAGCTTAGTTTAGTGGGTTACTTCCAGTTTGTTGCCACTGCTCAACTGTAAAATAAAAATGAAACATGGTATGAAGGACAACAAGAAAGGAACAAGCAGGAGAACAAAGAAAGACATGAAAGAGGAGAAAATAATGCATGTTCTTCAAAAGCAATGGATTTATTTAAACAGACTAATAAACTCAGTTTGATTCCTGTTACAGCAATGGGACATAAGGAATCGCCCCCAGTCAGGTTTTAAAAAAATACTGAAAGTGTCAGACTGAAACACTCAAGGTTTAGTATCAACTGGAGGATGTTATGTTACAAAAATTACAGACTGAGCAGTTTTATAATGACACCAAGATGAATCAATGTTGTGATTCAGTTTAATCTAATTGCAATTTTTTCTACAAAAAAACAGACAAAAATGAACCTTTAAACCTAAACTTTAATATTACATATGATAACTGGTTTAGTTTAGATTTTTTTGTTTTTAAATGCTTTGGAAATCATGTCATATTACAGACCAGAGGTTAGCACTTCATCAGTAACGAACAGACTACCCATTACTAATTCTTCAGACCTTTTGTTCCTTACCTGCCCAGGGTCTGTGGAGTTTCAGGCAGTTTCCGGGTCTTTCCAAACCCAGAATCCGATCAATTGAAAATGCCAGACTGCTTTCAACTGTCACAGACGCCATAATGATTACTCTGACTTATAAACAACCCTGAAAGCCGAGGGCTCCCAGCCTGCAAACACCAATCTTATGTCGTTGTAAAGAAAGAACAAATCCAAAAATCAAGCAGTAGTTGATCGCACTGTGGTCCTTTAGCTCTGTGGTCTAAAATAAACTGAAGAGGCCAGTGCCTGTTTTAGTCTGAGGTGCATGAAGCAGCAGGACAACAAACTGATGACTGCTGGTTTAAATGGGAATGGGGGTTTACAATGGTCACCAATTAGAACTAAGAAGTCTTTTTTTCCATGTGAATAAGATTCCCTGAGGTTCCACATAGGAGCTAATCTCAGCTAATTGTGTCTGTGTGACCTAAAGACAGCATAAATATTTAACTCCAGTCAAATACAAGACGGCAAAAGTATTTGCAAAATTCACAGGAAACAAAAACAGCTCATCTGACAGCATTTGTGCCAATGTGTAAGTTTCTCTCCCAGATGATAAACTGTATGAGTGTATGTGTGAGATTAGGTTGGGAAGTCTTTTTTTGAAAACTGCCACCATGAAACAAATACAAAGCAACACTGACTCCTTTTCTTCTAAATTAGCAAAGTAGAAAATCAGTTTAGTTTTCACAGTAAAAAAACCCTACATCCTTCTGTTACAAGACTGAGGCAGAAGTTAAACTAATAATAATGATAATGATAATAATGATCCAGTGAGATCCACTAATGCTATTAGCCTAATCTGTTTGTGTTGTGATGCAGATGAAGCTTGTAGTGTCTGAATGCAGTCTGAATCAGCAGGCAGGAAACCCTTTTCAGAAACAGCTTAGCTCCTAATGAAGGCCTAAGGCAGCTTTAAATCAACAGCACACTTGTTTATTTATCCATGAATGAAAGGTGGGACGGATGTGACTACATGCAGAGAGAAAAGCCACTTAAACTAAACCTCAGTGTGACTGTGGCAGTAGAGTTGAAGCAATATTTCAACATTACTTATTACAAGGCCGGGGACAAAAGAAGAACACCTTCCTTGGCTTTGTCCAAATTTAAAAATAATGAGAAACAGAAATGTAAAAACAGCAGTAACAGCTTCTCGTTTTCTCTGTAAATGGTTTTCAGAAACATTTCCAGCATTGTTTAAAATGGAAAGGTACAAACACTGCCAACTCCCAAATGGCATTTAAGACCCCGTGTGAAATCAGTCTCAGATTTCGTCTGTTTGCACTCTGCGACATGTGGGGATTCAGCAACACACAACAGACACAGGGAGCTTTAAATAAAGGGAATAATAATGATCTGTCTGATTTAAAGCATCAACACTTCCTCAAACACCAGCATGAGGTTGAAGACGGACACACAAGGGCCAAAATCAAACTGCACAACCATCAAACTCTGGAAACAAACACAGCCAACATATAAGCACCACAATTTTTAAACAACAATTTCAGCATGTTATCTTTAAAGCACTAAAAAAAAGAACGAGTAAGGATATTTCTGTCTCAACATAATAAGGAAAATAAGGACACACATAGCTTGTCATTCAGGAGGATGACAGGCTATGTGTGTTGTAAATCTGCCACTTTCAAAGGTATGAATACAGTATACATGCTAAAATCCTAACATTGTGTGTGAGGACACATAGATACATACCAACAATTTGAGGACATGACTGACACAGTGTGTACTCTAAGTTTTTTTGTGCATCTGTAAATGCTATTGTTGCTGTGCTGTGTTTAAAATTTAACATAATAAGTGTTTTCTTTGTCAGTCATTTTTGTTACAAATTACATATTTTTCAACTAAATTTGACCAATAAAAACTGATTTTGGTGCCTTTAAAACACCCTGATGTCAAACCCAAATGCTACACATAATTTTGTTTCGCATTAAAATATCTTTACACTCTATACAGGCCAGCCTTTCTCACTTTATCTCCGCTAGTTCCTTCTGCAGAGCAGCATATCAAAAATCCCTTGCACATTCCAACATGTTCACTAGAAAACGAGGGAGTGACAAATAGTTTATGCCGAGCAGGAAGAAGGGTGAATTACAATAAGTGAAAAGATTCCTCTCTTAAATAAAGACTTTGGAATTCATTTAAATTGGCTTTGGGATTTTACTCCTGCTGAAACAAATGACTGAGACAACCTTAAAATACAATCAAAATAATCAAAATAAAAAAAATTACATAGCAGTAAACTGGTTACCTTATCTTGTCTTGACTTATCTTATCGTTAATAACAGGGTGGAAGTCTATTTTTGTCATGTGTGGAAGAGAAAGCATATTTTGTTTTGTTAATATTAATTCCTTATTTTAGCTCTGAATATATGACAGTTACTAACCCTGTGACGCTAAATGTGATGTATTATTATTCATTCACTCTGCATCATCAATGTGAAAAACTACTGCTTACAATCACACACATGCAGCTTTTTCTGGTGAGGAATACATTATGCGGAAATGCCAGATATAGCAAAAATTATATTTAATATTGATATTTACAGAGTTAAAGCTCCGCCCCTTATGTAACACACCTGAGATATTCCAGTAACAGCTCGTCGTTTTTCCGCATCTTGCTTTCCACCCCCATCCCCTCCTGCCCAGCACACACACTCAAGTGACTCGAAACTTTATTTAGCTCAGGCAGATCACATCAAATCAAATCAAATCACTTTTATTGTCACATCACATGTGCAGGTACACTGGTACAGTACATGCGAGTGAAATTCTTGTGTGCGAGCTTCACAAGCAACAGAGTTGTGCAAAAATACAATAACATAAAACAAGCAAAATATAAGAATGGATCAATCTGAGACTAATAAACATATGTACAATATATAACAGTATATGCATTACTGGATGTGTATACTAAATATGTTTTTCTACGTGTGTGTGTGTATACATATTTTACAAATTAAATAGAGTAAGCAATAAAATATATAAAATATACAGAGGTTTGTAGTTCGATATTGTGCAAAACAGTGGCATTAATGTACAGTATGTAGTGCATAATGTTGAAGTTCCAGTAGTGGAGGTGAGGTGTCTATGAAGTGTTCATCAGCAGCATCTACTGTGAGAGAGCAGGAGGAGGTTCCATAATTCTGGCACTTCAACCTGCTACAACACCGTATGCTGAAGTTTGCTGTAAGTTTTACTGAAGGCATGATCCAAAGGTAAAGTGAGGATAAAGTTGTGACTGACTACATTCCTTCTATGCTTTCAGATTCACCCAGAGAGAAATGTCTTTCAGATCAAATGATGATCTCTCCTGTCCTGTCTGCCGTGATATATTTAGAGATCCTGTTGTCCTCTCATGCAGCCACAGCTTCTGCAAAGCCTGCCTGAGGAACTGGTGGACAGAGAAACGAATACAGGAGTGTCCAGTTTGTAAAAGAACATCATCAAGGAGTGACCCAACTTGCAACTTAGTATTGAAAAAACTGTGTGATTCAGTGTTACAGAGGGGACAGAGAAGAACTTCTGCAGTGTCTGAGACCCTCTGCAGTCTCCACGGTGAGAATCTCAATCTCTTCTGTGTGGACCATCAGCGGCCAGTATGTGTCGTCTGTCTGCATTCAGATGAGCACTCCAGACACACATTCAAACCAATTAATGAAGTTGCATCAGTTAACAGAGCTCACCTCCAAAAATCCCTGAAACCCTTAAAAGAGAAACTGCAACTTTTTAAACAAGTTAAAGAAAACTATGAGAAAACGGCAGAGCATGTCAAGGTCCAGGCCCAAAACACAGAGAGGCAGATCAAGGAGCAGTTTCAGAGGCTGTGCTAGTTTCTACAAGAAGAAGAGGAAAACAGAATTGCTCTTCTGAAGAAGGAAGAGCAGCACAAGAGTCAGGAGATTACAGAGAAGATTAAGGCTCTGAGCAGAGAGATAGACAGTCTTTCAGACACAATCAGTGCCACAGAGAATGAGCTGAGAGCTGGAGACGTCTCATTCCTGCAGAACTACAAGATCGCAACAATAAGAGCTCAACGGCGCCCCCTGCTGGATGACCCACAGCTGGTTCCAGGAGCTCTGATAGATGTGGCCAAACACCTGGGCAACCTGGCCTTCAAGATCTGTAACAACATGAAGAAACTGTTTTCCTACTCACCTGTGATTCTGGATCCCAATGCAGCAAATCCAGAACTCGTTCTGTCTGAAGATCTGACCAGTGTGAGACGTGAAAGTGAACAGAAGCTCCCTGACAACCCCGAGAGGTTTGATTACTGTCGCATTGTTCTGGCCTCTTAGGGCTTTAACTCAGGGACTCACAGCTGGGACGTTGAGGTTGGAGAAAGCGAGGACTGGTTTGTGGGTGTTGCTGCAGAGTCCGTTCAGAGAAAGGGAAAGCGCCCGTCCTGTTTATGGAGAATAGGATGCTTTAATGGTAATTACATAGCACGGTGCTTATCGGATCCCTCGTTGGCTCTTACACTGAAAACAAAGCCCAGAAAGGTCAGAGTTCACCTGGACTGGTACAGGGGAATACTGTCGTTCTTTGACCTAGATACGAACACACACATACACACCTTCACACACACTTTCACAGAGAAGCTGTTTCCATATTTTAACACTGTAAATGTGTATCCACTGAAGATAATACCCAAGAAAATAGCACTAAAGCCCTGGTCAGACAGTATTAGTGTAGGAGTCTAAATCCATTCTTTTTAATTAATTAAAGGATTTCTGTTAGTTTTATATTCAATGTTTGATGTGATCAGTATAAAGGGTTAGCATTTTTAAATTGGTCACATTTCATAACTCATTAGTTTAAGCAATATTTAAGATTCATATGCAAATTATATATTTTTTTGGCACTTTAAGGTGGGATAATTATTTAGTATAATTAATTTATGCATTCTATGTGTGCTTATTATTGGATGCTATTTCAATATAAGGTTTAATTTGGACATGCACTGAGAAAGGGGAAAAAGGCACTTTTTTAAGATTTTTGTAAAAGTTTAATATGAAACGTATCACTGCCATGACGTTTGGAAATATCTTGGTATAAAGTAAAGGGCCTCAGTGAAGTTTATCAGTCTCCTGGATCTGTTTGTCTGGAAGTGTGGATTCCATTGAGGGAGGAACTTGGGAGTATCGTGCTAAGGATTCATTCATTAGGATTTACAATTAGTGTTGACTGAAAACCTTTTGTAGCCATTCCAGCTGTCATTCAAATACATTAAATTACAGGTTTTACACCAGCATCACCACGTAGCTGTGGGAAACACGTACCTGAATGTATGGATTTAATCATAGTATAATGTGCAAATTGAATGTATGTGCAAATGATGCCATTCAAAGTATTGGAAGACGTGTTTAAATATGTAAAAATTTCACTTATATTTCACAAATATTGTAATTTTTCCTTTTAAGTTCCTTTCTAATCATGTCTTATTTCTACATACTTTGCACATTATTTGAAAAATCTATTTTCCTTTAACATGGCTAATGTGTCTGAAAACAAAACTTCAGATGTGTTGAAGTGCTTGAAAAAAGTCTTAAATGTTACTTGACATCAATACAATTGTTGTTTTTTTCAAAATTTAATTCAAACAACAAAGAAATCTGAAGGTGCTGCTGAAGATTCGCGGCAGGGTCATCCATGTAGAAAGAAAAATGTAAACGGTTTATGTGACTCTGATTTTATTTTTCTGTAGTTTAATGAAATAGAGAGTTGAAGACGTTTCTCTCTGGAGGTCAGAAGCCGGGAGATTGTTTAATGAATATGTGACAAAGTTTAGAAGGAGAACGTCACAGGCAGCATTAAAATGTGTGAATTTTGCTGCGGTCTGAAATAAAATGCATGCCCACAGAAAGGTTCCTTTAAGATAATTTATTTTGTACAATAAAACTGAAGTCTAGAGCATGCTTTGTGGAGAAGACGGTGGAAGAATGACTTCTCACACACCCTGATGTTTCACTTCTCACCACTTGCATTGCTATTGAGTATCTTACAAAGATGGACAGTCAATCAACTTAGCAGTCAAATGTGACAAAGAGACTGATACGAGATGTCAAAACAGGAACTGCTACCAGTAGTTAACTCGTTGCCGATCAAACAAACTTTGCAGCAGGTGCGTTCAAGAACACCACAAATCTGAAACAAACATGAACCACAATATGCAGGATACTTAAAAACAAAACAAAAAAACTTTCAAAATATTTGTTCTACCATGCCACCAGCTTAGTAAAAAAAAAAAAAAATTCTGTAAGAATAAACATAGTACATCCACTCCAAGTTCTGTTCCCCCTCTCAGAAAGGCATGTTTGTGTTTTTCAGTAATTATGTGGCTAAGATCATCACATGGTGAGCATTGTGGGGTCATTGAACGCAGCCCTCTCCGCTTTCGGCCCAGGTTGGGGTGTGTGAGAGGTGTTTTGTTCCATTTACTTAGGAGGCCTGTAGGCGATCTTCCTGCTCTTCAGCACAGACCACCTGTGTCTCTTCATGTAGTAGAGCAGAGGCACAATGATAGCTGAGCCCATCAGCAGCTGATAGGAGAAAGAGAACACAAACATTAACCAATGCCAAGATCCATGCTTAGACGTGTTTTCTATGTTTTAAATATTCTTGAGACGACAGGAAAGTCATAAGAAGTCGTACAGCTTAGTGCATGACATAAAAACTTTTAATGCATTTTATACCCACGACATGTTTTCTGTAAAATATCTTACAGAGTTGCATGTGTTGATTTAATTAAACATATCTAAATTTGGAGTATCACTCAATTAAGAATGGGTGTCATTTTAAGTGCTGGCAAAGACAAAAAATAGGCACTTTAGTTGGTGAGAGGTGTACCTTCAGTCCCATGCGTTTGCGTTGGTCATGCTCGGGCTCAGCAGCCCACCTTAAGAAAGTACACACATCCTTAGCAACCTGACTCATGGTGGCAGGGGTTCCTATATGAAACCAAGAGAACAGAAACATCAACAACACTTTTTTCATTCGTTCCTTCCAAGCCCCCCCCTCCAAACTGTCATGCTTCATTTATCAATGTAATAACAAATTACATTGCAATAAAGTTATTGAAACCATTTATGTGCAGCAAAAGAGTTGATTTAACCAATTTAGTGCACTAGAAACACTTAAAATATGCTACTCAACACAGCAAATGGATTCACTCAGGCCTCACTCTGAATGCCACAAGTCACAAAGAGGCGTCTTTCTGTCACATCCTCTCAGAATGGTGAACAGATTTTGATCTATAAACACCAGTGTTTAAAAAAGTAAACCTGCGGAACGAGTGGGCAATATTTTCTGCCAGAAAAGGATACACTGAGCAGAGAGCTGCACGTGTTTTTGAAATCCATGAATTTCAGAAGACTTCAGACAAAAAAAAGCCAATTAAATGCTTTTTACTGTCTATTTGGTGAATTCCCACATTCATTTCCATCCAGCATTATATTTTATGACGATTTTATTTTTTAAATTCGCCTGAGACAATATGATCACTACTGAGCAATCCACCCTGCACTCTTAGTTTCAAACTTGAGTCATAGCTAACCAGACAGCATGGCCCTTGCAGTCTCCTATGCCCCTACCAGGAAGCTCATTAGGCCCCTGCAGTGAGACCCAAAAACACAAGTGTATGTATATTAAAAGGTAACAGGAAAGGCATGTTTTGCATGTCTTCGTTTTTTGGTTCACTCTAACAAACTGAAACTCTTTCTAAAGAGGGGGGAAAAAAACAAAACAGAAAATAGTGCTCCCATTTCTGTAGCTGGAGAGAAAATTATCCAAACATGCACCTGCACTTCTTACCATCATCATACTCCAGAATTTCATTGTAGATCGGTGGGGCCATGCCAATAGCCTGCCCAGGGAAGTAGGGGTTGTAGTAAAGTCCCTCTCTCACTGTCACTCCTGCAGGAGGGTCGCAGTAACCCGTCAGCAGGCTGAACACATAGTCTTCTCCTCCGTGTCTGCAGGGAGCAGAAGGGTGAAACGAGTTAATGCTAAGGATACTGCAGATTTTGCACCTTTCAGAGTAAACACAGGTTTTCAGGACTTACCTGGCGTTCACAATGTAGCTAAGGTCTGGAGGCAGGGCGCCATTGTTGGCGACCCTGGCTGCCTCGGGGTTGGGGTAGGGCTTTGGGAAATAGTCTGACAGCTTTCCTGGCCGGGTGAACATCTCGCCACTCTCATCAGGACCATCAACTACCTCAACCTAAACACAAATCATGAGAAGAGATAGGTCACCACCTACGGGCAGAACTTACTTCTAAAGATAAAAACAATGAGACAATAAAAAAAAAAAAAGATTCGGTCTGACTAAAATACCATTATGTGATTAAATTAGAATATTGGCAGAATCAAGACTATTCACAGGATCACATCTCCCCACATATAGACTCACCTCTTCTGCGATGGTCTTCACCTCGTCCTCTGTGTGCGACACTCCCACGAGGTTTCTGAAAGCCAGGTATTCCATACTGTGGCAAGCTGAGCACACCTGCTTATACACCTGGTAACCACGGCGAATACTGTGGGAGGCAGAGAGAAAGATATGAAACATAACGAGTTATTTTATAAGAGCTGTCTGAAACTGCCAAAACAGACTTTCAATGAAAAATTCAGTCTGTATAAAGAAAACAAACGTAAATAAAGTGAAATTCTCTGCAAACTCAAGTCTTCAAAGCCAGCTAATTTTTTTTAGTGGCAGTTTTACATTCAGTACCTTTCATCACTCGAAGGATGTTTACAAACACTTGAACAGTCTGTATACACTCAACTCACCTAGCATGGTCCAGAGAGGACAGAGGTCCAGCGTGACTCCAGGGGTACTGAGGGGGATGAAGCTCCAACTCGGATGCTTTAACCGACTGGTGCAATATCAGTGCAAGCCCGGCTCCACCGGCTGTGACCACACCCAGCGTTGTCAGGGCAACCTTCTTCCCCCTTGGCAGGCTGGCGAAGGACATGTTGGCCTGTGAATGGAAATAAGCACAAAAAGTTACTTTAAGAAACTCATCCAATAAGGGTAATCTACAGACGACTATCCATTAGATTCAGTTACTTTAAATTATATTAGAGCTGAAATGTACTTTGCTTGGGCATGGCGCCCAAGTCTACCGGGCTACTGGATATCCAAGTACATTTGACAATTTATTTTTTGGTCTGAGTACATAATTATTTTTCAAGTTTACAGTTTCCCAGGGAGCCTAAGGTCTTCCTGCTTTGTGTTGACCTTTTGGCTGGTATCCTTCAACATCACACAGCTCTCTCTGTGGACTACAAGAATAATCCTTGTTCTACTCTGAAGAATTGCTATGAGCTGAAGGCCAAGGCTGAGCAAAACCTGCTGCAGGTAGAGAAGTTTGTGTGCAAGGTTTAGTTAATTGAGTGGCCCTTTTTTATAATCCAGTCTGGTTGTCCTTATGAAACTGCCCTTCACAGCTGATTTTGTAACCAGGTGTTAATGGCAGCATGCAATAACAGTATCCTCAGATCAGCAAAACAAACATAACACACCAACCTCCACCTCTGACATAAAATAATGCTTGGCAACATTAATTTAGGGTACTTTATTTCAGTTAAGTAAGAAAATAAATATAGCAGTTAATAGCCTAATGATTGGCATGCATGTCATTTACTAACAGGAATGCCCCCATTTAGCCATTTCTCGCTATGCCCTTCTCCAGCTCTACTGGGATACTTCCTCTGATTAAGCATTAGTAAATAAGCAAATAGAGTTTGGGAACCACATCTTCGCAGTCTGAAGATTATATCCCCAATAATCCAAACAAAATGATCCCAAAGAAACTAAAGCTGAAAAACGGCTCCTTGTCCCTGAACCAGGTCACAAGCTCAGTTGGGGCCAAATGACAATTATGTTCAGCTTCTTAGGTATTTTCGGTTATATCCATCGTCTGAAACGCGCATCAGTGAATTGTAGACAGGGCACAGATATTTAGCTTGGGGATTGAAATTGAGGACGGTTTTTATTCACCGGAAGTCCTTTCAGTCCTTGAGATGCTAACTCTTTAGCAAGCTGTTTAGCTCAGCGACTTCAGCGGGTGTCGTTACTGACAGAAGTCAACAATCGCGACCCACGTCAGCTGAGTTTAAATATGCACAAATACAGTGGCCAAACAATTCACATTAATCTTCATGCATCGCTGGCCAACGTATATTTTAACCACGTTGCACCTTTGCCGGGTGCTGGACACGACATCATGGTTTAGCTCACCGGCTAGCTTCCTAAACACATTGAGGAGAACCTGCTTTAAACTGTCTGTGGCATTTAATTTTGGAGATACTGATGCCGTATCACTATCAAGAGGTTATGAGTGATAAAACATTTAAGAAATTAAAGCTACAGTTGTTGGCCAAATCCTAAAAAGTGTGGGAACACGAGTGACCTTGTCTCACCCCGCTGTCCGCACCAAGCTAACCTTAGGCAAGACACCTCACAGTACCGGTTTTCTATTAAATCGTGTCCTAAACACGTTCACGTGTGATAAATACTACTACACTACCTTGGAGGCCCTGAGAGTTTTCGGGGTGCTGAGGAGAGCCCTCCCGTTCCCCGATAGCACCACCGCTCGTAGCGCCGCCATCTTCTTTGCGGTTCTCGCTCTGCTCTGGAAGGAGTTGAGGCAGATAAACAGCTTGTTCCGGTCTGAAACTTCAAAATAAAGACGGCCAGTGTGAAGCGCTTGCTCCTTCGGCCTCAGCTGTCAAAATAACATCGCTGAGACCCTGCCCTCCATATCTACAATGTATGAAAAAACAAGGGAATTACTGAATACTGAGTACGTTCAAATTACTCTAGATTTATTTTGAGTTTTGCATTATTTGTATGCAGTTGGTTTATTTAAGTAACCACTTTCTGACACCTTGAACTGCTAGTTTGCCATAAACTGTGGCATACAATATTTCAGAGGTCAGTAAAAACAAGACAGAATACATGTGTGTAAATGAGCGAGAGAGAGAGAGAGAGAGATGTAATAATGAAGCTGCAAGGATCAGAGTTAGAAGAGTTTAAATACCCAGACAACCACTCACACCCACAGACAGTTTAGAATCAACAGTTAAACTAATATGCATGTCACTGTACTGTGGGATGAAGCCAGACTGCCTGGAGAGAAAACCCACCCAGACACATAGAACATCCCATCTGGACAGCGAATTCAAACCTAGGACCTTTTTCCAGTGAAGTAATGGTGCTAACCACTACACCATCCTAGTACTATAAAATACATTATATAATATAAATGTACATATTTTCATAATTTAAGATATAAGAAAGAAGTAATACAACTTTATGCTTATTTATTTATTTTAAAATAAATACATCTGCAAGTGGAGAATATGGGCCTATTGCAGTGGCAATAAGTAGCGTACTGCTTATTTACTTTCTTCATACTGTCTCTTATTATGAAGTTAGATACAAAAGTACATCGGATGTATAAGATGCTAGCTAACTTGACATAAATCTTACACAACTAATTTACACAACATTTTTTTTTAGGGGGGGGGGGGGTGTTAAGTAACGTTTATTTGTAACATTCCGTCATTAATAACATAAAAATAGTATTTACAGATTTTACCCTTACAGCTGCTTTCCGACCAGATTTCTAGCAATGAATGAAATGTAAAGTTGTTTTTTTTAAGAAAATGTGAAAATAGCCCCACCTAGTGGCTGCTCCAGGACTTTTCAGACAGTTTGACCTAAATTGCAAAGGCTGATGTCACACTTCTATCTGCTGCTATTTTAAACTTTTTTTCCCTGTAGGCTGACCTATGACACTGTGAACGACTGAAATGATGGTAATGCGATTATAAATACACTTTTTAAAATCATTATTTGAGAGTGGATTTTAAAAATATCTTTAATCTACTTTTACAGAGGCAGACAGTGAAAACACATTATAATGTAGCCGCCCAGAAACACAAGATTTAATGACGAGGTGACAGAGCATCTAAAATCATCTAATTTAAATGGGTGTCAATGCCAGAAAACTGAGACCTGCTGTATTTTCACATAGCTGTAGGTCACATCTCATGTACACTATAATTTAGAATGACACATGTTGATGTGTGCTTCTTTTCTGCTTTGTTTTTATTTTTTTTAATTTAATCTTTTTTTTTCTTCCATTTTTGAAGTTTGAATTTGTAGCCCCTGTCTGGTTATAACCTGGCCAGGGTGTACCTTGGGATAGGGATAGGCTCCAGCGTCCCCGCTACCCTTATAAGGATAAGCAGAATAGAATGGATGGATAATTTGATTTGTGTGCTGAAAGCTAATAAATTGTGAGGGTTTTGTGGTGAAATTTAAGGCTTTTATTTTTTAAATCAAATACATAAAGTCAATAAAGTAAAAAGTTATTAATTAAACTAAGATCTTTCAAAGCTACAGTCCTTTAATAACAAGAGCTTTCTTTGTACCCCCTAAACTGTTTCTACATGAAATCATATTCATGATGAAAAGATGTTTCTTTCTTTTTTTTTTTTTTTCCATGTACTCACTTTATTTATCAAAGTGGCAACAGTGAAGCTTCATTTTAACCTTAGGGTCTCCATTCTTTGCCCTTTATGCATATTTTTAAGGGATTTAAAAAAATCAACAATATGAACAGAAGGAATGATTACAGAGAGCAAATTTTCTCACATTGTAGATGTTGCACCTGCAAATTCCAGAAGGTGGAAGCAGAGTTACAAAAAATAGAATTCACTTAATAAGTTCATAGTAAAAACAAATAAATAAATATGAGCAAAAAATACAATTAAAGATTAAAAACAGTAGATTTAAATACAGATATAATAGATTTATGGGACTTGTTTTTAATTGTGAACACAGAAACAGGAAAATTCTCTGCAAGCATGAAGCTATAAAATCCCAAATATAAACAAAACCATTCAATAAAACCTGAAATATACTATGACCCCCAACATATTTTGAAACAATTTTAAACCGGAGAAAAATTA
Source organism: Neolamprologus brichardi (assembly GCF_056152115.1). NCBI lineage: Eukaryota > Metazoa > Chordata > Actinopteri > Cichliformes > Cichlidae > Neolamprologus > Neolamprologus brichardi. The sequence continues at coordinate 21,802,541 of NC_142108.1, forward strand.
AAAACAATTGTATTGTGTGTAATAATAGGTGTTATTACAACATAGACATGAGACATTTTTCCGAAACACAGATGAAGAAAGCAGATCTTATCTAAATAATAAAACAACAAACATCCAGCTTGAAATATTAAGATACATAAAACATCTAACTTGTTTAAAAGAAGTGAAGTTCATTGTAAGCTTAACTGCAGATGGATGTTTGCTGTTTAACAGCAGGCAGGTAATAAAGTATTAATCAGCCCCAGAAGTCACTGTCTCTGCTGGTGATTGTTGCTTGAAAGAAAAACTATCTTGACCAAGGACATATGGCATGCAGACTGGAGCAGCCAGGGCTCAAACCACCAACGTTCCAATGAGTAGATGACCTGCTCTACCTCCTGAACACCAATCACCCCTCACAGTTGTCTCCACCTAATCCACACTGCTTGTACTGTGTTGTTTGCCTGTCTTGTGCATTTTCTGTTGCCCTGGATGATTGACTCCAGGGAGATACATTTGTCCACTGTCACTACCACAACTCCTTGCATGTTCATGTTCTCATTCACACACGTTCTGTCTTACTTCTTACTTTCATTCCTTACAAGAAGGGGCAAAAGTCACATCTGTAGAGCTCTTTATGGCATGAAGCCATACAACTGCTCACCGATCACCAACTCTCTTCTTAACCTGCTTCAGCTACTGTTTCCTGTAGCTTCTCCCTCATCAGCATTCTCCCTCTGTAGTTGATACAGCGCTGCACATTAGTCTTGTACTTGAAAATTGGTACCAGTACACTTCTTTTCAATCCCTCAGACATCCTCTTGTTCTCCAGGATTGTGTTAAATAATCTGATGAAAAAGTCCACTGCCTGTATGCTAGACAGTATCACCTAGGTCAACTCCCTGTCTGCTCTTCAAAATCGTGGAAACTGGAATGTAAATAAAGCTCATAATCAGGCAGTGGAGGCGATGTCTGGGTTCAACACTTTATTTCAGGCTTTACAGCGGCACTCCATCTCGTTACCTCTCTCTACTTTCTTCTTCTCCCCTCTTTCTTACCCAGCCTCATTAGCGGCACCCCTGGTCTGACAGGGTAACGGCATGTACTAATTTACTTCCTTTATTATAGAAACTTGTAAACACAACAAGCATGTTTGTTAAAAAAAAAACAAAAACAAACATATGACACTTAATTTAACAGGTATCTCTTCCACAGCATGTCTTTTGCCCTGTCTTCTTCCCTCACCCCCCTCCCTGAGCCTGGTTCTGCTGGAGGTTTCTTCCTGTTAAAGGGAGTTTTTCCTTCCCACTGTTGCCAAAGTGCTTGTTCATACGGGGACATATGATTGTTGGGGCTATCTCTGTTGTTTTATTGTAGGGTCTACCTTACAATATAAAGTTCCTTGAGGCAACTGTTATTGTGATTTGATGCTGTATAAATAAAACTGAATTGAACTGAATTCAATTGTATGGCAATAACAAGGCCTGGGTGCAGCTACAGAAATGTTTTGAAACAACAGAGGGTTATTACCTTTTCACAGAGGCCCAGGTATAGACAGCATTTTATTCCCTTTATAAAAGAAATCATTATTTAAAAATTGAATTTTTATTTACTCCGGTTATCTTTGTCTAATATTTAAAATTTGTTTGATGCGTGTCTGAAACAAGTGTGATCTTCTGTAATGCTGGTTTTTGTCCCTATGTATGATTCCAACAGCTTTAAATAGACAGTCTTGGGAGTTTTCAGGATGCAGAAAATTACTAAACTAATCGCTCGCTTTCTCAAAAAATCAGCTGTGAACATCAAGTACATCATTTCTAAGAGGTCAGAAAGAAATGTCAGTGCACGTGAAAGAGGCCATCATTAGAAGGATATAAAAAATAAACTCATCAGACAGGTAGCAAAAACTACAGGAGTGGCTAAATCAACAATCTGCTACATTCTCAAAAAGAACAAATACACTAGTCAGCTCAGCAACATCAAAAGGCCTGAAAGACCACAGAAGTCAACTGAAGTGGATAATTACAGTATTCCTTTCTGGGGAAGAAAAACCCTTCACAACATGTAGCCAAGTAAAGAACACTCTCCGGGAGATAGGCGTGTCATCGTCACAGTCTACAATCAAGAGACACCACCGTGAATGGAAACACAGAGGCGATACAGCAAGGCGCAAATCACTGGTTACACTCGAGAAGAGCAGGTTAGACTTCGACAGAAAACATCTAATAGAACGAGCACAAAGCGTGGCATGATGACTAGCAGGATCACCTCACATCCTGTGTTTGCATGTCATCCCTGTGTCTACGTGGCTACTCCCTGGGTACTCTGTTTTTCTAACACAGCCTAAAGACTTGTATGGGGTTAATTGAATATTCTAAAAACTGACCTTCGACGTGACTGTGAACTGTGAATAACTGTCTGCCTGTATGAATGTTAGATTGGGGATGTGTTTTTCATGTACTCTGCCTGTAACAACTGGGACAGGCTCCAGCCCCCCACAGTCTTGAAGAAAATGCATCAATGGAGTCTACAAATTTCTCTAATTTTCTGACACTTATGTCTTCCAATGGAACCAGGTCGCTAGTGTTCACTGATGATGTGACTGCTGAACGAAGCAGCTGGATGAAAGTGAACACGGCTCTGCTCTCTGCTCAGAATCAGCTAAAGACTCATCAGACAATGCTGCACACATGCAAATGGACAATGACCCAAAGCATACTGCAAAAAACAATCCTACTCACATATTGCCAGTATGTTCAGTGAGACAAACTCAGATTCAGTTTCTGTAGTAGAAACTGTTCTGATCTCATTGTATAATCAAACTGCCTTGTTGAGTTCTCAGTTCTCGATGAGTAAATATATCCGCTGAAGACTACATTTATTTTTGCGCGTGTGTGTCTGTGTTTGATGAATCAAACACATGATGGGATACTGCACACAGCAGCAGTTTTGCGCATCAAGGCCCCTGATTAAATATGGGAGCTCACTATTGGGAGTGCGGTACTGCTGTTGAACTCTACCATCAGATCAGAGGAATCCATCGCCGCAGTGTTTTTTCATTTAACTCGTACGTCAGGAATGATTTTTTTCAGGTCAAAGGATGTTGGTGTGGGTTCATGAACAGAGAGTGGGATGCTTTCATACTTTTATTGATCTGTATGAATTTAACTGAACTCTCAGCGTGACAGTGAGGTGAGCTGCAAAGACGCATGAGAATACTTACTTTCAGAGCAAGAAGCAATCAGAAGACAGACAAGCAAAGTTCACGTGGTTAAAAACTTGCAGTGAAAGTAAACATAATAGAGTGTGGAAGAAAAAAGCCCTTTACTGATAATCACAGCAGCTTCTTTCTGTTGGTTTCTGCATTCTGCAGCAAGCAGGCTACAAGACTGCCAGTGTTACACTGCAAGGGATAAGAGACTAAGTGAAAGTACCTTTACTGTAGATATTTGTCTTGGGCAGCCAGAGTGGTATTACAAGTATATGTAGATAAGAGTTACATGCTTTTAATGTGAGCAGCTAATTAGTTATCTAGCTCGCAAACTGATGTGCAGTGCACAGCGCGTCTTTGTTTGGTCATTTGTTTAACAACCTCAAAGTGAGACGTGCATATGTTAAGATGTTAGATAAAAAGAAGGCAGCAGCAGTAATTACACTGTGTTGTTGACCACGCTGAAAGCTGGTTGCATAGCCGGCCGCTGTATCGCTCAGTGAGACTTTCTATTGTACTTATGATACAAAGCTGAAATCATTTGTTACACACAGATTCTCAGTCTGACCAAGAGTCTCAGCTGTGAGCAAACGATGACGACCAATAAAATTCCAAAAATATATGTTATTAGCTAAATTGCTGAGGTCAATAGGAAACAATATCTGCTACAATGTTTAAAAAAATGAAGGGATAAAACTTTTCAGTGCCCCACTGGCAAAAGGGATAAAACACAGTGCAAGGCCAGGGCGAGCTATGTCACAATCAGCTACACTTCACACGCTGACAACTCCGACAGGAAACAGCAGTTGTCCTCCCAGACCCACCACCCTGTAAGTAATAAGCTGGCAATCACCCCGGCCTCAGCAAGCCAACTCTGCCTTTAGGCTGTGGTGTATAGTTGGCCCTGGCCTCCACAGAGAGACAGAAAATATCAGCTTCAAATGCTTCTTAACTGCACAACTCACAGAACAGCAAACTGTCCAGTCTGGGCATAGGACATACCTGCACAGAGAGATAGAAAATACAACAGCAATGTTTGCAGTATGGACAATAAGTAGACTATAGTTTGATTGGCTGTATGAAAAAAATTTCCATTCTACAATAGACATGTGTGACACACCATAAGAAAAGCCAGCCAAAGACCCAGACTGAGAATCCAAGCACAGATGGAAGAGAAAAAGATCAACTCGACTTTCTGATATTTCCAATGTTTCTTATCTTAACTCCTCTGTCTATGAAAAATGCAGTTTATTGAATAGTTTCTGATGCATAAACTGCATATAAACGATGCACTATTTTGCCCGAGGTCTTCACCCAGCAAACCTCTCAGTTTTGAGAGGAAAACCCCTGCTCAGCAGAACCACACACAGCCTGGGGCTGCAGCCTGTTCAGACAGCCAGCGAAATTTGCTCCCTTGGTGATGGTGGAAACTTTTGCATCCTTAGCCTGTGGCAATAACAATGTGTGGTTTGTGATGATCGATGGTGTCTTGTAACCCTTCCAGATCCTATATGATAAGTTTAATGATTCACAAACATATTACAAGTGAATATTTATATAACAAAAACAACAATCAACCTACAATGTCAAATCAAATTTGGTGGCTGGATGTATTTCCAATCCTTTCAACCATAGACCTCAAAATTACCTAAAATTTTGAAATAGTACATTTCGCTTGGACCAAACAACAGAAATATATAGTATTTCATTCTGTTTCCCATTGCAAAATCCTGGTGTGTCCTTTAAAGTAACAAAAACAACCCAAACAACACCCATTAAATATCCCCCAGGTATCACTGAGGTGGAACAGGTCTGCCAGCAGTCTTTCAACAGTCATCCTCTGTTTTTGTATTTCAATGCAGAAAACAAAAAATGGCAGTAAACAGAAAAAAAAAAATAGAAAAACAAAATAGAATTTTTTTTTGAAATGATTATTTGTTGCATTGGAAAACACAAACATGCAAACTTTTACATAAATAACAAAGGCATTGTTTCTGGGAAAGGAGGTGGAAGTCAAATTTACATTAATTGCCCATTTTTGCTTTTACAGCGTAAAAAAAAAGAAGAATTTAGTTAAAAGTTTCATGATGTTTTCCACAATGGATTCTTTTTAACAATTATGGTGTTCAGAAATGTTTATATTCTACCTAAAGACATTATTAAAATGTAGCGTGCCCTTAACATTCAGACAGATTTGCTTTATTTCGGATGCACAATTCAATTTTCCTATTATTTATGAATTTACAACACTTCATGTATTAGTTGCTCTCTAGTTTTGACAGACATTGTTGTGAACAGTGCACTCATGCATTCTGTGCAGCTCTACTCCATAGAGACTGAAGATGAGCTGTTCAGTCATCATTAAAAAGGTTGCTTTGTGCAGATCTTTTAAAAGAGAAAATCTGCTAATTAAAATGAAAATAACCCAGATTAGCATTTGTACGCCGATGGCTGAAGTAAATGACATCCTTGTATTATTTTATAGTTTTCTGTCTTGTGTTTAGGGGCAATGGTTTTTTGTTCGTTTGTTTTTTTCAGCTACAATATCTCCTTCTTTGAGGCAGTTGAGACTGTCCATAGCAACCATCCAAACTTCCCTTTCCAGCATGGGGCAGCAAAAAATGCTGTCTAGAGCCAGTGTTTCCTTGGTCAATAGTTTAAAAATCAGACTCGGCTTTTTGTCAGACTCAGGGACCACAGTGTTGCCCGGTTTCAAAAATGGCTGTTTTGATTTTCATGAAGGACACGCTCTCACGACTCATCAAGTGATGCCTCTGACTAGCCAGTCGGTGGCATATTGTCTGTTGATGTCACATTTTTGGATTGCCTCAGAACGCTTGGAACCACAGCCAAATAGGTACCAAAAAAGTACCTGGTAACAGGTACTACCACCTAATGGAAAACCCTAAAAACTGTGCCCAGCCAAGTGTTAAAGGGCTAACGGTGTCCTTTGCATCATCTGTATGTTGTTGCACTTCTGGTTCCAGTGAAACAAGTCTGCACTTCTATTCTGTCAAATATGGACAACTTGTCATATTTAAATGCATTAAGTATGCATATTTTTAAAATGCAAGATTAGTGTTAGTGAAGAACTATATTTTAACTTAAGCCACAACCATTTTAATAACTATTAGTAGGTATGTTTGTGGTTTGTCTGACAGTGAAAACAAGGGAATCAAAAGGTAAACACAAAACTGCCAAAGGCTAATTTGACCATCAACCTTAAAGCACAGATTATGCATACACAACACATTCTCATTGTGGAACAGATTTTGACAAATATGTCTGTGTCTCATCATTACTTTCATCACCATCGTTGGATTTACTGGGTACGGAAATTTTCCCCAGCAAGATAAAATGGTTCAGATTTAGACATAAAATTCTGCATCAGGAAGTTGTGAGGTGGTGAGTGCAAATCTCTAATGAGACTCTTTCTATCCTGTTTGGGTTCAATTCTTTCCCCAGGTCGTTATTTTGTATGTTTATGAACTAAAGTGAGCTTGGTTTATGTTCAGGAAAATATTATATAGATAAAAACGACACCCCTTTGCAACAGCAACAATGCACATTGAAAAATTATGAATCTAGAGTGATGATCGCATCTCATTAATGTCAGTGTATTATGGTACCAACATTAGAGACTCTAAATGAGAACACTTTGTAGAAACATGGTGGACTTTGTGGAAAAAGATCTGCTTTTCTGTTGGTATAAAGGGCCCATTGTAATCCTGAAAAAATATATAGACATATTTTTCACACATTGTGTATTGACAATACCAACACCTTAAATCCTGCACACAATGGGCTTTTTAATGAGCAAGTATAATCTGTAACAGTTGTGAATTGAATTAACTGGGTGGTGAATTGCAACACATTTACAATGAAAGAGGCATACAGAAAGAGAGGATTATTAAAAAAATGGAAAAGATCAATATTCAAACAGTGGCGAGCAGAGCTGACAGCTGAAGTAATTATCTCAAATCATTTTCATGGATGATGTTATGTAATTACAGACGTGCTAGCTGTCGTGAAGATTATGGGCTGTGCAGGGTCTGGTTATTTGTTCATGCAGATGAATTGTGCTGAGATCCTTATAAGCGCTTCTATCGGCACGTGTTACTTGGGTTGTATCAGTTCTGTTGTATAAGTTTAAATCACAGTGAGAGGCTCTTTGACAGGCAAACGTTTCTGCTTCCCAAGTCCATGACATCTGATGCATTAATTATAATGATGAGTGCAGATAAATAGACTTGACAAGAGCAGGTGACTGATTTAACAGCTACATTTGACAGTACATTTTTCCTCTCAAATGTACCTCGGGGGCAGATTTCAAACTGCCCTGGAGACATTAATGGTACTGTGTTTTTTTTGCTTGAAACTGGTTTTCTCTGGTTTTTGTCCCATAAGTCCACAATTTTTAGTTTGAATTTTTGGTGGAAGTTGCTTTTAATATCCACTAGATTTTAGAAACGCCAAACCAAAAACTATACATGTTTTCATACACCCAGTGTCTCTTGTTTGTTTCTATGGAAATTGATAAATGCTGTAAATGTCAAAGCGACATTTCCTCTGGACAGAAATGTCTCCCTCTGGATCTTGGTGTACAAGCTTAAAAGGAAGTCTGAAACAAGCACACACACAAAAAAAACATGCACAAAAAAACATGTAATGCACATTATGGATAATGAGTACCAAATGTACTTTTATTGCTCTGAGGCCAGAAAAGTCACTGCCGCTGGATCCTCCGGGGTGTCCTTTGTTTGAAGTTGCGCTGTGGTTTTGCGCTCAGTCCCTGTCATTTGGATCAAAGACAAGATTACTGAGAGGCATTAGCTCATCATTACACTAATGCATGATTTCTTATCTGTAATTTTGTTTTTCTGTCTTTGTATATTCTCTGACAGGCCTGTTTCATATCACTTAATCACATTTTGGCTGACCTGCTCTGTCTTAGAAGTCATTGTTTTCTCAGGGTTTGTTTTTAGTCACCAAAGATTTTCCACTGCTCAAATTTTGATATTTGCAATATTGCAATATTGATACCTCTTTCATAAATGATGAACTTCACAGAGCTTTGGTTCTAATGTACTATGCCATGTTATGCACATGGGTATGTAAGCTGAATTTTTTATAAGTGAGCCCTGAACAGCATTCGTATGCATGTTCATCCGTGACTGTCTATCAGCGCCTGATTCTTGTGAGTACTTAATTAGAAAGGGTAGGACAAAGTGACACCAACTGTTTCTCAAGATAAGTTTTTGTTTGCTTCGAGCACAACATTATGCAGCTGATATGCCGATGTCTATGTATTTGAAATGATTTGATTCACAGCAATTTATTTTTTAGCTATGACTTTTCAAAGTTAAAGTGTTCTCGAGGCTCTTTGCCATCTGTGCCTGATTGATGGTTGGGTGGATTTGAAGTCACATAAGGCTCCCAACAAAGTTACCAATCACAACACAGCCATCTACCTGATCCATCTGTGTGTCAAATCCCAGCACTGAACCCATGTTACACACATGTTACGCACAAGGCCCTGTTCCTTAAAGGGAAAGGCTGGGTCAGCAGAAAGGGAATCAGAGCTCATGAGTTAAACATGAGCATCGCATGCATGTTGTCACATGGATAAATGAAAGCTTGACTGGAGGAATCTCGAGTGATGCTTCAAAGCATCGATTTTCAACTCTCAGCATGTCAGTTGGTGATATTTAAATGTGTCAGGGGAAGCACGTGTTTCCACTTGTGAGCAGTTTTTAGAAAAAGGTAAGCTAGCGAGTCACTTCTAAGCTTTACATCCATACAAATGCTCTGCCGGCCATATGGGGAAAGGAGTGGTTTTGATCTTCTGTTTGTCCTTTAAGCGTATTGTTACAGCTCTACAGCAGTAAAAAGGAGGTTTGATGGAAAGATTCAGCGTATAGCAAAATCGGATTTGTTTTCACTTAAATGCTTGTACAAATATATACATCCTCGTACATACACACGTACCACATACTTGCTCATACCGGCGACTTTGCATGACTTTCTAATGATTTATGCAGCCATCAAAGTGGCACAGCACACAGGATCAGTGAATTTATTAACAAGCAGTGTAGACTGAGCTGTGTTAACCACCCAACATCTTGGAAACTCACAAGCAGGTCATTTTGTGTTTGTGACCTTGGTGGATTCTTAATTCAGACGTGTAGAGCGGGCATGAAACTGTCTCCTTCACCTCCCATAACACTGAATAATTAAACTCTGAGCTTTTAGGGATGGACATCATGTGGCAGAGGAGACAGGGAGCAAAGGGAGAGAGGAGAAGGGGCTGGTGGGAAAGGCTTAGATGGCTTCAGGGTGGAGGGGTGGAGATGAATTGAGAAGAGTGTTGCAGTTGTTTCTTGTTTTTTTGTTGTTGTTATTTTCCATTAAGATCATGTTTTTGTTATAATTCTAGTAGTGACATGTTTAATTGAGGAACTAGCATGTTTAAAAGAACACGGGATTACAATGTGAGTCTCCAGCAGAGATTAAAGATGTTCTGTGCATTCCATGGTTTGTATTAGTGTCGGCAGTTTAACGCTGCACCTGTTGTGGCTTTAGCAGGCCTACCGTGTGCCGGTGCTTCACTCCCACCGATTCAGCTGCCATCCATTTCTCCTGAGAAACCAGCCCACGCAGCAATTAACTACACAGCTATAAAAGCTGAGAAGACGAGCTGCCCGGTTTCAGAGTGTGAGTGCCAGCTTCAGTACTGTGGTGAGCTTGAGGTGTGTTTCTAAACTGCTAGTGAGTAGCTGTGTTTGTTTGCCTGTAGAGTTTTCCTCAGTAGCGCGCTTTGCTTCAGTGCTTTGAGCAGCTGTGAGCAGCAGTTACCTTTTGTTAGTAGAAGTGCTTTTCAACGAACCATTTGTTAACACCTTGGGCTTGCTAATGTTTTGTTGTTAGACTGACATAAAACAATACATATATTTGTGTTGCATACAAATGTTCATTATTTGGATCTTAAATTAATTCTTGTTTGGATTCTGGGCACTTCTGAATTGCAAAGATGCCAACTGACAGATAGATATGTTTTTTTTATTAACTCTTTATAGTGAAACAAAACGCTGGGATAAGCACACTGACACAAATAACCACTTATATCTACATATCTTTACATATGTATTGTAACCCATGTCCAAAAAACATGTAACAGAAATTTAGTAGTCTCCTTGTGCTCTTGTGGACTTCCCGCATAGCTTCATCTTCTATTTCTGGGAGTCTTGTTCTGACCACATTTACTAGTTTTCCTTATTTGCACTGTAGCTCTCATTAACAGTGATTGTTCTCGACATTAAGACTGGATCTATTTCCCATAGAGGTTGATGTTTGCTCTCAGTGCAAGTTTAAAGTTTGAAATTGCAGATGTGTAAGTGCAAGTGGTGACGCCAGAAATTCAAGGGATCAAAACAGAAAATCTGGACATGACATGCTCAAGACATAATAAATACAAAAGAGGACACACTCATGTGACACACGGCTGCATTATCTCATCATCTCATCAAGATATGTAAATATTTTTATATATTTTATATTTACACGAGATAAAAAAAATCATTGACAGTGTCAATGACCACGATTGGTCCCTACGCATGCACATTTTGGCTCCCATATCAGAATTACTGTCTCTCTAAAGACCATCTCTTGCTCAATCTACTAAACAGTAATTTGCCTATAAAGCAATATTGTAGTCATTAAATCATGGTGATTTGCAGAAATATTAAATCCACTGGACTTCAAAACTATAGAGGAAATCCAGCCGTGTCTTGCTCTCCTGCCCACTGATGCACTTTCAACTTGAACCTATTAGACCTCCACCCATGTAGGACTGAACAGGTGAGTTTTAAATGTAACACTCACGGAGCAAACTGAAGCTGAGAGCAGAATGAACCACCACTGTGATGTGCTGGTTGTTTCCATTACACAGAGCATTATTGCTGTCATGGTCTATTTGCCTCACCTGTTCGCACACATACTCTAACACACACTCTGCCCCTCAGGCCACAGATTAAAGGCTTAAATGCAACTCACAGACAGAGAAACAGAATGGTTTGATACATAAATACAGAGGGTGGACATCCTTACTTTGACATTTTATACCATTTTATCTCAGTAGTAAAATAATCAAAACACCCTCATTTTTTATTCTAATACTGCACATAAATTAACTGTGTATATATTCTAAAAACACCATGGGGTCTTTAGTTACCATAGTGCTGTTGTTACTGGCCGGTAAACCCATGTATTGTAAACCCATTATAAATCCACTGAGTAATAATTTCTGATTTCTGGGAATTTCTGCTAATAAACTAAAAAAATGTTCTCGATATTAGTATTTTTTCCAGAGCTCAGAAATGGCAGAAAATCATAGAAAGGAAGAAGAAGAAGAAGGAATCCGATTTCAAAGAAATTTGCATTATTCATCAACACCTACTACTAACTGCTGGAGGCATGGCTCTGGGTTTATAATTAGAATATTACTTAAAGAATAATGCAACTTACCATATGCTGCAACTTTTCCAAAGAATAGTGGGCACAGCTTGAGCGATGAAGTAAAGTCTAAGGTCAGCCTTTCCTTCCTCGCATATCTCCTCCTGACTCAATGTCTTTATAACTACATTATAATTTCTGTATAGACGGAAGAAGTTAGGTGGTTAGCACTTTTGCCTCAGAGCACGAAGCTTCAGAGTCCAGAGAGTACATAGCCTCAGGTTCAGTTTCAGCTGAGATGGGCTCCAACTTCCCATAACCATAGTTAGAGAAACAGTTAAGAAAAATGATGAACAGGCGGATGACAGATGTAGAGGGATTTACAGCAACAAATGTTACTGTAGGTTGTAATAATCTCTAGCAGCCTTTGGGGTTCGTTTTTTTCATACGACTGTTAGAGTGCAGAAAGTGTCAGTCACTTTTTTGTAAGCATTAGGGGGAAACTGATGCAAGAGAACACTGTTGGCTGAAATTTATATCCCATTAATAAAAAAGTTGATAATATAATACTGTATAAACACTGGAAACGGGTACATCAGTGAGACAACTCAGGCTGAGTTGGTTTGGACGTGTGAAAAGGAGGAATACTGCATATATTGGATAAAGGATCTTGAATATGGAGCTGCCAGGAAGGAAGAAAAGAAGAAGACCACAGTGGAGGTTCAAGGATGTAGTGGAGGAGGTCATGCTGAGTGTTGCTGTAGGGCAGGTGATTCACTGAGGTGACCATTAACAGGAGCAGCTGAAAGATATAACTGCTCCCTTTTACCAATCATCATTCACAAATACTGAATTTTCTGGTAACTGTTTTCTGCAGTTGATTGTGCAGTGTCAATCTCATGCTGGTTTTTGACTACACAGAATCAACCTGATCAAAGCCCAGTTAAGATGGTTTAGGGTGCGGCCAACAGTGGGTGACACAGTGTGTCATAAAACATTAAAACATGGATGCTGCATCTGGGAGGTCACAGTACAGGTGGAGTCATACCTGACTGCTCTCTCAAGTCTGGCATGGTTGACCAGTATGAGCACAGAGCGCTCTGCCAAACGCCTTTTTTCCTACCACTCACCTATGTACAACTGCAAGAACTGATGAAGCAAAAGATGAATAACGCTGCCAGTGTCTGTTAATCAGAACTGTGAAATTGAGTAACACAACACAGCCAGTGTCGTATACACCCCTAAAGTTGCCATTGTCTGTTTACATTAAAGTCTTGTAAGCATGATTGATCAATGGGTAATGTTTAGTCTGTCACATCTCTCAGACATGTAAAGGGATGTAATAATTAGATGAGATACAATGACCATCATTACCTTCATGTACTTCATAATATAATGGAATGGAGAGTACACATTCTTTAGGACTCACGAAAGAAATCGCAATTAGAAACAATGAGAAACATTGCTTTGCCCTCCTCTGCATCTTCTCAGAGCTTTCCAAATTTATTTTGCTATGCCCCCAAGGTGGAACGAGGGCTGTAATTGGTGAGAACTGTCCCATTTACACACTTAGGCGCACAGCAGGAAGGAGGAAGCTGCTGTGATGTCGATAGCGATTACAGCTACAGGTTAAATCTCCTGAGCCGCAGATCGACCGAAGCTCTCTGCTGACTCTTGTCACCTTAAATGCAATCCGACAAGAATGAGCAGCAAAGGAGAGAAAGACAAAGTTTCACCATGCAGCTGCCACAGTTTGGTCTCTGCTGCTTTCTGTGCTAAGAGAATAAAAAATGAAAGGAGTCATGTTCAGACAGTCAGCTGAAATCTGTTTCATCCGCACATCAGGTATTTATTTATTTTTGCATTTACATCATAACCAGATCACTGTTTACTTTGCAGATTAACACAGACATAAACAAACCATAACATGTAGATTGATATTTAGCAATTTCAGGTCGAAGAAGCACGGTTACTTCCTGTAATACTTCCTTACATAAATAAAAGAGCAAAAGCATAAAGGGTCATCTTTTTCTGATCAATCTTTGCATGCAAATAATTATCATGAGCACATCTATAATGATAAAAGCCCCATTTGTATATGAAGATCAACATTTGGGTAAAATAAATGAAGCTAAAAACCCTTTTACATGGAACATGACTAATGTACCACTCTGCTGTTACACCCATTCTTTAAGCAAGAATGGTTTCCTGCTGTATGTAGCAGACTGCAGTGTGCCATAAGCGAGCCAGGTGGGGAACACTTTGACCACACATTGGTGGACATACATGCACATGACCAATAGAAATGCAGAGTGACAGGAGTGGGCATTTATAGCACACGTAAAAACCATGAGTGATCACAAAAACCTTTTTGGGGGTCCCCTCAAACCTAGTAGTCAGTGCAGTGCATAATACATTTTATTGTGAAAGGGCTTTAATGCTGACATCCCTTAAACCTGCAATAATGGGTGCCAAACGAGTCGTCTTGCTGCGTCAGGAAAATAACCCTCTCACTAATTAAAAGAAATGAAATCTTATTATTGAATATAGCATAATGCTCCTTTTGCTTATTGGATAAGCAGAAGAAAATTGATGGATTTTGTTATGTATTATACTATTAGGTTTGCTTCAGTCCACCAAACAATGATAGTTGTTACATCCTTATTTATAGAATCTATGGTACAATTGGTTCCTGACGGGTTACTGGTCGCACAGGATCAACAGCCAGGTCTACATTCTTTCTGCTGGGATCATTGCTAATCCATGAAGTGTGTCAAAGTGAAAGATGAAAGATTATTGTCAACAGCGACCATCACACACGTTACATAACTACATGGAGAGGACGTTGTGATATCTTTAGAGGGTGTGGATTCACTGAGTTAAAATATGGGAACTGTGTCTCAGTAAAAGTGTGTCTGAAGGTGTGTATGTGTGTGTCAGTATCAGGATCAGAGAATGACAGTTTTCCTTTGTCCCAGTCCAGATGAACTCTGATCCTCTGAAATCTCTTTCTTATTGAGAGAACAGTTGGGGGGGCGTCACTGGAGTTTGCTGTGTACTCACCATCACAGAAAACAAGTTTTAATAAGTTACATTTTTTGTCTTCACTGTTGGCAGATCTCGAAAAGACTCCTAGTGCCCAGACTGGACTGTCTCCAACTTCAGCATCCCAGCTGTGAATATCTGAGTTGAAGCCCTCAGAGCCGAGGACGGAAGGATAGAGATAAATCCTTTCAGGGTTTTCGGGAACCTTCTGTTTCCTTGCACGTCTCACACTGGTTAGATTTTCAGATAAGATGAGATCTGGATGAGCAGTGTTTGGATCCAAAATCACAGGAGTATATGAAATAATGTCCTTCATGTTGCTCCAGATGTTGAAGGACAAGTTGCCCAGGTGTTCAGCAACATCAATCAGAGCACCTGAAACCATTTGAGGAACATCAAGCACAGATAGCTGCTGGACTCTTTTCACTGCAGCTTTGTAGTTGTGTAGGAAAGAGATGTCTTCAGCTCTCACCTCCCTCTCTGTGGCTCTGATTGTGCCTGAAAGATCTGCAATCTTTCTGCTCAGAGTTTCAATCTTTACCTTCATCTTTTGACTCTTTTGCTTCTCTTCATCTTTTAAAGCAGCAATCCTGGCATCCTCTTCGTTTTGTAGAAACTGGCGAAGCTTCGTAAACTGCTGCTTAATCTGCTTTTCTGTCTCCTGGGTCTGAACCCTAATGTGTTCTGCAGTTTGAACACATTTCCCTTTAACTTCCTCATAGAGCTTCAGTTTCTCCTTTAAAGGCTTCAGACATTCCTGGAGCTCCTGTTTGTGAGTGTGCGCAGCTTCATTGATGGGGCTGAATCTGTGGTTGACGTGCACTGCTGAATCTCGACAGACAACACACGCTGGCTCCTGATGGTCCAGACAGAAGAGCCTGAGATTCTCAGAATGCACAGTGCAAAGTGTCTGGGAACCTCTTGAAGCTCTCTGATCTGTGTTCTGTAAATACGCTTCACATAGGTTCTTCAAAGCCAGGTTACGGGGTGGATTACTCTGTAAAGATATCATCTTACAAACCGGACATTGCTTTATTGGTTTGTCAAGCCACCATCTCTGCAGACAGGCTTTACAAAAGCTGTGGCTGCATGACAAGATAACAGGATCTTTAAAGATGTCATGGCAGACGGGACAGGAGAGATGGTCCTCTGACTGTGTGGTCATTTTCTCTCTGAAAGACGCTTTAAGCAGAGCAGATACACAGATAAAAAAAATCGTAAAGTTCCCTTACCCACCTAATCCTTTTTTCCCCTCAATGACCTCCACAAACATTCTAGTACTCACAGTATCAGGAGCTCTTTTCTGCAGCTCGTTTCCAGAGCAGACTTTGTAGTTTATGCTGATAGTGAAAGTAATTATCTGTCAATGTGTGTCTGTATTCTCTGCACAACTGCTCACATGAATCTGTGAATTCACTTTTATTGGTTGTCTCAGGTCGAGTAAGTCAGCAATGGGGTGGAGTTTAATTTCACCCTGCTGTTCTGGTTTTGTCCTTTTGCTGATGCTTTCACAGATGAGGAAACACAGCTTTTGTGCTCTGGTACAACTGCAATGGTGGAAAAAAAATCCCACTGATGATGCAGAGGTCTCAAAAACACATAAAATCTCATGTATGAAATATGTTACACATTACAATAGATAAATGTATGCGTAATATTTCTTTGCTATGCTTCTTTCTACTTCCTGATATAGCAAATATAGCACTTTCCATTTATTTTAAAGGTTTGAAAATATATATCTACAAATTTATTGTGCTGCTATAATATAAATAAAGCTGCCCTGCAGTATATAAATAATTAAAATGATCCACATTATATACAAATTAATTAATTAATATGTTTGATCTGTTATATTGTATAAGAGTATGCATGCTTTTAAGATTTTTTTGCTTTAAGAGTACTTTTACTTTAGATACTTCAACTCTATTTTGATGCTAAAACATACTTTGACTTTACTACAAATATGAATTTTACTTATTTATTTACTTATTTATTTACCATTTTACTTATTTACTTTATTCATATTTAATTTATAAATAAACTTATAATAAAACTATATTCTTATAAATAAACACTGCTACTGTAATGGAATCTGAAGATTCATGTAAATTCATGCATTGAAACATTACAATTATTCTGACGGACAGTTGTTAGTTAAGATAGCATTATCTTAACTAACAACAAGATTAGATGTTCTGACTTTTCTATTCACTTGTAATTCAAACAAAGAGAACAATGCTCTCTTTACCTTGACTGTAGTAGATAAATGGCAATGATTTGTCAGTTTGTCAGTTAGGGCTTGGTTACTGGTTACTCGGGACCAGCTGCCAACTCTACATTCTTTTAAGCTTCGCCTCTAGAGCATCTGTAATTTTACAGACAGATTTACAAACTGAAACTACGTCCACAAGACCCGTTGACACCTTGTAATACAAAACATAACGTGAATAAGAAAAGTATGATTAATCTGTCACACACCGAAACGTTTTCAAATTCACTCTGGCTATAAACAAGTTACAAAACACACGGCTCATTAGTTCTTAATAGGAAAGCATGCACTCCATAAACAACAACAACAAAAACAGAATCTTGATTCTCTGCAGGGGCAAACTGAGTGTTGAATATTGTATTATAAATGACAATAATTCAAACAAATACAATCACCAAAGTGCCAACCTCCAGGTTTCATACAATATACGTCCTGTAGAGTCTTTCAGTGGTCACTTTTACATTACAGCAGCAACACAGCTAAAATTTAGCCTGACTATTGTTTGCTCTAGACCTTCACTTAGGAGAACTGCTGTCATCAGTTAATAAGAAATAGCTGTATTTCTGCAATAATGACTCTAATCCTCAGTACATGGGACAGCTTCTCAATCAGGTAAGCTATAATGGCAGCCAGCCGATATTGTTGAAAGATTAAATGGCCTTTTACGATTTAGGGTTAATTTGGATAATAACTGTCACAGTCCTGGGTCTGCGACCCAGTGTTTTGAGTTTTGTACTATTATTGATCTTTGATTTCATCATAAGTTTTCACTGCTAGTGTCTTGGTTTCAGTGTTCAGTATTTCTAGCTCCCTCGTTCTTTACTATATTATGACTTCTAGACTGATTATGTGCCTCCCCTGTGTTCTGTGTTATGTCTACTCTGGGCCTTCCTGTCCCACGTTTCAGGTCTCTGTGTTCTGTCTTTATTGTCATCCTTGCCTCCATGTTTGTGTGTTTCCTGCTTTACTTTGAAAGTCCATGTCCTATGTCAGTGTAATCTGTTTTGCTTCCTCCCGGTCTCTTCTCATCTGATTAGTGTCAGCTGTGTCTCCCTGCTGTGTGCCATTTCCTCGTTTCCCTCTGTGTGTATATACTGTGCGTGTTGACCTCTGTTCCTTGGCAGATCGTCTGCGTTATCTCTGCATACCTCTGTTCATCATCCCATGTGTATCTCTCCAAGCGTTTTGAGGTTTCAGGTTTTCTGTAGTTCTATGTTTCCAGTTCCATGTCTAGCTGTCCCCAGTTTAGGTTTTCGTTAGTTGTTTTGAAGTGTTTTTGCATCCAACAATAAAGGCTAGCTTTTTGTTTATCCCACCTCATCTCCGTGTGTCTGCGCTTGGGTCCTCTCACTCCTATTTCCACATGTTTTGCCTCACTAACCGTGGCAATAATTTTGATTATCAAAACAACTTGAAATAAAAAGTAATAATAATGTAAGCTTTAATAACATAAAACATGATGAAAGCTAAAACTAAAACTATAACAGAAGTGAGAGCAAATGCCCTGCTTGCTGTTTTAATTAGCAACATCCTTTGAGCTGCATATGTGACATTATGCATTTTATTGATATATTGTAGATTAAAGTAAGTTAACAGCAAAAACAACTGTGCTTATTATAATTTTTATTATACATGGCCAATATACATGAATAACAACTTTCCATATTACAGTCACTCACCATGTAACTGTCCTTGCTGATCCAAGAGTGAGGCATTAATGTCAGTACAATGTGATACATGGGGAGCATGCATCATTAAGGCAAGATCAACAGTCATTCCCAGCTCCATACAGTGCTGTGAAAAAATATTTAACCCCTTCCTGATTTCTTAGTTTTTGCCTATATGTCACTCTTAAATGTTTCATATCAGGAAATAAATTTTAATATTAGACAATAATAACCCAAGTAAATACAAATTGCAGTTTTTAAATGACGATGTTATTTATTTAGAGGGAAAAAAAACCTACCCAAACCCACCTGGCCCTATGTGAGAAGAAGAAGCTATTTTTGGTTTCAACATGTAAGCTGAGTTTAATTTCACAACCCACACCCAGGCTGAATACTGCCAGACCTGTTGAATAAAGAAAGTATTTAAATTGAATTCACAACACTTTATTTTTATTCTTTCGATTCTATTAACTTGGCTTTGTATGATTTACAGTTTAACACGATCCTTATTTATCTCACACTGCTTCTTGTTTCAGGCCTTCAGTTCATAATTTTTCTGGAAAAATGGTGATACCATGATATAGACCGTCTTAACTACTGAGATTCTGGATTATAAAATATACAGGTTAGTGTTAGTGTTAAATTTAACACATAGAAAGTATCAAATGGAGAATTGTAGTCACCACTGATTGTTTTTGGTCCTACGTACTAAACTGAATGGGAAAATCAGTCATTTCTCCCACTGAGAGTGTAGTGACAAAATAGATTGTATGAGTCAGAATATAAAAAGAGATGAAAGGTGAAACTGTCTAATTACTGTGAGATAAAACAGTGGATCACTTGCAGTCACATACGTTTATATTTCATATTGATCCACACATATTGAAGTTCTTTTAAAATTTTACATTAAGTTCACGCCACATGGAAGATACCAGTCCCATTGTGCTAAAAGAAATACAACAATAATACAGTGGAAATCTGTGATCAATACATGGTGCCTTAAACTGTTATTACAGTGTTACTGTTCAAAGAAACCGGCTGCTGAGAAACCTTCATTTCTTGGCTCGTATTATTATATTTCTCCTCCTCTGCTTATCTGTAAATAAAATGGAAAGATAATAGTAAAACAGAGAATTCAGACATTTTTTTTCTTTGCTTTCCCTTAACCGCAACCAGGTGAGGCAGATGGCTGCCCTTCCTGTTGTTTTTGAGCGGGATTTTTTTTAGGCTTTTATTCCCATCAGTACTGCCTGACGGGTGCTTATAGAGGCTGGTTCGGCTTCTGTCTTTAATATTGTCAGGTCTATACTCACAATATTAAGTGCCCCAAGGACGACTGTAGTAATCTAGTGCCATAGAAATGTAAGTGAATTACATACTTAGTTATTAATCACACAGCATATGGACAGTGGGAGATTTGTGATGAGACAGGTTGACCAAAAAAACTAAAATAAATTCACGTCCTGAAAAAACAACGACATTCTTTCTGATGCTTTGATTCTCTCTACTATATTTTTCTGAAACTTCAACAAAGATAAGAAGGTTTACTTTGCAATTTACACATAACAAATGATTGTGTGAACTATGTTGTCCTCATATTTCTCTTTGGATTTCATTTCAAGTTGAAAAGCTTGAGAGCAAATTTAAAGAGCAACATTGTTGGAAATCTTGTGTATATCATGTAAACATTCATTCCTTATTAGCATGTTAGGACTGTTTGATAACTACCTTCACTTTACCCATCACCAGTGGTCGTGCTGTGTGAAAGAAGTCTTTGGGAAGTGACTTCTGCCACATGCAGTGCTGCAGGTCTTGCTTATAAGAAAAAGTAGTGTAAAGCAAAAGTACATTTCAACAGTATATCAACAACAATTATTCATATTTCTCACAACAAACTGGAGGTTTTTCTAATAATAACACAGTAATAAATAAAATAAGGTTAGCATTCAAAAATAAAAAGAGCTTTTGAAAAGTTGTCTTGAAAAGTTACTTCCCATTTTCTTCTTTTTTTTCTTAGCTACATTTCACATGTAAACCATTTCAGCTTTAACCCTCTTTTTTTTTCTGTCTGTTTCTTTGAACTTCTGCATCTGGTCTCCTCACAGAGTTTTCTGTTTTCAGACATGCTCTAAACAAATTATTTAATTGGCTGAGGAGCATCACACGAGGTGAGTTCCAAAGCACAGAATTGGTTTATGTGTGTACTGTGACTACTATAAATACAAAGGACAGATTAAGCCTTGTTGTAATTACGCTAAAAGTCGCACTGTCACGGCCAGGGGGATCAGTGTCCAGCTGATCAGAGTTTTTTTTCTATCTTTCTCTCCAAACTTCCACTCTCTCTCTCCTCTTCTCTATCTCCGGGTTCACGTTGTGGGTTCACGCCCTCAGTAAGAGGAAACACCTGAGTCTAATCAGGGTGGCTAGCATTTAACCCAGGAGGTGACTGCAGTTCTTTGCTGGATCGTTGTCTGCCACACGTTAGTGAAAGTCAAGTCTACAGCTAAGCTAAGTCAAGTGTTTGAAAGTGAACTGTGTAACTAACCTCTTGGATTCCCTCCCTGTGTGATTCTTTGTGTGGAGTGTGGAAGAGTGAACCTGTGGCCGTGAGTGTGGAGAGTTTGGCGAACGCGTGACTACCCCCTTGGATTTCCCCGGAGCCCCTCACTTAATTGTATATTGCACTGCCCTGCACTGCCTGTAAATCCACTAGGTGGATTCGATTCTGTAAATAAATTATTGTGTACAACTGATTCTGGAGTCCCGCGCTTGAGTCCTCCCCGTCGAACCGTAACACGCACAGAGTAAAATAAATACGGTGCATCAAAATCTAGTAATAGGTCTGGATGGACCACAGTCCACCTGTTGGTGACCTAGGGTCTACGCTATCTACCCTGGTAGTGGGAAAATCTGGGAATTGTTTAGATAAACATCCACTGTTTGCAATTACCATATACAAATATGATGCTATACAACACAATATGACATGTATTTTTCCTAGATCCTAATTACAGGGGAAGAAGAGCAAAGGTGCTCAGACCGCTCTGTCTCTAGTCAGTCTCTTTAACTCTTCTGGGTGAATATGGAGGCTTTTCTGAGAGACAGCTGAGAGACATTCCTGAAATACCTCATCAGGAAGCATCCAAGTCAGACAAATGTACCCCACCAGTAGGCCCCTCAACAGGAGCTCTAGTCTGAGCCCCTTCTGAGTAACTGAGCTCCTCATCCTATCTTTAAGTGTGAGACAAGACACCTGCTCTGATAATTCGGTCAGTATCCACAGCACATGGCCGTCTGTGACGTTAGGAAAGAACATCAACCAGTAAATCAACAGCACATGCCTTCAAGCTCAGCTTTCTCTGCACCATAACAGACTGTATATTATACAGTAACTGCACTGCTGGATGCTGCACCAATCAATCTGCCAAGCTTTCACTTTTCACTCGTTAACAAGACCCTGAAGTACGTGCTTCCTCCTGTGGCAGCAACCTGGACTCCACTCCTGCACTCCCCCTACTAAGAACCATGGTCTTGGACTCAAAGGTGGTAACACTCATGCCAGACATTATATTATATTATATTATATTATATTATATTATATTATATTTGGGCTCATGTATCCATATCTTATGGCAATTGTATGTTGGCCCAGAGACTTCAAATGCACTGCATCTTTAAAAAAAACTACACAAAACAAGACACCAGACACAAAATCTCACAAAACACAATGCAAGTTTTGGGGAGACAATAACATGATGAATAATGAATAATGTCATCTACAAAATGACAAACTAAAAAATGCAAAGGACTGCACGGAGATACACTTAAAAGAAGCAGA